>NC_137897.1:65594573-66324332 GCF_963455335.1 Martes martes
GACCTAAATGTGAGACATGAAATCAAAAAATCCTAGAAGAGATCTCAGGCTATAGTGTTTCTGACACCATCTATAGTAAAATCTTTCTAGATATGTCTCTGAGGCAAGGGAAACAAAAGCAAAAATAAACCATTGTGACTACATCAAAATAAAAACTTCTCACACAGTGAGAGAAATAATGAATAAAACTGATAGACAACCTACAGAATGAGATAAGATATTTGCGAATGACATATCTGATAAAGAGTTTATATTCAAAATACACAAAGAACTAATATAACTGCATACCCTTAAAACAAAAAATCCTTACAAAATGGGAAAAAAAAAACTTGAGTAGACATTTTTCCAAAAAAGACATAAAGATGGCCAAGAGACACATGAAAAGGTGTGCAATATCGCTCATCATCAGGAAAATGCAAATCAAAACAATGAGATATCACCTCACACCTGTCAGAATGGCTTAAAGAAGTGACAGGTGTGGGGCGCCTGGGTGGCTCAGTGGGTTAAGCCACTGCCTTCGGCTCAGGTCATGATCTCAGGGTCCTAGGATCGAGTCCCGCATCGGGCTCTCTGCTCAGCAGGGAGCCTCCTTCCCTCTCTCTCTCTCTGCCTGCCTCTCTGCCTACTTGTGATCTCTCTCTGTCAAATAAATAAATAAAATCTTTAAAAAAAAAAAGAAGGCTGCTGACTTTCTAATAAAAAAAAAAAAAGAAGTGACAGGTGTTACTGAGAATGAGGAGAAAGGGAAATCCTTGTGCACTGTTAGTGGGAATGCAAACAGGTGCAGTCGCTCTGGAAAACAGTAAAGAAGTTCCTCAAAAGTTAAAAATAGAGGGGTGGGGCGCCTGGGTGGCTCAGTGGGTTAAGCCTCTGCCTTCAACTCAGGTCATGATCCTAGGGTCCTGGGATCGAGCCCCGCATTGGGCTCTCTGCTCAGTAGGGAGCGTGCTTCCCCATCTCTCTCTGCCTGCGTCTCCGCCTACTTGTGACCTCTCTCTGCCAAATAAATAAAATCCTTTTTAAAAAAAAGTTAAAAATAGAACTATCCTATGATCCAGCAATTGTGTTACTAGGTATTTACTCAAATAATACAAAATATTAATTAAAAGGGATAAATGTGCCCTGATGTTTATAACAGAATTATCTACAATAGCCAAATTATTGAAACAGCCCAAGTGTCCATCAGCTAATAAATGGATAAAGAAAAAATGCTAGATAGATAGTATAGATAGATAGTATATATGTATATTTATGTAGATAGATAGAGAGATAGTATATACATATATATACATGTATATATATATACATGTATATATATATACATGTATATACTATCTATCTACATATATGTAGATAGATATATATATCTATCTACTTATATGTATCTATACATATATCTATCTACATATATGTATGTATATATGTATACATACTATATGTATATACTATCTATCTATCTACATATATATACATAAATACTATCTATCCATATACATATATACTATCTATCTATCTATACTATCTATCTACACTACTCAGCCAGAGAAAGGATGAGATCTTTCCATTTGCAAGGGTACGGATGGAGCTAGAGAATGTCATGTGAAACAAAATAAGTCAGAGAAAAACAAATACTGTATGATTTCACTCATAAGTGGAATTTAAGAAACAAGACAATCAAGGTGGGTAAAAAAGAGAGAGGCAAACCAATAAACAGACTCCTAACTATAGAGAAAAATTGATGGTTACCAGAGGGGAGTTGGGTGGGGGAATGTGTAAGTAGGTACTGGGGACTAAGGAATGTACTGGCTATGATGAGCACAAGGCGTTATGTCACTATATTGTAAACCTGCATCTAATAGTATGGTGTATCTACTAGCTGGAATTAAAAAAAAAAAAAAACTTTTAAAAATAGAGAAGAGGCACGCCTGGGTGGCTCAGTGGGTTAAAGCCTCTGCCTGGGTCCTGGATCGAGCCCCGCATTGGACTCTCTGCTCATCGGGGAGCCTGCTTCCCCTCCTCTCTCTCTGTCTGCCTCTCTGCCTACTTGTGATCTCTGTCTGTCAAATAAATAAACAAAAAAAAATAAAAATAAAAGTAGAGAAGAACCTCATCCATGTCTCTTGAGACATTTTGTAGACTTTCTAGTTCCTAATTAACCAAAAAATTACTAATTTTGGCAGGTTATTCCCACTCATATCCTTATTGGTAGAACTGGGAGTTTGAACTATACAGTCTCAAAGGAAGGGGACAAGGCTGGTAGCATTTGAGTACCCACTATGTGTCTGACCCTGTGTTGTATGATTCTAAAGGCTCTTGAAGTTCTAGGAGTCTGTATTTCTGTGATTCTACACTGTTACTCAGCACCTGTAGGTACTAGAACTAAATAGCAAAACAACTCTGTGAACTACTGTTGCCATCTAATGGCTTTCTCATAAAACTGACCAAAAAATTCACATCTGTGACCTTTCTAATAACATACTATTCTTCACTTTCTTTCCCCAAAGTTAATATCCAAAGATTTATTCAGTCATAAAATGCAGCATAATAATAATGGATGATCTGAAATCCTTTAAAAGAGCTTCAGTTTCGATCACACCCTAGAGATGATCCAGTGGTCAGACAGCTGAATTACATCCTAGTCTCAGAGGTTTCAACAGATTTCAATATTGATGATAATAGCCTTTATTTACTGAGCATCTTTTTTATGCCACAAACTATGCTAGATGCTTTAGATAGTTTAAGTTAAGTTACTTTAGGTAGTTTAAGTTAAGCAATAATATCTTTTATGTGCATTAACAGTCATGGTATTTTGGGCTGCAAAACTTAATGCGTACAAATCTAAAACACTGTGTGCTGAACTTGCTACAGCAGTTCAACCTTATTTAGAATATTTTACCATGAAGTACAAATACATTTCAAAACTGAACATTTTCCACACAGTGCCCTCATTATATTTTCTTCAAGGAATGAAATTCTATTACCTTGAACTGTGCACTCCATGACTTAGTAAGCATTGGAAACTTTTGCTGGAAAATGAACACTGTTAGTAAGCTTAAAAATTTGAGATATTTAAGGTTCAAACTTGAACTCAATAGTGTTTTTTTGGACACAAGCTCTGTGATAACTTTAATTATTTATCCTATAGCATTGTCCTCATATGTTGGGTCCATGGCTATTTGGAAAAACATTTACTGAGAATTTATTAAGTATCAGGAAATGTTCAATATACATTTTACATATATTCCATATATTTACACATATTCCATCCATATATATATACATATATATACCTATATATACATATATACCTATATATACATATATATACCTATAAAGATATTATGAAGATATAATGAGTTGAGATATATATATATACATGTACATGTATATGTATGTATATGTATATATGTGTATGTATATATGTGCACATACATACATATATGTATATGTATGTACATATATTGAGATGTATGTACATATACACATGTATATATGCATATACACATGTGTATGTACATATATGTATATGTGCATGCATGCATGTGCACACATGTGCACATATGTATATGTACACACATGTATGTACATATGCACATGCACATACATGTGTGTACACACACATGCATATACATACATATACATGCACACATATACACGCACATGTATGTTCATATACATGTATGTATGTGCATATACATATACATACATATACACGTACATGTACATGTGTATATATATATCTCAACTCATTATATCTTTATAATATCTTTATAGGTAGGTATCATTATAATCACTATCCTCATAGATAAGGAAGTGAAAACACAGAGATGTTAACTAACTTATTCAAAGTTGCACATCAAGAAAGGATAAGATATGAACTGAGGCAACTGGTTCTGGTCTCAGCACTCAATATAATTGTGCTCTGATGCTTCTAGATAGTTAGGTAATGGGGTCTAATATACCTGCTTTAATTCTATCTAATGGTATGGTTATTTTTTTCTTAGATAGTGATCTGAGATGTGTAGACTACAAGTAGTCTTTTTCTCCCTTTGTTAGGAAGTTAGTTTTGGACCACAAAAACTATTTGGCCATAGACCACATTCCTAACCACTATTCAGAAATGGTTACATACTTTTAAGTGCTCAATGCAGAATGAAAATGCAGGTCTTCCTGTTCCAAAAGTATAGGGGAAATGCTGTTAAGGATTCTAAAATAGATAACTTCTTTTCTTCTGCAGTCTCTCCCACAACCTGTCATGGCATTTTCAATTTGCCATTGGATGTTATGATCCTTCAGGCACAGAGATATTTTTAGAGAAGCAGGGAAATGGAAAGAGGCTGGGTCACACTTGAACCAAGACTCCAAGCCCCTAGCACAAGTTCCATTATACATCAGTTGCAAAACAAATTCAAAGATAAATGTATTAAGAATTTCTTTTTTTTTAAATTGTGTTATATTGGTCACCACACAATACATCATTAGTTTTTGGTGTAGTGTTCCAAGATTCATTGTTTACATATAACACGCAGTGCTCCATGCAATAAATGCCCTCCTTAATACCCACCACCAGGCTCACCCATTCCCCCATCTCCCCCCCCCTATAATCCTATGACCATGGAACATTAAATCCCAAACATGGGGTCCTGCTGAGTGTGTGGCTTTGTGTGACTGTACTGGTCATATGCTTAAGAGTCTGGCCCTGCAACTATTTCACAAAAGTATCTGAGTCAGTACAGTCTAGTTGTGAGTCCAAGCATGTGGTTTGAATATTGGTTCCTTAACTTACCAGATATGCGTATTAGCTTGATAAGTTATTTTTACCTCTTAAGTTCTAGGCTTACTCATCTGTAAGTATTGTGATAATAAAAGTACATTCTTCATAATACTGTTGAAGTTTAAGTAAGACAATTTTTGTGCATACAAATCAGGTGGCATATATCATTTTAGAAAGTTAAGTTATGTCATTTAATTTCAAATAGGTTGGATGAGGCCATGAAATGGCTAGAAATAACTAGGTCTGGTAGACACTTTTTTTCAGTATACATCTCTCCTATTCCTACAAATGCTTTCTCTCTGAAAATTGCCATCCCACTCCAAGTCCATTCATAGTGACTGAGAGTGTTGACTTAAGAGTTCAATGTGTATTGCCACTTCTAACCATAGTTGATTAACCTAGGGTAAGCATCAAAATCAAGTAAGGCCTCAGTCAGTTTTTGGGATTCAGAGGAAATGCAGCTAGGTTTCAGGAACCACTGGAACCAGGATCTGAAACTCAATGAAAACAATCCTCTAGTCTCTGCTTTCTTCTGTTCATGTGCCTCATTTTTCTTTCTTTAATTTTTGTCCTCAGTTTCTGTAAGATACCCCTAGATCCTTAATATAAACTCCTCTGTGGCTTAAATTAGTTTGAGTTGGGCTTCTGATAATTATAATAAAAAAGTTCTGTCTATACACTATATTACATATTACAGAAATCTGATTCCAGGAATGAATTACCTTCCCCTACTGGGTATTCACTATATAACAGATAATAATTACTCAAGTTCTACCGTGTGAATAAAATACAGATTAATAATCACCAATTGCACAAAAACTTTCTGACCAACCCAGTTAAAAACAATCTCTCCCCTGAACTCTTAAAGAACTCTCTCTCTTTTGTTTTACAACCTATGACACTCCATATTTCCTTTGTGCCTATCACATTATTAATTACAAATTTGTTTTAGTTATTTGTGAATGCCTCACTACAACTATTAGAATGCAAACAAAGACCTATGTAGGGTTGTTATTATTATCATATTATTAATGACTATAGTCTCTGAAAGCATAGCAAATGGTAATATTTGAATAAAAGTTATTGAATAAATGAATGCATTAATGAACTAACAAATAAGTCTTAGAGTTAGCTAGTAGTATCCTGCTTGGTCTTCTTCATGTTATTACTGATAGTGGTGACTAGTTTTCTTAAATGGCTCTCTGCTTACCTCCTATGTAAAAATATGGCGACAACGAAATCATGACTTTCAGTATTCCATGAACACAATAAAGTTGGCTGGTGGAAAACTTACTCAATCATCAGTCCAGGAAAACATAGTACTAACTTTATATGCTTCTACATATGTTATGCAAGAGAAACTTTTATAACTACACTTAACCATTCTTTTCCTATCTAACCAAACAAGTGATTACTCGAGACAGATGTTCCCATTTCTAGACACCATAATTCAATAGCAACTTTAGTCAACATCTTCTGCGTTTTCTTTTGGCCATTAAACCTTACTTCATATTATCAGCACTTAAACCATTGTAGGAAAAAAATAAAAATTAACATGAAACCAAAGAGATAGTGTATCTTTCATATAGACCAGAAGTTCTCAACCTTGGCATTATTGACATCTCAGGATGGAAAATTCTTTGTTATGGGGGCTGTCTTGTGCTTTGTAGACTATTTAGCAGCATTTCTGGCTTCTATTCACTAGATTCCAATATCATTCTCCTAGTTGTGACAATCAAAAATGTCTCTGGATATTGCCAAACATTCCCTAGGAGGCAATATTTTCCCTTTTGAGAACCACTGATATAGAAAGAATATAATTACTACACTGTCCTCTGGATTTTAAAGCACAAATTATTTCTAATAAAATGTTCACAGAAAGCACAGAATTTTAACATTGGAAGGGCCTTAAAGAAAGAAAATAACCCTCTCATTTTACTAATGAATAAATTGAAGGTCAGAGAATAAAGAGACTCACAACCACAGAGTGAGGTAATTGAGAGAGTTGTCTTGTATCCAGATTTCCCAACCCCCATTTAGGGTTTGAGCCACCATAGCATGTTCAAATTAGGAAATCCTATTTACATGATCATAGCTTGCCAGTGGGCCACTTGGATGCCACTTAAAATTGGTTGGTTGATTACCTCTCCAGCAGAACTGACCCATAATTTATTGGTCCCAGTAGAAAATTAAAATGTGGGGCCCCTTGGGCAAGAGTGAGACTTTTGCCCACCCACCACTCCTAATCCAGGAGTAAGTCCTAGTGTTCAGTCATTCTTGGGGATCCTTCATCCACTGTGGGTGGGGCTGTCAGAAAGACAAATCTTTACTTGACTTCCCACCTCCTTTTAGAGGCATGGCACATTGCACCAGGGGCTGGTGGGGGTGGGGAGAACTGAGCAGCCAATGGATATCTCCATTCCCAAAGGATTGCTGCATTAGAAATAAAAAACACTATTGCAGGTAAAGAAAAAAGATCACAAAAGAAAAAAAAAACTTAACATCTTTCCTGCTCTTAGAACAAAAGAGCAATCTACCAATACAGTTTTCAATCTGCAAGTAAAACCTAACTCAGCTGTTGAGTTAGCTTGGTTCCATAAGAATTACAGAAGCAGTTGATAGTATTTACACGAGAGGCTAACAGCAGGCTGCTGTAGAAATGTGGACTCCAGGTAATTCACATGGCAAATGAATTCAACTCATTAATAGGTCTCTGAAACCTATCCTTTTTTTTTAAGATTTTATTTATTTATTTGACAGAGAGAGATGACAAGTAGGCAGAGAGGCAGGCAGAGAGAGAGGAAGGGAAGCAGGCTCCCCGCTGAGCAGAGAGCCCAACGCGGGGCTCGATCCTAGGACCCTGAGACCATGACCTGAGCCGAAGTCAGAGACCTAACCCACTGAGCCACCCAGGTGCCCCTGAAACCTATCCTTTTGAAAATCAACTTGACAGTTTCATTTAATAAGTATTTGACACCTCCAGGCAACTCCACCAGACTCTTTCACCTTTTACTTTCCTCTTGGTGTTCCTTGCAGGCAGCTTCTGCTGCTTGTTAACTGCCACTGCTCTGGAAAGGAAATGCTTTACAAGGATAGCAGCAGTAGACATTCTAGCATATATTTGCACAAATACATGGGGATATTTTTCTCTTGAAAATGATGCTTTCCTCACCAAATTTTCAGAATAGAGCAGCAGCCAGACAAGCTCTATAGCAATGGGGAGATTGTTCCTGGGACTGCAGCTCTGGAGCTGAGGATCCAGCCACAGGCTGTCAGTGTCCAGCATCACCAGCATGGATGTTGCCTATATGGACATAAGTGGACTTACACTAAGCTTTATTGTTTGTACAGACTTTTCTAATCCTAGATTGGTGAAACAAAATTTTTCACAGAATGTCAAAACTGGAAGAGTCCTATGAGATTATTAAATTTTCCATGGGGAACTGAGAGATGCCACTAAATTCCCAAGGTCACATTGGAATTCAAACCTCTAAGTCAGGGTGCCTGATTTGGTTGGTGCCAGGCTCAGTTGGTTGAGTGGCTGCTTTCAACTCAGGTCATGATCCTGAAGTCCCAGGATCAAGCCCCATGTCAGGCGCCCTGCTCAGCAGGGAGTCTGCTTCTCCCTTTGACCCTCCCCCCCTGTCCTCTCTCTCTCTCTCTCAAATAAATAAGTAAAATCTTAAAAAAAAATCTCTAAATCTAGAACAACTTAGAACTCCTTCTGAAGGACTTGATTTTTAAAATATCAGGCTTGAGCTGCCAAAGTGGTTTGTTGGTTAAATGTCCAACTCTTGATTTCAGCTCAGGTCATGATCTCAGGGTCGTGAGATTGAGCCCCATATCAGGCTCCATGCCTGCTTAAGATTCTCTCTCTCCCTTTCCCTCTGCCCCCTCCCCCCACTTATGTTCTATCTCTCTCTAATAAAAAATAAAAATGTCAGTCTAGTGTAAAAATTGGTAAATGAAAGGGTGAAACAGTAAATTTGGAGAGGTATATTCATCAGCTTAGCACCTAGCAACTTGGGGTTACCCTGTACAAGGTGAAGTAGAAAATTAAAGCAATTAGATAAGTAATTCAGTTCGAAACACACTCATCTGAAACAACCAGATTATCAAAACAATAATTCTTTTTTTTTTTTGCTTTATTTTGAATAATCCTGGTAGTTGCCTCAATTATCCACTTCGCTGTTTGTGTGTAGATTCAGTTAGCCCGAGAGGTCATAATTATCACTACTTGACCTTAGCTGGATTTCTTCCTTGTCAAATAGTTACCAGTAAAATTGAACCTAAAGGCAACTAGGGAGAGGTGCAGTAAAGAGATTGGAGTGCCCTTTAAGTACCTCCAGAAAGAATTTTTTAAAATGGCAAAAGAGTGTGTGAATTGTGTGTGTGTGTGTGTGTGTGTGTGTGTGTGAAATCACTTTAAATTAATCTCACCTGTCATCAAAATCAGCCATCAGGCTTTGGGTATTATCTAAGTATAAGGGAGCCAAAGGGTTTTATATGTTCTCTGAAGGGATTAACTTTGTTTTTAAAAAACAAGGCCAATAGCTTTTTAAAAGAGGTTAAACTTATGTGACTTTCACACACTACACATGATACATTATAACCTATTTTAAGAGCTGAGTTGCAAATAGGCAGATCAGCTGCGCATCTAAAGAGTAAAACTCTTCTCTTATGAGGATGTGGCTGTTTACAAATGGATAGAACTGATTTGCCCTGCACAGTCAAGTCCTTTGTGAGTTTTTTTAAAAATTTTTTTTAATTTAAATTACATTGAGTAAACATACAGTGTAATATTAGTTTTAGGTGTACAATATAGTGATTCAGAGTGCCTGGATGGCTTTGTTAAGTGTTGGTTAAAGTGTCCAACTCTTGATTTTGGCTCAGGTAGTGATTGCAGGTCCTGAGATCAAGCCCCATGTCAGACTTTATGCTCAGTGGGGAGCCTGCTTGAGATTCTCTCTCTCCCTCTCCCTCTGCTCCTCTCTTTACTCTCTTTTTCAGGTAAATAGTCTTAAAAAAATACAGTAACTCAACAATTCAGTACAACACCCTGTGCTCATCAATATAAATGCACATCTTAATCCCCATCACATATTTAACCCATACACCTACCCACATCTCCCCCCTTGCAACCATCAGTTTGTTCTCTGTAGTTAAGGGTCTATTTCTTTTTTTGCCTCGCTTTCTCTCTCTCTCTTTCACTTTGCTCATTTGTTTTGCATCTTCAATTCCAAACTTGAGAGAAATCCTATGGTATTTGTCTTTGTCTAACTACTTTGTTTCACTATTTCTCACATATAAATTTAATAAATATTATTAAATTATTAATTTAATATAAATTTTATTATAGATATAATATATTGTAATATATTATAAATATATGTATCCATTCATTAGTCGATGGACACTTGAACTGTTTCCATAATTTGACTACTGTAGATAATGCTGCTATAAACAATGGAGTACATGTATCCCTTTGAATTAATATTTTTGTATTCTTTGGGTAAGTACCTAGTAGCGCAATTGCTGGATCCTAGGGTAATTTGATTTTTAACTTTTTGAGGAAACTCCATACTGTTTTACAGAGGGTCTTCACCAGTTTGCATTCCTATCAGCAGTGTAAGAGAGTTACCCTTTCTTCACATTCCCACCAATACTTGTTTTTTCTTGTGTTGTTGATTGGGAAAATACCTATTCATATCTTGTGACCATTTTTAAATTGGATTATTTGTCTTTTGGGTGTTGAGTTTATATATGTTCTTTATATATTTTGGATACTAACCCTTTATAATGTATGTCATTGGCAGATGTCTTCTACTGATCGGTAGGTTGCCTTTAGTTTTGTTGATAGTTCCCTTCACTATTCAGAAGCTCTTCATTTTGATAAACTCACAATAGTTTATTTATTTTTTTTAACATTTGCAATTTTATTTATTTTGGAAAATTTTGAACATATGCATCCAGAGATAGAATAGTATAATGAACACCAATACTTATCACTCAGCTTTTTTAAAATTATTGTTTCTTTTCAGTGTAACAGTATTCATTGTTTTTTCACCACACCCAGTGCTCCATGCAATCCATGCCCTCCCTAATACTCACCACCTGGTTCCCCCAATTCCCACCCCCCACCCCTTGGAGGAGGAATCCCCAACAGAAGAAAAATACAGAGGATGGGCCTTCTGCAACAGAGCTAACGGCTATCAACATAGACAATATGTTGGAAAGAGAATTCAGGCTAACAATTATTCAGGAAATAGCTAGGTTGGAGAAAGCCATGGATGACCAAACGGAATTGATTAAGGCAGAATTGAAAGCCACCAGGGATGATGTTCACAATGTTAGGGCAGAGCTGAAAGCCACCAGGGATGAGGTTCACAATGCTCTCAATGAGTTCCAATCTAATCTAAATTCTCTAAAAGCTAGGGTAACTGAGACAGAAGATAGAATTAGTGATCTGGAGGGCAAATTAGTGATCTGGAGGGTAACTGAGAAAGAAGATAGAATTAGTGATCTGGAGGGCAAAAAAAGAGAGAAAGGATCAGGAGGAAGCCTGGAACAAAGAGCTTAGAAGCCACGAAAACAGAATCAGGGAAATAAATGATGCCATGAAACGTTCCAACGTCAGAATTATTGGAATCCCTGAAGGGGAGTAGAAAGAAAGAAGTCTAGAAGATATAGTGGAACAAGTTCTTCAGGAAAATTTTCCCAATCTCGCGAATGGAACCAGCGTTCATGTACTAGAGGCAGAACGGTCTCCCCCTAAGATTATAGATTCCAAAAAAACATCCAGGCACCTGATAATAAAATTGAGAAATCATGATTGTAGATACAATCTTTTGAAAGCCGCTAGGACAAAGAGGCTCCTTATGTACAGAGGAAAGCCCATCAGAATAACATCAGACCTGTCCACAGAGACCTGGCAAGCCAGAAAGGGCTGGCAAGATATATTCAGGGCACTAAATGAGAAGAACATGCAGCCAAGAATACTTTATCCAGCAAGACTGACATTCAAAATGGATGGAGAGATAAAGAGTTTCCAAGACCGGCAAGGCTTAAAAGACTGCGACCACCAAGCCGACACTGCAGGAAATATTAAGGGGGGTTCTATAAAAGAGGAAAAATCCTAAGAATAGCATTGAACAGAAATATAGAGATAATCGACAGAAAGAAAGACTTCAAAGATAACACAATGTCAATAAAAACGTATCTCTCAATAATCACTCTCAATGTGAATGGCCTAAATGTGCCCATAAAATGACACAGGGTTGCAGATTGGATAAAATGACAGGACCCATCCATATGTTTTCTATAAGAGACCCATTTTGAACGTAAAGATACACCCAGACTGAAAGTGAAGGGATGGAGAAGCATTTTTCATGCAAATGGGCCTCAAAAGAAGGACAAGATAGCGATTCTCACATCAGATAAATTAGATTTTAAACTAAAGATGGTAGTCAGAGAAACAGAAGGACACTACATAATTCTTAAACGGACTATCCACCAAGAGGATCTAACAGTTGTAAATATCTACACCCCCAATATGGGAGCAGCCAATTACATAAGAAAACTATTAATCAAGATAAAGAGTCATATTGATATGAATACATTAATAGTAGGAGATCTTAACACGCCTCTCTCAGTAATAGACAGATCATCGAAGCAGAAAATCAATAAAGAAACAAGAGCATTGAATGACACATTGGACCAGATGGACCTCATGGATATGTACAGAACATTCCACCCTAAAACAACAGAATACTCATTCTTCTCAAGTGCACATGGAACCTTCTGCAGAATAGACCACATACTGGGTCACAAATCAGAGCTCAACTGATACCAAAAGACTGAGATGATTCCCTGCATATTCTCAGATCACAATGCTTTGAAACTGGAGCCCAATCACAAGGAAGAGTTCAGAAGGAATTCAAACACCTGGAAGCTAAAGACCACCTTGCTTAAGAATGCTTGGATCAACCAGGAGATCAAAGAAGAACTTAAACAATTCATGGAAACCAATGAGAATGAAGACACTTCACTCCAAAACCTATGGGATACAGCAAAGGCGGTCCTAAGGGGGAAATATATAGCCATCCAAGCCTCCCTCAAAAAAATTGAAAAATCCAGAATACACCAGCTGTCTCTACACCTTAAAGAACTAGAGAATCAACAACAAATCAAACCAACTCCACACACAAGAAGGGAAATAATCAAGATTAGAGCAGAGATCAATGAGGTAGAAACCAGAGATACAGTAGAACGTATCAATGAAATTAGAAGCTGGTTTTTTGAAAGAATCAATAAGATCGATAAACCATTGGCCACACTAATCCAAAAGAAAAGAGAGAAAGCCCAAATTAATAAAATTATGAATGAAAAGGGAGAGATCACAACTAACACCAAGGAAGTAGAAACAGTCATCAGAAGTTATTATCAACAGTTATATGCCAATAAGCTAAGCAACCTAGATGAAACGGATGCATTCCTGGAAAACTATAAACTCCCAAAACTGAACCAGGAAGAAATCGACAACCTGAATAGACTGATATCTAGTAACGAGATTGAAGCAGTGATCAAAAGCCTCCCAAAAAACAAGAGCCCAGGACCTGACGGATTCCCTGGGGAATTCTATCAAACTTTCAAAGAAGAAATAACACCTATTCTCCTGAAGCTGTTTCAAAAAATTGAAACAGAAGGAAAACTTCCAGGGGAGGAGTCAAGATGGCGGAGAAGTAGCAGGCTGAGACGACATCGGGTAGCAGGAGATCAGCTAGATAGCTTATCTAACCATTGTGAACACCTACAAATCCAACGGGAAATCGAAGAGAAGAAGAGCAACAATTATAGAAACAGAAAATCGATCACTTTCTGAAAGGTAGGACCTGCGGAGAAGTGAATCCAAAGCGACGGGAAGATAGACCCCGGGGGGAGGGGCTGGCTCCCGGCAAGCGGCGGAGCAATGGAGCACAAAATCGGGACTTGTAAAAAGTCTGCTCCACTGGGAGACATCGATCCAGGGGCTAAACCGGGGGGAAACCCAGGCGGGGTCAGCATAACCCCAGGCCCTGGGAGTCACGGAAGGACCAGGGGTGTCTGAGGGCCACGGAGCTAACAAGTGTTGGAGCAGGGAAGCCGGCTACAGTGACAGAGCTGAGGACTGAGCTCTCAGCCCAGGATTACGTTGTGCCGGATGCAGGCTGGGTGAGTTCGGAGCACGGCCAGAGGCCATGGAGAAGGAAGCGACCGGGCACTTTTCTCCAGGTTCCAGCAATTGACTGCTTTCCTCAAGGCACGACCACAGGCCAGGGAGGCGGGGCGGTTGGGCGCTTTTCTCTGGGGGCACACTGAGGAGCGAAACCACAAGCTCTCCGCTCCTCCGGGCCAAGAGATTGGGAGGCTGCCATCTTCATTCCCGTCCTCTGGAACTCTACGGAAAGCGTTCAGGGAACAAAAGCTCCCGAAATCAAACTCCAGCGGATTACTTAGCCCGCCCCTTGGCAAAGGCGGTGCAATTCCGCCTGCGGCAAAGACACTTGAGAATCACTACAACAGGCCCCTCCCCCAGAAGATCAACAAGAAACCCAGCCGAGACCAACTTCAGTCACCAAGAACAGCGGAATTCCACAGCAAGAGAAAGCAAATCTTATCTAGACAAAATGACAAGGCGGAAAAACTCACTTCAAAAAAAAGAACAAGAGGCCGTACTGAAGGCTGGAGACCTAATCAATACGGACATTGGTAACATGACAGATCTAGAGCTCAGAATGACAATTCTCAAGGTTCTAGCCGGGCTCGAAAAAGGCATAGAAGATATTAGAGAAACCCTCTCCGGAGAGATAAAAGCCCTTTCTGGAGAAATAAAAGAACTAAAATCTAACCAAGTGGAAATCAAAAAAGCTATTAATGAGGTGCAACCAAAAATGGAAGCTCTCACTGCTAGGATAAATGAGGCAGAAGAAAGAATTAGTGACATAGAAGACCAAATGACAGAGAATAAAGAAGCTGAGCAAAAGAGAGACAAACAAATACTGGACCACGAGGAGAGAATTCAAGAGATAAGTGACACCATAACACGAAACAACATTAGAATAATTGGGATTCCAGAAGAAGAAGAAAGAGAGAGGGGAGCAGAAGGTATATTGGAGACAATTATTGGAGAGAATTTCCCTAATATGGCAAAGGGAACAAACATCAAAATCCAGGAGATGCTAAGAACGCCCCTCAAAATCTATAAAAATAGGTCCACACCTCGTCACCTGATAGTAAAATTTACAAGTCTTAGCGACAAAGAGAAAATGCTGAAAGCAGCCCGGGAAAAGAAGTCTGTAACATACAAGGGTAAAAACATTAGATTGGCAGCGGACCTATCCACAGAGATCTGGCAGGCCAGAAAGAACTGGCATGGTGTATTCAGAGCACTAAACGAGAAAAACATGCAGCCAAGAATACTATATCCAGCTAGGCTATCATTGAAAATAGAAGGAGAGATAAAGAGCTTCCAGGACAAACAAAAGCTGAAAGAATTTGCAAACACCAAAACAGCTCTACAGGAAATATTGAAAGAGGTCCTCTAAGCAAAAAGAGACCCTAAAAGTAGTAGATCAGAAAGAAACAGAGACAATATACAGTAACAGTCACCTTACAGGTAATACAATGGCACTAAATTCATATCTCTCAATAGTTACCCTGAATGTTAATGGACTAAATGCCCCAATCAAAAGACACAGGGTATCAGAATGGATAAAAAAGGAAAAACCCATCAATATGCTGCCTACAAGAAACTCATTTTAGACCCGAAGACACCTCCAGATTTAAAATGAGGGGGTGGAAAACAATGTACCATGCTAATGGACATCAGAAGAAAGCTGGGGTGGCAATCCTTATATCAGATCAATTCGATTTTAAGCCAAAGACTATAATAAGAGATGAGGGAGGACACTATATCATACTCAAAGGGTCTGTCCAACAAGAAGATCTAACAATCTTAAATATCTATGCCCCTAACATGGGAGCAGCCAACTATATAAACCAATTAATAACAAAATCAAAGAAATACATCGACAGTAATGCAATAATAGCAGGGGACTTTAACACTCCCCTCACTGAAATGGACAGATCATCTAAGCAAAAGATCAACAAGGAAATAAAGGCCTTAAATGACACACTGGACCAGATGGACATCACAGATATCTTCAGAACATTCCATCCCAAAGCAACAGAATATACATTCTTCTCTAGTGCACATGGAACATTCTCCAGAATAGACCACATCCTGGGTCATAAATCAGGTCTCCATCGGTACCAAAAGATTGAGATCATTCCCTGCATATTTTCAGACCACAATGCTCTGAAGCTAGAACTCAATCACAAGAGGAAATTTGGAAAGAACGCAAATACATGGAGACTAAACAGCATCCTTCTAAAAAATGAATGGGTCAACCAGGAAATTAAGGAAGAATTGATAAAATTCATGGAAATAAATGATAATGAAAACACGTTTCAAAATCTGTGGGACACAACAAAGGCAGTCCTGAGAGGAAAGTATATAGCGGTGCAAGCCTTTCTCAAGAAACAAGAAAGGTCTCAAATACACAACCTAACCCTACACCTAAAGGAGCTGGAGAGAGAACAACAAAGAAAGCCTAAACCCAGCAGGAGAAGAGAAATCATAAAGATCAGAGCCGAAATCAATGAAATAGAAACTAAAAAAACAATAGAACAAATCAACACAACTAGGAGCTGGTTCTTTGAAAGAATTAATAAGATTGACAAACCCCTGGCCAGACTTATCAAAAAGAAAAGAGAAAGGACCCAAATAAATAAAATCATGAATGAAAGAGGAGGGATCACAACCAACACCAAAGAAATACAAACAATTATAAGAACATACTACGAGCAACTCTATGCCAACAAATTTGACAATCTGGAAGAAATGGATACATTTCTAGAGACATATAAACTACCACAACTGAACCAGGAAAAAATAGAAAACCTGAACATACCCATAACCAGTAAGGAGATTGAGGAAGTCATCAAAAATCTCCAAACAAACAAAAGTCCAGGACCAGACGGCTTCCCAGGGGAATTCTACCAAACATTTAAAGAAGAATTAATTCCTATTTTCCTGAAACTGTTCCAAAAAATAAAAATGGAAGGAAAACTTCCAAACTCATTCTATGAGGCCAGCATCACCTTGATCCCAAACCAGACAAGGATCCCATCAAAAAAGAGAATTACATACGAATATCCTTGTTGAACACAGATGCAAAAATTCTCACCAAAATACTGGCCAATAGGATCCAACAGTACATTCAAAGGATTATTCACCACGACCAAGTGCGATTTATTCCAGGGCTGCAAGGTTGGTTCAACATCCGAAAATCCATCAATGTGATACAATACATTAATATAAGAAAGAGTAAGAACCATATGATACTCTCAATAGATGCTGAAAAAGCATTGGACAAAGTGCAGCATTCCTTCCTGATTAAAACTCTTCAAAGTGTAGGGATAGAAGGCACATACCTCAATATTATCAAAGCCATCTATGAAAAACCCACCGCAAATATCATTCCCAATGGAGAAAAACTGAAAGCTTTTCCGCTAAGGTCAGGAACACGGCAGGGATGTCCGTTATCACCACTGCTGTTCAACATAGTACTAGAAGTCCTAGCCTCAGCAATCAGACAACAAAATGAAATTAAAGGCATCCAAATTGGCAAAGAAGAAGTCAAACTATCACTCTTTGCAGATGATATGATACTATATGTGGAAAACCCAAAAGGCTCCACTCCAAAACTGCTAGAACTTATACAGGAATTCAGTAAAGTGTCAGGATATAAAGTCGATGCACAGATATCAGTCGCATTTCTTTGCACTAACAACAAGACAGAAGAAAGAGAAATCGAGGAGTCAGTCCCATTTATAATCGCACCCAAAACCATAAGACACCCAGGAATAAATCTAACCAAATAGGCAAAGAATCTACACTCAGAAAACTATAAAGTACTCATGAAAGAAATTGAGGAAGAAACAAAGAAATGGAAAAATATTCCATGCTCATGGATTGGAAGAACAAATATTGTGAAAATGTCTATTCTACCTAAAGCAATCTACACATTTAATGCAATTGCTATCAAAATCCCATACATTTTTTAAAGAAATAGAACAAATAATCCTAAAATTTATATGGAACCAGAAAAGACCTCGAATAACCAAAGGAATATTGAAAAAGAAAGCTCAAGT
Source organism: Martes martes (assembly GCF_963455335.1). Lineage (NCBI taxonomy): Eukaryota > Metazoa > Chordata > Mammalia > Carnivora > Mustelidae > Martes > Martes martes. The sequence continues at coordinate 65,612,602 of NC_137897.1, forward strand.
TGGTGGCATCACAATTCCAGACTTCAAGCTCTATTACAAAGCTGTCATCATCAAGACAGTACGGTACTGGCACAAAAACAGACATATAGATCAATGGAACAGAATAGAGAGCCCAGAAATAGACCCTCAATTCTATGGTCCACTAATCTTCGACAAAGCAGGAAAGACTATCCAATGGAAAAAAGACAGCCTCTTCAACAAATGGTGCTGGGAAAATTGGACAGCCACATGCAGAAAAATGAAATTGGACTATTTCCTTACACCACACACGAAAATAGACTCAAAATGGATGAAGGACCTCAACATGAGAAAGGAATCTATCAAAATCCTTGAGGAGAATGCAGGCAGCAGCCTCTTTGACCTCAACCACAGCAACTTCTTCCTAGGAACTTCGCCAAAGGCAAGAGAAGCAAGGACAAAAATGAACTATTGGGATTTCATCAAGATCGAAAGCTTTTGCACAGCAAAGGAAACAGTTAACAAAACCAAAAGACAACTGACAGAATGGAAGAAGATATTTGCAAACGACATAGCAGATAAAGGGCTAATATCCAAAATCTATAAAGAGTTTAGCAAACTCAATACCCAAAGAACAAATAATCCAGTCAAGAAATGGGCAGAGGACATGAACAGACATTTCTGCAAAGAAGACATCCAGATGGCCCACAGATACATGAAAAAATGCTCCACATCACTGGGCATCAGGGAAATACAAATCAAAACCACAATGAGATACCACCTCACACCAGTCAGAATGGCTAAAATTAACAAGTCAAGAAATGACAGATGCTGGCGAGGATGCGGAGAGAGGGGAACCCTCCTACACTGCTGGTGGGAATGCAAGCTGGTGCAACCACTCTGGAAAACAGTGTGGAGGTTCCTCAAAATCTGAAAATAGAGCTACCCTATGACCCAGCGATTGCACTACTGGGTATATATCCTAAAGATACAAACGTGGTGCTCCAAAGGGGCACGTGCACCCGAATGTTTATAGCAGCAATGTCCACAATAGCCAAACCGTGGAAAGAGCCTAGATGTCCATCAACAGATGAATGGATAAAGAAGAAGTGGTATATATACACAATGGAATACTATGCAGCCATCAAAAGACATGAAATCTTGCCATTTGCGATGACGTGGGTGGAATTAGAGGGTATCATGCTTAGCGAAATAAGTCAATTGGAGAAAGACAACTATCGTATGATCTCTTTGATATGAGGAAGTGGAGATGCAAGGCGGGGGGTTTGGGGAGTTAGGAAAAGAAAAAATGAAAAGATGGGATTGGGAGGGAGACAAACCATAAAAGACTCAATCTCAAAAAACAGACTGAGGGTTGCTGGGGGAGGGGGAACGGGAGAGGGTGGTGGGGAAATGGACATTGGGGAGGGTATGTGCTATGATGAGTGCTGTGAAATGTGTAAACCTGGCGATTCACAGACCTGTACCCCTGGGGATAAAAATACATTATATGTTTAGTAAAATAAAAATTAAAAAAAAAGAAGGAAAACTTCCATACTCTTTTTATGAAGCCAGCATTACCCTGATCCCCAAACCAGGCAAAGACCCTACCAAAAAGGAGAATTCTAGACCAATATCACTGATGAATATGGATGCTAAAATTCTCAACAAGATCCTAGCAAACAGGATCCAACAGCACATTAAAAATACTATCCACCATGACCAAGTGGGATTCATCCCTGGGTTATTTTTGGTTTTGTTTCACTTGCCTCAAGAGACATATCAGAAAGAAGTTGCTATGACACATTTCAAATACATTATCGCCTGTGTTCTTCTCTAGGATTTTGTGGTTTCAAGTCTCACATTTAGGCCTTTCATTTTGAATTTATTCTTGTGTGTGGTGTAAGAAAGTGGTCAAGTTTCATTCTTCTAAATGTTGCTGTCCAGTTCTCCCAACACCATTTGTTGATGAGATTGACTTTTTCCCATTGGATATTCTGTCCTGTTTTGTCAAAGATTAATTGACCATATAGTTGTGGGTCCATTTCTGGGCTTTCTGTTCTGTTCTATTGATCTATGTGTCTGCTTTTTGTGCCAGTGCCAGACTGTTTTGACCACTACAGCTTTAGCAAAAAGAAATGTTAGAACTGATGCTCAAATTCAAGAAAACTGCAGGATGGAAAATCAACCCATAGAAATCTTGCATTTCTATAAACCAATAAAAAAGTAGCAGAATCAGAAATCAAGGAACAAATCTCATTTACAGTTGCATAAGAAAAACCATAAGATAGCTAAAAATAAACCTAACCAAAGAAGTAAAAGATCTATACTCTGAGAACTATAGAACACATGAAAGAAATTCAAGATGACACAAAGAAATAGAAAGACACTCCATGCTCATGGATTGGAAGACCAAATATTGTTAAAATGTCTGTGCTACCCAAATTAATCTATGCACTTATTGCAATCCTATCAAAATACCAACAGCATTTTTCACAGAGCTAGAACAAACAATTCTAAAATTTGTATGGAACCATAAAAGACTGTGAATAACTGAAGTAACTTTGTAAAAGAAAGGCAAAGCTGGAAGCATCACATTTCCAGAGTTCAAGTCACATTACAAAGTTGTTGTGATCAGAACAGTATGGTACCGTCCCTTTTGAGTTTTTACTGTGTTCACATTACAGTAGATTTGAATATGTAAAACAAAGAAATTCAATAATATTTGTTTGTGTTTAACTTTGAGCAAGAGGAAGAAATGCAGGGGCACCTGGGTGGCTCAGTGGGTTAAAGCCTCTGCCTTTGGCTCAGGTCATGATCCCGGGATCCTGGGATCAAGCCCCGCATCAGGCTCTCTGCTCAGCATGGAGTCTGCTTCTTCCTCTCTCTCTGCCTGCCTCTCTGCCTACCTGTGATCTCTGTCAAATAAATAAATAAATCTTAATAAAAAAAGAGAAAGAAATGTAGAAAGAGCTGGACATTTGTATTTAAGCTTTGTAATCCTGTAGAGAGAAAGGCATTTATAAATAATTGTTATTTGCCATCTCATTTTGCATTTTTAATGCAACATTTGTTATTTTTCTAACTACAGTCAAGAAGTATTTTCAATAGAGCATATTAGTTGAGTACATGGTCTTGAGTTCAAATTGTTACTAGTTATGTAAATTTGGCCAAGTGTTTAACCTCTTTTATGAAGGATGTTTCCTTAGCTGTAAAATGAAGGTAAAAATGTTGTCTAATTCCTAACGTTATTGTGAAGACAGATTCCTGGGAATTGATTAAAATTGCGCCTGCCACATAGTGAAGACCACTCTAAGGATTAGCTATTATTATAATTTCATTTTCCTTGGTAATATGTGTGTATAAAGACATAAATTGACATTAGAAGGTGGAAGTTAGAGACATTTCTTGGTCTGCAAACCAACAGACTTAAAAACTTTTAAAAAATCAAGTTAGAGATCTTTTTTTTTTTTTTTTTTTTTTAAAGATTTTATTTATTTATTCGACAGAGAGAAATCACAAGTAGGCAGAGAGGCAGGCAGAGAGAGAGAGTAGGAAGCAGGCTCCCTGCTGAGCAGAGAGCCCGATGTGGGGCTCGATCCCAGGACCCTGAGATCATGACCTGAGCCGAAGGCAGAGGCTTTAACCCACTGAGCCACCCAGGCGCCCCCAAGTTAGAGATCTTAATGGATAATTCTCTGCTGGAGCTCAACTTAGCATTAAGGCACCATCACATCAATGCATTTGAGGATCCCCTTGATTGGCTGCTCTAATCATCTCATTTATTGTTGAGGAAATGCGTTTAAAGACAAGAAGTGGACATGATCATGTCTCAGATATGAAGCAGGAGAGTTGGATTATATAGCTGAGACTTGCAAAAACTAAGGTGACAGGCTTGAATCTTATAAGAAAACGTATGCTTTTCATCTGCCAGACAGAATATATAAGCATTAACTTCTATATGGTCATTTGTCCCTTTTTTTTTTCTTTCTTCAAGTTTTTATTTAAATTCCAGTTAGTGAGCATACAGTGTAATATTAGTCTCAGGTGTAGAATTTAGTGATTCATCACTTACGTACAAAACCTGGTGATCATCAGTACAAGTACGCTCCTCAACACATCACCCATTTAACCCATTTAACTCATACCCCTGTCCACCTCCCCTCCAATAACCCTTAGTTTGTTCTCTATAGTTAAGAGTTTGTTTCTTGGTTTACTTCCCTTTTTCCCATATGATTATCTGTTCTGCTTCCTAAATTCCACATGTGAGTGAAATAATATTATTTGTCTTTCTTTGACTGACTTATTTTACTTAGCACAATACTCTCTATACCTCCATACACACTGGTGCATATGGCAAGATTCCATCCTTTTTATGGTTGAGTAATATTCCTGTGTGTGTGTGTGTGTGTGTGTGTGTGTGTGTGTGTGTGTGTGCATGTGTGTGTGTGTGTGTGTACACCACATCTTTATTCATTCATTAGTCAATGGACGTTTGGGCTCTTTCCATAACTTGGCTATTGTTGAGAATGCTGTTGTAAACATCTGGGGGCAGGTGTGCCTTCAAATTAGTATTCGTGTATCCTTTGGGTAAATACCTAGTAATGCAATTGCTGGATCATAGCTTTTTGAAATTAAACTGTTAAACTGTTTTGAACTTTTTTCCAGAGTGCCTGCATCAGTTTGTATTCCCACAAACAGTGAGTGCTAGAGCATCCCCCTTTTCCATTTTTTTAAAGATTTTATTTATTTATTTGAGAGAGCAAGACAAAAAGCACATTTATGCACATGCATGTGCCAAGGGCATAAGAGGCACAGGGACAAACAGACTCCTGGCTGAGCACAGAACCCAACAATGCTGGGCTTGATCCCAGGACCCTGAAATCATGACCTCAGCTGAAGGCAGACACTTAACTGACTGAGCCACCCAGGCACTTGTTAGAGTGTTCCCCCTTTTCCACAACCCCTTCACTACCTGTTGTTCCTGTGTTATTAATTTTGGCCATTCTGACTGGTGTGAGGTGATATCTCATTGTAATATCGATTTTTATTTCCCTGATGATCAGTGATGTTGAGCTTCTTTTCACATGTATATTGGCCATCTGGATGTCTTCTTTGGGGGAAAAAAAGTCTTTTCATGTCTTCTGCCCATTTTAAATTGGATTATTTTGCGTTGTGTTGATTTTTATATGTTCTTGATATATCTTGGATACTAACCCTTTATCAGATAAGTCATTTGTAAATATCTTCTCCCATTCCATAGTATGCCTTTTAGTTTTGTTGACTGTTTCTTTTACTGTGCAATGAGGAGAAAAGAATGTATGGAAATAAGTACCAAGAAGAGAATTAAAAAGAGACAGAGAAGCTAAAAATTCATTTAACATGGGAAATAACAATCGCAAAAGTCTTTAAATCCTTCTTGCCAAGTAAAATGGGCAATTTTCAAGATGTATTTTCCACACACTGGAAATCTGAGACTGTCCAGCATTACATTTAATCCCCTGCCTGTCCCTAATAATATTGTAAGTGACAATGTTATATCAAGAAAAATGCAAAAATAAAGAAAAACGGAATAAGAGATTAGAAATTGCAATCTCATAGAAAAACAGGGCATAATGTTTGAGAGAAGCATGATTTATATGAAGCCACTTTCTGTTTCTTACCTATTTTCCTTTGTGATTGTCATGTGTTGATGGCACATAGAATCAACTTCAGTAAAGGAAAAAAAGAAGGGATGATGGAAAGGAAAGGCAAGTGAGAAAGAAAGAAAAAAGAAAGAAAGAAAGAAAGAAAGAAAGAAAGAAAGAGGGAAGGAAGGAAGGAAGGTAGGAAGGAAGGAAGGAAGAAGGAAGAAAAGACAGTAAGAAGGAAGGAGGGGACAAGTGAGAAATACATAAAAGGAAAAAAAATGTGTTTTCCCTGTGCAGTATACTTCATAATGAAAACAATTACTCCTGACCCTGAAGAAAGTAATATAAGAGAAAAATATAACTCCCAACTTGCCACTCAAGAAATATTTTATTTTATTTTTTTAATATTTTATTTATTTATTTGACATAGAGAGAGAGAGAGAGTGAGCAAGAGAGCAGGAGCACAGAGGAAGAGGGAGAAGCAGGATCCCCGCTGCACAGGAAGCTTCATGAAGGCTTGATCCCAGGGTCCTGGGATCATGACTTGAGCCAAAGGCAGACACTCAACTTACAGAGCCACCCAGGCACCCCTCAAGAAATATCTTTTTCTTTTTTTTTAAATTAAATTTCATCTTTATTTATTGTTTTACTGTGTTATGTTAGTCACCATAGAGTACATCATTAGTTTTTGGTGTAGTGTTGCATGATTCATGGTTTGCCTAAAACTTCTGGCTTTGCAACATGAATGGGCCAGATATAAATCTAACAGGAAGGATAAAGTGGCTAAATGATCAACATTAGTAAAGACTATAAAGTAATGTCAGACACCCATAAGTTATGTCTCATCTCCTTTCCTTTCATTGTATCCAGGAATGTGGTGTGCATGAAAAAGGAGTAGTGGAGATATGGACACAAACCTGAAGCCACTATTGACATCACTCTTTTCCCCTATGAGCTACAAATACACCATTACTTCACAGAATTATCTGTCCCTTATCTTCAAGTCTTTAAAACTCACAATGAAATCCATGTACTCGTATTATTATCTAATATTTCAAAGTCCTTCAAGTATTATGACGCCAAGTCTTTCAGAGAAATAACAATTCAAGAAATCAAGAATTCTTGTTGTATCTAATTGTTGGATTACTAAACTCTGCACCTGAATCTATTATATGGTATGTTGACTAACTGGAATTTAAATAAAAATTTTAAAAATATCCTTTTAATTACTACCTTGATGCAACATCTTAAAAATGCCCATTTCGGGGCGCATGGGTGGCTCAGTGGGTTAAAGCCTCTGCCTTCGGCTCAGGTCATGATCCCGGGGTCCTGGGATCGAGCCCCGCATCGGGCTCTCTGCTCAGCGGGGAGCCTGCTTCCCTCCTCTCTCTCTGCCTGCCTCTCTGCCTACTTGTGATCTCTGTCTATCAAATAAATAAATAAAATCTTTAAAAAAAAATGCCCATTTCATATATTTAGCTTTTACATTTTCCTCAAAAGAAATGTTCCTTAATCTGAGACCCAACTTACCAATTTATAAGACAGAGCATTTTTTTTCTCACCCCCCTTCAAGCAGAGCTTCTTGATTATAACCTTGAACAGAGGTTAGCATCAGTGGTTCTGAATTGCTTTCTTAAGCATAGTTCTATAACAACTTACTTTCATGTGATATTTTAAAGATAAGACTTAAAACAACCTTATGAGGAAGAAAAGATATGATTTAAAAGATTTGGGTACGAAATAGGACATGAAAAAGAAGCAATGTCCAAATGATAGGTTCCCTTCTGGTATCTGACCAGCCCTCTGTGTTTCAGACAGAAGTATATCATGGGAAAATATCCATTACATCATCTTCTTGTTCTTCCATACAGGGAAAGTGCAGTCATGTAACAAGGCCATGGATTTCTACTTGCTTGAGATGCTGAACTACTAATTTTTTTTTTAGCTGTTCTGATACCTCCGCCTTAGTAGGATAGCTGTGGGAGGTATGACATAACTGGGAAATCAACAGAGCAGCAAGAAGACAGGACAAGCAAAATTATCTATACTGGCAAATTTATCTATAATTTATCTATACTAAATTTATCTATACTAAATTTCCACCTTACCACCCTTCTTGCAACAATTTCAATTAGAAAGTATGAAATAAATATTAATTATAATAATAAAGTATAAATAAATTATAATAATAAACTGTTTGGTACCAAATAATAAACATAGAAATATTAGAAAGTGGTAATGGGCACAATTAAGTATTCCATGTGTTCCTGTAATGCCCTTTAATTAATGCAGTAATCACAACTAGGTAGCAGTAAGTCATAGAAGGAGCACTAGAAGGGGCACTCACAAGCTTTCTGTTGCAAGGGCTTTTGTGAAAATTACAATTGCACATCCCCAGCTTACTTTTTGTGCCCCTTTCCCACTTCAGTTCTCCACAGAACATTCTCTGGCTGTTTGAATTCTTTCCCCATCAACACCAATTTACCATGATATCTTCTTTTTCCCACACACAATTCAGCTCTGCTTCAAAATATACTTCATTCCTCCCCTCAATCTCCACCCTCAAAGCCTTTTTTTGTTTCTTGTAAGGCTGGCTTTCCAGGGAAATGGAAATTTGATTAATTTTTATTAAGATATTTTCCATTTTAAAGTGTAACTGACAGACTCAAATGAATTATGTGTTACTAATCTCCAATTATTTACACAAAACACACACACACACACACACACACACACACACACATACACACACACATTGGCATTTTGTATTTTATTCCTGTTCCACAGTATTTCCACCAACTTCATATACCAGAACAGTAGGGCTCAATATGTTGGTAACTGTTTTTGGAGGATGCTTGCTTATGTTATATGCTCATCTTTTGTGTGTGTGTGAGTGTGTGTGTAGTACTGTGTACCAGAACTATGTAGTATCACTTGCTACCACAGGAAAATTATATAACCTTATAATAATATCATTATTTTGGCTTTTGAGTCAGCTCAAGAAAGACCTGCTTCTTCCTATATAACATTCTATTAAGGATTATAATATAATGAAACATTTGACTCCTGTTCGAGAGAATAAAAAGTACATTATTCTAAGGCACATGCACAGCAAGGACCTGAGAAGCCTGTATACTTAATAAAAATGATCAAATCCGAAGCTTCCCAAACACCAGTATATAGACTAGTTACATCAGAGTCACGTGGAGTAGTTAGTTAAAAGTCAGATTCCTAGTCCCCAGCACCAGACCTATTGAATCATGATCTCCAAGTGTGTGGCTTAACAAACAGATTTAAAGGGTAGGTAATTTGCTCAGGATGTCCCAGCAAATGGGGAATGGAGAAAAGATTAAATTCCAAATTCAGCTGATTGCATAGTTTGTACTATTAACTATTAAAGTTTGCACTCCTTATACTATCTGCAGAAGTGATTGCCACAGGCTAACCTAAATGGGGCAGGTCTGAGTTGAAATAACAGGGAAAAAAATCAGTCTTAGCCTCAAACATCACTTCAGTACTGGAGGTAGCCGGAAGACATACTGGCAGACATTTAGAGTTGGATAATTGACCTTTCTTTCTGAGAAAAAAAAAATTGACTTGACTGTAAACCTAAGGGGCAGATTAAACAAATAGTAGGTTGTAGCCATGTAGCCATAAAATAAAGAGCATTTTCTCTGACCATGTTTGCAAGGATCAGTAAAAAAGGAAATTTGTCCCAATTGCAGGAGGAAATATGCTGGTAAGTTTATGAAAATATATTTTTTTCCTGTGTTCTGTGGTCTCTCTCTGGACTTGTCATGGTGTTTTTTATTTACCATTTATTGTTGTTCTGAGTAAGGAAAAAATAAAATTAAATTATTACCATGAATTTTAGCATTCACTTTTGTATTGTGTAATGCCATTTTTAATGTACATTAAATCATATGCAAAGTCACATGCTCATACAGACATATGTATTTTGTTCTTACAGGAGCAGTGGAAATGCTGTGCAACAATAATTCAATTGACTTGATTTTACTTCTTTTTTTAAGATTTTATTTATTTATTTGACAGACAGAGATCACAAGTAGACAGAGAGGCAGGCGGGGGGTGGGGGAGCAGGCTCCCTGCTGAGCAGAGAACCTGATGTGGGGCTCAATCCCAGGACCCTGGGATCATGACCTGAGCTGAAGGCAGAGGCTTTAACCACTGAGCCACCCAGGCACTCTTGATTTTTCTTCTTGATAGGCATATATTCTACCAACATTTTCTACTTTGGGTTTCCTAATGATTAAGGAATCTGAAAGGAAATGGACCTAGAGATCATCCAAAATTCCCTTTTAATCAATGTCATCATTTTTAGTGAAGGTGGCTGGCAAAAAACAAGTAAGCAAATGAGTAAGGAAGAATATTCCGTTCCTTCATTGTTCTTATCATTGCCTTTTTTCTGTGTTTGCAGCAAGTTCTGGTGTGAAAGTTAAGTGTGGCCCTTACAGCCTGTCAATGGCTAGGCTTTCTCATTCATATTGATAAAACTCACTTTCCTTGTATATGTGCTTTGAATCTTATTGACCTCCCACAGAGTGTGGATCTACCAGAATTCTATACTCACTAGCCATCACAAAGCTATATGCAAAAAGAGTGGCAAGACATATTAAACACACAAATCATGCATATTTCTTCTGTTCACAAACATGCTCCATTGTCTCATTAGACTTCACTTAGAAAACAGAGTTCTAAGATAATGCGATTAGGAATTGTTTATTGTATATCCTCGTCATTGAAATATCTGTTCATCTCTTTTGCCCATTTAAAAAAATCAAGTATAATTAACACCCAATGTTGTACTACTTCAGGTGTACAGTATAATGATTCAACAATTCTATATATTTTTCAGTGCTCACTGAGCTAAAAATACTATTAATCCCCTTTGTCTATTTCACCCTTCCCCTCTGTCACCTCCTCTCTGGCAGCCAACAGTTTCTTCTCTGTATTCAAGAGTCCTTTTCTTTTAGTTTGTCACTTTTTTTTCTTGTGTCTTCATTTGTTATGTTTCTTAAATTCCAGATATGAGAGAAATTATACAGTATTTATCATTCTCTGACTGACTTATTTCACTTAGCATTATGCTTTTTAGATCCATACATGTTGCAAATGACAAGATTTTATCATTTTTTCAATTATTTTTTATTTTACTGAAAATTATTAATTACAGTTAATTTTTCCATATTTTTTGGCTTTTTATATTTGTTTGTTTGTTTTTGTTTGTTTGCTTGCTTGCTTGCTTGTTTTTTTTTAAAGCCAGTTAGTTAACATACACTGTTATATTAGTTTCAGGTGCACAATATACTGATTCAACAATTCTATACATTACACAGTGCTCATCATGACAAGTGAACTTATTAATCTTCATCACCTATTTAACCCATCCCCTACCCCCTCCTCTCTGGTAATCACTCTAAAATTAAGAGTCTTTTGATTGATTTCTCTCTCTTTTTAAAATTTTCCCTCTGTTCATTTGTTCTGTTTCTTAAATTCCACACATCAGTGATATCATATGGCATTTTTTTTCTCTGACTTATTTCACTTAGCATTAGATCCTCTAGCTCCATCCATGTCATTGCATGGCAAGATTCCATTTTTTTGTGTGGTGGAATGACTATATATATATATATGAAACACTTGGGCTCCTTCTGTATCTTAGCTATTGTAAGGAGTGCTTCTATGAGCTTTGGGGTTCATATATCTCTTTGATTTAATGTTCTTGCCTCTTTGGGGTAAATACCCAGTAGTGCAATTGCTGGATCACAGTGTATTTCTATTTTTAACTTTTTGAGGAATATTCATTCTCTCTTCCAGAGTGGCTGTCCCAGTTTGCATTTCCACCAACAATGAAGGAGGGTTCCCCTTTCTTCACATCCTCACCAACACCAGTTATTTCTTGTGGTGTCAATTTTAGCCATTCTGACTGGTGTGAGGTGATATCTCATAGTAGTTTTGATTTGCATTTCCCTGATGGTAAATGATGAGGAACATCTTTTCCTGTGTATAGCTGAGCAGTATTTCATTGTGTATATATATATACCACATGTTTTTTAACCCATTCATGTGTGGATGAACACTTGGGTTGCTTCCACATCTTGGCTATTGCAAATAATGGTGCAGTGAACAAAAGGGTGCATATATCTATTTGAATTAGTTGTTTACCTTTCCTTGGGTCAATATCTGGTAGTGGAATTTCTAGATGGTATGGTAATTCTATTTTTAATATTTGAGGAGCCTCCATACTGTTACTGACAGTGGCTGCATCGATTCACATTCCCTCCGACAGTGCGCAAGGGTACGTTTTTCTACACACTCACCAATACTTATTTGTGTTTTTATTTTAGTCATTTTGAAGGTGTAAAGTGGTATCTCATTGTGGTTTTCATTTGCACTTCCTGGTAATGAGTGATGTTCAGCATCTTTCATATGTTTGTTGGTCATCTGCATATCTTCTTTGGAAAAACATCTATTCAGGTCTTTTACCAATTTTTAATTGGATTATTTGAGATGTTCTGGAGTGTTTTTGTGTTTCTTTATGTGTTTTGGATATTAACCCCTTATAAGATATACCATTTGCAAATATCTTCTCCCACTCAGTAGGTAGCCTTTTAGTTTTCTTGACAGTTTCTTTTGGTGTGCAAAAGCTTTTTGTTTTGATGTAATCCCAGTAGTTTAATTTTTTCTTTTTATTCCCTTGCCAGAGAAATCATATCTGGAAAAATGTTTCTATGATCCATGTCAAAGAAATTATTGCTTGTATTTTCTTCTAGTAATTTTATTGTTTCAGTTCTGACATTTAGGTCTTCAATCCATTTTAAGTTTCTTTTTGTGGCAGTTTTTGTGTTTTTTTCTTGTTCTTCCTTTTTTTCTTTTTTCTTTCTTTCTTTGTGTGTGTGTGTGTGTGTGTGTGTGTGTGTGTGGTGTAAGAAAACTGTCCAGCTTCATTTTTTTGCCTGTACCTGTCCACTATTCCCAACACCATTTGTTGAAGAGACTGCTTTTTCCCTTTGGATAATTTTTCTTGCTTTTTTGAAGATTAAATGATCAGATAGTTGTGGGTTTATTTCTTGGTTTTTTATTATGTTTTATTGATCTATGTGTTTATATTTGCTCCAGTACCATACTGTTTTGATTATTATAGCCTTGTAAAATATATTGAAATCTGGGATCATGATACCTCCACCTTTCTACTTCTTTCTCAAGATTGCTTTGGTTACTCAAGCTCTTTTGTGGTTCCATACAAATGTTAGGATTATTTGTCCTAGTTCTGTAAGAAATGTTGTTGCATTTTGATAAGAATTGTATGAATTTGTAGATTACTTTGAATTGTATGGACATTTTAACAATATTAGTTCTTCCAATTCATGAGCATGGGGTGTCTGCAATTTGTTTTGTCATCTTCATTTCTTTCACCAGTGTTTTATAGTTTTCAGAGTACGAGTCTTTCACCTCCTTGGTTAAGTTTATTCTTGCCTACTGTATTTTTTATGCAATTGCAAATGGAATTATTTTCTTTCTTTTTTCTGCTACTTCATTTTTCATGTAAAGAAATGTAACAGTTTTCTGTATAATAACATTGTATCCTGTGATTTTACTAAATTCAATTATCAGTCCTTGTAGTTTTTTGATGGAGTCTTCAGGGTTTTCTTCCTTTTTTTTTTTTTAAAAAAGAGTTTATTTATTTGAGAGAGAGCCAAAGCACAAGTGGGGGAGAGGCAGAGAAAAGCAGACTCCCCAGTGAGCACAGAGCCCGAGGCCAAGCTTGATCTCAGGACCCCAAGATCATGACCTGCGCTGAAATCAAGAGTCAGATGGTTAACCAACCGAACCACACAGGTGCCCCTAGGGTTTTCGATATATATTACAATGTCATCTGCACATAATGAGAGTTTTACCTCTTCCTTACCAGTTTGGATGTCTTTTATTTCTTTTTGTTTTCTGATTGCTGTGACTAAGACTTGCAGTATTATGCTGGATAAATTACTGATAGTGGACATTCTTTTCTTTCCTGATCTTAGAGGAAAAGCTCAGATTTTTGCCATTTCGTATGATTTAAGCTGTGGGTTTTATTTTGTATGGCCTTTATTATATTTAGGTATGTTCCCTCTAAACTTACTTCAAGTTTTTTAATTATGAATGGATGTTGTACTTTGTCAAATGTCTTTTCTGCATCTATTGAAATGATTATTTGGTTCTTATCCTTTAATTAATTAATGTGATGCATCACATTGTTTAATTTACAAATATTGAACCACTCTTGCAACCCCAAAATAAATCCCACGTGATCATTGTGAATGATTTTTTAAATGTATTGCTGGAGCCAGTTTGCTGGTATTTTACTGAGAATTTTTGCATCCATATTCATCAGGGATATTGGCCTGTAGTTCTATTTTTTAGTGGAGGCTTTACCTGGTTCAGGTGTCAGGTTAATACTGGCCTCATAGGATGAACTTAGGCCTTTTCCTTCCTTTCTCTGATTTTTTTGTAATAAGTCAAGAAGAATAGGTATATTCTTTTATTTATTTTTATTTTATTTTTATTATGTTCAGTTAGCCAACATATAGCACATCATTAGTTTTTGATGTAGTGTTCAAAGATTCATTCATTGTGTAAACACGCAGTGTTCATCACAACACGTGTCCCCCTTAATACTCATCACCTGACTACTGGCCTCTCTTCTGTAACCTTCAGCTTTCTTCCCTGAGTCCAGAGTCTCTCATAGGTTTCTCTTCCTCTCTGATTTCTGCACATTCAGTTTTCCCTTCCTTCACCTAATGTCCTCCACGCTATTCCATATGTTCCACGCATGAGTGAAACCATATGATAATTGACTTTCTCTGCTTGACTTATTTCAATTAGCATAATCCCCTCCAGTTCCATCCACGTTGATGCAAATTGTAGGTATTCATCCTTTCTGATGCCTGAGTAATATTCTATTGTACATATGAACCACATCTTCTTTATCCATCTATATATTGAAGGACATCTCAGCTCCTTCCACAGTTTGGCTATTGTGGACATTACTGCTATGAACATTGGGGTGTTTGTGCCCTTTGTATTCACTATATCTGTAACTTGGGGTAAATACCTTATAGTGCAATTGCTGGGATGTAGCATAACTCTATTTTTAAGGTCTTGAGGAACCACTATACTGTTTTCCAGGGTGGCTGTACCAACTTTTATTCCCACCAAGTGTAAGAGGGTTCCCCCTTCTCCACATCCTTGACATTTGTTTCCTGCCTTGTTAATTTTTGCATTCTAATTGCTGTAGGGTGGGATCTCATTGTGGTTTTGATTTGTAGTTCCCTGATGGCTAATGATGTTGAACATTTTTTTTCATTTGTCTGTTAGCCATTTGTATGTCTTTTTGGAGAAGTGTCTGTTCATGTCTTCTGCCCATTTCTTGACTGGATTATTTGTTTTTTTGTGTGTTCAGATGAGAAGTTCATGATAGATCTTGGATTTCAGCCCATTATCTGTAATGTCATTTGCAAATATCTTCTCCTATTCAGCAGGTTGCCTCTTAGTTTTGTTGACTGATTTGTTTGATATGCAGAAGCTTTTTATCTTGAAAGTCCCAATAGTTCATTTTTGCTTTTGTTTCTCTTGCCTTTAGAGATGTGTCTTGAAGGAAGTTTCTGTGGCCAATGTCAAAGGGGTTACTGCCTGTGTTCTCCTCTAGTATACCGATTGATTCCTGTCTCACATTTAGGTCTTTCATCCATTTTGAGTTTATTTTTTGCATATGGTGTGAGAGAATGGTCCAGATTAATTTTTCTGCATGTGGCTGTCCAATATCCCCAGCACCATTTATTGAAGAGACTCTCTTTTTCCATTGCATATTCTTTCCTGCTTTGCTGAAGATTACTTGACCATAGACTTGAGGGTCCATTTCTGGGATCTCTATTCTGTTCCATTGATCTATATGTTTGTTTTTGTGCCAATACCATGCTGTCTTGATAATCAAAGCATTGTAATATAGCTTGAAGTCAGGCATTTTGATGCCCCCAGCTCTGGTTTTCTTTTTCAAAATCCCCCTCGTGATTCTAGGTCTTTTCTGGCCCCATAAAAATTTTAGGATTCTTTGTTACAGCTCTGTGAAAAATGTAGATGGTATTTTGATAGGAATTGCATGGAAAAATATAGATTGCTCTGGACAGCATAAACATTTTAACAATGTTTATTTTTCTAATTAATGAACATGGAATATTTTCCCATCTTTTTTTGTCCTCAATTTTTTTCCTAAGTGTTCCTAGTTTCTAGAGTATAGATCCTTTACCTTTTTGGTTAGGTTTATTCCTAGGTATCTTATGGTTTTTGGTGCTAATGCAAATGGAATTGATTCCTTAATTTCTCTGTCTTCAATTATATTGTTAATATATAGAAATTCAACTGATTTCTCTGCATTGATTTTGTATCCTGCCATATTGGTGAATTCTTGTGTCTGTTCTATAAATTTTGGGGTGGAATCTTTGGGTTTTCCACATAAAGTATCATGTCATCTGCAAATAGAGAGAATTTGACTTCTTACTTGTCAATTTGTATGCCTTTTATTTCTCTTTGTTGTCTGATTGCTCAGACTAGGACTCCCTGTACTATGTTGAACAATAATGGTGAGAGTTGGCATCTTTTTCGTGTTCCTGACCTTAAGAGAAAAGCTCTCAGTTTTTCCCCATTGAGAATGATATTCACTGTGGGCTTTACATAGTTGGCTTTTATGATGTTGAGGCATGTTCCCTCTATCCCTATACTTTGAAGAGTTTTAATCAAGAAAGAATGCTGTATTTTGTCCGTTTTTTCTGCATCTATTAAGAGGATTATATGGTTCTTGCCCTTTGTTTTATGATGTTGATTTATTTGGGAATGTTGAACCATGCTTGCATCCCAGGAATAAATTCCACCTGGTTGTGGTGAATAATCCTTTTAATTTTCTGTTGAGTCCTATTGGCTAGTATTTTGGTGAGTAGTTTTGCTTCCATGTTCATCAGGGATATTGGTCTATAATTCTCTCTTTTGATGTGGCCTGTGTCTGGTTTTGGGATCAGGGTAATGCTGGCCTCATAGAACGAGTTTCAAAGTTTTCCTTCCATTTCTATTTTTCAAAACATCTTCAGTAAAATAGGTATTATTTCTTTCTTAAATGTTTGGTAGAATTCCCTGGGGAAGCCATCTTGTCATGGACTCTTGTTTTTTGGCAGGTTTTTGATTACTTCTTCAATTTCCTTGCTGCTTATTGGTCTGTTCAGATTGTCTATTTCGTCTTGTTTCAATGTTTGTAGTTTATAAGTTTTCAGGAACGCATCCTTTCTTCCATATTAAGAAATTTGTTGACATAGAGTTGCTAATAATATGTTATAAGGATTTTCTCTATTTCCTTGGTATTCATTGTTATCTCTCCCCTTTCGTTCATGATTTTTTAAATTTCCATCCTTTCTGTTTCTTTTTTCTTTTGACCTTATTTATTCTTTCAAAGAAACAGCTTCTAGTTTCATTTATTTCTTCTTACTGTTTTTCTAGTATCTATTTCATTGATTTCTGCTCTAATCTTTATTATTTCTCTTCTCTGTTTGGTTTAGGCTTTGCTGCTCTTTCTCTAGCTCCTTTAGGGTGTAAGGTTAGGTTGTGCATTTGGGATTTTTCTAATTTTTTGAGAGGGGCTTAGATGGCTATGTACTTCCCTCTTAGGATCGCTTTTGCAGTATTCCATAGGTTTTGAGCCGATGTGTTTTCATCCTTATTAGTTTCAATGAATTGTTTCTTTAATTTCCTGGTTGACCCATTCATTCTTTAGCAGGATGCTCTTTAACTTCTAAGTGTTTGAGTTCCTTCCAAATTTCTTCCTGTAGTTGAATTCCAGTTTCAAAGCATTGTGGTGTAAAAATATGCAGGGAATAATTTCAATCTTTTGGTATAGATTAAGACCTGATTTGTGACACAGTGTGTGATGCATTCTGGAGAAAGTTCCATGTGCACTTAAGAATGAGCATTGTTTTGTTTTAGGATGGAATGTTCTGTCTATATCTACAAAGTCCATCTGGTCCAATGTGTCATTCAAAGCTCTTACTTCTTTGCTGATCTAGTTAGATGTTCTGTTCTTTGCTGTGAGTGGGGTGTTGAAGTCTCCTTCTACTAATGTATTATTACCAATATTTTTCTTTATTTTAGTTATTAGTTGGTTTATCTAATTGGCTGCTCTTGGGGCACCTTGGTGGCTCAGTGGGTTAATGCCTCTGCCTTTGGCTCAGGTCATGATCCCAGGGTCCTGGGATCAAGCCCTGCATGGGCCTCTCTGTTCGGCAGGGAGGCTTCTTCCTCCTCTCTCTCTCTGCCTGCCTCTCTGCCTACTTGTGATCTCTCTCTGTCAAATAAATAAACAAAATCTTTTAAAAAAATAACTGGCTGCTTCCAATTTGGGGGCATAGATATTTATAATTTTTAGATCTTCTTTTTGTATAGTCCCTTTAGGTATGATATAGTGTCCTTCTATATCTCTTACTACAGTCTTTGGCTTAAAATCTAATTTGTCTGATATGAGGATTGCTACCCCTGCTTTCTTTTGAAGTCCATTAGTGTGGTAAATTGTTCTCCACCCCCTCACTTTCAATCTGGAGGTTTCTTTAGGTTCAAAGTGAATCTCTTATAGACCACATATTGATGAATCCTGCTTTTTATCCAATCTAAAACCCTGTGTCTTTTGATGGGAGCATTCATCCCATTTACATTCAGAGTAACTATTGAAAGATATGAATTTAGTTCCATTGTATTGCTGTATAGTCCCTGTTCAGTAGATTATCACTGTTACTTTGTGGTCTATGTGACTCTTGGGGTCTCTCTTCACCTAAAGAATCTCCCTTAATATTTCTTGCAGGGCTGGCTTTGTGGTCACATATTTTTTCAGTTTACGTCTATCCTGGCAACTGTTTATCTCTCCTTCCATTCTGAGTGACAGCCTTGATGGGTATTCTTGGCTGCATGTTCTTCTCATTTAGTACTCTGAATGTATCTTGTCAGCCCTTTCTGGCCTGCCAGGTTTCTGTCGATAGGTCTGATATTATTCTTATGTCCTTTCCTCTGTACATAAGGAATCTCCTCTCCCTGTCTGCTTTCAGGATAGATTTTTTGCTCTAAGATTTGCAAACATCACTATTATATGTTGGGTTATTGATCTATTTTTATTGAATTTGGGAGGGGTCCTCTATGCCTCTTGAACATGAATGCTTGTTTCCTTGCCCAGATTAGGGAAACTCTCAGCCATAATTTGCTCAAATATACCTTCTAACCCCCTCTTTCTTTATAGTCCCTCCTGGATCCAGATGATTCTGACATTGGTTGTTTTTGAGGCATCAATAAATTCTCTAATCCTTTCTTCATGGACTATTAGTTGTTTTCTCTTTTCCTCAACTTCCTTCCTTTCTATCAGCTTGTCCTCTAGATCACTCATTCTCTCTTCTGCCCCATTGACCCTAGTTGTTAGAGCATCCAATTTAGACTACACCTCATTCATAGCATTTTTAAGTTTGGCCTGATTGGATCTCATTTCTGCCCTTAGAGGCTCTGTATTTTCACGTGTACTTTTCTCAGGCCTAGCTATTAATTTTATAACTGCTATCCTGAATTGTGTCTCTGACATCTTGCTTATATCCGTATTGATTAGCTCTATGGCAGAGAACATTACCTCTGGTTCCTTCTTTGTTGTGAGTTCCTCCTTCTAGTCATTCTGCCCAAGGAAGGATGGGTGAGAAAATGAGCCAAGTCCAAAATATCAACCACAACCCAAGTAAAATGCACCCTAAAAAAAATCCAAAGTGGTCTGAAGCCACCACAGAAAAGCAAACAAAGCCAAAATGAACAAAACAAAAAGGTGTTGGGGAAGGAGAGACTATACTCTCACAGGGTGGACAAAGCAGGGTGATCTCCTTGTTCCTGACTGAATTTAGGTCTCTGTGTTAGAAGACACTACATACCAAAAATGTAGATGTGAAAAAAGGCTAAAAAGAGACTTAAAAATATAAACCGGTAAAATCAGGATCTAGTTGCAATGGGAAAAATGTAAAAAATAAATAAATAAATAAATAAATAATAAATAAATAAACAAATTTATTTTAGACTGAAGGAAAAACAAGTCGTGAGGAAATACCTGGAGCTCAATATATTATTTTCCCCTGGCACTGGAGTTTTACAGTCCAGTGGAATCTATAACCTTGTCATTCACCTGTTCTTCCAGTCTGTCTTCTGGGGGGTGGGAGGTGGGGCTCCTTTTCTGCTTCTCAGATTTCTTTGTCTGGAGGGATTTGTACCACCCCTTGTCAGGGGGATGGGCTCAAGGTGAGCTGGTCTTGTGTGTGGTTTTTGTTTCCTCATGGCTTTCCTTGCCTTTTCAGAGGGTCAGAGCAAAAGTGCCTTGACTGGATCTCTGGCCCAGAGCTGCAAGATTCTGGTTCCCTTTCTTCAATAAACTCTCTGGCTCAAACCGTCTCTGCTTCTGTGTGCACTGCTCTCCATAGAAACCTGCAGGTTGCACCAACAGCATTTCTCCTGGGGGGGATTCTCAAGACCTGTGAAAATCTCTGCACTTTGAGTCTTTGGTACTGTGAGCATTTGTGGGGTCATCAGTGCACACATGCACCCTGCCCTGGTACTCCCAAATCGGGGCTGTGTGCCACCCTATTGTCCTTTCTGGAGTGGCTGCCACCAGAACTGTTGCTTGGTCATGGGCACAGTCATTCTGACCCTCCCAGAGGTTGGTAACTGGCCCACATGTCCCGGTCTTTTTCTGGGTGCTTAGGCAAAGAATGGTCTCCCCACCAGCCTGACTTGTGGCTTAAGGTGACCCAAACTGAGAGTCCCTCCTGGGCTCGCTGACCATAACCAGTTTCTCCATTGCTTGGGCACTCTATTGGTTCCAGCACCCTGGTTCTTTCTGTGCCTCCTGAGATCCTGAGACCACAGTGACTCACCTAGAATTCTGCCTTTTTGATCCCCTGAGCCCCTTTCAAAAAGGGGGCTCACTGGAGCAGATCTCATTGGAGTAGATTTTTAAGGGTTCCGATTTCATGCTCCTGGTTTTATATCACTTTCCAGTAGCCAGATTATGGAGGCTCTCTCCCCTCTCCATTTATCTTCCAATGTTTTCCCACAGATTCATGACTCCACACCTCCAACCTTATAATAGAAATTCACTTTTCTGCTTGTAGATTTTCAAATATATTTTCTTACATCTCGGGCTGAATTCATGGCTGTTCAGAATGATTTGATAGGGGCCAGATGAAACAAGGACCCCTACTCTTCTGCCTCCCTCCCTTGAATGCAACTTTTCTCCTTTTTTTAAAAAATTGTACTGTACTTAACATAGATTGCTATATTAGTTTCAAGTGTACACTATTATGACTCAACCAGTCTATATATTACTCAGTGCTCACCAAGATATGTGTACTCTAAATCCACTTCATCTGTTTCACCTAACCTCCACCCACTGGCCCTCTGGAACAACCAGTTTATTTTTTGTGTTTTAGACACTGGTTTTCGGTTTATTCTTTTGTTTGTTTTGTTTCTTAAATTCCACATATGAGTGAAAGCACGTGGTATTTGTCATCCTCTGTTGCTGATTTTAGCCATGCTGACCATTATGAGGTGACAGTTCATTGTAGTTTTGAATTGCATTCACCTTATGTTAAATGATAATGAACATCTTTTCATATGTCTGTTGGATATCTATATGTCCTCTTTGGAGAAATGTCTGTTCATGTCTTCTGACCATTTTTTCATGGGATTATTTGTTTTGGAGGTGTTGAGTTGTGTGATTTCATATTTTAGGGTTTTGTTTTTTATTAAGTTCAATTAGCCAACATATAGTGCATCATTAGTTTTTTGATGTAGTGTTCAATGATTCATTAGTTGCATATAACACCCAGTGCTCATCAGATCATGTGCTCTCCTTAATGCATAATTTCTTTATATATTTTGGATACTAACCCTTTTGTTGAATATTTCATTATCACATATCTTCTCCTATTTATTAGATTGCCTTTTACTTTTTCTGATTATTTCCTTTGCTGTGCAGAAGCTTTTTATTTTGATGGAGTTCCAATAGTTTATTTTTGCTTTTGTTCCCCTTGTTTCTGGAGAAATTTAGAAAAAGTTGCTACAGCTGATGTCAAAGAAGTTATTGCCTGTATCCTCTTCTAGGATTCTTATGGTTTCGGGTCTCACATTTAGGTCTTAATCCATTTTGAATTTAGTTTTTTTGGTATGGTATGACAAAGTGTAGCACTTTCATTGTTTTGCAGTGAAACGTAGAGATGGAAACAACAGGTGTTTATAGTAGCATTATCAAATATATAAATTTGATAATGTATATATATACATTTGATAATGTATATATATTATACATATTATATATATATATATATATTCACATCTTCTTTATCCATTCATCAGTTGATGGACACTTGAGCTCTATCCATAACTTGGCTATTGTTGATAATGCTACTATAAACATTGGGTGCATGTATCCCTTCAAATCAGTATTTTTGTTTTGTTTGGGTAAATACCTAGTAGTGCAATTGCTGAATCTTAATGTAGTTTTATTTTTAACTTTTTGAAAAGCCTCCATACTGTTTTCCAGAATGGTTGCATCAGTTTCCATTCCCACCAACAATGCAAGAGAGTTCCTTTTCTCCCTATCCTTGCCAACGCTTGTTGTTTCCAGTGCCTTTCTGAGAGGTGTGAGGTGATATCTCATTGTAGTTTTGATTTGTACTTCCCTGATGATGGGCAATATTGAGTGTATTTTGTGTGTGTGTGTTTCTGTTAGCTTTCTGTATATCTTCTTTGAAAACTATTGATTCATGACTTCTGCCCATTTCTAACTGGATTATTTGGTTTTTGGGTATTGAATTTCATATGTTCTTTATAGATCATGGATACTAGCCCTTTATCTGATATATCATCTGCAAATATTTTTTCCCATTCCTTAGGTTGTTCTTTAGTTTTGTTGATTGTTTCCTTTGCTGTTCAGAAGCTTTTAATTTTGATATGGTCTCAATAGTTCATTTTTGCTTTTGTTTTCCTTGCCTCAGGAGACATATCTAGAAAAATATTGTTAAGGGAAATGTGAAAGATAATACTGTCTCTGGTCTTTTCCAGAATTTTTATGGTTTCAGTTCTCATACTTAGGTCTTTAGTCCATTTTGAGTTTATTTCTGTGTGGTGTAAGAAAGTGGTCCAGTTTCATTCTTTCCATGCAGGTGACCAGTTCTCCCAAGAACATTGTTGAAGAGACTGTCATTTTCCAATTGGATGTTCCCTCCATTGTCAAAGTTTAATTGAACATAAAATTATGGGATTATTTCTAGGATTTCAGTTCTGTTCTATTTATCTTTATGTCTTTTTTTGTACTAGTACCAGTACCTTTCATGGCTACATATTTGTAATGTAATTTGAAGTCTGGAATTTTGATACTTCCAGCTTTGTTTTGATTCTTTTTTTTTTTTTTCCAAGATGGCTTTGGCTATTCAGGGTCTTTTCTGGTTCAATGTAAATTTTAAGATTGTTTGCTTTTGTTATGTAAAATATGCTTTTGGTATTTTAATAGAGATTATATTAAGTCTTTAGATCACTTTGGATAATATAGACACTTAACAATATTGGTTCTTCAAAAAAAAGCACAACAAAACAATATTGGTTCTTTCAACATGAGCATGGAATATTTTTTCTATCATTGTGGGGCATCTTCAGTTTCTTTCATCAGTGTTTTATAGTTTTCAGAGTACAGGTCTTTCACCTCTTTGGTTATGTTTATTCCTGGGTATCTTATTGCTTTTGGTACAATTGTAAATGGGATTGTTTTCTCATTTTCTCTTTCTCCTGCTTCATTATTGGTGTATAGAAATGCAACAGATTTTTGTACATTTGTTTGTATCCTGAGACTTTACTGAATACATTTATGAGTTCTAGTGGTTGTTTTTGGTCGAGTCTTTTACAGATTTTGTATATATAGTATTATGTCATCTCTGCAGGTAACGATCATTTTCTTTCTTCATTTCCAACTTGAATGTCTTTTATTTTTCTTTCTTCCTTTCTGTCTTTCTGTCCTTCTTTCTTTTTTTGAGATAGCAGGAGAGATTATTTATTGTACACATGTTACTTTGGGGCAGAAATTAAAACAGAATTATTCCTGGAAGTCACAAATCCAAGGCAAAGGGCCAAGAGGGCCTGTTTTGTTGTGAGCAAGTTGGTCTCTCAAAAGTGGTCGTTGTGATTCAATGGTGATGGATGATCTAGATCCATTGAAATGAGCTTTAGAAAATAGGCATGCAGTTCACCAATTTGTACCAGTGTTTCTGGCCTCTGGCTTTCCTAATTTCTGCTCCTGTGAATTCTATGGGTGCACAAACTTGTGGTTTACTTGAACCTCTGCCTCATCTTTCTTCTTTTACACTTCAGCCTTCACATTTGCTTCTTCCTCTACTTGGCTCTCATGGCATGGAGATTTCCAAGTATATCATGCTAAGACTGAAGGAAGATGCCTTTCATTTCTTTTTGTTGTCTGATTGTCATGGCTAGGACTTATAGTACTATGTTGAGTAGAAGTGGTGAGAGTGGACATTCTTGTCTAGTTCCTGACATTAGGGGGGATGCTCTCAGTTTTTCCCCCATTGAGTAGATGTTCAGCGTGTGTGTGTGTGTGTGTGTGTGTGTGTGTGTGTGTGTGTTTTAATATATGGCCTTTATTATGTTGGGGTATGTTCCCTCTAAACCTACTTTGTTGACGACTTTCATCATGAGGATGCTGTACTTTGTCAAAAGCTTCTTCTGTGTCTATAAAGTGATCATATGGTTCTTATCCTTTCTCTTATTGATGTGATGTATCACACCAATTGATTTGCAAATATTGAACCACCTTACATCCCAGGAATAAATCCCCAAATCCCAAATTTTTTGTTTGTTTGTTTATTTGCTTAATGTATTGTTACATTCAGTTAGCTAGTATTTGGTTGAGGATTTTTGCTATCATGTCCATCAGGGATATTGGCTTGTAGTTCTCTTTTTTGTAGTCTCTCTTTTTTGCAGTTCTCTTTTTATCATCAGAGTGATATTGGCCTCTGCATAAACTTGGAAGTTTTCCTTCTTCTATTTTTCAAAATAGTTTGAGAAGAATAGATATTTCCTCTTGAAGTGTTTGGTAGAATTTGTCTCTGAATTTATTTGGTTCTGGACTTTTGTTTGTTAGGGTTTTTTGATTACTGATTCAATCTCCTTGCTGGTAGTCAGTCTGTTCAAATTTTCTATTTTTTACTATTTCAGTTTTTATGTTGTATTTTCTAGGAATTTATCCATTTCTTCTAGGTTGTCAAATTTTTATCATAATTTATTTTGTAATATTCTCTTATAATGTTTAAATTTCTGTAGTGTTGATTGCTATGAATTACAATTTCATATCAACTTTTTACCTTGGTTGCAGTTGAACTTTTTGGAGTATCTCACTTAATTTACTTCCCTCACAAGAAAGAGTGTGTAAAGTAATATTTCTCAATTTTTCTGAAGATTATTGTAACAGTCATCATTTATTCCCTGAGCTTATTTAAATATAATAAACAAAATTGTATATATTTAAATTACACAATATGATGACTTGATACACACATACATTATAAAATTATTATCACGATCAAGTTAATTAACACATCCATCACCTCCTGTAGTTTTTACCTAATCAGTGATTTCTTTTTGTTGTTGTTGTTTTTGGTGAAAATGCTTAAGATCTGTCTCTTAGTAAAATTCAAGCATGCCGTATAGTTGTTGTTGTTGTTGTTAATCTATAGTCACATGCTGTATATTAGATCCTTGGAACTTATTACCCTTATGACAATGTTTATATCCTTTGGGAAACATCTCGCTTTTTCTCCCTCCCACCCAATCCAGCTCCTGTAAACCACAATTATTCTCTGTTTCTATGACGTCTACCTTTTATTTTTTTTTAAACATTCCACATGTAAGTGATACTATATAGTTTTTGTCTTTGTTCGGCTTATTTTACATAACATAATGTCCTCCAAGTTTATCCATTTTGTCTCAAATGGCAAATTTTTCTTCTTTTTTATATTGATCTGGTATTTTCTTTATCCATTTATCTGTCAGAGGACACATTATTTCCATATATTAACTATTGTGAATAATGCTGTGATGGAAATGCCCTTTCAGATGTCTCTTCAAGTACCTGATTTCATTTCCTTTGGTTATATGCCCAGCAGGGGGATTGCTGGATCATATGACAATTCTATTTTTTTGAGAAACCTCTACACTATTTTCCATAATGACTCTATGAGTTTACGTGCCCCATACAGTGTATAAAAGTTATTTTTTTTTCTTCACATCTTAACCAGTATTCATTAATTTTATCTTTCCAAAAGACCCAGGTCTTAGTTTCATTGAACTTTTCTACTGTTTTCTGTTCTTTATCTCATGTGTTTCTTCTCTAACATTTGTTATGGCCTTTCTTCTAACGTTAGCCTGTTTTTTTTTCTTTTTTTTATTTCTTTGAGTTATAAAGTTAGCTTATTTATTTGATATTTTTAGTATCACTATATACTTTCCTCTTAGAAGTGCTTTTCCTGTGTCTTGTAAGTTCCAGTATATTTCCATTTTCATTTTTCTCAATATATTTTTAAATTTCCCTTTTGGTTTCTTCTTTGATCTGTTTGTTGTTCAGGAATGTATTGTTTAATGTACACATATTTGTGATTTTTCAGATTTCCTCCATTTCTTTATTTCTAGTATCATACCATTGTATTTGGAAAAGATACTTGGTATAACTTAAATTCTCTTACATTTGTTAAGACTCCTTTTGTGAATTAACATATGATCTATCCTTGATAAATTCTTTGTGCTCAAAAAAATGCATATTATGCTACTGTTGGATAGAATGTCTTCTGTATATGTCTGTTAGATTCATTTGGTATAAATTGTGATTTAAGTCCAATATTTTGTTATTGATTTTATATTTACTGAACTTTCCATTTTTAAAGTGAGGTATTGCATTCCCCTACTATTATTACATTGATGGCTAATACTTGCTTTAGATGTGTTAACACTTCTTACTATATTTAGGTATTCTAATGTCAGATGTGTATTATAAAATATATTTGTAGATGTAATTATATGTATAATAGTATACATATCAATATATAAATGTACATAATTCTTATATCTTATTGATTTTTTTTCTTTTATTAACTCCTTTGTCTCTTATTACAATGTTTGATTTAAAGTCAATATTTTCTGAGATAAGTATATTTGCCCATATTCACTTTCATTTGGAATGTCTTTTTTCCATTCCTTCACTTTAAGCCTATGTGTGTCCTTAAAGCTGAAACAAGTCTCTCATGGACAGCATATTGTTGGGATTTTTTTGTTATTATCCAGTCATCCATTTTATGTCTTTGGGTTGATGAGTTTAATTCATCAACATTTAAAGTAATTATGGATAATTTGGAATTTATTATTGTCAACTTTTGATTATTTTCTGGTTCTTGTGTAATTCTTTTGTTCCTTTCTTCCTCTTTTGCTATATTCCTTTGTGATTTGATAATTTCCCATAGTGGTATGCTTTGATTGTTTCTCTTCATCTTCTGTGTATCTGCTAAAGGTTTTGTTTTGTGTCTGCCATAAAACTTGCATAAATCATCTCATAGTTATCACAAGTCTATTTTAAGCTGATAACAATTAACTTTGATCATATACATAATCTATGCACTTGTATACCTTCCCTTAGTGTATGTTTTAATGTCACTATTGCATTTTTTAATATTTTGTATCCATCAAAATTATTGTAGCTATAGTTATTTTAATACTGTTGTTTTTTAACCTTTATACTATATATTACTTATATATTACTTCAAGTAATGACTTATGTATTACTTATATATTACTATCCAAGTATTGGAGTATTCCAAATTTGGATATATACTTATATGTTACTATCTAAGTATTGGAGTATTTCAAATCTGAATATATACGAAACTCAACCAGTGAGTTTTATCTTTTCATATGCTTCCATGTTTCTAATTAGTGTCCTTTCATTTTAACATGAATGACTTACTTTAGCATTTATTGTAAGGCAGGTCTAGTTGTGATGAACTCCATCAACTTTTGTTTATCTTGGCTAGTCTTTGCTTCTCCTTCATCTCTGAAGGACAGTTTCAGTGAATAAAGTATTCTTGCTCTTGTTTTTCTTTCTTTTTCTTTTTTCTTTTTTTCCTGTCAGGACTTAGAATGTATCTTCTCACTTTCTCTGGGCCTTCTAGGTTTCTGCTGAGTTTGGTGATATCCATATAGCTGTTCCCTTGTATAGAATATTTTTTTTAAATTTTTTCTCCTGTTACCTTCAAAATTCTTTGTATTTGATTTTTGACAGGTTTATTATAATACATACTGTGAAGTCTTCTTTGGGTTGAACTGTATGGGTACCTATGAGCTTCATGTGCCTGGATGTCCATATCTCCTTCCAGATTCAGGAAGATCTCTGCCATTTTTTCCCATAATCTTTTTGTCCCTTCTCTCTTTCTTCTTCTGGGACTTCCATGATACCAATATTATTTTGCTTGATGGTGACACAAAATTCAAAAATCTTTCCTCACTTTTTCACTTTTTTTTTCATTTTTATTTTTTTTTTCCTTCTTAAACTGGGTAATTTAAAATGGCCTGTCCTTGAGTTCACTGATCCTTTCTTCTGTTTGATCTAGGCTAATCCTGATGCTCTCTATTGCATTTTTTAAAAAGATTTTATTTATTTATTTGATGGAGAGAGAAAGAGTGTAAGAAAGGGAATGCAAGCAGTGGGAGTGGGAGAAGCAGTCTTCCTGCTGAGTAAGGAGTCCAATGTGGGGCTCAATCCCAGGACCCTGGGATCATGACCAGAGCCAAAGGCAAATGCTTAACAACTAAACCATCCAGGCACCCCTCTATTACATTTTTAAAATTTTGTTCATTGCATTCCTCAACCCTCCAATTTTTGTTTAGTTCACTAAAATTATTTCTATCTCATTAAGCTTCAACTTTTGCTTGTGTATTACTTTCCTAATTTTATTAATTTGCCTGCATTTTCTTGTAACTCACTAAACTTCCTTGTAACAGTTATTTTGAATTCTCTAGTAACTTGTAGACCTGCTTTCCTTTGAGGTTGGTTACTGGAAAATTACACTTTCTCTTTGGTGATAGCATGTTTCTTTGATTGCCATGTTTTGTGCAGCCTTCTATTGAGGTGTGAAGATTCAATGGAATAACCACCTCTACAAGATTTAAAGACTGGGGGGAGCCTGGGTGGCTTAGTGGGTTAAGTCTCTGCCTTCAGCTCAGGTCATGATCTCAGGGTCCTGGGATCAAGCCCCACATTGGGCTCTCTGCTCAGCAGGGAGCCTGCTTCCCCCATCCCTCTGCCTGCCTCTCTGCCTATTTGTGATTCTCTCTGTGTCAAATAAATAAAAATCTTTTTTTTGGGGGGGGGGAAATACTTTCAACTATGGGTGCATGTAAGCATGTGAACTTAATTGAGTTCCATCTCCAGGAAAGGTCCAGTAGTGTGGTATCCATACAACTATGTGACCTGAGTTCAGCATCAGCTATATTGCAGGAGTTCACAATGGCTGAGGCTGAAAGTGTCTGTGGCAACATTGAAGGTTATTGAAGTTTTCAGTGATCAGGGCTTCTGGGGACATCCTGATTTATTATTTTCATATGGGATGTGTCATATCTGAGAGGATCCTATACACACCAGGTCCAGGTTGTGCATACCTTTATAGTAGTGGTTGCACTGATGTCTGGATACGCAAGTGCCTGTGGAATAGTCATAGAATCGGGTACTGGAGCATATGCACTCACGGAGCAGTAATGACTCCAGAGCCTGACATTAGGTAGTCAGCAGTGGCAGTTCTTCTGGTATCTGAGATGCTGATACACACAGAAAAGTTGACGTTCTGGGATATGAAATATACATAGGTTTATGGGGGAGAGGATAGTTGACAGTCTTGGTCTCAGGGAAGCAAATCAACAGTTCTTTAAATAATAGCTCCCTCCTTAGCAGGTCCATGGTGGTGCTGCTTGGTGCTGATGTCAGTGGCAATAGCTACTGGTGTCCACTGTGGAACAAGTTGCTTGGTTCCATGCTGATGAAAACTGCAGGGTTATCCACTCCAGAAGCTGCAGGGAGTCTGTGGCTCACAGAGTGGCAAAACTCCTCAGTGGTAAAGATTATGCAGGTCCTCCACAGAGAAGGCCACTGGGGACCATGGTGACATCTCCTGTGTGTATGATACTGATAATGCCCACTTTTGTCCTTTGTTCCTCATCACCTCCAAAGGTCTTGGCTAAGCGGATCTCCTCAGAGATACTTTCCCTACTTTTTGTAGTAATTTTCCATTTTTTTTGCTTCGCCATGTTGCTGTAAGTTCTTAATTTGATTCTTGTGCCCTCCTACCACAATTTTTGTTTGTGGATAGCTGTTTCAATTTTGGTTGGCAGATGAAGTTTGGTATCTCCTTCTGCCATCTTGTTGACATCACTCCTTCAGTTAACCTCTAGTCCTAAATTCACTGGTGTGCTTTAACTTTCCAAGAGATTTTAAAGTTTCATTTCAATTATTATTTAAATAAAATCTCTATTTTTGGTATAATGTGTCACTACTGAGGGGCATTTTTATAAAGCATGAGCTTCAGTTGTTTTAGTTATCAATAAAATAAGACTTTGATTCAGTGCCATGGAAATGAACTAATAGGGTAATAACTCTAATTGTCAGAGGTAATGACAATTAGACAGAGAGAAATTTCTCTCTGTTCTAATGACAATTAGAACAGAGAGAAATTCCCACATAACTGATGTATTTACAAGTGAATATCAACGATTTCATGGCAAATTATGGTTTTACTGTAGTTCAATTAAAGAAAAATTATGGAAGACTGAATAATCTCACAGCATTAGTAGGAATAGTGAATTTAAATAATCCTGGGCATTACCTTTAACAAACATATTCAAATTACATATTCATCTTTGCACATACCAACCAGCAATTCTTCATTACCAGTAAATAATAAGTAGTGACTACTCAATAAAGAATGTTTCATTAAATGTTATTTTCATAGATTTTAGTATTGTAGCTTAAGGTGTTAATAAATTGATTCATCAAATTAATGGACTGATTGAATAGACATGTAGGTCAATGGAAGTGGATAGAGAGTACAGAAATAAACCTATACCTATGTGGTCAATAAATCTATGACAAAAGAGCCAAGAATATACAGTGGGGAAAAACAGTCTTTTCAAAAAATGGTGTTTTGAAAACTGGACAGCTAAATACACAAGAATGAAACTGGACCACTTTCTCACATCATACACAAAAATAAACTCAAAAAAAGATTAAAAGCATAAATGTGATACATGAAATCATAAGCTCCTAAAAAAAACATAGGCAGTAATCTCTTGGACAGCATAGAGAATATATGTCAATAATATTGTAATAGCTTTGTATGTTGATAGACAATAACTGGAATTATTGTAGAGATCATTCCATAATTTTATAAAAATATTAAATCACTATGATGTACACCTAAACCTAATAGGGTATTGTATGTTTATACTTCAATAAAAAACAATCTAAGTAGGCAGTAATTTTCTTTCAAAACTGATGTTTCGTGGCCTCTTTTTTATATTACCGCTATAGAGAAGTTTCATGTCTATTTCTTATTTGTAGGTATTCTTTCATTTCTGATTTACTTTAAGATCTTTCTATATTTGATGTGCATTTTCTCTATGGTGTGTATAGGCCTGAATTTAGTTCTATTTATCTTTCTCAGTTTAAACTCCAGCTCATGTTTTCATGTATTTGTATTTTCCATTAATTCTGGAAAACTATAAGCCATTATAGTTTATGCAACTATAATTTAACATAACTGTAAACTATTATAGTTTAATATGACTATTTATTTGACTATTGCTTCGCCTATCCTCTGTAACTCAGTGTCCATGTATGTTGGACTTTCTAATTCAATTTTCTATGTATCTGAACTTCTCTTTCATGTATTTTTCTCTTTAGTTCTCAGTCCTGTACTATAGTTAAGTTTCTTTGATTTATCATCCAGATCATTAATTTTCTCTTTGGTGATTGTGATACAAGGAGCAGGATTGTATGACTGGGGCTTCTATTATAAAAACTTCTTTAGCAATACAAATATAGGCTTCTATTATGAAATATTTCTTAGAGCTTTCATTGTTTCATAATTTTATTTTGATTTCTTCTGTATCTTCTTCCTCTCCCTGTTTATCCTTCTTTCCCATTTTTTAAATTTTTTAGATTTTTAACAGTTACTGACTTCATAAAATAAACAACAGTCTGGATGAAAAACTTGACATAACAATTATTCAGTTGTCAGAATTAAAAATATTTGAAATTCAATTTTCCTTATAAAGCAGACCAGGATTACATAAAAATGAATCTAGGAGCTCACTTTGAGTTGGCTTGACAAATATCTCACTGGGAACAGAGGTTTCTCCTGTTCCCAGAAAGGGAGTTTGCAACTAAACCCAGCTTCTCCCTGGCCTTGTGCTTTCCTCCTCTAAACAAGGACCACACTGACACCAAGTTCTCCAAATTCTAGCCAAATAGCATTACAAGACAATTTTTGTATACATCTGATCTAAATCCAGACTGCCTAATGTCTAACAACCCATGTAGTTCTCCACTGACAAGACTGCTTTTTCACACTAGCCCTGTAGAATGCTTGAATCACAGGACTACACTTTCTTATTGGGTCATAGGTCCACACGATGGAATAACATACCCAGGTTCCAGTAAACTTTTATAGGTGATGTTTGGTCATAAGGACCCATGCCTTCCTAGGATCAAGGGGAATCATTGCTTTTTTTTTTTTTTAAGATTTTATTTATTTATTTTACAGACAGAGATCACAAGTAGGCAGAGAGGCAGGCAGAGAGAGAGAGGAGGAA
This sequence comes from Martes martes, assembly GCF_963455335.1. Lineage (NCBI taxonomy): Eukaryota > Metazoa > Chordata > Mammalia > Carnivora > Mustelidae > Martes > Martes martes. The sequence goes on from NC_137897.1 coordinate 65,645,208, forward strand.
GCAGGCTTCCCGCTAAGCAGAGAGCCCAATGCGGGGCTTGATCCCAGGACGCTGGGATCACGACCTGAGCTGAAGGCAGAGGCTTTAACCCACTGAGCCACCCAGGCGAAGGGGATCTTTGCTTTTAATCCCCTTGCATAAGTTTTCTTGGCTTATAAAAGTTCTCTTAATAAAGTCTATTCTTTAACTCATGCTGTGTGACATTAAGTTTGTCCCAAATCTTGATGTGGGTCAGATGGAGTTGAATTATTTATGACACGCTGTTTTCTGAGAAGTTTTATGACTTGTAATTTAGGTTCTAGAGCATGATTCTCAAATGTGAGTATGCATAAAAATCATGTAGAGGGCTCTGTATAATACAGACTATTAGATGTCAACTCAGAATTTGATTTAGCAAGTTTTGGTTGGGGTCCCAGAATGTGCATTTATAACAAGTTTCAAGTGATGCTAATATTGTTGATCCCTGGAATACATATCAAGAACCAATGATCTGTAGAAATCTTGTCCAGCTGGGAAAGTGTTGCTTCACTAAGATTTACACTGTTTTGGACAAATAATTCATGGGTATTATCAGCTTAAGAACATTTTTAATTTATTGGCAGGACTTTGCAAATTATCTAAATTCAAATCCTAAAGCAGGTGAAGGCAGACCTATTGCTATAAATTCTTAGAGAATAGCTTTTATTTGTGACTCAGGGCAGAGAATAAAACAAAGTGTTTCCTCTTTTCTTATGTAAATGGAATTTTTATAGTCTTTGCCTTTACTGAGCTTGAGGCCTTACATTATTTCTGCTTTAGGTAGGAATTTTCATTTCAATTATCTACGTCATGTGAACCCAGGGTCATTAAAACTAATACCTTTTAATCATCAAGGCTAAACAACTCCCCCCAAAGCAGCTGCAGCATTAAATCAGTTATCGTACTGGTTTTGAGTTTCCTTTTTGGGCCTATAAGCATTTCTTTATTTTTCTGAGTTCTTATATGTAAAGTTCTACTTATATCCACATTTTAAAATGTATGGTAGAGGGAAGATTTTCAAGATATTTAGTTTTACATTTTTCTTGAAAAGAAATCACAGGTTTATTATTTAAGGATAAACAATCTTGCAAAATGAAAAGAGTGTTTATAACACAATTTTAATCCAAGGAAATGTCAAAGTACAACACCATGAGCAGGCATAAAATTATCATATATGACTACCAGAATCATACACAATAAGACTTTCTTCATTAGTCTCTGGCTCTGAGTATCACTTATTCAATGGTGTGGATATGACAACTATTTTGGAAGTGTCAAGTAGTTTTCTTTTTTTTAATTATTATTATGTTATGTTAGTCACCATACAGTTCATCATTAGTTTTTGACATAGTGTTTCATGATTCATTTTTTGGCATGTCAAGTAGTTTTCAACTGGTGAACCAAATTTGTAGTGTCTGTGGACAGGTATTTTGGGGTTACATCCATGTTTGTTGTGAGAAATATTGTTAGTTTTTAGAATAACAACTATTAATCATTAACATTTTAAAATATTTACTATGTACCAGTGTATTTAATCTTTACAACAACCTGTGGGATCAGTATTAATTACTCCCATTTCACAGATGAGGGAACTGAGAGTGAGGTTAAGAAACTTGTCCAAGTTCACACAACTAGGCAGTGGTAAAACTGATTATAACTGACAATACTATTACTCCACAATACAACTGCCATACGAAGGCTTCTCAAACTTCAGAAGTGCTCCTTTTCAAAAGCCAATTTTACTGACACTTAATATTTATATAAATGATTTTTCATATTACTTTAGTACACAAATGATAAGTTTCTTGCTTTTATAACTTTTATATAAATATTGTAAAAATTTCAAAACAAATATAAAAAGTAATTACAAAGGTATGAAATAAATCAAATAAAATAACATCAATTTCATGTGATTGACAATCCTATTTGTTTAAATTTAAAAAATAAACTTGTTTTGGGGGAGCCTGGTTGCTCAGTCAGTTAAACATCTGCCTTTGGCTCAGATAACAATCTCAGGGTCCTGGGATTGAGCCCTGCATGAGGCTTTCTGCTCAGCAGGGAATCTGCTTCTCCCTCTCCCCCTGCTCCTCCACCTTGCTTGAGTTCTTTCTCTCTCTCTCTCAAATCAATAAATAAAATCTTTTAAAAAATAAACTTGTTTATAACAAGTCCATTATTTTTATTACAGTATAATTAACATAAAGTGTTATAGTATTTTCATATGTGCAGTTTTATACATTTTGTACATTTCACCAGGATAATATAGTTGCCATATGAAATCATAAAATGTTATAACAATATTATTGATCATATTCCCCATGTAGTACTTTTCATCTCCATGACTTATTTGTTTTATCAATGGAAGTTTGTACTCCTCAGTCCCCTTTATCTATTCTATCTCCCCATTCTTCTTTCCTCTGGCAATGATCAGTTTGTTCTCTGTATATGAAAGACTGTGTTTTTTGGTTTGTTCATTCGTTTTCTCTTTCATATTCCACATATAAGTGAATCATATAGTATTTGTCTTTGATTATTTCACTTAGCATAGTCCCTTTTAGATCCATCTATGTTGCAAAAGGCAAGATTTCATTCTTTTTTATGATTGAGTAATATTCCTTTGAATGTACATATTACAGCTTCTGTATCCATTCATCTACCAATGGACACTTAGGTTGCTTCCATATCTTGGTTATTGTAAATAATGCTTCAATTTCCATAGGCATGAATATATTAGTGTTTTCATTTTCCCTAGGCAAATACCCAGTACTGGAATTACTGGATCATATGGGATTTCTATTTTTAATTTTTTGACAAATCTCCATAATGTTTTCCACAGTGGTTGCCCCAATTTTTATTCTCATTAACAGTGCATGAGGTTCCCTTTTCTTTTTTTTCCTCCTTTTCTATACATCTTCCCCAACACTTGTTAATTCTTGTATTTTTGATACCAGCCATTTTGACTGGTGTGAAGTAATATTACATTGTGATTTTGAATTGCATTTCCTTGATGATTAGTAATTATGAGCATCTTTTCATGTGTCTTTTGAACATCTGTATGTCTTATTTGGAAAAATATCCCTTCAGATATTCTGACCACTTTTTAATTGGATTGGGGGTTTTTTTTTGGAGTTGAATTGTATGTTTTGATGCATTTTGGATATTAACCTGCTATTGAGTAAATCACTTTCAAATATCTTCTCCCATTCAACTAGGTTACTTTTTCATTTTGTTAATGGTTTCCTTTGCTATGCAAAAGCATTTTCATTTTAGTATATTCCAATAGTTTATTTGTGCCTTTGTTTTCCTTGCCTGAGGTGATATATCCTTAAACAGCTAAGGTTGATTTCCAAGAGATTATTGCCTTTTTTTTTTTTTAGGAGTTTTGTTTTCAAACCTTACATTTAGGTCTTTAACCCATTTTGAATTTATTCTTATGTATGGTGTAAAAAAAAAAGTGGTCTAGTTGATTCTTTTGCATGTAACTGTCCAGTTTTCAAAACAACAGTTATGGAAAATATTATTTTCCCATTGTATATTCTTGTCTCTTTTGTCATAAATTAATTGACCCTAGAGGTGTGGGTTTATTTCTGGGCTCTCTGTTCCATTGATCTACGTGTTGTCTATTTTTGTGCCAGTAAAGTATGTTTTGATTACTACTTTGTAGTATATTTTGAAATCTAGGATTGTGGTACCTCTAGCTTTGTTCTTCTTTTTCAACATTGCTTTCAGTATTTGAGGTCTTCTGTGTTTTCATATAAAGTTTAAAATTATTTACCTTAGTTCTATAAAAATGTTATTGGTATTTTGATAAAGATTACATTATATCTGTAGATTTCCTTATGTAATGTAGATATTTTAAAATATTAATTCTTCCAAGCTGTGTGCATAATATATCTTTTTCTTTGTTTATATCATCTTCAATTTCTTTCATCATTGTCTTATAATTTTCAGAAAGGAGGTCTTTCACCTCCTTGGTTAAATTTATTCTCAAGCATTATTTTTGGTGCAAGTATAAATGAAATTTTTTAAAACTCCCTTTCTGCTCTTCTGTTATTAGTGTATACAAATGCAACAGATTTCTATATATTAATTTTGTATTTTACAACTTTGCTGAATTTATTTATAAGTACTTTGCTAAATTTATCTGAGATTTTTGTTGGAGACTTTAGCATTTTCTCTATATAGTAGTATATTATCTTCAAATAGTGACAATTTTACTTCTTCCTCATCAAATTGGATTCCATTTGTTTCTTTTTCTTGTCTAATTCTATGACCAGGACTTCCAGTAATATGTGGAATAAAATTGATGAGAGTGGACAACTTTGTCTTATTCTTCATTGTAGATGAAAAACTTGTTTCTCATCATTCAGCCTGGCATTAGCTGTGGGTTTTTCACATATGGCCTTTATTATATTGAGATATGTTCACTCTAAACCCATTTCATTGAAAATTTTTTTCATGAACAAATACCATATTTTTAAAAAGATTTTATTATTTTACAGAGAGAGAGAGAGAGAGAGAGAGAGAGAGAAAGGGAACATATAAGCAGGAGGAGTAGGAGAGGGAGAAGTAGGCTTCCTGCTAAGCAGGAAGCCCAATTCAGGGCTCAATCCCAGGACCCCGGGATCGTGACCTGAGCCAAAGGCAGATGCTTAATGACTGAGCCACCGAGGTGCCCCACAAATACTATATTTTGTCAAAGGATTTTTTCTGCATTTATTGAGATGATAATTTTTCCTCTTTGTTAATGCAATGTATCATATTGATTGTATTGTGAATATTGAACCACTCATATTCTTGGGATAAATCTCACTTAAGAGTAGTGAAAAAACATTTTTTTAGTTTTTTTTTTTTAAATTCCAATTAGTTAACTAACATGCAGTGTTATATTAGTTACAGCTGTAAAATATAGCAGTTCAACAATTCCATACATCATCCATTGCTCATCAGGACAAATGTTCTCCTTAAGCCTAATGACCTATTTCACCCATACTCCCACCTACCTCCCGTCCACTAAACATCAGTTTCTTCATATTTAAGAGTCTCTTGCCTGGCTTGTCTGTGTTTTTTTCCCTTACCTTTCGTTTTCTTATATGGTTCTTAAATTCCACATATGAGGAAAATCATATGACATTTTCTTTCTCTGACTGGGTTTTTTTTAATCTTTCTTTATTTTTATTAATTTCTTTTCAGCATAACAGAATTCATTGTTTATGCACCACACCCAGTGCTCCATGACATATGTGCCCTCCATAATACCCACCACCTGGCTCCTCCAACCTCCCACCCCCTGCCCCTTCAAAACCCTCAGGTTGTTTTTCAGAGTCCATAGTATCTCATGGTTCATCTCCCCTTCCAATTTCCCTCAATTCCCTTCTCCTCTCCATCTCCCTATTGTCCTCCATGTTACTTGTTATGCTCCACAAATAAGTGAAACCATATGATAATTGACTCTCTCTGCTTGGCATATTTCATCTCTTCCAGTCCCATCCATGTTGCTAAAAAAGTTGGATATTCATCCTTTCTGATGGAGGCATAATACCCCATAGTGTACATGGACCACATCTTCCTTATCCATTCGTCCGTTGAAGGGCATCTTGGTTCTTCCACAGTTTGGAGACTGTGGCCATTGCTGCTATAAACATTGGGGTACAGATGGCCCTTCTTTTCACTACGTCTGTATCTTTGGGGTAAATACCCAGTAGTGCAATGGCAGAGTCATAGGGAAGATCTATTTTTAATTTCTTGAGGAATCTCCACACTGTTCTCCAAAGTGGCTGCACCAGTTTGCATTCCCACCAACAGTGTAAGAGGGTTCCCCTTTCTCCACATCCTCTCCAACACACGTTGTTTCCTGTCTTGCTAATTTTGGCCATTCTAACTGGTGTAAGGTGGTATCTCAATGTGGTTTTGATTTGAATTTCCCTGATGGCTAGTGATGATGAACATTTTTTCATGTGTCTGATAGCCATTTGTATGTCTTCATTGGAGAAGTGCCTGTTCAAGTCTTCTGCCCATTTTTTGACATGATTATCTGTTTTGTGTGTGTTGAGTTTGAGTTCTTTATAGATCCTGGATATCAACCTTTTGTACTGTCATTTGCAAATATCTTCTCCCATTCTGTGGGTTGTCTCTTTGTTTTGTTGACTGTTTCCTTTGCTGTGCAGAAGCTTTTGATCTTGATGAAGTCCCAAAAGTTCATTTTCGCTTTTGTTTCCTTCGCCTTTGGAGACATATCTTGAAAGAAGTTGCTGTGGCTGATATCGAAGAGGTTACTGCCTATGTTCTCCTCGAGGATTCTGATGGATTCCTGCCTCACGTTGAGGTCTTTTTATCCATTTCAAGTTTATCTTCGTGTACGCTATAGGAGAATGGTCGAGTTTCATTCTTCTACATATAGCTGTCCAATTTTCCCAGCACCATTTATTGAAGAGACTCTCTTTTTTCCAATGGATATTTTTCCTGCTTTGTCGAAGATTATTTGACCATAGAGTTGAGGGTCCATATCTGGGCTCTCTACTCTGTTCCACTGGTCTATGTGTCTGTTTTTATGCTAGTACCATGCTATCTTGGTGATCACAGCTTTGTAGTAAAGCTTGAAATCAGGTAACATAATGCCCCAGTTTTGTTTTTCTTTTTCAACATTTCCTTAGCAATTCGGGGTCTCTTCTGATTTCATACAAATTTTAAGATTATTTGCTCCAGCTCTTTGAAAATACTGGTGGAATTTTGATTGGAATGACATTAAAAGTATAGATTGCTCTGGGCAGTATAGACATTTTAACAATGTTTATTCTACTGATCCAAGAGCATGGAATCTGACCGAGTTATTTTAATTAACATTATACTCTCTAGTTGCCCCGTGACCTTGCAAATGACAGATTTCACTCTTTTTTATGGCTGAAGAGTATTCCATTATTCCTATGTCTATGTATATCTATTATCAATCTCTCAATCATCTATCATCAATCTGTATCTATCTATTATTCCTTCTATCTATCATCTATCTATCTAACCTATCTATAATCTGTCTATCTATCTCCCACTTCCTTATCTATTCACCAGTTGATGGACACCTGGTCTGCTTTCATATGTTGGCTATGGTAAATAATGCTGCATGAACACATAGATGCCTATATCACTTTGAATTAGTGGTTTTATATTTTGGGTATAAATACCCAGTAGTGTGATTGCTGGATCATAGGGTAGTTCTTTTTTCTTTTAAGATTTATTTATTTTAGAGAGAGAGGGACAGAGAGAAACAGAGTAAGGGGAAGGGTTGAGGGAGAGGAGAGAATCTCAGTTTCCCTGCTGAGCATGGAGACTGACATGGAGCTCAATCCCATGATCCTGAGATCATGACCTGAGCCAAAATCAAGAGTTGGATGCTTAACCAACTAAGCCTCTCCCAATCACCCTTAGGGTAGTTCTACTTTTAACTTTTTGAAGAAACTCCATAAAGTTTTACACATTGGCTGCCATAATTTGCATTCCCATCAACAGTGAAAAAGGGTTTCTTTTACTCCACAGTCTTGCCAGCAGCTGTTGTTTCTTGTGTTCTTCATTTTAGCCACTATGAAATATGTGATATAATATCTCATTGTAGTTTTCATTTGAATGTATCTGCTGGTAAGTGATGATCTTTCTCATCTTTTTATGTGTTTGTTGGCCATCTGGATGTCCTTTGGGGAAAAATATCTCATCATATCTTCCGTCCATTTTTTAACTAGATTGTTTACAGAATGTTGAGTTGAATAAATTCTTAATATATTTTTGATATTAACTTTATCAAATATTTCATTTGCAAATATCTTCTTCCACTATGTATATTGCTTTTTATGGTGAGTGTTTCCTTTCCTATGCAGAGCTTTTTTAAATTTTATTTTGATGTTGTTCCAATAGTTGGTTTTTGCTTTTGTTTCCTTTTCCTTGGAAGACATATCTAGAAAAAAGTTGGTATGGCCAATATCAGAGAAGTTAGTTCCTGTGTTCTCTTCTAGAATTGTTATGTTTTCAGGTCTCACATTTAGGTCTTTAATCCATTTTGAATTAATTTTTGCATATGGTGGAAGAAAGTAGTACAGTTTAATTCTTTTGCATGTTGCTTTCCAGTTCTCTCAACAACGTTTATTGAAGAGATTATCTTTTTCCTATAGGATATTCTTTCCTGCTTTGTCAAAGAGTAATTGACCATGCAACTGTGGGTTCATTTCTGGATTTTCTATTCTATTTCATTGATCTATATGTCTATTTTTTTTCTTCCAGTACCATACTGTTTAAATCACTACAGATTTGTAATATAACTTGAAGTCTGAAATTGTGATGACTTCTGTTTTGCTTTTTCAAGATTGCCATGGTTATTTAGGATTTTTTGTGGTTACACATAAATCTTAGGATTGTTTGTTCTACCTCTGTGAAAAATGCTGATAGTATTTTGATAGTGATTGCATTAAATGTGTAGATTGTTTTTGGTGGTACTTATATTTTAACAATATTTGTTCTTCCAATCCAGAAGCATGGAATGTGTTTCCATTTCTTTGTGTTATCTTCAAATTCTTTCATCGGTGTTTTACAGTTCTCAGAGTATAGGTTTTTCAAATTTTTGGTTAGGTTTATTCCTGGATATTTTAATATTTTGGTTGCATTTGTAAATAAGATTGATTTCTTAATTTCTTTTTCTATTGTATAGAAATGCAATAGATTTCTTCACAGTGATTTTGTACCTGCAACTTAATTTATCATTTCTGGCAAATTTTTGGTGAAGACTTTCAGGTTTTCTGAATATAAAAACCTGACATATATCAGATATATATATATATATAAATATATATATATTATATATATAATATATATATTATATATATAAAATATATATATATTATATATAATATATATTATATATAATATATTTATATTTATATTTATATATATTAAATATATATAATATATATAATAAATATATATATTAAATACTCATATGGTTTTTATTCTTTCTCTTTTTGATATGAAGTATCATGTTGATTGTTTTGAGAATATTGAACCTCCATTGCAACAAAGGAATAAAACCCACTTGATTGTGGTGAATGATTTTTTTCAATGTATTATTGGATTCAGTTGCCTAGTATTTTCTTGAAGATTTTTACACCTATGTTCATCAGATATATAGGCCTATAATTCTTGTGTGCATGTGTGTGTGTGTGTGTGTTGCCTTTATCTGGCTTTGGTATTGTGGTAATATAGACTTCACAGAATGAATTTGGAAGTTTTCCTTCCCTTCCTTTTTTTTTTTTAATATTTTGAGAATAAGTATTAACTCTTCTTTAAATGAAAGGTAGAATTCGCTTCACTTCTCTTCATTGTGAAGCCATCTGCTCATGGACTTTTGTTTGTTGGTATTTTTTGATTACTGATTCAATTTCATTTTTGATTATTGGGCTGTTCAAATTTTCTTTCTTCCTGCTTCAGTTTTGGTCATTTTTATGTTTCTGTGAATTTATCCACTTCTGTGTTGTCCAATTTTTTGGATACATAGGTTTTCATGATACTCTCTTATAGTTTATTGTATTTCTGTGGTGTAGGTTGTTACTCTCTCTTTTCATTTGTGATTTTGCTTATTTGACTCCTTTCACTTTTTTAAAAAGATTTTATTTATTTATTTGACAGACAGAGATCACAGCTAGGCAGAGAGGAAGGCAGAGAGAGAAGAAGGGAAGCAGGCTCCCTGCTGAGCAGAGAGCCCAATGCGGGGCTTGATCCCAGGACTTTGGGATCACGACCTGAGGCAAAGGCAGAGGATTTTACCCACTGAGCCACTCAGGTGCCCTGAGTCCTTTCACTTTTGTTCTTGATAAGTCTTTCTAGAGGTTTATCAATTTTGTTGATTTTTTTCAATGACCCAGCTTCTGGTTTCATTGATCTGTTTTGCCTTTCCTTTCTTTCTTTCTTTTTTCCTTTTCTTTTTCTTTTTTTTTTTAAGTTTCTATATCATTTATTTCTGCTCTAATCTTTATTATTTTCTTCCTTTTGCTTGTTTCAGATTTTGTTTGCTGTTCTTTTTCTAGCTCCTTTAGGTGTAAGGTTAGGTTATATATTTGAGATTTTCCTTCTTTTGATAGGCCTCTGTTGTTATAAATGTCCCTCCTGAAACTGCATTTTTTTTGTACCTCAAAGATTTGGGGCCATTGTGTTTCATTTTCATTTGTATTCATGTACTTTTTATTTCTTCTTGTATTTCCTGGTTGACCCATTCATTATTTGGTAGCATGCTATGTATCCTCAATGTATTTGTGGTATTTGTGGTTGACTTCTAGTTTCATAATGTTGTGGTCAGAAAAGATGTATAGTATGACTTCAATCTTTTTGAGTTTGTTGAGGTTTTTTAGTTGGCTAATAGACAAACCATTCTGGAGAATGTTCCATGTGCACTTGAAAAGAATGTGTAGTCTGCTTTTTAGGATGGAATTTTCTGAATAAATCTGTTAAATCCATCTTTTCCAGTGTGTCATTCAAAGTCCTTGTTTCCTTGTTGATTTTTCATTTATATGATCTCTCTATTTATGTAAGGGGGTAGTAAAGTCCTCTTCTACTATTATATCATTATCTATTAGTTCCTTTATGTTTGTTATTAAATGTTTCATGTATTTGGGTGCTCCCATGTTGGGTGTATAAATATTTATAATTATTATATCTTCTTGTTGGTTTGTCCCCATTATTATTATATTGTGTTTTCCTTAGTATCTCGTTAGTTTTTGTTTTAAACTCGATTTTGTCCAAAATAATTATTACTACTACAGGCTTCTTTTTACATCCATTTGCATGATAGCTCTTTATTCCCTCACGTTCAATCTGCAGATATTTTTAGGTCTACAATGAGTCTATTTTAGGCAGCATATAGAAGGATCATTTTTTTTATTCATTCTGTCACCCTATATCTTGATTGGAGAATTTACCCCATTTACATTCAAAGTAGTTATTGATAGATACTTATTTATTGCCAATTTATTGTTTTGTGGTGTTTTCTAAAGATTTTCTCTGATCTTTTCTTGTCTTTCTTTCATGGTTTGCTCATTTTCTTATGTGAAATATTTGGATTGTTTTTGTTTAATTTTTCCACATTAGTGGTTTTTTAATTTGTTTTTACTCTTAGGTTTGTATATAAACTCTTCTGCATATAGCAGTCTATATTAAGTTGATGGTCCTTTAACTTTGAACCCATTCTTCTCTACTTTCCTCCTTATAATACGGTGTCATATTTTAATCCTTTAATTTTGTGAGTTCCTTGACTGATTTTTTTTACAGGCATACATATTTTTTATCACTTCTGTGTTTCCTACCTCTATACTGTCACTTATGGTCTCTTCTTTCCACTCAGTGTCCCCTTTAATATTTCTTACTGGTCTGGTTTAGTGGTCATGAACTCCTTTAGTTTTTGTTTGTCTGGGAAACTGTTTATCTCTCCTTCTATTCTGAATGATAGCCTTGCTGGACTGAGTGTTCTTGGATGAAGATTTCTCTGTTGAGTACTTTGAATATAGCATGCCATTTTCTTCTGGCTTGCAAAGTCTGTGATGAAGAATCCCGTGAAAATCCGGTGGGTTTTTTCTTTTAAGTTAACGACTTCTTTTGACTTGTTCCTTTTATTTTCTTTCCTTTATCTCTACCTTTTGCTATTTTAATTGTTTCTCTTGGTGTGGATCTTCTTTTGTTGATTTTGTTGGGGGTTCTCTATGTTTCCTGGATCTGGATATCTGTTTCCTTCCCCGCCCCATTTTTTTTTTCTGCAAACAGATTTTTCTGGCCCTTCTTCTCTTTATTCTTCTGAGGTCCTTATAATACAAATGTTATTACATTTGATGGAGTCACTGAGTTCCCTAAGTCTATTCTTGTTTTATATAATTACTTTTTTTCTCTTTTGTTCAACTTGATTACTTTCCTTTACTCTGTTGTCTAGGTCATTAATGTGTTTCTTTTCTACTTCCATCCTGCTGTTCATTACACCAAGTGTGTTTCTAATCTCATTTATTGCATTCTTCTTCTCTGTTTGGTTCTTTTTTATCTCTGTGTCAAGGGTTTCACTGATGTCCTGCCTTTTTCCTCAAGTCCAGTGAGTATCATTATGATCATTGCTTTAAATACTGCATTAGGCATGTTGACTTATATCTGTTTTTCTTAGATCTCTGGTTGTGGCCTTGTCTTATTCTTTCATTTGGGACAAATTTCTGTATCTTATCACTTTGTCTATGTCTCTGTGAATGTTTCTCTTTGTTAAGAAAGTCAGCTACATCTTCTGTTCTTGAGTGTAATGACCTTATGAAGAAGTCGTCCTGTAATTCCCTGCTGTACAGTGTGTTTTGTTTCCCAGGGCCTGGTGGTTCATGGAGTGTCTTCAATGTATGCTGTGTGCACTCTGCTCTTTGGTCCTGGCCACTTTTTCTTTCATGCCAGTCATCTACAGAGGCTTTCTTTGCATGTTGTGTGCAGTTTTTGGTCCCTGGCCTCAGTATGATTTATTTTAAGTTGGTGTGCTCTGGCCTATTTGTGAAATGAGGCCTGTCTTCACCACTGCCAGAACTGAGTCTTTGCAAAATTCCCAGATCAAGAGACATGATTTTGGCAGGAATTTGAGCCAGTCTTCTGGTGCAGGGGACTTGTGCCCTGGGACTGAGATGAGCAGGCCTGGGAATGACACTTCTATGTGAGCACAGGGGACAGGGCTTGGTGTAAGCTAATTGGGTAGGGACAGTCAGCACTGTGCTGGTTTGCACAAGTTGTCCTTTGTTTAGGCTAAGTGCAGCCCTGGGCTTAGAGTGCTGTTGCCTGTCAGTTCCTTGTTTCTTGGACAGTTCTCTCCATAGGTATTGCATCTCTGGGACACACTCCAAGATGAATAAATAATATTCCCACTGTGTGTTCCAAGTGTTCTTCTGATGGCTGTTTCTATTCTGTTTATCCATAGCCTTTTTGACCTGCTTTCTGTTCTGAGAATGGCCCTATGTTCTCTAGGTTCTGTCCAAGTCAATTTCACTGACCTTTAAAACACTAAGCTTTAAGTCCTGCTAGTTCCAGGAGTGCAGAAAATTCTGCCCCTCTCGCTTTCCAAGCCAGTTCTTATGAGTTTTGTTTTCCCCACATAGTCCTCTGTGTGCTAGTCTGTCTCTTGCCCTTTTCCGTGACTTTGGCTCCCTTCCCAACACAGTGGCCAGAATCTTTCTCTTCTAAAATGAGTTTCAATGCATCTTATTGTCTTACATATGGCCTCTTCTTTATCTTTAGTTATGGAGTTTGTTCTGCCCGTCTTCAGGTAGATTTCTGGGGTATTTGAGATTATTTGACAGTTATGTATTTGTATTTGTGGGAGAAGGGCAGTACAGGATCCTTTTACTCCACTGGTATTGTCACCCCTCTGGTGAATTATCTTTTGAATATGTTTCTGAATTTGGCTTACTAATATTTTGTTAAGGATTTTTGGTATTTATGTTCTTCAGGGATATTGTACTGTAGTTTTCTTTTTCTTTCCTTTTTTATTTTTCTGTATTGTCTTTGGATTTGGTGTCATGGTAATGCTGGCCTCATAGAATATACTTGGAAGTTTTTCTCCCTCTTCTGTCTTTTGGAATCATTTGAGGACAAGAGTTATATATTTGGTAGAATTCACTTGTGAGGTCTTCTGGTACTGACTTTTGTTTGTTGGGAGTTTTTTTAATTGCAAGTTTACTTTCATTATTTAAAATCTGTATGTTCAAATTTTCTAGTTTTTCCTTATTTGGTTTTGGAAAAGTGTATATTTCTAGTAACATATCCATTTTTAAAGTTGTGCAATTTTTTGGCATATAATTTTTCACAGTAGTCTTTTATAATTCTTTATATTTCCGTTACACTTCACCTGTTTCTCTTTTATTTTAACCTGATGTTTTAAATTCATCTGTTAATTTTGTGTGTATATTTTAAAGATTATAATCTTCAAGATCATGTACTTTATCCACTTATTCACTGCTGTATTCCACAGCATTGTATAGATATCCAATAAATATTTTTAATTAAATTAATTAATGAACCAAGTAGGAAGGATGGGAACATTCAACAACAAATAATTACCCAGCTCCTTTTAAAGGAATATACAAAGTTATATTAAGTCATGCATAAATATTTATTCTCTAAGGCAAAATGTGATCAGTGCTGTGAGACAGATACAGACAAAATTTTTTTCAGTTTTATTGACATCTAATTGACTTACAACTTTGTGTAAGTGTAAGGTGTACAAAGTGCTGATTTGGTGTATGTACATATTGTTAAATGAATACCATAAGATTAGGTAACACATCCATCACCTCACATAGTTACTTTTATGAGTGGTGGAACTATTTAATATTTACTCTTTAAGCAATTTGGAAGTATGCAATACAGTATTATCAGCTATAGTCATGCTATACATTCAATGCTCAGAATTTATTCATCCTCTGACTAGAAGTTTGTATCCTTTGACCAACATCTCCTCATATTTCCTACCTCCCAGCCCTGGAACACTACAAATCCACTCTTTCTCTATGAGTTCAGCTTTCTTAGATTTCATAGAAAGTGGATCACATAGTATGTGTTTTCCCTGTCTGTCCATTTCACTTTGGGTAATGCCCTAAATGTTCATCCATGTCACCAATGGAAGGATTACATTTCTCCCCCTTCTCCTCCTTCTTCTTGATAATATTTCATTTTGTATATGCCACATTGTCAATAATTATTTTGTAATAAAAACATAAAACAAATAAATAAAACAAAAACCAAATAAAAACAAATAAATAAACACCAAGGGGTTATTATAATTGAAGCTTTCAGTTATATTCACTTCAAGATGTAGGAGTGGATAGAATATTTAGGGACCGGTAAAAGGGGAAAAAGAAGCCTGGGTCACTTTAGGGGTTATAACAAGAGGAAGCACTATATAAAATTTGGTGCTGAAGAGAAGCTTCCATTATGTCTTCCTTTGGGCTCCAGAAGGTTAATGTTATATAGTAAAGAATATATCACATCTTTGTCCCTGATTCATGGCATAGAGCTTCAAAAACCTTGCAATTTCCTAACTGATAAGAATATCTTTGTTATGCTAATGAGATGACATGTGGCAGCCCCTCTAAAGCTTGAGAATGGGAACTGGTCATCAGAAAGACCAAGTGATTTATTTAAAGGGTTGGAACTTTTCATTGTCCAAACACAGCGTGGATGTGGGGACTGGATACTAGGTTCAATCACATGGCCATTTATTTAATCGATAACGCTTATGTAATGAAAACCCATATAAAAACTCTGGACAGTGAAACTCAAGGGAGCTTCCTAGACTTGATCACGACCTGAGCCAAAACCAAGAGTTGGATGCTTAAGTGATTGAGCCATCCAGGCACTCCCAACACTATTGGATCCCCCACGATTACATATGAATAATGAGATGAAGAGATACATAGGCAAGGTCTAGAAGGGTCCCACGCGCAGAAATTTCTATTCCTCTGGAGTCAAATCATGTCATCCAGTACACTGATATATTTACTAACCAGAAATTTCAGGGTCCTGAGATCAAGCCTTGCGCTGGGCTTTTTGCACAGTGCAGAGTCTGCTTGGTGTTTCTCTCTCCCTGTCCCTCTGTCCACCCCAAAAAATAAATAAATAAAGTTTATAAATATATTCAATTAGTGTTAAAAAAACATTAAAAGCAAATAGTCTGCATGTCATTTGCAAAGCATGATTTATCCCCTCTTGATTTAAGTGGCTTTTAAAATTTTTATGTGATTAATGTTTTAAAGATTTTTACTACTGATTTCCATGGGTATAAGGGGTAAGATTTTAGTTAAGAGAAAAATATTAAATTCCAAATGAGAAAGAATAATGGATATTGTAAAATGCAAAGAAGGAAAATCTCAAGACTAAGTCCATATAAAGTACTCACTACAGAAAGAAATTTCTTCCTGTCTCCACCCATCCCTGCCATCCAGAGTTGAGGTGATGATATTTTTTGTATGTTTCAAAAGGACCTGATTAATGGCTGTTCCAACAGTATAGGGAAGTTATTCATTTTCGAGGACTGCTGTAATGAATTGCTACAAACTGAGTGGATTAACAACAGATATGGATCATGTCACACTTCTGAAGGCTAGAAATCCAAGATCAAAATACTGTGAAGGTCATTCTTTTTCTTTTAATTTTCTTTCTTTTTAAAGATTAATTCATTTATTTGAGGGGGGTGCAGAGAGAGAGAATCTTCAAGCAGTTTACCCCTGAGAATGAACTACACCCAGGGCTCATTCCCACAACCTGGAGATCATGATCTGAGCCAGAGCCAAGAATTGGATACTTAAACAACTGAGCACCCAGTTTCCCCATGGCCATGCTGTTTCTAAACACATTAGGGAAAGTTCTAATCCAGACCGTGCTGTTTCTAAAGGCATTAGGGCAAGTTCTAATCTAGAGCTCTCTCCTAACTTCTAGCAGTTTTTTGGCTTATGGTAACATAACTTCAATCCTCCTTTTTGTGAAGACACCAGTCATAATGAATTAGGGGCTCAACCTACCCCAGTATGAGCTCATCTTAACCAATTATATCATCAATGACCTTACTTCCAAGTTCAGTCATATTCTGAAATACTGTAATACGGGGTGTTAGAGCTTCAACATATAAAATTTTAAGGGAGCTGAATTTTGGGAAGGAATTAAAGGAAACATGACCAATTCAATACATAACAGGTAAGAAGTAATCATACTTACTACTTCGCAAATTTACTAAGTTTCAGGCCCTATGTTAAGATATATCAATGGAGTATGTAATTTAATTCTTACAAACACTAAATGATTTAGGTACTATTAATTCCCACATTTTATGAATGAGGAATTGAGGCTCAGAGAACTAAAACCCATGTTCTCAAGTGACTGAGCCAGGATGGGGTTCCTGGTAATGTTGCCAGAACCTCCACTATTGACCATTATAAACTTTTTTCCCTGTATTTATTTATTTATTTATTTATTTATTTATTTTCAGCGTAACAGTATTCATTGTTTTTGCAACACACCCAGTGCTCCTTGCAATACGTGCCCTCCCAAATACCCACCACCTGGTTCCCCCAAACTCCCATCTCCCGCCCCTTCAAAACCCTCAGGTTGTTTTTCAGAGTCCATAGACTCTCATGGTTCACCTCCCCTTCCAATTTCCCTCAGTTCCCTTCTCCTCTCCATCTCCCCATGTCCTCCATGTTATTTGTTATGCTCCACAAATAAGTGAAACCATATGATAATTAACTCTCTCTGCTTGACTTATTTCACTCAGCATCATCTCTTCCAGTCCCGTCCATGTTGCTACAAAAGTTGGGTATTCATCCTTTCTGATGGAGGCATAATACTCCATAGTGTATATGGGTCACATCTTCCTTATCCATTCATCCGTTGAAGGGCATCTGGGTTCTTTTCACAGTTTGGCGACCGTGGCCATTGCTGCTATAAACATTGGGATACAGATGGCCCTTCTTTTCACTACATCTGTATCTTTGGGGTAAATACCCAGTAGTGCAATTGCAGGGTCATAGGGAAGCTCTATTTTTAATTTCCTGAGGAATCTCCACACTGTTCTCCAAAGTGGCTGCACCAGTTTGCATTCCCACCAACAGTGTAAGAGGGTTCCCCTTTCTCCACATCCTCTCCAACACACGTTGTTTCATGTCTTGCTAATTTTGGCCATTCTAACTGGTGTAAGGTGGTATTTCAATGTGGTTTTGATTTGAATCTCCCTGATGGCTAGTGATGATGAACATTTTTTCATGTGTCTGGTAGACATTTGTATGACTTCATTGGAGAAGTGTCTGTTCATATCTTCTGCCCATTTTTTAATATGATTTTTTGTTTTGTGTGTGTTGAGTTTGAGGAGTTCTTTATAGATCCTGGATATCAACCTTTTGACTGTACCGTCATTTGAAAATATCTTCTCCCATTCCGTGGGTTGCCTCTTTGTTTTGTTGACTGTATCCTTTGCTGTGCAGAAGCTTTTGATCTTGATGAAGTCCCAAAAGTTCATTTTTGCTTTTGTTTGCTTCGCCTTTGGAGACATATCTTGAAAGAAGTTGCTGTGGCTGATATCAAAGAGGTTACTGCCTATGTTCTCCTCGAGGATTCTGATGGATTCCTGTCTCACGTTGAGGTCTTTTATCCATTTCGAGTTTATCTTTATGTATGGTGTAAGAAAATGGTTGAGTTTCATTCTTCTACATATAGCTGTCCAGTTTTCCCAGCACCATTTATTGAAGAGACTGTCTTTTTTCTACTGGATATTTTTTCCTGTTTTGTTGATGATTATTTGACCGTAGAGTTGAGGGTCCATTTCTGGGCTCTCTACTCTCTTCCACTGGTCCATGTGTCTGTTTTTATGCCAGTACCATGCTGTCTTGGTAATCACAGCTTTGTAGTTAAGCTTGAAATCATGTAACGTGATGCCGCCAGTTTTATTTTAGTTTTTCAACATTTCCTTAGCAATTCGGGGTCTCTTCTGATTCCATACAAATTTTAGGATTATTTGCTCCAGCTCTTTGAAAAATACTGGTGGAATTTTTATCGGAATGGCATTAAAATTATAGATTGCTCTGGGCAGTATAGACATTTTAATGATGTTTATCAAGAGCATGGAATGGTCTTCCATCTTTTTGTGTCTTCTTCAATTTCTTTTAGGAGTGTTCTGTAGTTCCTCGAGTACAGATCTTTAACCTCTTTGGTTAGGTTTATTCCGAGGTATCTTATGGTTCTTGGTGCTATAGTAAATGGAATTGATTCTCTAATTTGCCTTTCTGTATGTTCATTGTTAGTGTATAAGAAAGCCACTGATTTCTGGACATTGACTTTGTATCCTGCCACATTACTGAATTGCTGTATGAGTTCTAGTAGTTTGGAGATGGAGTCTTTTGGGTTTTCCATATAAAGAATCATGTCATCTGCAAAGAGAGAGAGTTTGACTTCTTCCTTGCCAATTTGGATACCTTTTATTTTTCTTTGTTGTCTGATTGCTGTTGCTAGGACAAGAGTGGTGAGAGTAGGCATCCTTGTCGTGTTCCTGATCTCAACGGGAAGGCTGCAAGCTTTTTCCCATTGAGGATGATATTTGCTGTGGGTCTTTCATAGATAGATTTGATGAAGTTCAGGAATGTTCCCTCTATCCCTATACTTTGAAGCGTTTTAATCAGGAACGGATGCTGGATTTTGTCAAATGCTTTTTCTGCATCAATTGAGAGGACCGTGTTGTTCTTCTCTCTTCTCTTATTGATTTGTTCTATCACAATGATTGATTTGCGAATGTTGAACGATCCTTGTAACCCAGGGATGAATCCCACCTGGTCATGGTGGATAATCTTTTTAATGTGCTGTTGGATCCTGTTTGCTAGGATCTTGTTGAGAATCTTTGCATCCATATTCATCAGGGATATTGGTCTGAAATTCTCCTTTTTGGTAGGGTCTTTGCCTGGTTTGGGGATCAGGGTAATGCTGGCTTCATAAAAAGAGTCTGGAAGTTTTCCTTCTGCTTCAATTTTTTGAAGCAGCTTCAGGAGAATAGGTGTTATTTCTTCTTTGAAAGATTGATAGAATTCCCCAGGGAATCCATCAGGTCCTGGGCTCTTGTTTTTTGGGATGCTTTTGATCACTGCTTCAATCTCATTACTAGATATCGGTCTATTCAGGTTGTCAATTTCTTCCTGGTTCAGTTTTGGGAGTTTATAGTTTTCCAGGAATGCATCCATTTCATCTAGGTTGTTTAGCTTATTGGCATATAACTGCTGATAATAACTTCTGATGATTGTTTCTACTTCCTTGGTGTTAGTTGTGATCTCTCCCTTTTCATTCATAATTTTATTAATTTGGGCTTTCTCTCTTTTCTTTTGGATTAGTGTGGCCAGTGGTTTATCGATCTTATTGATTCTTTCAAAAAACCAGCTTCTAGTTTCATTGATACGTTCTACTGTATCTCTGGTTTCTACCTCATTGATCTCTGCTCTAATCTAGATTATTTGCCTTCTTGTGTGTGGAGTTGGTTTGATTTGTTGTTGATTCTCCTGTTCTTTAAGGTGTAGAGACAGCTGGTGTATTCTGGATTTTTCAATTTTTTTGAGGGAGGCTTGGATGGCTATGTATTTCCCCCTTAGGACCGCCTTTGCTGTATCCCATAGGTTTTGGACTGAAGTGTCTTCATTCTCATTGGTTTCCATGAATTGTTGTAGTTCTTCTTTGATCTCCTGGTTGATCCAAGCATTCTTAAGTAAGGTGGTCTTTAGCTTCCAGGTGTTTGATTTCTTCCAAACTTTTCCTGGTGATTGAGCTCCAGTTTCAAAACACTGTGATCCGAGAATATGCAGGAAATAATCTCAGTCTTTTGGTATTGGTTGAGTCCTGATTTGTGACCCAGTATGTGGTCTAGTCTGGAGAAGGTTCCATGTGCACTTGAGAAGAATGAGTATTTTGTTGTTTTAGGGTGGAATGTTCTGTATATATCTATGAGGTCCATCTGGTCCAATGTGTCATTCAATGTTCTTGTTTCTTTATTGATTTTCTGCGTCAATGATCTGTCTATTTCTGAGAGAGGCGTGTTAAGATCTCCTACTAATAATGTATTCATATCAATATGACTCTTTATCTTGATTAATAGTTTTCTTATGTAATTGGTTGCTCCCATATTGGGGGCATAGGTATTTACAATTGTTAGATCATCTTGGTGGATAGTCCCTTTAAGAATTATGTAGTGTCCTTCTGTATCTCTGACTAGATCTTTAGTTTAAAATCTAATTTATTTGATATGAGAATCGCTACCCTGGCCTTCTTTTGAGGCCCATTGGCATGAAAGATTCTTCTCCATCCCTTCACTTTCAGTCTGGGTGTATCTTTAGGCTCAAAATGGGTCTCTTATAGAAAACATATGGATGGGTCCTGTCGTTTTATCCAATCTGCAACCCTGTGTCGTTTTATGGGCGCATTTAGGTCATTCACATGGAGAGTGATTATTGATAGATACGGTTTTATTGACATTGTGTTACCTTTGAAGTCTTTCTTTCTGTTGTTTGTCTTATATTTCTGTTCAATGCTATTCTTAGGATTTTTCCTCTTTTATATAACCCCCCTTAATATTTCCTGCAGTGTCGGCTTGGTGGTTGCATAGTCTTTTAAGCCTTGCCGGTCTTGGAAACTCTTTATCTCTCCATCCATTTTGAATGTCAGTCTTGCTGGATAAAGTATTCTTGGCTGCATGTTCTTCTCATTTAGTGCCCTGAATATATCTTGCCAGCCCTTTCTGGCTTGCCAGATCTCTGTGGACAGGTCTGACGTTATTCTGATGGGCTTTTCTCTGTACGTAAGGAGCTTCTTTGTCCTAGCTGCTTTCAAGAGGGTCTGTCTATGATTATAATTCTTCATTCTTACTATCAGGTGTCTCGAGGACTTTCGAGAATCTATAATCTTGGGGGGGAAACCGTTCTGCCTCTAGTACATGAACGCTGGTTCCATTCCTGAGACAGGGAAATTTTTCATGGAAAATTTGTTCCACTATATCTTCTAGACTTCTTTCTTTCTCCTCCCCTTCAGGGATTCCAATAATTCTGACGTTGAAACGTTTCATGGCATCATTTATTTCCCTGATTCTGTTTTCGTGTCTTCTAAACTGTTTGTTCCAGGCTTCCTCCTGATCCTTTCTCTCTGTTTGTCCTCCAGATCACTAATTCTATCTTCTGTCTCAGTTACCCTAGCTTTTAGAGATTTTAGATTAGATTGGAACTCCTTGAGAGTATTGTGAACCTCATCCCTGGTGGCTTTCAGTTCTGCCCTAACATTGTGAACATCATCCCTGGTTGCTTTCAGTTCTGCCCTAATCAATTCCGTTCGGTCATCCATGGCTTTCTCTAACCTAGATATTGCCTGGATAATTATTAGCCTGAATTCTCTTTCCAACATATTGTCTATGTTGATAGCCATTAATTCTGTTGCAGAAGGCTCATCCTCTGTATTTTTCTTCTGTTGGGCATTCCTCCTCCTTGTCATTTTGGTGAGAGATGGCTGAACGGATGTAGCTGGATGTATCAACCGTGGTGCAGTCAAGGTTCACCCTGGAATGCTTCTGAGCAATCGAGAGTCCCCACCCAAACGAGAGAAAAAAGAAAAGAAAAAGAGAAAAGAGAGAGAGAGAGACAGGAAGAAAAAGAAAGATAAAAGAGAAGGCTCAGCCCAAATGGGCCCCAAGGTAAGATTTATGAAGTATACAAACAAAAACAGAGAAACAAAAAGACTGATAAAATATATGCCAAGAAAAACAAAATATATATATAAGCAAAAAAAGGAAGAACCTCCTCAAAAAGAACCCCAAGTATACGATTTATATACTATCAGGACAAACACAAATACACAGAAACACTGGCTGAAGAAAAAGTTGGGAGAGTGGTTGTAAATTCTCAGTGTGTACGAGGAAGATTATTTTATTCTTCTTGGATGTATCTTGATATCTTTGTTCAAGGACTCAACTTTCCTAAGATAAAGGGGGATTAAAAATTGGTTTACCTATAGGGGTAGCATTGATTGGGGAAAGGAGATTACCTTGAAGTTTAACTCTATATGACTATTAGAAAATAAAAATAAAAAAAGAATAAACTAGACTAAACTAAACTAAAATTTAAGAAAATTTAAAAAAATAGAAAAGCAAAGGGAAAACACAGGTATATGTATAAAAAGTTCAGGTTAAAAGGTTATTATGGACTTTGATGTACCGGACATCTCACTGTGATGGCGAATAGGTTAAAAAATTATCTATATATTAAAAAAATGAACCAGAGTAGTGGGAATGAGTTAAAAATAAAAGTTGTATCTATGAAGTAGTGGTGGTTGTTCTCTTGTCATCTTTTTTTTTTCCTGGCTGGTTTTCTGGGGGAGGGGCCTGCCACGTGGGTTTTCAGTCAATGATGTTCCCTGAGTTAAGTCCTCCCGCCCCCCTCAAGGGGGTGGGCTCTGAGGAAACCGGTTTTTCAGGCTTTTGTTCTCTGGAAGTTTTTATGTTTGTTCATTTGTTTTCTCTCGCCTTGACAGCTTTTGATGGTTTTTGAAGGTTTAGAGGAAAGCAAACTGCACCCCAACCTCCCTCTCAGAGAGAAGCTTCAGTTTGCTCCCCTGTGGGTGCTGCAGAACACATAAGCTCCCCCTAGGCTGCTGGCAGAGCAGGTTCTGAGTCGCAGTCCCTGGGGACGCAGGATCTCCTGCTTGTACGCAGAACCATGGCAGTGGCAGCTATCTGGGAAGCTCCAGACCACCAGAGAGGTTCCAAGCAGCAATCGCACACTGAGATTTTCCCGCTGGCCCAGGCTGGGAGTGCCTGGTCTTTCCAGGTCTGAGAGCACCGGGTTTCGGGCACCTCTCCCAGGGGAGGATGTGAGGCGGGCCCATCTCAGGCTCTGATAGCATGGCGGGTGGATCTAAGAGTGCTGGGCTGGTGCCTTCACGCACCTCTCTCAGGGGAGGGTGTGGGGCATGCACATCTGAGGCTCTGATAGTGCGGTGCGGCATTCTGCACTCTGGCGAGGCTCCCCACCCCTCATGGGAGCCAGACCCCACGTGTTCTTGGGCATGCTGGAGGCTCAGGGACCAAGACCTGGTTTCTCCACCGCACTCTCTCTAGTTCAGCACCAGGGGAGGCTGTCCTGGGTCCAGGGGCTTAAGCCCCTGTCCCTACCACCCCGATTCCCACAATTTCCCCCCGTGATCCTTTGCTCTTTTTGAGTGTTTTCAACCAGACTCCAAGTTAATGCTGGTCCCCAGATGCAGGGCACTCTCGTACTGGGGTATTACTTTCCAGTGGGTCCCCTCTGGTGGCTCCCTCCCCCTTTTGTTTATCTTCCGATATCAGTCTGATGTTCCCACTCCACTTTACCTGCCCACTGGTGTCTTCTGCCCCTGTAGAGATCCAGACATGTATAATTCTGATCTAAGGCTGATTTCATGGGTGATCGGAGTTCTTTGGTAGGTAATCAGCTCACTTCAGTGTGCAGGTTGAAATGGCGCCTCCTCCTACCTCCCTGCCATCTTGTCTCGTCAATCGACTATTATGAACTTTTTAAATCCTGATGTTGTATATTCTTTTGGGACTATGATGCAACACCCTGTTCATTCCTCCCTTTTGAAATCCATGCTACTCAGTGCAAAAGAGGACAATTGTTCCACCATCCAAAAATGATGTTTTTTACAGTACATAATCTAAAGAGTGATAATGTATTGCTTTGTAGCATTTTATTTTGCAAATGGGGTTTATCTAATTTTCCCAATGAGAGTATATGCTCTTCTAAATCAGGTATTGATCCTTCTACTTCTTCTCTATACCCTACAGAGAGGAGCAGTGTTGACCTTCAATAATTATAGCTGAGGGAAAAGTATGTCAGAAAACAAACTGTTATGAGCATGTTCTCTTCAATATGTAAAAGACCTTATTTAAAGTTCTCTTAAGAACTATTTACAGGAAGAAATTACCATAAATTCGTGCTAATACATAAGTAATTTTTTTTCAACAATGGTGTGCCAATATGAGGGTTTGTAAATTGCTGAGTTTTGGACCTTAAATGGTGGTTTCCCCACTTGCCTGTCAGGAAAGATTGAGTAGATGAAGATATTTATCAATAACCCTTTGATTTAGATACTTTAGCAGGTATGTTTATTAAGGTAAACATTCCATCTTTTTTGCAGAATATGAGGTAAAATGCAGGTATCTATTTTTTTAAGATTTTATTTATTCATTTGAGAGAGAGAGAAAGAGAGAGAGCACAAGCAGAGGGGAGGCAGAGGGAGAGGGAGAAGAAGGCTTTCTGCCAAGCAGGGAGCCTGATGAGGGGCTCAATCCCAATGCCCTGAGATTATGACCTGAGCCGAAGGCAAATGCTTAACCATATGAGCTACCCAGGAGCCCCAGTATCTATTTTTAATTATAGCAATAATTAAGAATTTTATCTTTAAATTATGGTTATTTACATCACCAAATTATCACAGGTGTAAGGTATATTGGAATCAGGCATAAGAAATAAGATATTAAAAATATATTCAAACTCATCTGGATTTTAGTGCTGGGGATTCCATTAGTTTATTTTGACTATACAAAAGACTTTCTTACATTTTAGAGCTTCAGTTTCTCTGCCTATCAAGACAGAATGTTACCACCTCGCCTGCTTTATTCTGAGGTCGTTGTACATCGTGAAGCATAGTAAACACTGAAGGCATGAACATTATTGCTTCATTAAAAACCATCTGTAATATCCCAAGTTTTATATTCCAAGTCTTCAGGGGGAATAATCTAATTTTATTTTATTTTATTGTTTTAAAATTTTTATTTATTTATTTGACAGAGAGATAGAGCCAGAGAACACAAGCAGGGGGAATGGCAGAGGGAGAAGGACAAGCAGACTCCCCACTAAGCAGGAAGCTGGATGTGGGACCCAATCCCAGGACCCTGGGATCATGACTCGAACTGAAGGTAGATGCTTAACTGACTGAGCCAAACAGGCAACCCAGGAATAATGTAATTTTGAAGTTCAGATTCAAAGTTGACAAATAATAGTTACATTTGGATGTACACATGGGTAACCTTGCTAAACAAAACAAGACAAAATTTGAAAAAACACATATGCACATACTTAATGATCACTTGCAAACAGTTACTAATATTGAATTTTTAGTTACAAATACCTGGTAGAGAATAAAAAATTGTCTGTTTACTTTTTATAATCCCATGTGCACATACATTAATTTCCTTTTATAAAAGATAATAGAGTAGCCTTTAAAATGTGCCCTGGTCATACAGAGAAAAACGCATGCACTTCTTCTTCTTTTTTTTTTTTTTTTTTTTTTAGTTTAAATTTTACTTAGCCAGCATACAGTGCAATATTGGTTTCTGGAGTAGAATTCAGTTATTCATTACTTAAATATAACACCCATTATTCATCACAAGTGATCTCTTTAATACCCATCACCCATCCAACACATCCCCCCCACCTCCCTCCATAAACCCTCAGTTTGTTCATTACCATTGAATCTCTTATGCCTTGTTACCCACTCCTTTTTTCTATTCCCCCTTCACATATACTCGTCTGTTTTCTTTCCTAAATTCCACATATATAGTGAGATCATATATTATTCGTCTTACTCTGACAGACTTATTGCACTTAGCATAAAACACTAGAGCTCCATCCATGTTGTTGCAAATGGCAACATTTCATTCTTTTTTTAGTTTAAATTAAATTGGCCAACATATAGAACATCATTAGTCTCAGATGTAGTGTTAATCAATTTATAGATTGCATATTACAGCCAGTGCTAATCACATCACATACGCTCCTTAATGCGTATCACCCAATTATCCCATCTCCCCAGCCACCTCCTCTCCAGCAACCCTGTTTGTTTCCTATAGTAAAGTCTCTCTCCTTCTTTCATGACTTCACATTCAACTTTCCCTCCCTTCACCTATGATCCTCTGTGCTGTTTTCAATATTCTGCATATAAGTGAAACCATATGATAATTATCTTTCTCTGATTGACTTATTTCGCTGAGCATAATACCCTTCAGCTCCAACCATTTCAAAGTAAATGATAAATATTCATCCTTTCTGATGGCTGAGAAATATTTGATTGTGTATATATACCACATTATCCATTGACTGTTGATGGACATCTGGGCACTTCCCATATTTTGGTTATTTTGGACATTGCTGCTGTAAACATTTGGGTGCATGTGCCCATTTGGATCACTGCATTTGTATCTTTGGGGTAAATATCCAGTACTACAATTGCTGGGTCATAGGGTAGCTCTATTCTCAAAATTTTGAGGAATCTCCAACCTGTTTTCCAGAGTGGCTGTGCCACCTTGCATTCCCACCAACAATGCAAGAGGGTGCCCTTTTCTCTGCACCCTCACCAACATTTTTGTTTGTTTGTTTCCTGTCTTGTTAATTTTAGCCATTCTGATTGGTGTAAGGTGTATCTCATTGTAGTTTTGATTTATATTTCACTGATGTCAAGTGATGTGGATCATTTTTTCATATATCTGTTGTCCATTGCTACCCCAGCTATCTTTTGAGGTCTATTAGCAAGAGAAATTGTTCTCCATCCCCTCACTTTCAATCTGGAGGTGCCTTTAGGTCTGAAATGAATATCTATAGACAGCATATGGATGGGTCTTCCCTTTTTATCCAGTCTGATACCCTATGTCCTTTAGTCAATTTATATTCAGAATAGCTATTGAAAGATTAAAATTTAGTGTCATTTTACTACTTGTAACTCCCTGTTTCTTTAGATTGTCTTTATTTTTTTTTTTCTGGTCTATGTTACTTTGGGGCTCTCTCTTCACTTATAGGATCCTTAATATTTCTTGCATGGCTGGTTTAGTGATCATATATTCTTTCAGTTTCTGTTTGTCCTGGAGGCTCTTTTTCCTCCCATTCTAAATGACAGCCTTGCTAGATAAAGTATTCTTGGCTGCATGTTCTTATCATTTAGTACCCTGGATATATCTTGCCAGCCCTTTCTCTCCTGCCAGATCTCTTTAGATAGATCTGTTGCCAGCCTAATTTTCTACCTTTTTAAGTTAAGATCCTCTTGTTTCCAGCTGCTTTCAGGGATTTTCTTTATATTTCTGAAATTTGCAAGCTTCACTATTATATATTGAAATATTGCTCTATTTTTATTGATTTTGGGAGGGGTCCTCTCTACCTCTTGGACCTAAATGCCTATTTCTTTCCCCAGATTAGGGAAGGTCTCAGCTATGATTTGTCCTAGTATATCTTCTGACCCTCTCTTTCTTCTCCCTCAAGGACTCCGGTAATTCTAATATTGTTTTGTTTTATGGTATCTCTGATGTCTTAAAGCCTCTCCTCATGGTCTATTAGTTGTTTTTCCATCTTTTTCTCAGCCTCCTTCCTTTCCATCAATTTGTCTTCTTTGTCACCTACTCTCTCTTCTGCCTCATTTACTCTAGCTGTTAGAGCATCCAATTTAGAATGCATCTCAGTTGGAGAATTTTAAATTTTGGCCTGAGTAGATTTTATTTCAACACTAAGAGATTCTCTAGTGTCTTTATGCTTTTTTCAAGTCCAGCTAATAACTTTATAGTTACTATTTTGAAATCCATCTCTGACATTTTACTTATAGCTTTATCAATTAGATTTGTAGCAGAAAGTATTTCCTCTTGTACATCTTTTTTTTTTTTTTTTTTTTTTTTTTTTTTTTTAATTTATTTATTTGTTAGAGAGAGAGAGAGCGAGCGAGCACAGGCAGACAGAGTGGTAGGCAGAGGCAGAGGGAGAAGCAGGCTCCCCGCCGAGCAAGGAGCCCGATGTGGGACTCGATCCCAGGACGCTGAGATCATGACCTGAGCCGAAGGCAGCTGCTTAACCAACTGAGCCACCCAGGCGTCCCCCTCTTGTACATCTTTTTGTTGTGAATTCCTCCTAGTCATTTTGCCGAGAGAAGAATGGATGAACAAGTCAACAAAATCAAGAATATCAACTGTGACCCAAGTGAAATACACAGTGGACTAATCCAAAGAGGTCAGAAACAAAAATCAAAACACAAAAACAAAAATAAAAAAAGAGGAGGGGTGTAGGGGTGGAAAGAGAGAAGATAATCTCCCAGGGGGACAAAACAGGGTGATTGACTTGGTCCTGCGTGTATTTGTGCTGTTTGATAGAAGATAATATATCCCAAAATTGTAAAGAAAGCCAAACTTATATACATACAAAAATAAAATTGGGGCACCTATGTTGCTCAGTTCATTAAGTGTCTGCCTTCTGTTCGTGCCATGATCCCAGGGTCCTGGGATGAAACCCTGCATTGGGCGCTCTGTTTGGCAGGGAGCCTACTTCTCCCTCTTCCTCTGCTGCTCCCTCTATTTGTGCTCTTTCATTCTCTGTCAAATAGATAAAATAAATCTTTTTAGAAATAAATTAAAATTCATTTATTTTATTTAATTATTAATTATTATTAATATAATTAATAATTATTAATTTTATTTAATTAATTAAATTAAATACAGTGAAAGGAAGCCAAAATGAGACATATATCTATGAAATGTAAATGTAAAAAAAGAATGTTAAAAATGACAAAAACAAAGAGTTGTTAAAATAAGAAATTAATTGAAATGGAAAAAAGAAAAAAGGAAAAGAAAAATTTAAACTGAAAGATAAATGAATCATGAGGAAAAAAACTCTCAAATTCTGTATATTGTGTTCCCCTTGCCCTGGAGTTGGCAGTACTGTGTGGTCTGTAAACTTGGTGTTCCCCTGTTGTTTCAACTGGTCTTCCTGGGGAGGGGCATGCTGTGCTGATTCTCGGGAGTCTTTGCCTGGGTGGAGTTGCAATGCCCCTTTCCAGGAGGCCAGTCTCAGTGTGAACTGCTACTTGTTGGTGTAGGTGACTTTTGTTCCCTGCAGGCCTTCCGTCCCTCTCTAGAAGATGAAAACAAAAATTGCTGTACCCTGATCTCAAGCCCCAGAGCCAAGAGACCATGGTCCCCTTTATTCAGCAATCCCTCAGGAACAAGCAGTCTTCAGTTTTGTGTGTGCCAAATTCCAGACTCCTGTGGTGCATGTCTATGCCACTCCTCCCAGGAGAAGGCAGTGTGCTACTGCTTTTTTCTCCTTTGCAGGGCCCCTGCATGACAGCTGTTGCATAATCATGCTGCAGTTTGAGGATTATGGTGAACTATGGTGAGCTGAAAGCCCCTCTGGAGCACACTGACCCATCCTGGGTTCCCCGCTCCAGTGCTTGGGAACTCTGCTTGCTCAGGCAACCCTGTTCTTTCTGTGACCTTAGGGACTGTGAGACCCCATTGTCCCACAAAGGATACTGCCCTGCTTCACCACGTGAGCCCTTTTCAGTCAGGAACATCTCTCACAGGAGCAGATTTCTAAAGATCCTGACATTGGGCTCCAGGGCTATATTACTTTCTGGTAGCTGGCTTATGGAGGCTCCCTCCCCACCACTGATTATCTTCCAACATATCCTGTAAGATTCATTTCCCCCCACCTCATACCTTGCAAAAGTGGTCACTTTTCTATTTGTAGAATTCCAGCAATTCTCTTCTTACATCTCAGGTTGAATTCATAGGTGTTCAGAATATTTTGATAATTATCTATGTAAATTCAGGGGTCTCGTTGACCTGTGTTGTCCTGTGTTGATAATTTTAGCCATTCTGACAGGTGTGATGTGGTATCTCATAATGGTTTTCATTTGTATTTCCCTGATGATGAGTGATGTTGAGCATCTTTTCATTTGTCTGTAACCCATCTGGATGTCTTTCTGGAAAACTGTCTATTCATGTCCACTTCCCATTTCTTAACTGTTTTATTTGTTTTTGGGGTGTTGAGTTTGATATTTCTTTAAAGATTTTAGATAATGAATCTTGTATGCAAATATCTTGTCTCATTCTGTAGGTTGCCTTTTAGTTCTGTTGATTGTTTCTTTCACTGGACATAAGCTTTTTATCTTGATGAATTTCCAATAGTTCATTTGAAGTTCCAATAGTTCATTTTTACTTTTGTTTCCTTTGCCTCCTGCTATCTAACAAGAAGTTTCTATGGTCGAGGTCAAAGAGGTTTCTGCCTGTATTCTCATGTAGGTTTTGATGGTGTCCTGTCTCACATTTAGGTCTTCCATCCATTTTGAATTTATTTTTGGGTATGGTGTGGGAAAGTGGTTCAGTTTCATTCTTATGCATGTTGCTGTCCAGTTCTTCCAACACCACTTGTTGAAGAGACTGTATTTTTTCCATTGGATATTCTTTCCTGTTTTGCCAAAGATTAGTTGTGGATCCATTTCTGGGTTCTTTATTCTATTCCATTGATCTATGTTTTTGTTTTTGTGCCAGTACCATACTATCTTGATTACTACAGTTTTGTAATATACCTTAAACCTGGAATCATGATGCCTCCAGTTTAGGTTTTTCTTTCTCAGAACTGTGTTGGCTATTTGAGGTCTTTTGTAGATCCATACAAATTTTAGGTTGGTTTAAGCTTTGTGAAAAATGGTAGTGGTATTTTGATAGGGGTAACATTAAATGTGTAGACTGCTTTGGGTAGTATAGACATTATGAACTTGTTTGTTCTTCCAATACATAGGCGTGGGATGCCTTCCCATTTCTTTGTGTCTACTTCAGTTTCATTCATAAACATTTTGTAGTTTTCAGAGTACAGATCTTTTACCTCTTTGGTTAGAGTTATCCCTAGGTATCTTACTATTTTTGGTGCAATTGCAAATAGGATTGATACCTTGATTTCTTTTTCTGCTGCTTTATTATTGGTGTATAGAAATGCAACAGATTTCTGCACATTGGTTTTATATCCTGCAACTGCTGAATTTATTTATTAGTTCCAGAAATTTTTTTGGTGGAGTCTTTTGGGTTGTCTACATAGTTTATTGGATCATCTGCAAATAGTGAAAATTTGACTTCTTCCTTGCCAATGTGGATGCCATTTATTTCTTTTAGTTTTCTGATTGCTGAGGTTAAGACTTCCAGTACTACGTTAAATAGTAATGACGAGAGTGAACACCCTTGTCTTCTCCCTAACTGTAGAGGAAAGAAACTCACTTTTATCCCACTGAGAATGACATTAGTTTTGTTTCTTGTGTATATTTCCTTTATGATGTTGAGGTATATTCCCTCTATCCCTACTTTTTGAGGGTTTTTATAAAGAAAGGATGCTATGTTTTGTCAAATGCTTTTTCTTCATCTATTGACAGGATCATATGGTTCTTATCCTTTCCTTTATTAATGGGGTGTATCATGTTGATTGATTTGTGAATATTGAACTACTCCTGCGGCCTAGGGGAAAAAAATTCTTACTTCATCAAGATGAATAAATTTGCTCTTTTAATGTACTGTTGAATTAAATTTGCTGGTTAAAATACCAGAGTTTTTGTATCCATGTTCCTCGGAGATTTTAGACTGTAATTCTTATTTTCAGTGGGGTCTTTGGTTTCAGAATCAAAGTAATGCTGCCTTCATGGAATGAGCTTGGAAGTTTCCTTCCATTTCTATTCTTTGGAACATTTTGAGAATAGGCATTAATTCGTCTTTCAATGTCTGGTAAAATACCCCTGGGAAGACATGAACTTTTGTTTTTTGGGAGATTTTTTATTACTAAATTAATTTCTTTGCTGGTTATTGGTCTGTTTATATTTTCTATTTCTTTCTACTTCATTTTTAAAAGATTTTAGTTATTTATTTAAGAGAGAGAGAAAGAGAGACAGATAACAAGCTGGGTGAGTGGCAGATAGAGGGAGAGGGAGAAGCAGATTCCCCACTGAGGAAGAAGCTCAATGTGGGGCTCAATCCCAGGAACCCCAGGATCATCAGCTGAGGGAAAGGCAGATGCTTAACCAATTGATCCACCCCGGTGCCCCTTCTTACTTCATTTTTTAAATTTTTTTTTTCTTCCTACGTCATTTTTGATGGTTTGTAGGTTTCTAGGAATTTGTCCATTTCTTCCAGGCTCCCCAGTTTATTGGCATATACTTTTTCATAGTATTCTCTAATAATTTTTTTTTGTATCTGTGGTGTTGGCTGTGATCTATGGTCTTTAATTTGTGATTTTATCTGTTTGGGTCCTTTTTCATTTTCAATAAGTCTGGCTAAGGAATTACCAATTTTATTAATTATGCCAAAGAACCATCTATTTTCATTAAGCCAGTCTTCTGTTTTTTTTTCTTTGTTTCTGTATTGTTGATTTGTTCTCTAATCTTTATTATTTCCCTTCTGCAGATGTTTTTAGGGTTTATTTGCTACTCCTTTTCTAGCTCCTTTAGGTGTAAAGTTAGCTTGTGTAATTGAGACTTTTCTTGCTTCTTGTGGTAGGCCTGTACTGCGATATACTTCCCTCTTAGGATCACCTTTTCTGTATTCCAAAGGTTTTGGACTGTTGTGTTTTCATATTCATTTGATTCCATGTTTTTTTTTTTTTATTCTTTCTTTGGTTTCCTGTTTACCCCATTCATTCTCTAGTAAAATGTTCTTTAACCTCCATGTAATTGAGGTTGTCCCAGTTTTTTCTTCTGGTTGATTTCAAGTTTCATAACATTTTAGTCTGAAAATATACAAACTTTTTATACTGGTTGAGACCTGATTTGTTAGACAGTATGTGTTCTATTCTATATAATGTCAATTCTATTCTATTCTATATAATTCCATTCTATTCTATTCTATCTATATAATGATCCATGTGTACAAAACATGTGCATGCTGCTGCTTTAGGGTGAAAAGTTCTGAATACATCTGTTAAGTCCACCTGGTCCAGTTTGTCATTCAAAGTCATTGTTTCCTTGTTGATTTTGTGCTTAGATGTTGTATCCATTGTTATAAGTAGGGTGCTATTGTACTTTTATCAATGAGTTTCTTTAACTCTACTATTAATTGATTTTTATGTTTGAGTGTTCCCAAGTTGAGGGTATAAATATTTACAATTTTTTGATCTTCTGGATGGATAGACCCCTAATGTATGATATAATGCCCTTCTTCATCTCTTGTTATGGTTTGTTTTAAAATCTCATTTGTCTGATATAAGTATGGCTGCTCTGGTTTTATTTTGATATTCATTAGCATTAGAGATGGTTCTTCATACCTTCACATTCACTCTGAAGCGATCCTTAGGTCTATAATGACTCTTCCATAGGCAGTATATAGATGGATCTTGTTTTTGTGTTTTTGTTATTGTTGTTGTTTGTTTTGTTTTGTTTTGCTTTGCTTTTAATCCATTCTGATACCCTATCAGAATGGATTAAAAGCAAAGCAAAACAAAACAAAACAAACAACAACAATAACAAAAACACAAAAACAAGATCCATCTATATACTGCCTATGTATTTTTCCCTATGTTTTTTGATTGGAGCATTTATCCATTTACATTCAGAGTGATTATTGAAAGGTATGAATTTATGGCCATTTTGTTACCTATAGAGGTGGTTTCTGGAGATGTTCACTTGTCCTTTCTAGTCTTTGTTGCTTTTTGTCCTTTTTTTCCCCCTCCACTCAAAGACTCCTCCTTAAATTGTCTTACTGGACTGGTTTAGTGGTCATGAACTCCTTTAGCTTTTGTTTGTCTAGGAAACTCTTTAATCCCTCCTTTTATTCTGAATGAAAGCCTTGCTGGAAAAAGAATTCTCAGCTGCATAATTTTCCCATTCAGCACTTTGACTATTTGCTTCCACCGCTTTCTGGCCTGTCAAGTTTCTGTGGAGAGATCTGGTTCTTTCTTTTGGGGTAAATTTCTCTGTCTCATTATTTTGTCCAGAAAAGGAAAGAAGAGAGAAGAAAAAAATAAAACAATGAACAGAAGAAAAAAAAATCAAACCCCAAACAGTAGAACCTGCATGTGTTTTGGTTCACTTTTTAAAATAATTTAGACCTCACCCCATAAAAAATAAATAACAAATAAAATAAAGTGAAATAAAATAAAATAAAAGTAAACTGTATGTGTGTATATGTGTGTGTGTATGTGTGTGTGTGTGTGTGTGTGTATGGTATGTATATAAATATAAAAATATAAAAAATTTAAAAATACAAAAACTTTAAAAAGTAAGAAAATGAATGAAAAAATAATTTATTAATTTTTACAAAGATATTTATTTATTTGAGAGAGAGAAAGAGAGCATGAGCAGGGGGGAGGGAAAGAAGGAGAGGGAGAAGCAATCTTCCTGCTAAGCAGAGAGCCTGATGTAGGACTCAATGGGAGGACCTCCAGATCATGACCTGAGCCAAAGGCAGACACTTAACCAACTTAGCCACCCAGGCTCCCTGAAAAAATAATATAAAAATAAAGAATATAGGTAAAAAGGAAACCAGATCCTATTTTTCCCTAGAACTGAAGCTTTGCAGCAGTTTATGATTAGTAAACTTGGTGGAAGCAAATTGTTTGTGCTAGTCTTCTGAGGGAGGGTCCTTTCACGCTGAGTTTCAGGTAGACTTACCTAAGTGGAAATGTGCCTCCAGGGCACAGGGAGGCAGAGCTTGGTGTAAGCAGCTTTGGCCTCCACTAGGTGGTGCTGTTTTGCTCCCTAAAGGTTTTCAGGGCTAATGGGGCAAGATGAATATGGTGGCACCTTGTGGTCTCCCAGGAGCTTAACATTTGTGAGGCCTCTCTTCAGTGAGCCCTCAGAGAAGAGCAATCAATCACTTGTGTCCCCAATTTCTGTCAGAATCCTCCATTCACCCTCCCTGTGTCCAGGTTTGTTTTGGTTTGGTTTGGTTTGGTTTTTGTTTTTGTTTTTGTTTTTGTTTTTGTTTTGTTTTTTGGTTGTTTGTTGTGTTTTTTTTTTTTTTAATCTCAGGCACACAACTGAGTTTCAAACCCCAAATTTTAGGGACTCCTGTGGTGTGGACACACATTGTTCCTCCAGGGATAGGTATTGCCCCATTTTTGCTATTTCTACTCCAGTTCAACCTTCTGTCCCTCCACTTTTCCAAAAGGTTGTCACTTTTCTTCTTGTAGACTGGGAGTTTTTGTTCTCTCAGACCTCCAATTGACTTCTAGGATGTGCAGAATGATTGATATCTAGCTGTGTTTGAGGGATGAGAAAAGCTTAGAGTTCCCCTAATTCTCTGCCATCTTAACTCTTCCTCCAAAATATGAGCACTCTTAAATGACTTCATGAAGTTGTAGGTCAGACTGTCCTACAATTTGAAATAAAGAGAAGAACCCTCAAATAGATT
Organism: Martes martes; assembly: GCF_963455335.1. NCBI lineage: Eukaryota > Metazoa > Chordata > Mammalia > Carnivora > Mustelidae > Martes > Martes martes. The sequence continues at coordinate 65,680,942 of NC_137897.1, forward strand.
ATACTGAGCATACTCTGTGAGAATACAGGTAAAAAGGAATAATAGCAGGTACATCAGGTATGCAGTTAAAGAAATAGCTCTAAGGTTAGTCCCAAAAAACTCAGGAAAAGATGTTAAAGTAATACGTGCACATACATGCACACCCGCTTTTTGTCTGCATTACCAAAGCCACTTTGTACTTGATTTTCCAAAAATCTCTACTGGCATAACACAAATTAGTATCCCTCTTAGAAAAATGAGACAGTCCTTAAGCTCAGAGAGGGGAAATGCCTTGCCAAAATCAATACGACTCACTGATAGAAGAACATATCTAGAATATATTCATGTAGAAAGCAGATTTATCTCAACTTCTATTTAGAAAACAGATTTCTAGAGGAATTACAAAGTTGTAGTGTTGGAGCAAAGCCCCAAGTAGTCCATCCCCACACACATGTATCTAAAAGTTTTGGCCATCTTCAGTTTTTAATTAAATGACCCTTAGAAACATCTCAAAAATGTGAATAATTTTTTCTCCTCAACACAGAACTAGGAGATTGAAAAACCATGAATTTTGTGGTAGTATTTCTGAAGAGGGATCATGTGTGTATGCTCCCCTTTATTGTGGCCTCAGTACTATTTTTCTGACCACAGTCCCTGTTTTTCTCTTTATGGTGCTATTGTTTGCCCCTAAATTCCTCTCAACACAAGTAATTTAAACCATCTTTTAGTTCATCACAATAACCCTTTGTCTCTCATCCCTTTAAGCTGCCATTTTAAAACTGAATAGGAGAGAAAAAAATAGCAAGGTACTAATCTTTGCAAAATTAATTACCTGAACAGTTAAACTGGAGTTCTTGATTAAATTCTAAGTTTTGTAAAGTTCTCTGGGCCTAAGAGGGACCATATCCATATAGCATATTAACAGAGTAATAATATAGTTCTTAACCAAACTAGGAGACTTTTGAGAGTGAAAGAGGGCACTAATGAAACTGAACACTGAGACAATAGACATAAACTGGAACTGTGATTCTACATGCAAATGATTATAAACCTAGCAAGAATACATTCTGATAGAGTCCCTAGAGCACATGTTCCCTATCTTGGAGACCTGAACTCTTTTAAACTCTGAGGAAAGCTATAGAATTACTTCTCAGAAGACTCAAGACAGGCTTATATGTACAATATTTTACCTTAGAGGATAACAGACTAAGCTTGCAGACCAAATTTTTTAAAGATTTTATTTATTTATTTATTTATTTGAGAGAGAGAGGGAGAGAAAGACAATGAGAGAGAGAGGAGAGAGAGAGAGAACACAAGCAAGGTGAGGAGCAGCACAAGCAAGGTGAGGAGCAGAGGGAGAAGACTCCCTGCTGAGTAAGGATCACAATGAAGCGCTCGATCTTAGGACTCCAGGATCATGACCTGAGCAGAAGGCAGATGCTTAACCAACTGAGCCACCGAGGCTCCTCTCTTGATCGTTTTTGTAAATAAAAAGTTATTGGGACACAATAACACCAATTAGCTTATGAATTGCATATGGATAGTTTTGCACTATGATGGAAGATTTGAGTAGTTCATCATAGACACTATAGATGGGCAAAAGAAACTATTCACTATTTGGGTCTAAAAAAAGTTTATTGACTTTTTCAAGAAAGTTATTATTATGACTCATAACAAATATTGGACTAACACTAAAATATGAAGTTTAATTGAATTAAATGTAAATTCATGCATTTAGTTTCAAAAATACTAATTTCACAAAAACAGAACTGGAGACTTACCATAAAAACATTAGGGAGTTCAGTTGACAAAAAACTCAGTATGAGTCAACAGCATATCATGGCTTCCCACAAAGCTATGTTAGGTTAGAGGTCAGATCAAATCTAGAATGTTTAAAATGTTAAAATTTTTAAAAGGGCATTCATAATCTGAAGCTACCAGAGAATGGTAGCTGGAACTGGTTAATAAATCTGTACCTATATTGGATAAGGGACTGTGAAATCCCTTTTCAAATATTTGGAAGGGGTGGAGTATGCAAAAGGGACTAGGATATTAATATGAACTAAAGTAGATGACAAAAAGTATCTTCCATTAATATTTCAGCCTGTCTCCTGACTCAAAGAGTCTATGATCCTACACATCAATGAAATAGATAATGGGACTGTCCTGACATCAAGCTTCTTCTTGGAGTTAAGGTATCTACTAAAAAACTGTCTTTGTAAAGATCCTGAAGAAATATGCTCTCATTTCTGTGAAATCTGAAAGTATTTTCAGTTAAAATAGTGCAAACAAGAAAAGAAGAAGATAGATACTTTTATCTTGATATATTTTAGAAAGAAAGTGGTTTTAGAGAAGGTCTTTCTCAATACAGATTACTGGGAAGTGAATGAAAAATTAATGAAATATGTTTTTCATCATTAGGAGCCTATATTTCATTCAAATCAGTTGGACAAGACATTGTCTACCATTTTTCTTTTTTAAAAGATTTTATTGATTTACTTATTTACTTATTTATTTAGAGAGCATGAGCTGGGGGAGGGGCAGAAGGGGAGAGAGAGAAGAGAATCACAAGCAGACTCCCTGCTGCGTGTGGAGACTGATGTGGGGCTTGATCTCATGACCTTGAGATCATGACCAGAGCTGAAATCAGGAGTCAGATGCCTAAGCAACTAGGCCACCTAGGTGTCCCTTGTCTACCATTTTTCATGTGAGAACTGCCATAATGTGCTTAGATCAATTAGTGTATATATTTCAATAGAGTTGCCATTAACAGAAAGACCATCAAAAAAAAAAAAATGAAAAGAAAGCCTGACAATGTAATTCAGGACTCCTAACCGGAAAAAGATAAATTTATATTATTTTTAAAAAATCATTAACTTGAAAATCAAGATTAATAATACTCCTGAATTCAGAGATCTTAGCAGAACTCACAATTTCTTTAAGTCCAAAGTAGAAGTATGAGTAACAGTTCAGTTCTGAGTTGTGTGTATGTGGAAGCAATATTTAGTGTATTCATATGTTGTCTATTGCTTGGAAATGATTCCATTTGGAGTCAAATATTGCTTGAGATTCAGAATTTCATATTCTATCCAGCACGAGGAGAATAAGACACCTACCACCATCTTTTCTGAGAGCTTTTCTGGCCTTCCAGAGCTGCACTTACATCAGACCTCCCAGCTTCATGCCATCATTTGTTATATATTCATTATTAACAAGAGAGATCACTATTCTCACTTTCTAACCAGTAGAAAAAATTAAAAGTTAGATAATTTTATATTTAAATAGTAAGGAAATAAAATAGCTCTTTCTAAAAATAAAGCTATAAAATCTGCAAAATCAAACAATAAGTATTTTTATTATTGTTAGCCACCATATACAACATCATTAGTTTTTGAAGTACTGTCCCATGATTCACTGTTTATATATAATACCCACTGCTCCATGCAATACATGCCCTCCTTAATACCCACCACCAGGCTCACACACCCCCCCACCCCCTATCCTTCCAAAACCCTCAGTATGTTTCTCAGAGGCTACAATTTCTCATGCTTCATCTGTCCCACCAATTTCCCCCAATTCACTTTTCCTTTCCTTCTCCTAATGTCCTCCGTGTTATTCCTTATGCTCCACAAGTAAGTGAAACCATATAATAATTTGCTTTCTCTGCTTGACTTATTTCACTCAGCATAATCTCCTACAGTCATGTCCATGTTGTTACAAAAGTTAGGTATTCATCCTTTCTGATGGAGGCATAATATTCCATTATATACATGGACCACATCTTCTTTATCCATTTGTCTGTTGAAGGGCATCTAGGCTCTTTCCACAGTTTGGTGATTGTGGCCATTGCTGCTATGAACACTGGGGTACAGATGGCCCTTCTTTTCACTACATCTGTATCTTTGGGGCAAATATCCAGTAGTGCAATTGCAGGGTCATAGGGTAGCTCTATTTTAATTTTTTGAGGAATCTCCACACTGCTTTCCAAAGAGGCTGTACCAACTTGCATTCCCACCAACAGTGTAAGAGGGTTCCCCTTTCTCTACATCCTTTCCAACATTTGTTGTTTCCTGTCCTGTTGATTTTAGCCATTTTAATTCATGTAAGGTGCTATCTCAATGTGGTTTGGATTTGAATTTCCCTGATGGCTAGTGATGACAAACAATTTTTTGTATGTCTCTTAACCATTTGTATGTTTTCTTTGGAGAAGTGTCTGTTCATGTCTTCTGGCCATTTTTTGACATGATCATCTATTTTTTGGATGTTGAGTTTGAGGAGCTCTTTATACATTTTGGATATCAGCCCTTTGTCTGAAGTGTCATTTGCGAATATCTTCTCCCATTCTGTGGGTTGCCACTTTGTTTTGTTGACTGTTTCCTTTGCTGTGCAGAAGCTGTTGACCTTGATTAAATTCCAAAAGTTCAATTTTGCTTTTGTTTCCTTTGCCTTTAGAGACATGTCTTGAAAGAAGTTGTGGTGGCCTATGTCAAAGAGGTTACTGCCTATGTTCTCCTCTAGGATTTTGATAGATTCCTGCCTCACTTTGAGGTTTTTTATCCATTTTGAGGTTATCTTTGTGTATGGTGTGAGAGAATGGTCGAGTTTCATTCTTCTATACATAGCTGTCCAATTTTCCCAGCACCACTTATTGAAGAGACTGTCTTTTCCACTGAACATTTTTTCCTACTTTGTCAAAGACTATTTGACCATAGAGTTGAGGGTCCATATCTGGACTCTCTACTCTGTTCCATTAGGACCACATCTTCTTTATCCATTCATGTGATGAAGGGCATCTCAGATCCTTCCCCAGTTTGGCTATCATGGACATTGCTGCTATGAACATTGGGGTACATGTGGCCCTTCTTTTCACTATATCTGTATCTTTGGGGTATATATCCAGTAGTGCAATTGCTGGGTCATAGGGTAGCTCTGTTTTTAGCTTTCTGAGGAACCTCCACACTGTTTTCCAAAGTGGCTGCACCAACGTGCATTCCCACCAACAGTGTAAGAGGGTTCTTTCTCTACAACCTGTTCAACATTTGTTGTTTCTTGCCTTGTTAATTTTGGCCATTCTAACTGGTGTAAGGTGGCATCTCAATGTGGTTTGGTTTGAATTTTCCTGATGGCTAATGATGTTGAACATTTTTTCATGTGTCTGTTAGACATTTGTATGTCTTCTTTGGAGAAGTGTCTGTTCATGTCTTCTGCCCATTTTTTGACGTGATTGTCTGTTTTATGTGTGTGTTGAGTTTGAGTTCTTTATGGATCTTGGATATCAGCCCTTTGTCTGTAGTGTCATTTGCAAATATCTTCTTCCATTCCATGGTTTGCCTCTTTGTTTTCTTGACTGATTCTTTGGCTGTGCAGAAACTTTTTATCTTGGTAACATCCCAAAAGTTCATTTTCACTTTTGTTTCCCTTGTCTTTGGAGACGTGTCTTAAAAGAAGTTGCTGTGACCAATGTCAAAGAGATTATTCACAGTGTTCTTCTTTAAGACTGTGATGGATTACTGTCTCACATTGATGTCTTTATCCATTTAGAGTTTATCTTTGTGTATGGTGTAAGAGCATGGTGGAGTTTCATTCTTCTGTGTATAACAGTCCAGTTTTCCCATCACCATTTGTTGAAGATACCGTGTTTTTTCCATTGGATATTTTTTCCTGTTTTGTGGAGGATTAATTTACCATAGAGCTGAGGGTCCATATCTGGGCTCTCCATTCGGTTCCATTGATATTTTTGTCTGTTTCTGTGCCAATACCATGCTGTCTTGGTGATCACAGGTTTGTGATGTAGCTTCAAATCTTGCAATGTGATGCCTCCAGCTTTTTTTTTCCTTTTTCAACATTTCCTTATCTATTTGGAGTCTTTTCTGTTTCCTTGCAAATTTTAGGATTGTTTCTTCCAGCACTTTGAAAAATGCTATTGATATTCTTATTGGGATGGCACTGAATGTATAGAATGCTTTGGGCAGCATTTTAAGAATGTTTGTTCTTCAGATCCATGAGCATGGAATGTTTTTCCATCTTTTTGTGTCTTCTTCAATTTCTTTAATAAGTGTTCTGTAGTTTCTAGAGTATAGGTCTTTTACCTTTTTGGTTAGGTTTTTCCGTATCTTATGTTTTTGGTTTTTTTTTTTTTTTTGGTGCTATTGTAAATGGAATCTATTTGCTAATTTCTCCTTCTACAGTTACATTGTTAGTGTATAGGAAAGCAGCTGATTTTTGTGCATTGATTTTGCATCCTGCCACATTACTGACTTGCTATATGAGCTCTAGTAATTTGAAGGTGGAGACTTTTAGGTTTTCCACACAGAGTATAATGTCATCTGTGAAGAGAGAGAGTTTGACTTCTTCATGGCCAATTTGAATACACTTTATTTCTTTTTGTTGTCTGATTGTTGTTGCTAGGACTTCCAGACTATGTTGAACAATAGTGGTGAGAGTGGGCATCCTTGTCATGTTTTTGATCTTAAGGGAAAGACTCTCAGCTTTTCCCCATTGAGAATGATATTCACTGTGGGCTTTTCATAGATGGTTTTTATGAAATTGAGGAATGCTCCCTCTATCCCTGCACTATGAAGAGTTTTAATCAAAAAAGGATGCTGGTTTTTGTCAAATGCTTTTTCTGCATCCATTGAGAGGACTATATGGTTCTTCTCATCTTATTAATGTGTTCTATCACATTGATTTGTGAATGTTAAATCACCCTTGCATTCCAGAGGTAAATCCTACCTGGGCTTGATGGATAATCCTTTTAATGTACTGTTTGTTTGTATTAGCTAGGATCTTGTTGAGAATTTTGGCATCCACATTCATCAGGGATACTGGTCTGAAATTCTCCTTTCTGGTGAAACAGCTTCAGAATAATAAGTATAATTTCTTCTTTGAATGTTTGGTAGGATTCTCCAGGGAATCCATCAGGTCCTGGACTCTTATTTTTTGGGAGGTTTTTGATCACTGATTCAATCTTGTTTCTGGTAATTGGTCTACTCGGGTTTTCAATTTCTTCTTGTTTCAGTCTTGATAGTTCATAGGTTTCCAGGAAATATCCATTTCTTCCATGTTGCTTAATTTATTGGCATATAATCTTTGATAAAAATTTCTGATAATTATTTCTATTTCCTTGGTGTTAGTCGTGATCTCTCCCCTTTCATCCATAATTTTATTAACTTGGTCTTTTCTCTTTTCTTTTGGATAAGTCTGCCTAGTGGTTTATTGATCTCATTAATTCTTTCAAAGAACCAGCTTCCTGTTTAGGTGATGTGTTCTACCATATTTCTGATTTCTAATTCACTGATCTCTGCTCTAATCATAATTATTTCCTTTCTCATGCATGGCATGGGCTTCATTTGTTGTCTTTTCTCCAGTTCTTTAAGGTATAAACTTAGTTGGTGAATTTGGGATTTTTCTATTTTTTTGAGTGAGACTTGGATGACTATAAATTTCCCCCTTTGGACCACCTTATCAGTATTGTGTAGGTTTTGGACCAATGTGTTTTCATTCTTATTGGGTTTCCATGAATTATTTAAGTTCTTCTTTGATTTCCTGGTTGACCCAAACATTGGATGATCTTTCGCTTCCAAGTGTTTGAATTTCTTCTGAATTTTTTCTTGTGATTGAGTTCCAGTTTCAAAGCATTATGGTCTGAGAATATGCAGTGAATGATCTCAATCTTTTGGTATTGGTTGAGACCTGATTGTGACCAGTATGTGGTCTATTTTGGAGAAAGTTCTGTGTGCATTGTTGTTTTAAAGTGGAATATTCTGTACATATCTATGAGGTCCATCTGGTCCAGTGTGTCATTCAAAGCTCTTGTTTCTTTGTTGATTTTCTGCTTAGATGATCTGTCTTTTGCTGAGACTGGATTGTTGAGATATCCTACAATTAACATATTATTATCAATATATCTCTTTATTTTGGTTAACAGTTGGTTTACATAGTTGGCTGCTCCCATGTTGGGGGCATAGATATTTACAATCGTTTGATCTTCTTATTGGGTAGACTTTTAAAGAATGATATAGTGTCCTTCTGTATCTCTAACTACTGTATTTAGCTTAAAACCTATTTTTTTCTGATATGAGAATTGCTACCCCAGCTTCCATTTGAGGTCTGTTGGTATGAAAGATTGTTATCCAACCTTTCACTTTCAGTGTGGATGTATCTTTAGGCTCAAAATGGGTCTCTTGTGGACAGCATATGGATGGGTTCTGTCTTTTTATCCAATCTGCAACCCTGTGCCATTTCATGGGAGCACTTAGTCCATTCACATTGAGAGTGACTATTGAAAGATATGATTTTATTGTCATCCTGTTGCTTGTGAAGTCCTTGCTTCTATAGATTGTCTCTGTAAATTTCTGTTCTATATCACTCTTGGGGACTTTCTCCTTTTATAGAACCTTCCTTAATAGTTCTTGTAGGGCTGGCTTAGTGCTCACCTATTCTTTCAGTTTCTTCCAGTCCTGAAAGCTCTTTGTCTCTCCATCCATTCTGAATTACAGCCTTGCCAGATAAAGTATTCTTGGCTGCATGTTCTTCTCATTTAGTACCCTGAATATGTCTTGCCAGCCCCTTCTGTCTGGCTAGGTCTCTGTGGACAGGTCTGATGTTATTCTGATGTTCATCCCTCTGTAGGTAAGGAATGTCTTCCCCCTAACTGGCCTTAGAATGGTTTCCTTGGTTCTAAGATTTGCGAGTTTTACTCTTACAAGCCAGGGTGTTGGTCTGTTCTCTTTGATCTTGGGAGTGGTCCTCTCTGCCTCTAGGACACATATGCCAGTTTCATTCTGCACATTAGAGAAGTTCTCACCTACAATTTGCTCAAATATATCTTCTAATCTTCTTTCTCTCTCCACACCCTCAGGTATCCCAATGATTCTGATATTGGAATGTTTCATGGAATTATTTATTTCTCTAATTCTGTTTTCATGGATTTTAAGGGGGTTGTTCCAAGCCTCCTTCTGTCCCTTCCTTTCTATCAGCTTGTCTTCTTGATCACTAATTTGTTTTTCTCTTTCATTTACACTAACTTTTAGAGTATCTAGCTTAGATTGGATCTCATTCATAGCATTTTTAAATTTAGCCTGATTAGCTCTCATTTCTGCCCTTAGAAAATCTATGTGGCCATTAATGGTTTTCTCCAGCCTAGTTATTATCTTCATAACTGTTACCCTGAAGTCTATTTTTGATATCTTGCTTATATCCATATCCTTAGGTCTACCAGAGAGGGTATTGTCTCTTGTTATTTTCTTTGTTGGGAGTTCCTCCTCTTAGTAATTCTGTTGAGGGGTGGTTGAGGGAATAAACAGAGTTGAAAATATCAACCACAGTTCAGGGAAGATGCACCCTGGGAAGGTTTGTACTGATCAGAAGCCACCACCAAGAAAGCCCAGCCAAAATAAAAGAAGAGGGAGCTATAATCTCTTAAAGTGTGTGAGGTAGGGTGTTTCAATTCTTCCTAGGTATATTTTGTTATCTTTGTTAGAAAATACTACCTCCCAGAGTTACAGGGAAATTAAAAATGGTGTATGTATGTAAAGGTAGTGTTGAACAGGGAAAAAAGGACCACATTGAAGGTCATATATGTGTGTGTGTGTGTATATATATATATGTGTGTGTGTGTGTGTGTGTGTGTGTGTTGTGTGTGTGTGTGTGTGTGTGTGTGTACAAGAGAGAAAAGTATATGTGTGAAGCAGCAGTAGTTAAAAAGCGACTATGGGAAATGTATTAAGCATCTAGTTGAAATGCTAAGTGGGTCAAAATAAAAAAAACAGAACGTGAGAAAGATTTAAAAAGCTGTATCTAAGAAATACACAGGCTCTGAGGCAACACCAGGTGTTCACTATACTATTTTCCCCTGGTGTTGGGGTTTTATAGTTTTATGGGGACCCTCAACTTGTCATTCTCTTGTTCTTCCAGCTTGTCTTCTGGGGGAGGGGTCTGCTGTGTTGTTTTTCAGGCAATCCTGCTTGGAAGGAGTTACCCTGCCCCCATCAAAGTGTTGGGCTCTGTGGAAACCAGTTTTTTGGGCTTTTGTTCTCTGGCAGCTTTTCAAGATTTTTTGGAGGTTCAGGGCAAAGGAAAATGTCCACACCCAGATCTCTACCCCAGAGGAGTCTGCTCCTCTCTGAACCCTCTAAAATACACAGCATCCCTTTCTGTAAGCATGGCTAAAAAACGCAGCCTCCCACTGGTAGTGCATGCCCCCAGCAATCCTCTCAGGGTGGACTCAGACCCCTGCTTGTCTCTGCCCCCTGTACCTCCAAAACTACATGTGATCCCAGTCTCGGTGGGTGTGGGTGGTGGCTGCAGTGATGGCCAGCCCCCCAGGTCCACAGACACAGGTCCACACAAGTGGCCATCCCAATCCAAGCATTTTTCCATTAAGCTCCTGGATTCTGTTCAAAGGCTATTATCTGGTGCTTCCTGTCCCACTACCACTGCTCTGAAAGCTATTGCTGGTCCCCAGGTACAGGACGTTTTTCACTTGGGTACTATTTTACTTTCCAGTGGGTTGCTTCTGGTAGGCCCCTCCCCTTCTATTTATCCTCCAATATCTTTCCATGCAATCACAACTCTGTCCTTTGTACTCTTGACTGAGGGTCTTCTGCCCATGTAGAGATCCAGACATACAATCTTACATCGCTGGCTGATTTCATGTGTGTTCAGTCTGGCTTGGTAGATATCCAGCTAAATTCAGGGGACTGGTTGAAACAGGGTCCCTCACTCCTCTATCATCTCGTAAATATCCAAACAATAAGTATTTTTATTTGTTGCAACTAATATTTAAAAAAATAAATATAAAGGGCACCTGAGTGATGCAGTCAGTTAGACATCTGATTCTTAGTTTTGGCTCCGGTCATGATCTCAGGGTTGTGCAATCAAGCCCCAAGATGGGTTATACACTCAGCATGGAGTCTGCATGAGATCTGCTGTCCCCTCTGCTATTTCTCTTCCTCTCTTTCTCTCTCCCAAATATATATATATATATATATATATATATATATATATATATATGTATTTTTAATCACAAAAAAGTAAAAATTTAAATATCGTACAGATTTTCCCCATTTCCTTAGGTTCCATCCCAGATAACAAGCACTGATGCTTTGTTCATGGTTAATGTCTCAAACCCTTTTTCTTCCTCCTTTTCTTTTCTGTTTTGCTTTTCTTCTCAGTCTGTTTCTAAACCCAATGAGTGTTCTGTCTCTAACACTTTCTCCTTATTTCTGATCTTGACATTGCCCTTCTGAGACTGACTTTGGTTACCTTCATTAGCTTGGTTTTGACACACCTAGCCAACTATATTTTTAGCTACCAGAAGTTTCATTCTATCCAACTAAGCACAGCCCCTGGTGTTGCAACCTAACAGCAGTCCATGTAACCATGATTTCTTCTAGGTTTACCTTGACACCTGAGGAAGGACACTGGGTAGAGAAAAATGAATGAGAAAGCATATATCACCATGAAAGAGAGGATGAGAGAGTGAAAGAGAGAAACAAACTATAAGAGACTCTTAACTAGAGAGAACAAACTGAGGGTTGATGGAGGGAGTGGGGGCGGTGAGCCAAATTGTTGATGGCTATTACAAAGGGCACTTATGATGAGCACTGAATGTTGTATGTAAATGACAAATCACTGAATTTTACCCCTGAAACCAATATTGCACTATGTGTTTACTAACTAGAATTTAAAAAAAATTTAAAGAAAAAAATATTCTTCTTCAGTTAAAGGGACATGCTATTTTAAAATATACTTGAGATTTGTTTTAATCAAGAATGGCAAGGTATGCAGACACAGAAATGATTGTCATGAATGAAGAAGTTTTTATACTTATAAATTCCTGGAAATAGTAATGGTACATCATGAGGGGTACCTAAAGAGGCACCAGTATCAGTCAGGAGATAGAAACGGGGATGGGGACATAGGCAAGAACCTTTATTATGGTTTCTTTGGGAAGGAATGGACAAGACAGGGTAAGCAGGTTAAGGATTAGAATAATTTTAATGGGCGTATGGGCTCCCCTAGTTGTCTGGTACTTACCCCTGAGGTGATCACAGTGACTGAAGAGAGGCCCAGAGTACGAGAGCCTATAAAGCCTATAAAGGTTGAGGTAGGGTTTCTAGATTGGTTGGTTTGCATATGAAAGGCATAGTCACAGAAGAATTGTAAACTGTCTCTAGGAATTGGTTAACAGTGTTAAGAGCAGTCCCTCTAGGAAGGCCCTAGATGTCGAAGAATCAGGTACATGTGATTAATATACACATCTATAATTAAAAACATTAGATTTATTTCTCACTACAACAAGGAAAAACATATACCATGGGGAAGTATGGGGTGTCTCAGTAAGATACCATTAAAAAGACCAAATTCTAGGGTTTGGGTTCTGGTTGGTTAATTTGGAAGAGCATATAAAGAAGTTTGTTCCAGATTAAACGCTGGCAGAAAGCAGAGTAGGAGGGATTCTATGACTGGGCATCCCAGAAAATCTTATGTGTTAAGGAAGAGAGAGACCAGCATGAAGAAAAAGCTGGAACTGGGAATGAAGTAGCAGTCATTCATTTTGGCAGAGAGAGAACATGCTTGATATTTTGTGTCTGGTAGGGTGAACCTGTTTTTGTCTGTGCTTAGACAAAATTATGAAATTCCCTTGCTTTGTCTTATTTTAGGTGTTTGCAGAATAGTCTTGTCTTAGGTTAAGATTCCATGACATTTTTTTATTTCTTATAGACAATATCTAAAAACAAAATAAAACAAAACAAAACAAAAAATATATAAACTGTGTGATTATAGATTATTTTTATTTTCTTCGCTTTGTTTTTTTTTAATTTCTTTTCAGTGTTCCAGAATTAATTGTTTATGCACCACACCCAGTTCTCCATGCAATATGTGCCCTCCATCATACCCACCAACAGGCTCACAAAACCCCCCACCGCCCTCTCCAACAAAACCCTCAGTTTGTTTCCCAGAGTGCACAGACTCTCATGGTTTGTCTCCCCCTCCAATTTCCCCCAACTCACTCCTCTCCATCTCCACATGTCCTCAGTGTTATTCCTTATGCTCCACAAATAAGCAAAACAATATGATAATTGACTCTTTCTGCTTGACTTATTTCACTTAGCATAATCTCTTCCAGCCCCGTCCATGTTGATACAAAAGTTGAGTATTCATCCTTTCTGATGGAGGCATAATACTCCATTGTACATATGGACCACATCTTCTTTATCCATTCGTCCGTTGAAAGGCATCTTGGCTCTTTCCACAGTTTGGTGACTCTTGCCATTGCTGCTATGAACATTGGGGTACAGATGGCCCTTCTTTTCATTACATCTGTATCTTTGGAGTAAATACCCAGTAGTGCAATTGCAGGGTCATAGGGAAACTCTATTTTTAATTTCTTAAGGAATCTCCACACTGTTTTCCAACGTGGCTGCACCAACTTCCATTCCTACCAACAGTGTAAGAGGGCTTCCCCTTTCTCCACACCTTCTCCAACACATGTTGTTTACTGTCTTGTTAATTTTGGTCATTTTAACTGGTGTAATGTGGTATCTCAATGTGGTTTTTATTTGAATCTCCCTGATGGCTAATGATGTTGAACATTTTTTCATGTGTCTGTTAACGATTTGTATCTCTTCATTGGAGAAATGTCTGTTCATGTCTTCTGCCCATTTTTTGATGTGATTATCTGTTTTTTTTGTGTGTGGAGTTTGAGAAGTTCTTTATAGATCTTGGATATCAGCCCTTTGTCTGTAGTGTCATTTGCAAATATCTTCTCCCAGTTTTGTTGACTGTTTTCTATGCTGTGCAGAAGCTTTTGATCTCAATGAAGTACAAAAGTTCATTTTCGCTTTTGTTTCCTTTGTCTTTGGAGACATGTCTTGAAGAAGTTGCTTTGGCCGATGTCGAAGAAGTTACTGCCTATGTTCTCCTCTAGGATTTTTATAGATTCCTGCCTCATGTTAAGGTCTTTTATCCATTTCGAGTTTATCTCTGTGTATGATATAAGAGAATGGTCGAGTTTCATTCTTCTGTACATAGCTGTCCAATTTTCCCAGCACCATTTATTGAAGAGACTGTCTTTTTTCCATTGTATATTTTTTCCTGCTTTTTCAAATATTATTTGACCATAAAGTTGAGGGTCCATATCTGGGCTCTCTTCTCTGTTCCACTAGTCTATGTGTCTGTTTTTGTGCCAGTACCATGCTGTCTTGGTGATCACAGCTTTGTAGTAAATCTTGAAATCAGGCAACGTGATGCCCCCAGTTTTGTTTTTCTATTTCCACATTTCCTTAGCAATTTGGGTCTCTTCTGGTTCCATACAAATTTTAGGATTGTTTGCTCCAGATCTTTGAAAAATGCTGATGGAATTTTGATTGGAATGACATTGAAAATATAGATTGTTCTAGGCAGTATCGACATTTTAACAATGTTTATTCTTCTGATACAGGAGTATGGAATGCTCTTCCATCTTTTTGTGTCTTCTTCAATATCTTCCATGAGTGTTCTGTAGTTCCTCAAGTACAGATCCTTTACCTCTTTGGTTAGGTTTATTCCCAGGTATCTTATGGTTTTTGGTGCTATAGTAAATGGAATCGGTTCTCTAATTTCCCTTTCTGTATTTTCATTATTAATGCATAAGAAAGCAACTGATTTGTGTACATTAATTCTGTATCCTGCTACATTACTGAATTGCAGTATGAGTTCTAGTAGTTTGTGGGTGGAGTCTTTCGGCTTTTCCATAAAGTATCATGTCATCTGCAAAGAGAGAGTGTTTAGCTTCTTCACTGCCAATTCAAATACCTTTTATTTCTCTTTGTTGTCTGATTGCTGTTGCTAGGACTTCTAGTACTATGTTGAACAAGAGTGGCAAGAGTGGGCATCCTTGTCATGTTCCTGATCTCAAATAGAAGGCTGTCAGCTTTCCTCATTGAGTATGATATTTGCTGTGGTTTTTTAATAGATAGATTTTATGAAGTTGAGGAATGTTCCTTCTATTCCTATACTTTGAATTGTTCCTTATGTACAGAGGAAGTTCTGTCAGAATAACGGCAGACCTGTCCACAGAAACCTGACAAGCCAGAAAGGGCTAGCAAGATGTATTTGGGTCCCTAAGTGAGAAGAACATGCAGCCACGAATACTTTATCCAGCAAGACTGACATTCAAAATGGATGGAGAGGTAAAGAACTTCCAAGACCGGCAAGGTTTAAAAGAGTATGTAACCACCAAGCCTGCACTATAGGAAATATTAACGGGAGTTCTATAAAAGAAGAAAGTACCCAAGAGTGTCATAGAACAGAAACTTAAGGACACAATCCATAGAAATAAGGACTTCACAGGCAACACGATCTCAATTAAAACATATCTCAATAATCATTCTCAATGTGAACTGCCAAAATGCTCCCATAAAATGGCACAGGGTTGTAGGTTGGATAAAATGACAGGACCTGTCCATATGTTGTCTACAAGAGACCCATTTTGAACCTAAGGATACATCCAGACTGATAGTGAAGGGATGGAGAAGCATCTTTCATGCCAATGGGCCTCAAAAGAAAGCTGGGGTAGAGATTCTCATATCACATAAATTAGATCTTAAACTAAAGACTGTCTTCAGAGATAAAGAAGGACACTACAGCATTCTTTTTTTTTAAGATTTTATTTGTTTATTTGACAGGCAGAGATCACAAGTAGGCAGAGAGGCAGGCCGAGAGAGGAAGGGAAGCAGGCTCCCCGCTGAGCAGAAAGCCCAATGTGGGGCTCAATCCCAGGACCCTGGGACCATGACCTGAGCCAAAAGCAAAGGCCTTAACCCACTGAGCCACGCAGGCGCCCCGTCACTACAGCATTCTTAAAGGGTCTATCCACCAAGAAGATCTAACAATTGTAAATATTTATGGCCCCAATATGGGAGCAGCCAACTACATAAGCCTACTGTTAATCAAGATAAAGACTCATATTGATATGAAAACATTAATTGTAGGGAACCTTAACAGGCCACTCTCAGTAATAGATCATCCAAGCAGAAAATAAATAAAGAAACAAGAGCATTGAATGACACTTTGGACCAGATGGACCTCATAGATATATACAGAACATTCCACCCTAAAACAAAAGAACACTCATTCTTCTCAAGCACACGTGGAACTTTCTCCAGAATAGACTACCTACTGGGTCACAAATCAGGACTCAACTGATACCAAAAGATTGAGATTATTCCCTGCATATTCTCAGACCACAGTGGTTTGAAACTGGAACTCAACCATAAGAAAAAGTTTGGAAGGAATTCAAACACTTGAAAGCTAAAGACCATCCTGATTAAGAATGTTTGGATCAACCAGAAGATCAAAGAAGAACTTAAACAATTTATGGAAACCAATGAGAATGAAGACACATCAGTCCAAAACCTATGGGATACAGCGAAGGCGGTCCTAAGGGGGAAATACATAGTCATCCAAGCCTCCCTCAAAATACTGAAAAATCCAGAATATACCAGCTTTCTTTACACCTTAAAGAACTGGAGAATTAACAACAAATTAAGCCAACCCCACACACAAGAAGGTAAATAATCAAGATCAGAGCAGAGATCAATGAGATAGGAACTAGAGATACAGTAAAACACATCAACAAAACTAGAAGCTGGTTTTTTGAAAGAATCAATAAGATCAATAAACCACTGGCCAAACTAATCCAAAAGAAAAGAGAGAGGACCCAAATTAATAAAATTATGAATGAAAAGGGAGAGATCACGACTAACACTAAGGAAATAGAAACAATCACCAGAAATTATTACCTTGTTTTATTTGTTATACTTTCATATCTTTCTTAATGTTGTTTTGATCTTCACAATATGAATAAAAATTATTTTTACAGTAAAATTATTTAAAAAAATAAAACAAAGATAAAACTGAAGTAATTGTGAATGTGGGGTTGTACTATATAGTGATATTTTTTTAGATAGTTCTTCAATATACATATTATTTTGCACAATAAGTTTGGGCAAGTTAGAATGAGGTCAGAGAAATGGTAGACCATACTTCACAAAATGATCTTGTGGGGGTAAATAGAATGTAATTTGTAATATAGATAGTTTTGTAATATAATTCTTTTTTTTCCTCCTAATGGAAGAAGAAATCATATCAAGGAAATAGATTATGAGGGAAAATGAATATCTGTTCTACTGCTTAGTGACAACAAAGAAACTACTTCTTTTAGAAAGAGGAACAAGAAGAGTTTTACTTATCATAAAAATTAAATTATAAAGGAATCATTTGAAATTCTCTTTTAACAAAAATCTCTATTCTTTTAATATACCTTCCTTGTCTCAAAACCTGGAAATATAAATGGAAAATATAATTATTGATGTTATCTGTGAATTTCAGTTTTTGTGAAACAATGTGCATCAACATTAGAAATCAGGGAAAGAGAAGTGATCATTTTTATTTAAACATGAGGGTGGGTAGTTCACAAGACAAATAATTGAAGAAAAATTAGACACTAAGTGACTGTCAGGGTCTGTTGGTGTTCTCAGGAAGCCATGTTTATAACCAGTGGGAAAAATAAGGAAAAGGTGGCAATAACATGCTGGAATTCCATAGCCTCACTGTGACACACATAGGCTTTCACTGTATAAAGTCTGATTCTGCTTTTACCCAATAGTATCCTCAAAAAATGAGCTTCAAATAATCCAGATTACTTATATCTTCAGGATAAGAAGTACCCCCAAAACATTATAAATTCCCCTGGATAATAATGTCATTTCACATAGTGACATTTTTTTCAGTTTACAAAGGCACATCCACATATTTTTTTTATACTTTTTACACAATTCTACAAGTAGAGAGAGAAAGAGGCACTGTCCTAATCTCTCAGATAAGAAAAATCAGCTTGAGAAAGTCTTCATGGCTTTTCCAGGGTAGCCCAATAGTTAACTGGTAAAATGAAGATTCAAATACAGGCTTTCTGATAGTATGTCCTGTGCTATGTTTACTTCAGTACAGAGGAAAGTGTGTTGAATCTAAGAATCTGCAGAGAGGTGGTCATAAAATGCATCAGAAAGTGCAGTGTCTACTCTCTGGAGATTAAACACATTTTGAAACAACTTTACTCTTAACTTCTGCCAAGTAAGTTAGCTGTATTTAACCTATTTATTGGACCATTTATTAGAGTACAGGATATATTGGATATATATTAGAGTACAGGATATATATTCTACTTTCCAAAAGGGATCATTTTTAGTGGATTTGACACAAAGTTATCACGTGTAAACAAAACACCTTGGCGTGGAAAGAAAAGGAAAAAAATATACTTATGAAATGCTTATTATGTACCTGGTACTTCATTGTATATACATTTGTTTAATCCTTACACAAACTGAAAAAAAGTGAATATATTATTACCTCCCTCATGCAAACAAGGAAACTAAAACCTACAAAAATTAAGTAATTTGCACTAGATTGTACTAGATCTAGATAATCGAGATCCGAAGTAAAATCTATGTGGTTCAGAAGACCATACTTCCCCCTATACAATTTGGTATTAACATAACAATTTGTTTTTGTAAATATTGTTTTATTTACTGAAACACTTTTATATAATGTCAGCTTCACCTTTTTCCACAACATTCCCAACAATTGCTTCTTAACAGCAATGAAGGCAATATCCACAAATGACAAATTAGAAAACTAAGAGATGGAGAAGTCAAGTGACCTGCCAAAGTCCTCACAGAGATATAATTACTAAGGCCGCAACTCAGTATGAGTATTCTATGCTTTTGGCATTTAATTCATGCTGCCTAATAGAGAAAAATAATCAATAAAACAAAATAAAATAAAGCAAATTACATAAAATGGCAAAAAGGAAAAAGAAAAACTTTAGAGATAGAAAAACTATGCATGACATCATCAACAGAAGTCAAATGGGGCAATAATTTTTGAGGTTTGGGCACAGGATGAAATTACAAGGAAATTGGAATGTCAATCACAATTCTTAAAAAGCATACAGTATTGGAAAATACCAAACTTCAGTCCATTTTCATATTGTTAAAAATATAGAGAATGAAGGATATGGGGTGGAAAAAGGGGATAAGAGAAAAAGGTAACTGAGATATAAAGTAAGGAGAGAAAAAACAATATTGGCTCAAGGAGGAAAACCCAAGATTGGTGGTTTGAAGATCCTGGGTGGAAGGTGACTTTTGTTTAAGAAAGAATATTTTATAATAAAATTATACAACAGTATACTCCTATTTGCCTAATTCAGTGGTCTTTTCTGAATCTTCATCAAGCTGAAGTGTTTTTGAACTTTTCTCAGTATCCTGGTAATTAATCATGTCCTTACTTATCTGTGATATTGGACTTCTCTGGTTCTTCTTTTTCAGTGTATCTGGGAACCAGTGTCAGCTCTGTCAGTAACTTATCATTCTTTGACCTTGGGCAACTCATTTATCTCTCAATTGAATTTCTTCAAAATTAGAATGTTGGAATGCATGATCTTTAATGTCTTTTCTAGTTTCAGAGGGCCATGATTCTATAATCATCTCTAATAACAATTTCTTATCTCACACTGCAAGCTCTCATTTGGCAATGAGGGATGACTTTCAAATCTTTCTGTCACCTTTGTCGCAAATATCAGACTTCTTTATGTAAACCTTTCCACCTCATGTACCATAAACACTTCAAACAAACTCATCCTTGCAAATGTATTCTTCTTTTTACATCTTTTTGTTTCCTTAGTAATATCACAATATTTTCCAGGTGAAGCCTTTTAAGATCAATACCCTAGGGTGCCTGGGTGGCTCAGTCATTAACTGTCTGCCTTCAGCTCAGATCATGATCCCAGCGTCCTGGGATCAAGCCCCATATCGGGCTCCCTGCTTGGTGGGAAGCCTGCTTCTCCCCCTCCCACTCCCTCTGCTTGTATTCCCTTTCTTGCTGTGTCCCTCTCTGTCAAATAAATAAATAAAATCTTTTAAAAAAGATCAATATCATAGTGATATCTTCCATTATTTATTTACATAAAGTCAACTAATAATCTATCATGTTTAAATATGAAAGTTTGTTATATTCACCCCATTACTGTTTTCCTAGTGCCCTGGTTAAAGTACTCACATTTCTTAGTGTTCAAAAATAGTGTAACAGTTTTCTAATCTGCAGCCGCCATCCTTCCCATTCTGATCTGTAGTCCTTTCTTCAAAGCCATACCTTGTTGCAGCCAAAGCTAACTTCCTTTAATACAGGCCTAATGATATTTGAGAACTACTGCTTATAAAGCATATAGAATTGTCCCTGCACCATAGTTATATGCTATACAAAAATTGATTATTCTTCTTATGACTTCTCTACACCAAAATCTTTGAAAATTTCCTTTGATATATAGAGAAAAAGTCTATGTTTCTTAGATTAGAATTTAAGGATCATTACAGTTTGGTATCAACTTTAATCTCCAGTTATATTTTCTACTGTATTTCACTGAATAATAATTTAAAAAACACTTTAATTGCCTGATTTTCACACATCTACATTTTAAGGTGGTGTTGACCATTCCATAGCAACCAGTTTATTTTATATCAATTGGTCTTATTCCCCTCCCCCCCACACCAGGGCATAAGTATTTGAATAATGATTAGGCATTGATTATACTATAGAACATCCAATCTGGCTACCAACTTGTGTGTTATATGTCCTGTCACAGACAAAAACTGAACCCAAATCTGATTTTCTTTTTCTTAATAATTTACACTAAAAAATTTGAAAAGAATTTTAAGAGGGGGTAAAGTGATAATGGAGAAAGAAATAAACAGCAGTGGTCATGATGAGCCATATGTAAGATGAAGTTAGGTGTGGGCAGAAAGTAAGCTGAAGCTAAATTAGTTGATTGGTATGGAAACAAAAAATGCCATTTATGCTGAGAAGAGATACACCATAAGAAACTAGGACCACCTGACTCTTAAAGAATTTAAAATAATAGCTAGATCCTAGAGCTGTTTCTGTTCTGACGACTTCATTTTAGCCCACATGCAATCACCACCCTCTTATTCTTGAGTTAATTAAATGTGACTTTGTTTCTTGTTACAAATACACAATCTCAATCCCACCTCCTTCAAAAGGCTAGCCCAAATTTCATTGAGTCTCAGTTTCATTGTGATTGAGTCTCTCCTACAACAGCTCCACAAGCACACTGTTTGTATTTGAAATACCATCAATCCCGGAGCACCTGGGTGGCTCAGTGGGTTAAAGCCTCTGCCTTCAGCTCCAGTCATGATCCCAGGGTCCTGGGATCGAGCCCCGCATCGGGCTCTCTGCTCAGCAGGGAGCCTGCTTCCTCCTCTCTCTCTGCCTGCCTCTCTGCCTACTTGTGATCTCTATCTGTCAAATAAATAAATAAAATCTTTAAAAAAAAAAGAAATACCATCAATCCTACTCACCGTTGCATGAAAGTGGTATGCATGCCAGTCTGATTAGATTGGGATAAGCTTTTACTCATGTGGTGCTCTTTCAAGAGCTGATGTACAGTAAATACTTGATTGATGGAAAGACTGCAATGGAATGAGTGAACTAGTAGTCACTGAGGTGTTCAAGCACAGGCCAGAAAATTTTTTGTCATTCTGTAGGGAGTATTCTTACACTGGGAGAGATAGTAGTAGCCATGGAGGCTTATGAGCTTTCTTCTACTTAAAGATGCTAATATTCTACGTCCAGTGAAAGTAGATTTTTCAGTAAAAGAACAATTGTCATGGTGCTTTATGAGGGGATAGGGACTAGATAACTCCACTAAGAAGTAGAATTATATTTATTAAATTTATGGAGATGAAATCCATTTGTAATAACAGGGAAATAGCCATAAACAATTTCCATGTAAAGAAGAAAGAATCATTGAAGAGAAAGATATTAAGATCAGAGATTTTTTAAAAAATTTAAACAATATTCTGCTTTGTATAATGAATATCTTGCATGTATGGGAGAAAAGTCATTGAAAATTGCATTGACTATTACCAAAGAGAAAATTTCCCTTAGGTAATCTTTAATTAAAAACAAATTCTAGGGGTTCCTGTGTAGCTCAATTGGCTAATAAGCACCTGACTCTTGATTTTGGGTCAGGTCATGATCTCAGGGTCTTGAGATTCTCCTTCTCCCTCTCCTTCTTCCCCTCCCCTCTGCTCTCTCTCTCTCTGTCTCTCTAAAAATAAACAAACAAAACCTAATAATAATAAAATAAAATTTAAATAAGAGTAATTCTAAACCCTAATACTTTCTTTTTTATTAATACTTTTTAAAAATTTGAGTGTAGGGGCGCCTGGGTGGCTCAGTGGGTTAAAGCCTCTGCTTTCTGCTCAGGTCATGATCCGGGGGTCCTGGGATCGAACCCTGCATCAGACTCTCTGCTCAGCGGGGAGCCTGTTTCCTCCTCTCTCTCTCTCTCTCTCTCTTTCTCTCTCTGCCTGCCTTTCTGCCTACTTGTTTGTGATCTCTGTCTGTCAAATAAATAAATAAATAAATCTTTAAAAAAATTTGAGTCTAGTTGGCTATAATTTCTGAATATAAACAAAATCACATTTTCTACATGGTCAAGAAAATAGCTCATATTTTTCCTGTTAATTGTTTTCATTTTAAATATTTAAAAGTTGTTTTAATTTTTACTTTTTATCTTACAAGTAGAACATCAGTATTCTATTTTAAAATGTTGTTTTCTTCCAAAAAAGAGTGTTAGATATATGTGAATTAGAATAAGTTCTGCAAGCATACTAGGTAGGATAAAATTAGAAGGACTATATTAATCCTTATGGTATAGGTTATACAGTGATCACCAGCGGAGACCGGGAAGACTTTTTCCTCCTTGATGTAGTATTTTACAGTTAGAGTCATTGGGGGTGGGGCAAGGTATGATTTTTAGTGAAGCATCTGATTTTTGCCTCCACTGGACACAAAGCCAGTCTTGGTGTATAATTGGTTGGATCTGCTCTAGTTTCAATGCTTATCATACTTTGCGAGGTGGTATTTTCAAGGATGTAGAGGTTAAAACTTACAACTGGATTACCATACTTTACTAATAAATCATTGTCTTTGTGACACATAATTATAGGAAGTTTGTATAAACAGAGTCTGATTAATATTAAAATGTCTATATGACTAGTTGATGTAATTTTTTTCCACAAGTTCTTTAATGAGACTCCTATACATAAACTGCCACAGTATAAAACGAGCAAAATAAGCTAAAAAAAATTAAAGTCACTTAAACATTTATAGCTGTGAATCGCTATCATCAAATATCTTTGATTATAAGACTTCAAGATTATTTTTATTTACACTATAGTCCCTAAGCTATGCCATGATAAATCTGGAAATATCAGAGTATATGAACACATATGTACAAGGCACATTTTGAAAAAAAAGAATAAAGTTGTTAAAGCTGATAATTAGTACCATTTTGTCCTTTTACTACTATTTTGCCTTATTTGAACACTTAATATTTTTAAACTTCATTCTCATTAACTTTTCATCACTGTGATGGAAAGAACATTGAATTCTAAAAACAAATCTGCTGAGTTCTTGTCTCAACATTTTTGTCAATAAATGCAAGCAAGTAATTAAGCTAACGATATCTTAATTTTGTTTTCTAAAATTAAGGGGCGCCTGGGTGGCTCAGTGGGTTAAGCCTCTGCCTTTGGCTCAGGTCATGGTCTCAGGGTCCTGGGATCGAGCCCCGCATCGGGCTCTCTGCTCAGCGAGGAGCCTGATTCCTCCTCTCTCTCTGCCTGCCTCTCTGCCTACTTGTGATCTCTCTCTGTCAAATAAATAAATCTTTAAAAATAAATAAATAAATAAATAAAATTAAATGATTAGTCTAATATTATAATTAAGATTCAGTCCTTTACCTCAAGTGATATTTGTCTTTTCTTTCTCTGAGTATTTTTTTTTTTTAATTTCAGTTAGTTAACATACAGTGCAACATTAGTTTTAGGTATAGAATTTAGTGCTCATCACAATACCCATCACCCACTTAACCCATTTGCCTGTCCACCTCCCTTCCAGTAACCCTCAGTTTGATCTCTCTGGTTAAGAGTCTGTTTTTTGGTTTGTCTCTGGTTTTTTTTTTCCATATTCATTTCTTTTGTTTCTTAAATTCCATATATGAGTAGAATCATGTATTTTTTTTCTTTCTCTGACTTGTTTCATTTAGCATATTCTCTAGCTCCATCTATGAGGTTACAAATGATAAGGTTTCATTCTTTTTTACCACTGAGAAATATTCCATATCATATGTACATTTATATTTAAATTCCTTATCCACTGATCAGTCAGTGGGCACTTGAACTCTTCTTATAATTTGACTATTGTTGATGATGCTACTATAAACATCAGGGTGCATGTAACCCTTCAGTTCCATTTTTTTTTCCTTTGGTAAATACCTAGTGGTGCAATTTCAGGATCATAGGGTAGGTCTATTTTTAACTTTTCAGGAAATTCCATACTGTTTTCCAGACTGGCTGCACCAGTTTGCATTCCCACCAACAGTGTAAGAGGGTTCCCCTTTCTCAGCATCCTGGCCAACACCTGTTGTTTCCTATTCTGTACATCCTCTTTGGAAAAATGTCTATTCCTGTCTTCTGCCCTTTTTTCAATTATATTATTTCTTTTTGGGGGGTATTGAGTTTGATAAGTTCTTTATAGATTTTAGATACTAACCCTTCATCAGAGATGTCATTTGCAAATATCTTCTCCCATTCCATAGGCGACCTTTTAGTTTTGTTTTGTCCTTCACTGTGCAGGAGATTTTTATCTTGATAAAGTCTCAATAGTTCATTTTTGATTCTGTTTCCCTTAACTCAGGATATATCTAGTAAGAAGTTTCTATAGCTGATGTCACAGAAGGTACTGCCTGTGTTCTTCTCTAGCATTTTAATGTTTTTTCTTGGTCTCACATTTAGGTCTTTAAACCATTTTTATTTTTATGTATGGTGTAAGAAAGTGATTCAGTTTCATTCTTCTGCCTGTTGCTGTCCAGTTTTCTCAACACTATTTGTTGAAGAGCCTGTCTTTTCTTCATCGGATATTCTTTCCTGTTTTTTGGAGATTAATTGACCATATAGTTGTGGGTTCATTTCTGTGTTTTCTATTTTGTTCTATTGATCTATGTGTCTGTTTTTGTCCAAGTACCATACTGTCTTGACCAATACAGTTTAATAATATAACTTGAAGAATGGAATGGTGATGCTTCCAGCTTTGTCCTTTTTCAAGTTGCTTTGGCTATCCAGGATCTTTTGTGGTTCCATACAAATTTTAGGATTGTTTGTTCTAGCTCTGTGAAAAATTATGGTTGTATTTTGATGGGGAGGGCATTAAATTCATGGGTTGTTTTGGCTAGTATAGATATTTACACAATACTTTTTCTTCCAATGCATGATCATGGAATGCTTCTCCATTTCTTTGTGTGCTCTTCAATTTCATTCATAAGAGTTCTATAGTTGGGAACCTGGATGGCTCAGTGGGTTAAAGCCTCTGCTTTCGGCTCAGGTCATGATCCCAGGGTCCTGGGATCAAGTCCCTCATCAGGCTCTCTGCTCAGTGGGGAGCCTGCTTCCTCCTCTCTCTCTCTGCCTGCCTCTCTGCCTACCTGTGATCTCTGTCTGTCAAATAAATAAATAAAATCTTTAAAAAAATAAAGAGTTCTATAGTTTTCAGAGTACAGATCTTTAACCTCTTTGGTTAGGTTTATTCTTAGATATCTTATTAGTTTTGGTGCAATTGGAAATAGAATTGATTCCTTGATTTCTTCTTCTGCTACTTTGTTATTGGTGTATAGAAATGAACATATTTCTGCACATTGACTTTATATTCTGCAACTTTGTTGAATTCATATATTAGTTACAGCAATTTTGTGTGTGGGGGGGATCTTTTGGGTTTCCTACATAGTTTATCAGGTCATCTGCAAATAGTGAAAGTTTGACTTCTTCCTTGCCAACTTGGATATCTTTTATTTCTTTTTGTTGTCTGATTGGTGAGGCTAAGATTTCCAGCACTATGTTAAATAATAATGGTGAGAGTGAACATCATTGTCTTCTTCCTGACTGTAGGGGAAAGGACCTGTTTTTTTCCCATTGAGGATAAGCTGTGGATCTTTCATATATGGCCTTTATAAAGTTGATATATGTTTCATCTATCCATATTCTGCTCAGGATTCTTCTCAAGAAATGATACTGTATTTTATCAAATGATTTTCTTCATCTATTGACAGGATCATATGGTTCTTATCCTTTATTTTATTAATGTGGTGTATCATGTTGATTAATTGTGAACATCGAATCAGCCCTGGAGCCCAGGAAAAAGTTCTGTTTGATTGTGGTGAATAATTTGTTTAATGTACTATTAAATTTGCTTCGTTTGTATTTTATTGAGAATTTTTGCATCCATGTTCCAGAGATACTGGCCTGTAATTCTTCTTTTAAGTAGGGTCTCTGGTTTAGGAATCTATGTAAGGCTGGCTTTGTAGAATGGGTTTGGAAGTTTTCCTTCCATTTCTACTTTTTTGAGAATAGTTTGAGAAGAGTACATAGTAATTCTTCTTTTAATGTCTGGCAAAATTACACTGATAAGTCATCTGGCCATAGACTTTTGATTGTTGGGAAATTTTTGGTTACTGATTCATTTTCTTTGCTGGTTATGGGTGTTTTAAAATTTTCTATCTCTTCCTGTTTCAGCTTTGGTAGTTTGTATGTTTCTAGGATTTGATCATCTCTTTAAGACTGCCCAGTTTGTTGGCATATAATTGTTTATATTATTCTCTTATACTTGTTTGTATTTCTGTGGTGTTGGTTGTGATATCTCTTCTGTCATTCATGATTTTAACTATTTGATCCCTTCTCTTTTCTTTTTCATAAATCTGTCTACAGATTTATTAATTTTATCCTCTCAAAGATCCAATTCTCAGTTTTGTTAATTCATTCTACTGGTTTTGTTTGTTTGTTTCTATATCATTTATTTTTACTCCGGTCTTTTTTTTTTTTTAGCTGGATTTTATTTTAATTTTTTATTTCTTTTCAGCATAACAGTATTCATTGTTTTTTCACCACACCCAGTGCTCCATGCAATCCATGCCCTCCCTAGTACCCACCAACTGGATCCCCCAACCTCCCAACCCCCGCCCCTTCAAAACCCTCAGGTTGTTTTTCAGAGTCCATAGTCTCTCATGGTTCACCTCCCCTTCCAATATTACTCCCCTTCTACTGGTTTTAGGCTTTATTTCCTGTTACTTTTCAAGCCCCATTAGGTGTAAGATTAGGTTTTGTATTTGAGACTTTTCTTACTTCTGCAGGCAGGCCTGTATTACAATATACTTCCTTTATAGGACTGACATTGCTGCATTCCCAAAAGTTTTGAACTGTCTTGTTTTCATTTTCATTTGTGTCCATGTGTATTTTTTATTTCTTCTTTAATTTCCTGGTAAACCCATTCATTTCTTAGTAGGATGCTCTTAAACCTCCATACATTTGTGGTTCCTCCAAATTTTCTTCTTGTAGTTGACTTCAAGTTTCACAGCATTGTGGCCTGAAAATATGCATTGTATGTTTCGATCTTTTTGTACTTTTTTTTAAAAATTTTTTTAATTTAATAAACATATAATGTATTTTTATCCCCAGGGGTACAGGTCTGTGAATTGCCAGGTTTACACATTTCACAGCACTCATCATAGCACATACCCTCCCCAATGTCCATTTCCCCACCACCCTCTCCCGTCCCCCCTCCCCCCAGCAACCCTCAGTCTGTTTCTTGAGATTGACTCTTTTATGGTTTGTCTCCCTCCCAATACCATCTTTTCATTTTTTCTTTTCCTACCTCCCCCCAACCCGCCCCCGCCTCGCATCTCCACTTCCGCATATCAAAGAGATCATACAATAGTTGTCTTTCGCCGATTGACTTATTTCGCTAAGCATGATACCCTCTAGTTCCATCCACGTCGTCGCAAATGGCAAGATTTCATGTCTTTTGATGGCTGCATAGTATTCCATTGTGTATATATACCACTTCTTCTTTATCCATTCATCTGTTGATGGACATCTAGGCTCTTTCCACAGTTTGGCTATTGTGGACATTGCTGCTATAAACATTCAGGTGCACGTGCCCCTTTGGAGCACCACGTTTGTTTCTTTAGGATATATACCCAGTAGTGCAATTGCTGGGTCATAGGGTAGCTCTATTTTCAGTTTTTTGAGGAACCTCCACACTGTTTTCCAGAGTGGTTGCACCAGCTTGCATTCCCACCAGCAGTGTAGGAGGGTTCCCCTCTCTCCGCATCCTCGCCAGCATCTGTCATTTCTTGACTTGTTAATTTTAGCCATTCTGACTGGTGTGAGGTGGTATCTCATTGTGGTTTTGATTTGTATTTCCCTGATGCCGAGTGATGTGGAGCATTTTCTCATGTATCTGTGGGCCATCTGGATGTCTTCTTTGCAGAAATGTCTGTTCATGTCCTCTGCCCATTTCTTGACTGGATTATTTGTTCTTTGGGTATTGAGTTTGCTAAGCTCTTTATAGATTTTGGATACTAGCCCTTTATCTGATATGTCGTTTGCAAATATCTTCTCCCATTCTGTCAGTTGTCTTTTGGTTTTGTTAACTGTTTCCTTTGCTGTGCAAAAGCTTTCGATCTTGATGAAATCCCAATAGTTCATTTTTGTCCTTGCTTCTGTTGCCTTTGGCGATGTTCCTAGGAAGAAGTTGCTGCGGTTGAGGTCAAAGAGGCTGCTGCCTGCATTCTCCTCAAGGATTTTGATAAATTCCTTTCTCATGTTGAGGTCCTTCATCCTTTTTGAGTCTATTTTCATGTGTGGTGTAAGGAAATAGTCCAATTTCATTTTTCTGCATGTGGCTGTCCAATTTTCCCAGCACCATTTGTTGAAGAGGCTTTTTTCCATTGGATATTCTTTCCTGCTTTGTCGAAGATTAGTTGACCATAGAGTTGAGGGTCTATTTCTGGGTTCTCTATTCTGTTCCATTGGTCTATATGTCTGTTTTTGTGCCAGTACCATACTGTCTTGATGATGACAGCTTTGTAATAGAGCTTGAAGTCTGGAATTGTGATGCCACCAACTTTAGCTTTCTTTTTCAATATTCATTTGGCTATTCGAGGTCTTTTCTGGTTCCATATAAAATTTAGGATTATTTGTTCTATTTCTTTAAAAAAAATGGATGGGATTTTGATAGGGATTGCATTAAATATGTAGATTGCTTTAGGTAGAATAGAAATTTTTACAATATTTGTTCTTCCGATCCATGAGCATGGAATATTTTTCAATTTCTTTGTGTCTTCCTCAATTTCTTTCATGAGTACTTTATAGTTTTCTGAGTATAGATTCTTTGCCTCTTTGGTTAGATTTATTCCTGAGTGTCTTATGGTTTTGGGTGCGATTATAAATGGGACTGACTCCTCAATTTCTCTTTCTTCTGTCTTGTTGTTAGTGTAAAGAAATGCGACTGATATCTGTGCATCGACTTTATATCCTGACACTTTACTGAATTCCTGTATAAGTTCTAGCAGTTTTGGAGTGGAGCCTTTTGGGTTTTCCACATATAGTATCACATCAACTGCAAAGACTGATAGTTTGACTTCTTCTGTGCCGATTTGGATGCCTTTAATTTCTTTTTGTTGTCTGATTGCTGAGGCTAGGACTTCTAGTACTATGTTGAACAGCAGTGGTGATAACGGACATCCCTGCTGTGTTCCTGACCTTAGCGGAAAAGCTTTCAGTTTTTCTCCATTGAGAATGATATTTGCGGTGGGTTTTTCATAGATGGCTTTGATAATATTGAGGTATGTGCCTTCTATCCCTACACTTTGGAGAGTTTTAAGCAGGAAGGGATGCTGCACTTTGTCAAATGCTTTTTCAGCATCTATTGAGAGTATCATATCGTTCTTACTCTTTCTTTTATTAATGTGTTGTATCACATTGATGGATTTGCAGGTGTTGAACCAACCTTGCAGCCCTGGAATAAATCCCACTTGGTCGTGGTGAATAATCCTTTGAATGTACTGTTGGATCCTATTGGCCGGTATTTTGGTGAGAAATTTCGCATCTGTGTTCATCAAGGATATTGGTCTGTAATTCTCTTTTTTGGTGGGATCCTTGTCTGGTTTTGGGATCAAGGTGATGCTGGCCTCATAGAATGAGTTTGGAAGTTTTCCTTCCATTTTTATTTTTTGGAACAGTTTCAGGAAAATAGGAATTAATTCTTCTTTAAATGTTTGGTAGAATTCCCCTGGGAAGCCATCTGGTCCTGGACTTTTGTTTGTTTGGAGATTTTTGATGACTGTTTCAATCTCCTTACTGGTTATGGGTCTGTTCGGGTTATCTATTTCTTCCTGGTTCAGTTGTGGTAGTTTATATGTCTCTAGAAATGTATCCATTTCTTCCAGATTGTCAAATTTGTTGGCGTAGAGTTGCTTGTAGTATGTTCTTATAATTGTTTGTATTTCTTTGGTGTTGATTGTGATCTCTCCTCTTTCATTCATGATTTTATTTATTTGCGTCCTTTCTCTTTTCTTTTTGATAAGTCTGGCCAGGGGTTTGTCAATCTTATTAATTCTTTCAAAGAACCAGCTCCTAGTTTTGTTGATTTGTTCTATTGTTTTTTAGTTTCTATTTCATTGATTTCTGCTCTGATTTTTATGATTTCTCTTCTCCTGCTGGGTTTAGGTTTTCTTTGTTGTTCTCTCTCCAGCTCCTTTAGGTGTAGGGTTAGATTGTGTATTTGAGACCTTTCTTGTTTCTTGAGAAAGGCTTGCACCGCTATATATTTTCCTCTCAGGACTGCCTTTGTTGTGTCCCACAGATTTTGAACCGTTGTGTTTTCATTATCATTTATTTCCATGAATTTTATCAATTCTTCTTTAATTTCCTGGTTGACCCTTTCATTTTTTAGAAGGATACTGTTTAGTCTCCATGTATTTGCGTTCTTTCCAAATTTCCTCTTGTGGTTGAGTTCTAGCTTCAGAGCATTGTGGTCTGAAAATATGCAGGGAATGATCTCAATCTTTTGGTGCCGATGGAGACCTGATTTATGACCCAGGATGTGGTCTATTCTGGAGAATGTTCCACGTGCACTAGAGAAGAATGTATATTCTGTTGCTTTGGGTTGGAATGTTCTGAAGATATCTGTGATGTCCATCTGGTCCAGTGTGTCATTTAAGGCCTTTATTTCCTTGTTGATCTTTTGCTTAGATGATCTGTCCATTTCAGTGAGGGGAGTGTTAAAGTCCCCTGCTATTATTGTATTACTGTCGATGTATTTCTTTGATTTTGTTATTAATTGGTTTATATAGTTGGCTGCTCCCATGTAAGGGGCATAGATATTTAAGATTGTTAGGTCTTCTTGTTGGGCAGACCCTTTGAGTATGATATAGTGTCCTTCCTCATCACTTATTATAGTCTTTGGCTTAAAATCTAATTGATCTGATATAAGGGTTGCCACCCCAGCTTTCTTCTGATGTCCATTAGTATGTTACATTGTTTTCCACCCTCTCACTTTAAATCTGGAGGTGTCTTCGGGTCTAAAATGAGTTTCTTGTAGGCAGCATATTGATGGGTTTTTCCTTTTTTATCCATTCTGATACCCTGTGTCTTTTGATTGGGGCATTTAGCCCATTAACATTCAGGGTAACTATTGAGAGATATGAATTTAGTGCCAATGTATTGCCTGTGAGGTGACTGTTACTGTATATTGTCTCTGTTTCTTTCTGATCTACTACTTTTAGGGTCTCTCTTTGCTTAGAGGACCCCTTTCAATATTTCCTGTAGAGCTGGTTTGGTGTTTGCAAATTCTTTCAGCTTTTGTTTGTCCTGGAAGCTCTTTATCTCTCCTTCTATTTTCAATGATAGCCTAGCCAGATATAGTATTCTTGGCTGCATGTTCTTCTCGTTTAGTGCTCTGAATATATCATGCCAGTTCTTTCTGGCCTGCCAGGTCTCTGAGGATAGGTCTGCTGCCATTCTAATTTTTTTATCTTTGTATGTTACAGACTTCTTTTCCAGGGCTGCTTTCAGGATTTTCTCTTTGTCGCTAAGACTTGTCAATTTTACTATCAGGTGATGAGGTGTGGACCTATTTTTATTGATTTTGAGGGGCATTCTTAGCATCTCCTGGATTTTGATGTTTGTTCCCTTTGCTGTATTAGGGAAATTCTCTCCAAAAATTGTCTCCAATATACCTTCTGCTCCCCTCTCTCTTTCTTCTTCTTCTGGAATCCCAATTATTCTAATGTTGTGTCGTCTTATGGTGTCGCTTATCTCTCGAATTCTCTCCTCGTGGTCCAGTATTTGTTTGTCTCTCTTTTGCTCAGCTTCTTTATTCTCTGTCATTTGGTCTTCTATGTCACTAATTCTTTCTTCTGCCTCATTTATTCTAGCAGTGAGAGCTTCCATTTTTGATTGCACCTCATTAATAGCTTTTTTTTATTTCAACTTGGTTAGATTTTAGTTCTTTTATTTCTCCAGAAAGGGCTTTTATCTCTCTGGAGAGGGTTTCTCTAATATCTTCTATGCCTTTTTCGAGCCTTGCTAGAACCTTGAGAATTGTCATTCTGAACTCTAGATCTGACATGTTACTAATGTCCGTATTGATTAGGTCTCCAGCCTTAGGTATGGCCTCTTGTTCTTTTTTTTGAGGTGAGTTTTTCCGCCTTGACATTTTGTCCAGATAAGATTTGCTTTCTCCTGCTGTGGAATTCCGCTGTTCTTGGTGACTGAAGTTGGTTTTGGATGGGTTTCTTGTTGATCTTCTGGGGGAGGGGCCTGTTGTAGTGATTCTCAAGTGTCTTTGCCGCAGGCGGAATTGCACCGCCCTTGCCAGGGGCCGGGCTAAGTAATCCGCTGGAGTTTGCTTTTGGGAGCTTTTGTTCCCTGAACGCTTTCCGTAGAGTTCCAGAGGACGGGAATGAAGATGGCGGCCTCCCAATCTCTAGGCCCAGAGGAGCCAAGAGCTTGGAGTTCCACTCCTCCGTGCGCCCCCAGAGAAAAGCGCCCAACCGCCCCGCCTCCCTGGCCTGTGGTCGCGCCTTGAGGAAAGCTGTCAATTGCTGGAACCTGGAGAAAAGCGCCCGGTCGCTTCCTTCTCCGTGGCCTCTGGCCACGCTCTGAGCCCACCCAGCCTGCAACCGGCACAAGGTAACCCCGGGCTGAGAGCTCAGTCCTCGGCTCTGTCGCTGTAGCTGGCTTCCCTGTTCCAATACCTGCGAGCTCCGCGACCCTCAGACACCCCCGGTCCTTCCATGACCTGCGGGACCTGGAGTTATCCTGACCCTGCCTGGGTTTCCCCCTGGTTTAGCCCCTGGATTGATGTCTCCCAGTGGAGCAGACTTTCTAAAGTCCCGATTTTGTGCTCCATTGCTCCGCCGCTTGCCGGGAGCTGGCCCCTCCCCCCAGGGTCTCTCTTCCCGTCGCTTTGGATTCACTTCTTCGCAGGTCCTACCTTTCAGAAATTGATCGATTTTCTGTTTCTAGAATTGTTGCTCTTCTTCTCTTCGATTTCCCATTGGATTTGTAGGTGTTCAGAATGGTTAGATAAGCTATCTAGCTGATCTCCTGCTACCCGATGTCATCTCAGCCTGCTACTTTTCTGCCATCTTGACTCCTCCTCTCCGATCTTTTTGTACTTTTTGAGGGCTGATTTGTGACTCATTATGTGATCTATTCCAGAGAATGCTTCATGTGTACTCAGAAAAAATGTGCATTCTGCTGCTTCAGGATAAAATTTTCTGACTATATCTGTTAAGTCCATGTGCTCCAGTGTTTCATTGAAAGCCATTGTTGTCTCACTCTTTTTTTTTTTATTGTATTGTGTTAGTCACCATGAAATACATCATTAGTTTTTGATGCAGTGTTCCAAGATTCACTGTTTATGTACAACACCCAGTGATCCATGCAATACCTGTTTTCTTTTTTATTTTGTGCTTAGATGATCTTTCCATTGCTGTGAGCAGGGTGTTAAATTCCCCTAATATTTTTGTATTTTTATCAATGTGTTTCTTTATGTTTATTATTAATTGATTTATATATTTGGGTGCTCCCAATTTGGGGCCATAAATATTTACAATTATTAGATCTTCTTGATGGACAGACACCTTAATTATGTTATAATTCCCTTCTTCTCTTGTTACAGTCTTCGTTTTAAAATCTAGTTTGTCTGATATAAGTATGGCTCTTCTGGCTTTGTTTTGACATCCATTAGCATGATAGATGGTTCTTCATCCCTTCACTTTCAATCTGCAGGTGTGTTTAGTCTAAAATGAGTCCTTTTAGGCAGGATACAGAAGATACAGATGGATCTTGTTTTGCTTTGTTTTGTTAACCCATTTTGATGCCCTATGTCTTTTTACTGGAGCTTTTATTCCATTTACATCAGTGTTATTACTGAAAGATATGAATTTAGTGACATGTTACCTGTAGAATTGGTGTTCCTGGTAATTTTCTCTGGTTATTTCCAATCTTTGTTGGTTTTGGTCCTTTTTTTTTTCCCCGACTCAAAGATTCCCCCTTAAACTTTCTTGCTAGGTTGGTTTAGTGGTCATTACCATCTTATTTGTCTGGGAAATTCTTTATCTCTTCTATTCTGAATGAAAGCCTTGTTGGAAAAATAATTACTGGCTGCATATTTTTCCCATTTTGCACATTGAATATTTGCTTCTACTGTTTTCTGGCCTGCAAATTTTCTGTGGAGAGATTTGCTGTGAACCTCATGTATCTTCTCTTGTAGGTTAAGGACTTTTCTCTTGCTTCTTTCAGGATTCTTTGTCTTTATGTTTTGTAAATTTGACTATGATATACT
Source organism: Martes martes (assembly GCF_963455335.1). NCBI lineage: Eukaryota > Metazoa > Chordata > Mammalia > Carnivora > Mustelidae > Martes > Martes martes. Next base: position 65,715,727 of record NC_137897.1, read on the forward strand.
TTGGCAGTGGCCAGCTTTTGATGAATTTAATAAGTTCTCTGTGCCTCTTGGATTTTTATGCCTGTGTCCTTCCCCAGTTTAGGGGTGTTTTCAGCTATAATTTGTTCAAATAAACCTTTGGGCCCCTTTTCTTTCTGTTCATCTTCTGGGACGCCTATGATATGAATGTTATTCCATTTTAATAGTCTCTGAATTACCTAAGTCTACCTTTGTGTTCCAATGCCTTCTTTCCCCTTTTCTTTCCAGCTTCATTATTTTCCATAATTTGATCTTCTATATCACTGACTTGCTCCTTTGTTTCATCCATCTTCATCTTTCTTGCCTTCACTTGGGATTGCATCTTGGTAAGGCATTTTTAATGTCATTCTAACTAGATTTCATTTCTTTTATCTCTGCAGTAAGGGACTCTATAAGTCTCTTGTATACTTTTGTCAAGTCCAGGTAATATGCTTATAATTATTGTTTTAAATTCTTGTTCAGATGTCTTACTAATATCTGTATTGATTAAATCCCTGGCTGTGAATTCTACTTGCTGCACTTTCTTTTGGGTTGAATTTCTCCATTTCATCATTTTATCCATAAAAGAAAAAAATAAAGAAACAACAACAACAAAAACAAAGAACAAATAAAACAGAAAACCAAAAACTAGATCCTGGATGTGGTTTTGTCTGCTAGTTAAAAGAATCTAAATTCCAAAATGAAAAAGGGAGAAAGAGAGAGATAAATGAAATAAAAGATATATGTAAACAATATTTGAACATAAAAATTAAAAATAATAATAATAGAAAATAAGACACAGAATTGAAAAAATTTAAAAAAAATTAAAAAAATAAGAAAAGAATAAAAACTAAAAGGAAGATTCTTTTTCCCCCAGAGCTGGAGCTTTGCAGTTTTCTACGATCAGTAGATTTGGTGTGAGTAAGTTGTTTGTGCTGGTCTTCTGGGGATGGCCTGCTGTGTTGATTCTCAGGCTTCCTCGTTTCAGGGAAAACGGGTTTCTAGGGCACAGGGCATGGGGCTTTGTGTAAGAGGCTCCCACCTCCACTAGGTGGTGCTGTACTGTGTCCTGAAAACTTTCCATGTTTATGATGGGTGAATATGGCAGAGCCCTGCTCTCTAGCCCCAGAGCTGGAAGTTCACACCCTCACTGTTCAATGAGACCTCACAGAAGAACAATCAATCCCTCAATCACCCTTGTTTTGTCCTCTGTTTGGATCTAAACCCTATGTTCACCCTGCCTGTGTCCTATCTTTTTTACCTCAGGTGCACAACTTAGTTTCAGAACTCCAAGTTTAAGAGACTCCTTTGGCCCAAACCCATGCTGTTCCTCTGGGGGAGGGTCTCACCATGTTTTTGTCCTTTGCTGGACAGACTCAGGAAAGTGGGCACATGACTGTTCAGCAGTTAGGAGTTTATGGCAAAACAGAGCATAAAGCCTGAACCAAGACCTCTTGTTCTTAGAGGATTTCTTAGCTTCTAAGCCTGAGAAAAACACAGTACATTGGTGCCACCTATTCTTCTTGCTACCCAGGGGATCGTCAGAGAGCCCTGTCACTCCTGGGATTCCTCTCCACTTTGCTACATGAACACCTTTAAGACAGGCACATCCCTCATGGTAGCAGATTTCTATAAATTCAGATTTTGCACTCCACTGCTTATAATACTTGTGGTAGTCTCTGTAAGCAGGCTCTCTCCCTGCTGCCATAACCACACTTATATCTCCCCTATAAAAACATTTTGTACCTCTTACTTCCCAAATGGTGGTCACTTTTCTATTTGTAGAATTCATTTTTGTTCTCTCAACCTTCTGATTGATTTCTCAGGTGTTCAGAATGATTTGATAAATATCTAGCTGTGTTTGAATGACAAGACAAGCTTAGGCCCCTGATACTTCTCTGTCTTCTTAACTGCCTTCCATCTGGACAAAGTAGACTTTAAAACAAAGACTGTAACAAGTGACAAAGAAGGAAAATACATCATAATAAAGGGGACAGTCCAACAAGAAGATATGTCAATTGGAAACTTATGTAGCCAACATAAGAGCACTCAAATACATATCACAATTAATAACCAACATAAGGGAACTAATTTATAATAATACAATAATGGAAGGTGACTTTAACACCATCTTTACATCAGTGCACAGATTATATAAACAAAAAATGAACAAGGAACGAATGGCTTTGAATGACATACTGGAACAGATAGATTCAACAGTTATATTCAGAACATTCCATCCTAAAATACCTGAGTACACATTCTTTTCAGGACCACATGGAACAATCACCACAATAGATAACATGTTAGTCCACAAAGCAAATCTTAACAAATTTAAGAAGGCTGAAATAATACCATCCAATTTTTCTGACCACAATGTTATGAAACTAGAAGTCAACCACAAGAAAACATCTGGAAAGACCACAAATACATGGAGGTTAAATAACATGGTACTAAACAATTAATGTGTTAACCAGGAAATCAATGCAGAAATTTCAAAAAAAAATACATGGAAACAAATGAAAATGAAAACAAAATAATCCAAAGCCTTTGGGATACAGCAAAAACAATTCAAAGAGGGATGTTTGTATCAGTACAAGCCTACCACGTAAAGCAAGAAAAAAATCTCAAATAGACAACATTACCTCACACTTAAAGGAGCTAGAGAAAAAGCAACAAACAACACTGAAAGCCAACAGAAGGACAGAAATAAAAATAAGAGGAGGAAAAAATGATATAGAGACTAAAAAACCAATAGAGCAGATAAATGAAACCCAGAGCTGGTTCTTCGATGAAATTAAAAAAAAAGATAAACCTCCAGCCAGAAATATCAAGAAAGAGAAAGGATTCAAGTAAATAAATTCAGAAATGAGAAAAGAGAAATAACAACCAACACAACAGAAATACAAAGAATCATAAGAGAACATTATGAAAAATCCATATGCCAATAACAAATAGATGAAATGGAGAATTACTAGAAACATAAAAACAATCAAAGTTTAAATCAGAAGAAATAGAAAATTGGAACAGACAAATAGCAAAAAATTTGATCCAGTATTTAAAAAACAAAACAAAACAACAACAATAACAAAAACTCCCAACAAAACCAAGTCCAGGACCAGAGGGATTCTGAGGTGAATTCTACCTAACATTTAAAGAAGAGTTGATATTTATCCTTGTAAACTATTCAAATTTTTTTTTTCAAAAAAGGAAGGACAGCTTCAAATTAGTTTAATGAGGCCACCCTTACCTTGATACCAATACTGGATAAAGACACAACTAAAAAAGACAAATCAGGGCAATACCCCTATGGAAAATGATGCAAATGACCTCAATAAGTTTCTAGCAAACTGAATCCAGCAATACATTTAAAAAAATTGCCAGGAATAATTGGGATTTATTCTGTGGTTGCAAGTATTTTTCAATAGTCACAGAACAATCAATGTGATACATCACATTAATAAAAGAAAGGATAAAAACCATATGATCCTTTCAACAGATCTAGAAAAAGAATTTGACAAAGTAAACAGCCATTCATGATAAAACCTTCAAAAAAAGTAGGTTTAGAGGAACATACCTCAACATAATAAAGGCTTTAATATAAAAACACAACTAATATCATCTTGGATGGGGAAAAATTGAGAGCTTTACCTCTAAGGTCAGGAAGGAGGCAAGGTTGTCCACTTACACCACTTCTATTCAAATAGTACTGGAAGTTCTATCCACAGCAATTAGATAACAAAAATACATAGCATCCAAATCAGCAAGGAAGAAGTCAAATTTTCACTATTTGTATATGACATACTACACTATATATAAATAATCCAAAGACTTCAACAAAATTTGATGAAAGTCATAAACGAATTAAATGAAATTCCAGGATGTAAAATGAACACCCAGAGATCTGTTGCATTTCTTAACACTGATAATGAAGCAGGAGAAAGAGAAAAAAATTTCTTAAAGGTTTTATTTATTTATTCATGGGGGCAGCTGGGATAGAGGCAGAGGGAGAAGCAGGCTCCCCACAGAGAAGAGAGCCCAACCAGAGACTTGATCCCTGGACCCTGGAATTATGACCTGAACCAAAGGCAGACGCTTAACCGATTGAGCCACCCAGGCGCCTAAGCAAAAGAGAAATTAAGGAATCAATCGCATTTACAATTGCACCCAAACCCATAAGATACCTAGGAATAAATCTACCCAAAGATAAGAAAGTCTTGTACTCTGAAAAGTATAAAACATTGATGAAAAAATTGAAGATGAAACAAATACATGGGAAGACATTCCATGCTCATGGATTGGAAGAACAAATATTGTTAAAATGTCTATACCACCCTAAGTAATCTGCATATTCAATGTGATCATTATCAAAATACCACCAGGATTTTCCACAGAGCTAGGACAAAAACCCAGAATAGCCAAAGCAATTTTTAAAAAGAAAATCAAAGCTTAAGGCATCACAATTCCATACTGCAAGTTATATTGCTAAGCAGTATTAATCAAAACAGTCTGATTCTGGAAGAAAAATAGAAACCTAGATCCACTGGACAGAAGAGAAAACCCAGACAGGAACCCAAATTAATCTTTGACAACACAGAGAAGAATATCTAGTGGGAAAAAGACAATCTCTTCAACAAATTGTGTGTGGAAAACTGAACAGCAACATGTAAAAGAATGAAACTGGACCATTTTCTTACATAATGTAGTAAAATAAATTCAAAATGGATTAAATTCTTTTTTTAAAAGATTTTATTCATTTATTTGACAGACAGATCACAAGTAGGCAGAGAGGCAGGCAGAGAGAGATGAGGAAGCAGGCTCCCCGCTGAGCAGAGAGCCCGACGCAGGACTCGATCCCAGAACCCCGGGATCATGACCTGAGCTGAAGGCAGAGGCCTTAACCCGCTGAGCCACCCAGGTGCCCCCAAAATGGATTAAATTCTTAAATGTGGGACCTGAAACCATAAAAATCTTAGAGTAGAACTGTGTTAGTAACCCCTTTGACATTAGTCATAGCAACTTCTTATTAGATCTATCTCCCTTAGGCAAGGGAAACAAAAGCAGAAATAAACGACATGGGCTATATCAAAGTAAAAATTTTGTTCCTCTGCATAGTGAAGGAAACAATCAAGAAAAGTAAAAGTCAGCTTTCTAAATGAGAGAAGATATTTGCAAACGACGTACCTGATAAGGGTTTAGTGTCCAAAATATATAAAAACTGATGAAAATCAAGACCCCACAAATGAATAATCTGATTAAAATGGGCAGACGACATGAATAAGTCTTTTTCCAAAGACCTACAGATGACCAACAGACACAGAAAAAGTTCCTCAAAGTCATTGATCATCAGGGAAATGCAAATCAAATCTACAATGAGATATCACCTTACAGCTGTCAGAATGACTAAAATCAACAACACAAAAACAGCAGGTGTTGGCAAGGATGCACACTGTTGGTGGGAATGGGAACTGGTACAGTCACTCTGGAAAACAATATGGAGCTTCTTCAGTTATGTTAATAATAGAACAGCTCTATCATCCTGCAATTAGACACATGCACTCCAATATTTATACCACCGCTTTTTTTAATCCTACATGAATCTATGTATTTTTGTTGTTGTCGTCAGGAGGCTTGCACAGAATATAAATAAAAGTCTTTTTAAAGCTGATGGCAAATTAACTTTCATTGCATACAAAAGCTCCAACATTTAACTTCCCCATTTCTCATATTTTTGATATCACAGTACCTTTTTTATATTACATATTTATTAATAAATTGTGGTTGCTATAATTATTATTTTTATTATTTTCCTTTAATATTTATACTATTATTAAGTGATTAACACTTTTCTAAAGCTTATTGTATACTCACATTTACCAGTGTGTCGTGTTCTTTCATATGTTTCCATGTAACTGATTAGTATTTTCTCATTTCTGCTTTAAGATCTCATTTCAGGAGGAGGCATTAAGATGGCAGAGGACTGGGTGGACCCAAAGTTTGTCTCATCCCTTGAATACAAGTAGATAGTTATCAAATCATTCTGAACACCTGAGAAATCAAATGGTGGTCTGAGAAAACGAATGCTTTAATTCTACAAATTGAAAAACAACCACCAGTTGGAAGGTAGGAGGTGTGGAGACTTGAATCCAGTGTGATACAGCTGAGGATACAGCATCAGGGAGGGAGCCTGCTTAAAAAGGCTACTGCAAAGTGTTATAAGCAGCAGAGAGCAAAATCAGAACTTTTAGAAATCTACTACATTGGGGGATATGCCTGGCTTAAACATGCTCAGGTGGTGAGGCAGGGCAACATCCCAGGTGTGATAGTGTGGTCTGAGGGTCCCTGGGGTTGCAAGAAGAACAGATGGCACCTAAGTGCCATTCTGCAGGGTTCCCAGGTATAAGAGCATGGAAGCTGGCTAAGAACAGTGAGTCTAGGGGGCACCTGGGTGGTTCAGTGGATTAAGCCTCTGCCTTCCGCTCAGGTCATGATCTCAGGGTCCTGGGATGGAGCCCCGCATTGGGCTCTCTGCTCAGCAGGGAGCCTGCTTCCTCCTCTCTGTCTCTGCCTGCCTCTCTGCATACTTGTGATCTCTGTCAAATAAATAAAAAAAAAAAGTCTAGGTGCTGGCTTTCTAATCTGTGTTGTCATAAACTGTAAACCACTGCTGAGTCATGTAAGGGCTTTACTAGGACAGGTGTAGCAAAAAGCAAAAGTGTGGCAAGATAACCCCACTACAGGAGGAAAAACTTGGAAGTTCCTAAAAGTTTGAGTTTTGAAACTCAGTCGTGGGCCTGAAATAAAAATGCTCAGACACAGGCAGGGGGAACACAGAGTTCTGATGAAAACTGGGAAGACAAAAGAGATTGATTGCTCTTCTGTTAGTGCTCACTGAAGAGTGGGGAGCATTAATTTTCAGCTCCAGGACTAGACAGCAGGGTGCCACCATATTCCTCCTGCCCGTCAGTGCTGAAGACCTACAGGGAGCAAAACAGTGCCACCTAGTGGAGTTCAGACCTGCTTATACCGAGCCCAGCCTCCCTGTGCACTGGAAGCAAATTTCCACCAAGTCAAGTCTACCTGAGAATCAGCTTAACAGGCCACTCCCCCAGAAGACCAGAACAAACAACTCACTCAAATCAAGTTTATTGATCACAGAGGGCTGCAAAGCTTCAGCTCCTCGGGAAAAACAGTACATAGCACTCTTCGTATTTTTATTCTTTAGATTTTTATTATTTTTCAGTTATATCCATATTTTTCCGTTTTCCATTCTTATTAATTTTTATTATTATATATACTATATATTATTTTATATATTTTATTTATTATTTAATTTTATATTTTGTTTCCTTTCATTGTCATGTGTGTATGTGTGTCTCTCTCTCTATATATATATATGTATATGTATATGTGTGTGTGTGTGTGTGTATATATATATATATATATATATATATATATATTTATGCATGTATGTATTTGGGAACTAGTTTTTTTTCAGTGTTCCAAAAATCATTGTTTATGCACCACACCCAAAGCTCCATGCAATACATGCCCTCCTTAATACCCACCACAAGACTCACCTAACCCCAACCCTCTCCCCTCCAAAACGCTCAGTTTGTTTCTCAGAGTCCACAGTTTCTCATGGTTTATCTCCCCCTCCGACTTCCCCAACTCACTTTTCCTCTCCACCTCCCAATGTCTTCTGTGTTATTCCTTATGATTCATAAGTAAGTGAAACCATATGATAATTGACTCTCTGCTTGACTTATTTCACTCAGCATAATCTCCTCCAGTTCCATCCATGTTGATACAAAAATTGGGTATTCATCCTTTCGGATGGAGGCATAATACTCCATTGTATATATGGACCACATCTTCCTTATCCATTCATCCGTTGAAGGGCATCTTGGTTCTTTCCTGGTTTGGCGACCATGGCCATTGTTGTTATGAACATTGGGGTACAGATGGCCCTTCTTTTCACTACATCTGTATCTTTGGGGTAAATACCCAGTAGTGCAATGGCAGGGTCATAGGGAAGGTCTATTTTTAATTTCTTAAGGAATCTCCACACTGTTCTCCAAAGTGGCTGTACCACCTTGCATTCCCACCAACAGTGTAAGAGGGTTCCCCTTTCTCCACATCCTCTCCAGCACTTGTTGTTTACTGTCTTGTTAATTTTGGCCATTCTAACTGGTGTAATGTGGTATCTCAGTGTGGTTTTGATTTGACTCTCCCTGATGGCTAGTGATGATGAATATTTTTTCATGTGTCTGTTAGTCATTTGTATGTATTCTTTGGAGAAGTCTCTGTTCATGTCTTCTGCCCATTTTTGACATGATTATCTGTTTTGTGTGTGTTGAGCTTGAGGAGTTCTTTAGATCATGGATATCAGCCCTTTTTCTGTAGTGTCATTTGTTAATATCTTCACCCATTCCGTGGGTTACCTCTTTGTTTTGTTGACTGTTTCCTTTGCTGTGCGGAAGCTTTTGATCTTGACAAAGTCCCAAAAGTTCATTGTCACTTTTGTTTCCTTTGCCTTTGGAGATGTGTCTTGAAAGAAGTTGCTGTGGCCAATGTCAAAGAGGTTACTGCCTATGTTCTCCTCTAGGATTTTGATAGATTCCTGCCTCACGTTGAGGTCATTTATCCATTTCGAGTTTATCTTTGTGTATGGTATAACAGAATGGTTGAGTTTCATTCTTCTATACATAGCTGTCCAATTTTCCCAGCACCATTTATTGAAGAGACTGTCTTTTTTCCACTGTATAATGTTTCCTGCTTTGTCAGAGATTATTTGACCATAGCACTGGGAGTCTATATATAGGCTTTCTACTCTGTCCCACTAGCCTATGTGTCCGTTTTTGTGCCAGTACCATGCAGTCTTGGTGATCACGGCTTTGTAGTAAAACTAGAAATCAGGCAACTTGATGCCCCCAGTTTTGTATTTCTTTTTCAACATTTTCTTAGCAATTAAGGGGTCTCTTCTGGTTCCATACAAATTTTAGGATTGTTTGTTCCAGCTCTTGGAAAAATGCTGATGGAATTTTGATCAGGATGGCATTGAAAGTATAGATTACTCTAGGCAGTATAGACATCTAAACAAAGTTTATTTTTCTGATCCATGAGCATGGAATGCTCTTCCATCTTATTGTGCCTTCCTCAATTTCTTTCATGAATGTTTTGTATTTCCTTGAGTACAGATCCTTTACCTCTTTGGTTAAGTTTATTCCCAGGTATCTTATGGTTCTTGGTGCTATAGTAAATGGAATCGATTCTCTCATTTCCCTTTCTGTATTTTCATTGTTAGCGTATAAGAAAGCAACTGATTTTTATGCATTCATTTTGTATCCCGCCACATTAGTGAATTGCAGTATGAGTTCTAGTAGTTTGGGGGTGGAGCCTTTTGGGTTTTCCATACAAAGTATCATGTCAGCTGTGAAGAGAGAGTTTGACATCTTCTTTGCCAATTTGAATGCCTTTTATTTCTTTTTGCTGTCTGGTTGTTGTTGCTAAAATTTCTAGTACCATGTTGAACAAGAGTGGCAAGAGTGGGCATCATTTTTGTGTTCCTAATCTCAAAGGGAAGGCTGTTAGCTTTTCCCCATTGAGAATGATATTCACTGTTGCTTTTTTCATAGATTTTATGAAGTTGAGGAATATTCCCTTTATCCCTATATGTTGAAGATTTTTAATCTGGAACTGATGCTGTATCTTGTCAAATGCTTTTTCTGCATCAACTTAGAGGATCATGTGGTTCTTCTTTCTTCTCCTATTGACTTGTTCTTGTCACATTGTTTGATTTCTGAATGTTGAACCACCCCTGCATCCCATGGATAAATCCCACCTGGTCATGGTGGATAATCTTTTTAATGAACTGTTGGGTCCTATTAGCTAGGATCATGTTGAGAATCATGGCATCCATATTCATCAGGGATATTGGTATGAAATTCTTTTTGGTGGGGTCTTTGCCTGGTTTGGGGATCAGGGTAATGCTGGCTTCACAGAAAGAGTCTGGAGGTTTTCCTTCTGTTTCTATTTTTTGAAAGAGCTTCAGGAGAATAGGTGTTATTTCTTCTTTGAAAGCTTGGTAGAATTCCTCAGGGAATCCGTCAGGTCCTGGGCTCTTGTTTTTTGGGAGGTTTTTGATCACTGCTTCAATCTCATTACTAGATATTGGTCTATTCAGGTTGTCAATTTCTTCCTGGTTCAATTTTGGGAGTTTATAGTTTTCCAGGAATGCATCCATTTCATCTAGGTTGCTTAACTTATTGGCATGTAGCAGTTGATAGTAATTTCTGATGATTGTTTCTATTTCTTTGGTGTTAATCGTGACCTCTCCCCTTTCATTCATAATTTTATTAATTTGGGTCCTCTCTCTTTTATTTTGGATTAGTTTGGCCAGTAGTTTAACAATCTTATTGATTCTTTTAAAAAAACAGTTTCTATGGGAAAATTGGACAGCTATGTGTAGAAGAATGAAACTCTACCATTCTCTTACACCATACACAAAGATAAACTCAAAATGGATAAAAGACCTCAACGTGAGATAGGAATATTTCAAAATCCTAGAGAACATATGTAGTAACTTCTTGGATATCAGCCACAGCAACTTCTTTCAAAATATGACTCCAAAGGCAAAGGAAACAAAAGCGAAAATGAACTTTTGGGACTTCATCAAATCAAAAGCTTCTGCACAGCAAAGGAAATGGTCAACAAAATAAAGAGGCAACCCACGGAATGAGAGAAGATATTCACAAATGACAATACAGACAAAGGGCTCATATCCAAGATCTCTAAAGAATTCCTCAAGCTCAACACACACAAAACAGATAATCATGTCAAAAAATGGGCAGAAGTTATGAACAGACACCAAGATGCCTTTCAACAGACAAATGGATAAAGAAGATGTGGTCCATATATACTATGGAGTATTATGCTGCCATCAGAATGGAGGAATACCCAACTTTTGTATCAACATCGATGGCACTGGAGGAGATTATGCTGAGTGAAATAAGTCAAACCGAGTCAATTATCCTATGATTTTCCTTATGCTCTGTGGAGCATAAGGAATAACACATAGGAAATGGGGAGATGGAAAGGAGAAGTGAGTTGGGGGAAATTGGAGGGGGAGACGAACCATGAGAGACTATGGACTCTGAGAAACAACCTGACGGTTTTGGAGGGGGGAGTGGGAGGTTGTGTGAGTCTGGTGGTGGGTATTATGGAGGACATGTATTGCTGGAACACTGGGTGTGGTGCATAAGCAATGAATTCTGAAACACTGAAAAGGAGTTTTTAAAAAATCACCTTCTAGTTTCACTGATGTGTTCTACTGTATCTCTAGTTCCTATCTCATTGATTTCTGCTCTAATCTTGATTATTTCCCTTGTGCATGAGGTTGGCTTAATTTGTTGTTAATTCTCCCAGTCTTTAAGGTGTAAAGGGAGCTGGTATATTCTGGATTTTTTTTTTTTTTTGAGTGAGGCTTAGATGGCTATGCATTTCCCCCTTAGGAACGCCTTTGCCATATCCTATAGGTTTTGGACTGATGTGTCTTCATTCTCATTGGTTTCCATAAATTGTTTAATATCTTCTTTGATCTTAAAGATCCTGGTTGATCCAAACATTCTTAATCAGGATGGTCTTCAGCTTTCAAGTGTTTGAATTCCTTCCAAACTTTTTCTTGTGGTTGAGTTCCAGTTTCAAAACATTGTGGTCTGAGAATATGCAGGGGATAATCTCAACATTTTGATATCAGTTGAGCCCTGATTTGTGACCCAGTAGGTAGTCTATTCTGGAGAAAGTTCCAAGTGCGCTTGAGAAGAATGAGTATTCTCTTGTTTTAGGGTGGAATGTTCTGTATATATCTGTGAGGTCCATCTGGTCCAAAGTGCCATTCAATGCTCTTGTTTCTTTATTGATTTTCTGCTTGGATGATCTGTCTGTTACTGAGAGTGGTGTGTTAAAGTTCCCTACAATTAATGTTTTCGTATCAATATGAGTCTTTGTCTTGATTAAAAGTAGGCTTATGTAGTTGGCTTCTCCCGTATTGGGGGCATAAATATTTTACAATTGTTAGATCTTCTTGGTGGATAGACCCTTTAAGAATGATGTAGTGTCCTGTATCTCTGACTACAGTCTTTAGTTTAAAACCTAATTCATCTGATATGAGAATTGTTACCCCAGCTTGCTTTTGAGGCACATTGGCATGAAAGATGCTTCTTCATCCCTTCACTTTCAGTCTGGATGTATCTTTAGGCTCAAAATGGGTCTCTTGTAGGCAACATATGGACGTGTCCTGTCATTTTATCCAATCTGCAACCCTGTGCCATTTTATGAGAGCATTTAGGCCATTCACATTGAGAGTGGTTATTGAAAAATATGTTTTTATTGACATCGTGTTGCCTGTGAAGTCCTTGTTTCTATAGATTGTTTCTGTAAATTTCAGTTCTATGTCACTCTTGGGTTTTTTCTTCTTTTAAAGAGCCACTTTAATATTTCTCATAGTGCCAGCTTGGTGGTCATATCCTCTTTTAAACCTTGCTGGTCTTGGAAGGTCTTTAGCTCTCCATCCATTTTAAATGTCAACCTTGCTAGATAAAGTATTCTTGGCTGCATGTTATTCTCATTTAGTGACCTGAATATGTTTTTCCAGCCTTTTCTGGCTTGCCAGGTTTCTGTGGACAGGTCTGACATTATTCTGATGGACGTTTCTGTGTACGTAAGGAATTTCTTCCTCCTATCTGCACTCAGAAGGGCTTGTGTAAAATTATGATTCGTCAGTCTGACAATCAATTGCCTCGAGGTCTTTCTAGATTCATTGATCTTGGGGGGGGTGTTCTTTCTGCTTCTAGGACATGAACACTGGTTCCATTCCCCAGACTGGGAAAATTTTCATCTGTAATTTGTTCAACTATATCTCTTAGTCTTCTCTCTTTCTCCACCCCCTCAGGGATCCCAATAATTCTGACCTTGGAATGTTTCATGGCATCATTTATATCCTTAATTCTGCTTTCATGGCTTCTAAGTTATTTATTCCATGACTCCTCCTGATCTTCTTTTCTCTATCAGTCTGTCCTCTAGATCACTATGTCTGTCTTCTGCCTCAGTTACCCTAGCCGTTAGAGTATTTAGATTAGATTGGATCTTACTGATGGCAATTTTAACTTCTTCCCAGGTGGTTTTTACTTCTGCCCTTAGAGATTCTATGGTGTCACTGATGGTTTTCTCCAACCTAGCCTTTGCCTGGATAATTGCTACCCTGAATTCCCTTTCTGACATACTGTTTATGTCCATATACAATAGTGCTGATGGAGAGGGCACAGTCTCTGAATTTTTCCTCTGTTGGGTGTTCCTCCTCTTAATCATTTTGGTGAGATGTAGTTGAGGGGATGTATAGCTGAATACATCAACCAAGATCCAGGCAAGGTGCACCCTGGAACACTTCGGAGCAATCGGAAGTCACCAACAAAAAGAAAGAAAAAAGAAACTAAGAAAGAGAGAGAGAGAAAAGGGAAGACCCAGCCAGAATGAGCCCCAAAAGTAAAATTTATAAGGTTTACAAACAAAAATGGACAAAGAAAAGGACCTACAAAAGTAAATGACAAGGAAAAAAAAAGAGAACCCATCCAAAATGAACCATAAGGATACGATTTATATAATACCAGAACAAAAATAAATACACAGAAACACTGACAGAAGAAAAAGATGGGAGGGTGGCTATAAATTCTCAATGTGGGCGAGGAAGTTTATATTGATTCTCGATATTTTATATCTTAATATTTTTGTTAAAGGACTCAACTTTCCAGAGATAAAGGGAGATTAAAATGGGTTTATATATAGGGGTAGTATTTATTAGGGAAGGAAGATTACCTTGAAGCTTATATCTATATGTATATTTTAAAAAATAGAAAAGAAAAAGAAAAACACAGGTACATATATTAAAAAGTTCAGGTTAAAAGGTTATTATGGAATATGTTGTATTAAACCTCTAGTTGTAATGGTAAGTAGGTTAAAAAATTAAAAAGAACAAGAATAGTGAGAACAAATTAAAATTAAAATTGTATCTATGAAATATACAGGTTTTAGGGCAATACCATGAGCTTAATATATTGCTTTCCCCTGATGTTGGGGTTTTAGTTTTATGGCGACCCTGTGGTTGTTGTCTTCTCATTCTTTTCGCTCTCCTGCTTGTGGAGGGGCCTGCTGCATTGTTTTCCAGTCCCTTTTGCTTGGGTTGAGTCCTCATGTCCCCAGTCAAGGGCCTGGGCTCTGTGGAAACCTGTTTTTCAGGCTTTTGTTCTCTGGAGGTTTTTGCTCTTTGGTGGCTTTTTATGCCTTTTCAGAAGTTTAGTGGAAAGCAAACTGCACCAAGACCTCCACCTTAGAGAGAAGCCTCAGTCTGTTCCCCTCTGTATGGTCCAGAACACACAGACTCTGCTCTGGAAATTCTGCTGAACTGTGCAACCTCCCACAGGCAGTGCACATCTCCAGCCACTGTCTCAGTGGTCTCCCAAAGCGCCCACTTCTCTGTGCACCCCTGTGCCACTTAAACTGTGAGCAATATTGGTCCAGAGCGCCCTCTTCCGGTGGCTGCCTTTGCTGGGACTACTGTCTGGTGTCCAGACCTCATGGTGTACAGGTCGCCTCTGAGGGATCCCAACCAGAGATCATACTGAGTTCCTTCAGGCCCAGGCTGGGAGAGTCCAGACCCTCGGCTGGTTCTAGAGACCACCAGCTAGTGCCTGCACAGAGCTTTCTCAGGCACAGGCGGGGAGTGGGTCAGACGCTGGTCTCACAGTGCTTGCAGAACGCACAAGGCTATAGTTCCAGAGAGTGCAGGCTGGCACCCAGACCAGACTCTCCCATGTGAGGGCAGAAGTGCACCCCCAGAGCAGTGGTGTAAGCCGTGCAACCCCGGGGGCTCAGGGAGCAGGAACTGGAGGCTCTGCTGCACTCTCTCTGGCATGGGTGGTCGCCAGCAGTGGCCATCCTGGGTCCATGGGCTTATGCCCATGCCTGTGACCACCTGATTCCACCAGTTTCCCCTTAAGACCTTTTGCTCTTTTTGAGTGCTTTTAAGCAGACTCCAAGTTAATGCTGGTCCCCAGTCATAAGGCACTTTTGTATTGGGGTATTACTTTCCAATGGGTCACTTCTGTTGGCTCCCTCTCCCTTCTGTTTATCCTCTGATATCAGTCCAAGTGTTCTGACTCCACTTTACTTCTCCACTGGTGTCTTCTGCCCCCATAGAGATCCAGAATTATATAATCCTACATCTTGGGCTGATTTCATGTGTTTTCAGAGTGTTCTGATAGATAATTAGCTCACTTTAGGGTACCAGTTGAAACAGGGTCTCCTACTTCTCTGCCATCTTGTCCCAATATCGGGATTTAGTTTCTTTAAGAAGCAGACAAAGGGGTGCCTGGGTGGCTCAGTGGGTTAAAGCCTCTGCCTTCAGCTCGGGTCCTGGTCCCGGGGTCCTGGGATCGAGCCCCGCATCAGGCTCTCTGCTCCGCAAGGAGCCTGCTTCCTCCTCTCTCTCTGCCTGCCTCTCTGCCTAGTTGTGATTTCTCTCTGTCAAATAAATAAAATATTTAAAAAAAAAGAAGCAGACAAAAACATACACAGGATCTTGTTTTGTTTTGGTATTGTTATTTTTGTTTTTGTGGCTTTTTCTCTTTTCATTTCTTCTCTCTTTCCTGAATAAAGTGACTTGATGGAGAAATTTACTCCAGATGAAAGAGCAGGAGGTAATATTCGCAGCCAGGGATTTAATCAATATGGATATAAGGTTGGTGACTGGACTAGAATTTAAAATAACAACTATGAAGATGTTAGCTGGGCATGAAGAAAATATTGAAGACACTAGAGAATCCCTTAATATAGAGATAAAAGAACTAAAATCTAATCAGGCAAATTAAAAATGCTACTACTGAGACGGTCCCAAATGGAGGTCATGAAAACGAGGATGACTGAATCAATAATGTTGAAGATAAAATTATGGAAAATAATGAAGCTGGAAAGAAAAGGAAAAGAAAACTGTTAGATTAAGAAGGTAGACTTAGGGAATTCAGTGATTCCATAAAATGAAAAAGAAATATATCCATATTATAGGACTCCCATAGAAGAAGAGAGGGGAAAAAGGGAAGAAGTTTTATTTGAACAAATTATTACTAAAATCTTTCCCTAATCTGCAGAATAAAAAAAGCATCCAAATCCAGGAGGCACAGAGAACACCCTTACAATCAATGTAAAATATGCCAAACCACGAGATATTATAATGAAGCTTGGAAATTGCTAAATAAAGAGAAAAATCCTGAAAGCAGCTCAGGACAAGAGATTGTTCACCTACAAAGTGGACACATAAGGCTGGCAACAGACCTGTCTAGAGAGACCTGGCAAGCCAGAAAGGACTGGCATTATATATTCAAGGTGCTATATGGGAAAAAAATATGCATCCAAAACTTTATCCAGTGAGTCTGTCATTTAGAATAGAAGGAACGATAAACAGTTTCCAAGACAAACAAAAACTAAAGGAATTTGGGAACACAAAACCAGTGCTCCAAGAAATATTAAAGGGAATTTAATGGAAAGAGAGACCAAAAGTAACAAGGACCAGAAAGGAACAGAGAATGTAAAAGAACATTGACTTTAAAGGTAATAGAATGGCACTAACTTCATACCATTAAATTATTCTGAGTTTAAATGGACTAAATGCTCCAATCAAAATACAGGGTATTAGAATAAACAATTAAAAAAAAAAAGACCCATCAATATGCTGCTTACAAGAGACCATTTTAGACACAAAGACAGCTCCAGATTGAAAGTTAAGGGGTGAAACACGATTTATCATGCTAATGGACATCAAAAGATAGGTGGAGTAGCCATCCTTATATCAGAAAAATTAGATTTTAAACAAAAGTCCCTAATAAGAGATGAAAGACACTATATCATAATTAAGGAGCCTATCCAACAAGAATATCTACCAATTGTAAATATTTATGCCCCTAACATGGGAGCAGCCAAATATATAAATAAATTAATAAGAAAAGTAAGGAAACTTGTTGATAACAATAAGAGTAGGGGACTTTAACACCCCAGACATAACAATGGACAGATCATCTAAGCAGAAGATCAATAAGGAAACAATAAGGAAATAAGATCAGTGACATACTGGACCAGATGACTTAACAGATATATTCAGAGCATTTCATCCTAAAGCAGCAGAATATATAATATTCTCTACTGCACACAGGACATTCTCCTTAACAGATCACATACTGCCTCACAAATCAGGCCTCAACAGTACAAAAAGACTGAGGTCATACCATGCATATTTTAAGGTCACAATGCTTTAAAACTTGAAGTCAATCACAGGAAAAATATTGGAAGGACCACAAATACATGGAGGTTAAAAAGCATACTACTAAAGAATGAATGGGTCAACCAGAAATTAAAAAATTAAAAAAAAAACACACATGGAAACAAATGAAAATGAAAACATGAGAGTTCTAAACTTATGAGAGGTAGCAAAGGTGGTCCTAAAAGGGAAGTATTTTGCAATACAGGCCTTCCTCAAGAAGCAAGAAAAGCTTCAAATGCACAACCTAACTTGACACCTGAAATACCTGGAAATAGAAAGCAAATAAAGCCTAAATCTAGCAGGATACGGGAAATAATGAAGATTAGGGTAGAAATCAATGAAGTAGAAATTTAAAAAAAAACAAAACAAAACAATAGAAAAGAGCAATAAAACTAGGAACTAGTTCCTTGAAAGAACTCGCAAGACTGATAAATCCCTAGCCTGACTTATAAAAAAAAGAAAAGTAGAGAAAGCACTCAAATAAATAAAATCATGAATGAAAGGGCAGAGATCACAACCAACACCAAAGAAATACAAACAGTTGTAAGAGAATATTATGAGCAAATATAAGCCAACAAATGAGGCAACCTGGAAGAAATAGATAAATTCCTAGAAAAATACAAACTGCCAAAACTAAACAGGAAGAAATAGAGAATTTGAAGAGACCCATAATCAGCAAACGAATTGAATCATTAATCAAAAATCTTTCAACAAACCAGAGTCTGGGACTGGATGGCTTCCCAGGGGAATTCTACCAAATATTTAAGGAAGTTCTTATTCTTCTGGAACTGTTCCACAAAAAAAAAAAAAAAAAAAAAAAAAAAGGAAAGAAAACATCTAAACTCATTCTATGAGGCCAGTATTACCTTGAATCCAAAACCAGACAAAGACACCACTATAAAGGAGAATTACAGACCAATATCCCCGATGAGCATGGATGCCAAAATTCTCACAAAGATACTAGCTAATAGGATACAACAGTACATTCAGAGGATTATTCACCATGACCAAGTGGGATTTATTCCTCAGCTTCAAGGGTGATTCAACATCCCCAAATGAGTCAACATGATACCCCACATTAATAAAACAAAGGATGAGAACCATATCGTTGGAGCGCCTGGATGGCTCAGTGGGTTAAAGCCTCTGCCTTTGGCTCGGGTCCTGATCTCAGGGTCCTGGGATCGAGCCCGACGTCAGGCTCTCTGCTCAGCAGGGAGCCTGCTTCCCCCTCTCTCTCTGTCTGCCTCTCTGCCTACTTGTGATCTCTCTCTCTCTGTGTCGGGTAAATAAATAAAATCTTAAAAAAAAAAATAAAAGAACCATATCATCCTCTAAATAGATGCACAAAAAGCATTTGTCAAAATACAGTATCCTTTTTTGATAAAACCTCTCCACAATGTAGGGATAGAGGAAACATACCTCAACATCATAAAAACCACATAAGAAAGACCTACAGCATACATCACCATCAATGGGGGAAAAATTGAGAGCCTTTCCCCCAAGGTCAGGAACATGACAGGGATGTCCACGCTCATCACTGTTGTTTTTCATAGTCCTGGAAGTCCTAGCCTCAGCAGTCAGACAAGAAGAAGAAATAAATGCATCCAAATCAGCAAAGAAGAAGTTAAACTTTCAATCTTTGTAGATGACATGATACTACATGTAGAAAACGTGAAAGACTCCATCAAAAAATTGTTATACCTGAAAGACAAACTCAGCAAAGTCAGAGGATATAAAATCAAGGTTCAGAAGTCTGTTGCATTGTATACACTAACAATGAAGCAGCAGAAAGAGAAATCAAGTAATCAATAGCAATTACAATTGCACCAAAACTATAAGATACTTTGGAAGAAACCTAACCAAATAGTTAAAAAATTTGTACTCTTAAAATGGTACAACATTTATGAAAGAAACTGAGGATGACACAGAGAAATAGAAGAACATTCTATTACTAAAGATTTGGAAGAACAGATATTGTTAAAATGTCTATGCTATCTAAAGCAGTCCACATGTTCAATGCAATACCTATCAAAATACCACCAGCATTTTTCAGAGCTGTAATAAACATTTCTAAAATTTGTGTGGATCCAGAAAAGACCCTGAATATCCAAAGTAATATTGAAAAAGAAAACCAAAGTGGGTGACTTGACATTTCTAGACTTCAAGCTGTATTAGAAAGCTATAATCATCAAGACAGCATGGTACTAGCACAAAAACACACACATATATCAAAAGAACAGAATAGAGAACCCAGAAATGGACCCTATGGTCAACTAATCTTCAGCAAAGCAAGAAAGAATACCGAATGGAAAAAAACAGTCTTTCAACAAGTGGTGTGGGGAAAATTGGACAGCCACATGCAAAATAATGATACTGAACCACTGTCTTACACCATACACACACACACACAAAAAAAAAATTCAAAATGAAAGAAAGACCTAAGTGTGCGACAGAAATCTATCAAAAGCCTAGAGGAGAACATAGGCAGGAACATCTTTGTCCTCAGCTTCATCAGCTTCTTCCTAGACATGTCTCCAGAGGCAAGGAAGACAAAAGTAAATATGAACTATTGGGGCTTCATCAGGAAAAATGCTTTTGCACAGCAAAGAAGACAGTCAACAAAACTAAAAGTCAAACTGTGCAATGGGAGAAGATATTTAAAAAGAACTTAATCAAACTCAACACCGAAAAAACAAAACAAAACAAAAAATCCATTCAAAAAATGGGCAGAAGACATGAACAGATATTTCTCCAATGAAGACACAAATGGCTAACAGAGACATGAAAAAGTGCTCAGTATCCCTCAGCATGAAAAATATACAAATCAAAACCACACTGAGAGACCAATTCACACTGGTCAGAATGACTAAAATTAACAACTCAGGAAACAACATATGTTGGCGAGGATGCAGAAAAAGGGGAACACTCTTACACTGTTGGTGGGAATGCAAACTGGTGTAGCCACTATGTGTAACAGTATGGAGGTTTCTTGCAATGTTAAAATTAGAACTATTCTTTGACCCAGCAATTGCACTACTAGGTATTGATCCAAAGTATACAAAAATAGTGATATGAAGGAGCACCTGAATTCCAACGTTTATAACAGCAATGTCCACAATAGCCAAAATATGGAAAGAGCCCAGATGTCCATCAACAGTCCATGGATAAAGAAGATGTATGTATACACAATGGAATATTATTTAACCATCAAGAAGAATGAACTCTTGCCATTTACAATGATGTGGTTGAAACTAGATGGTATTATGCTAAGCAAAATAAGTCAGAGAAAGACAAATACAATATGACTTCACTCAGATTTGGAATTTAAGAAACAAAGCAGATGAACACAGGGGAAGGAAAGGAAAAAATAAAATAGGATGAAAACAGAAAGGGAGGCAAACCATAAGAGACTCTTAACTATAGGAAACAAACTAAGGGTTGCTGCAGGAGAGGTGGGTGGTGTATTAGCTAATTGGGAGATGGGCATTAAGGAGGGCACTTGATCTAATAAGCACTGGGCGTTATATGTAACTAATGGAGCACTAAATTCAACCCCAGAAACTAATAATGCACTTTATGTTAACTAAATTGTATTTAAATAAATAATTTTTTAAATCTATAAAGAACTCCTCAAACTCAACACCCAAAAAAAGATAATCATGACCAAAAATTGGGCAGAAGACATGAACAAACATTTCTCCAAAGAAGACATACAAATGGCTAACAGACACATGAAAAAATGTTCATCATCATTAGCCATCAGGGAAACTCAAATCAAAATCACATTGAGATACAACCTCACCCCCATTAGAAATGTCCAAGGTTAACAAGACAGGAAACAACAAGTGTTGGAGAGGATGTGGAGAAAGGGGAACCTTCTTACACTGTTGGTGGGAATGGAAGTTGGTGCAGCCACTTCATTGGAAAACAGTGTGGAGATTCCTTAAGAAATTAAAAATAGAGCTTCCCTATGACCCTGCAATTGCACTACTGGGTATTTACTCCAAAGATACAGATGTAATGAAAAGAAGGGCCATCTGTACCCCAATGTTCATAGCAGCAATGGCCACAATCACCAAACTGTGGAAAGAGCCAAGATGCCCTTCAACAGACTAATGGAAAAAGAAGATGTGGTCCATACATATAATGGAATATTATGCCTACATCAGAAAGGATGAATACCCAACTTTTGCATCAACATGAATGGGACTGAAGGAGATTATGCTAGTGAAATCAGTCAAGCAAATAAAGTCAATTATCCTACGGTTTCACTTACTTGTGGATCATAAGGAATAACACAGAAGACATCGGGAGATGGAGAGAAGTGAGTTGGGGGAAATCAGAGGGGGAGACAAACCATGAGAGACTGTGGACTCTGCGAAACAACCTGAGGGTTTTGGAGGGGAGGGGGTTGGGGCAACTGGTGAGCCTGGTGGTGCATATTAAGGAGGGCACGTATTGTATGGAGCATTGCCTGTGATGCATAAACAATGAATCTTGGAACACTGAAAGAAAAAGAAAAAAGATCTAATATGAGTTGTTGTTGTTGTTGTTGTTTTGCATTGCAGTTCTAATAGTGATGAATTCACAAAGTTTTTGTTTTTCTGGTAAAGTATTTATTTCTCCTCCATATCTGAAAGTTAGTTTTGGCATATAGAGTTCCTTGTTTGGCAACCTTTTCCTTTAATTTTTTAAAAAGATTATTTATTTATTTATTTGAGAGAGAGAGATCACAAGTAGGCAGAGAGGCAGGCAGAGGGGGTGGGGGAAGCAAGCTCCCTGCTGAGCAGAGAGCCCAATGCGGGGCTTGATCCCAGGACCCTGAGATCATGACCCTAGCCAAAGGCAGAGGCTTAACCCACTGAGCCACCCAGGCACCCTGTTCTTTAATATTTTGGATGTGGAACTCCTCTCTCTCTCGTCCTGTACGGTTTTTGTAGAGAAAATTATTGAGCCTAATGGGGCTTTCTGTAGATTAGTCTTTTTTTCTTTGTATTCAATTTTCAACATTTGTTGTAATGTATCTTATAGAAGATATATTCCCATTGAAATGATGAGGTGATTTTTCAGCTTCATGAATTCGGATGTTGAAGTCTTTCCCCCCACTTCTGAGATGTTCTCAGGTATTATTCCCTTAAATAAACTTTGTGCTCATTTCTTCCTCTCTCCTAGTTTTGGAACTTCAATTATTCTAATATATGTTTGTTTATATGAATGTCATCGATGATAGCCTTTCTTTCTCTTATTCATTATTTTTTTGTTATTCTTCTGACTTGTGTAAAAGTTCTTGTACTTTGCATAACTTACTGTTTCAGTTGCACTACTTGGCTGTAGCTGTTATCTATTGCACTTTTTCTTTTAATGAAATCTTCAGTTTTGGATTTTGTTTTTTAATGATTTCCACATTTTTAAAACTTAACAATTTGGTCTTGTTCTGTTTCCCTGATTGTGCTGAATTGTTTTTCTTTGTTTTCTTGTAGCTTGTTTGGTTCCTCAAAAATGCCACTTGAATTTTTTTTTTCTATCAGACAGATAACAAAATTCCAGGCCTTTGAGCTGAATCATTGGAGGAATATTCTTATCTTTTGTTGATGAAATGTGTTTTATTTAATTTTTTTACCATAGTTGAAAAACATTATTGTATTAGTTTCTGGTGTACAACATAGTGATTCAACAAGTTTATACATTATGCTATGCTCACCAAAAGTGCAGCTACCATCTGTCACCATACAATGCTATGACATTCTCAATGACCATATTCCTTATTTTGCACCTTTTATTCTCATGGTTTATTTATTCCATAACCGGAAATCTGTATCTCCAATTTTTGCCCATCCCATACCACCATTAGATCTGGCATCCATCAGTTTGTTCTCTGTATTTATAGATGTGATTCCACTTTTAATTTATTTATTGTTTTAGGTTGCACATGTAAGTAATGTTATATGATATCTGTCTTTCTTAGCATGATTTATTTCAGGTAGCATAATACCCTCAAGGTCTATCCATGCTGTTGCAAATAGCCAGACTGCATTCTTTCTATTGCAAAGTAATATTGCAGTGTGTGTGTGTGTGTGTGTGTGTGTGTGTGTGTGACATCTTCTTTATCAATTTATCCATCAATGTTTAAGGTTGTTCCCATACCTTAGATACTATAAAATAGATTCTGAATATTAACCCTTATCAAAACAATTTGGAAACATTTTCTCCTACTCTCATGATAGTGTTCTTTGATGCACATAGTATTTCATTTTGATTAAGTACAATTTATCTCTTTTTCCTCTGTTGCTTATGATTTGGGTTTCCATATTTAAGAAATCACTGCCAAGTCCATTCTTATGAAGCTTTCCCCATACATTTTCTTTTAAGAGTTTTACAAAGTTTTTTTTTTCTTATGTATATGTCTTTGATTAATTTGAGTTAACTTTTGTATATGGTGAGGTCATGGGTACAACCTTATTATTTTGCATGTGTGTATCCAGTTTTCCTAGCACCTTTTGTTGGAAAAAAAAAAAAAACCTGTCTTTTCACCAATGGAATTGTCTTGTCTGTCTTGATGACAATTATTTGGCCACATATATATGAGAGTTTATTTCTGTGTTCTCTGTTCTGCTTTTTAAATGATTATTATTTAGTATAGCTGACACACAATGTTACATTAGTTTTGGGTATACAACATAAGGATTCAACAAGCTTATACATTATAGTCTGTTCAATACAAATGTAGCTATCATCTGTATGGATACATCACTATTATAGTACCATTGACCATATTAATTATGTTGGGACTTTTACTCCCATGACTTATTCATTCCATAACTGGAATCCTGTATCTACCACTTCCCTTTGCCCCTTTTGCCTACCCCTTCCCCTCTGACATCCATCAGTTTATTGTCCATATTTATAAATCTGATTCTGCTTTTTTAAAAAATATTTTGTTTGTTTGTTTATGTATTTATTTGTTTATTTGAGAGAAAGAGAAAGAAAGGGAAAGTGAGAGGGAGGGGAAAATCTGAATCAGGTTCTGTGCTGAGTGCAGAAACCAACCTGAGGCCTGATCCCACACCCACAAGGTCATCACCTGAGCTGAAACCAAGAGTTGGGTGCTCATTGACT
Organism: Martes martes; assembly: GCF_963455335.1. NCBI lineage: Eukaryota > Metazoa > Chordata > Mammalia > Carnivora > Mustelidae > Martes > Martes martes. The sequence goes on from NC_137897.1 coordinate 65,740,205, forward strand.
GAGCCACCCATGGGCCTCCAATTCTGCTTTTTTTTGTTTATTCATTTGTTGTGTTTTTTTAAATCCACTTATGAGTAAAATCATATGGTGTTTGGCATATTTCACTTAGCATAATATTCTCTAGAGCTACCCATGTTGTTGCAAATGACAAGATTTCATTCTTTATGGGTCATTAATATTTCACTGGGTATACATGCCACTTCTTTTTTTTTTTCATTATTGAGTTTTTTTGGTTGTTTGAGGACCAGTACAAAATTTCAACTTGTACACAATTCTTAACATATGTACTGAAAATCTAAAAAATAAAATCAGTTGTAAAGTCATTCTAGTGAACTTCTGGCTTAAAATTTGGAGACAAATTTTCATTAGCAATATATCAACTAAAAATATCTCCAAATGTTGATACACTGTTATGTTCTTGAGTCCCATTAATTAATAATTAATATAATATAGAGTACGTACTCAAATTTTCAATCTTGTATACCACATTAATAAAGTTACTAGGAAAACTGGATCACCATGACCAAGATGTTACATAGTGTACAAAGTTCAGCCAGGGAAAGTGAAGATCAAGGAGTAAAACAATTCCACCAAAATAACGTGGGAACAGGAGTAATTTAAAATATTCAAGATATATTAAATGCACAACTGACTTCAAATTGCCATTTAACATGATTTGTATTACAGGATATAAATACTAACTCATCTATAGAATGTTAAGCTGTCACTCAAGACAATCAAAGCCTCCCATATCCAGTATACCACTATTTTCTGGTTGTAACAAAAATAAACAACCAGAAAGTTATTTCACCTCTTAAAAAAATTATACCTAAAAAAAAGGCAAGAGGTGGATTCTCTCTTTCTCAAAAATGTTTCTAGAGCTACTAAAAAACTTGCATTTACAAAATAGCTGATAAAAATATTCCTCTGGATTGTACAAGAGAGGAGACAAAGACCACTGATAAGACATAGTATATGTTATTCATCAGACTTGGCTTCTTTCTCTCCTGCTACATTAGAGGCTATACTCTCCTCCTCTTTAGTTTCTCCTTTTCCTGCAAGTAAGTCTTCTTTCATTTCTTGGTTAGCCACTTCAGCCTCTTTTCCTTTTGGTCCCCCATCCCCCTTTGTTTCCACTTTTTTTGTTGCCTGAAGATTTATTCCTTCCTGCCACATTCTCTGACTTTATTGTTTCCACTTTTGCAGGAGCACATTTGACTAACAACTTCGCCAATCTCCTCTTGGGCTCCTCCTTCACCACCCCTTCAGTGGAGCTGAACTTTCTCTTGGGCATCATGGCAATAGGGCTGGCACATGCTGGGTGCCTGAGGTCCGTGGGGTACTTAGAGCCTTCATGAAGCTGGGCTCTATACTATTTCTTCTTTATATTTTCAACTATGGATGAACACTTAGGTTGCTTCCGTATCTTGACTATTGTAAATAATGCTACAATAAACTTGGGGTTGCATATATATTTTTGCATTAAGTTTTTGTATTTGGGAGCATAAATACCCAATAGTGGCATTATTGGATCATATAGTATTTTTATTTTTTTTAATTTTTTGAGGAATCTCCATAGTATTTTCCACAACAACTATATCAATTTATATTCCCACCTTGTGTACAAGAGTACACAAGGGTTATTTTTTCTCCACATCTTCATCAACACTTGTTATTTTTTATAATTTTGACTTTAGCCATTCTAACTCATGTGAGGTGCTATCTCATTGTGGTTTTGATTTGCATTTCCCTGATGACAATGACTGATGTGGATAAACTTTTCATGTGTCAGTAAGTCATCTGTACGTCTTCTTTGGGAAAATGTCTATTCAGGATGTTTCCCTTTTTAATCAGATTGTTTCGTTTTTTTGGTCTTGAGTTGTATGAGTTCTTTATATATTATGGAGACTGACCCCTTATAGGATATATCATTTGCACATACCTTCTACCATTAAGTAAGCTTTCTTTTTGTTTTGTTGATGGTTTGCTGCAAAAACTTTTTATTTTGATATAGTTACAATAGTTCAATTTTGCTTTTGTTTCCCTTTCCTTAGGAGATCTGTATTTTAAAAAATGTTGCTTTGGTTAATGTCAGAGAAATTATTGCCTGTGCTCTCTTTTAGGATTTTTATAGTTTCAGGTGTCACATTTAGGTCTTTAATCCATTTTGAATTTATTTCTGTGTATGGTGTTAGAAAGTAGTGCACTCTAATTCTTTTATATGTGGTTGTTAAGTTTTCCCAACATCATTTGATGAAAAGACTTTCTTTTTACCATTCTATATTCTTGTCTCCTTTGCTAGATTAATTGACCATATAACTATGGATTTATTTCTACTGTAAGGCATTCTCCAGTGTCTTCTATGCTTTTTTCAAACTGAGCTAGTATCTTTATAATTGTTGATCTAAACTCTAATTCAGACATTTTACTTATATCTGTATTGTTTAAATTCCTGGTGGTATTACCTCCTGTTCTTTTGGGGTGAATTTTTCTGTCTAGTCATTTTGCCCAGAAAAGGAAGGAGGAAAGAAAAAAAAAGAAAGAAAGAAAAGAAAAACCCAGCTGTAACAACAACAACAACAACTTCAGGAAGTGTTTCTGGTGTATGCTGTGTACACTCTGTTGTTGTGTTTTCCCTGTTCTTTCCCACTGTTCTTTCTTCTACAGAGTTCATTCTTGCTTGTAGTGGGGAGTGTTTGTACCTTTAAGTACATGTGTTTTGATTTGTTTGTCAAGATAAAGCCGTGAAGAAAAAAGAAAAGAAGAAAAAATTAAAAGAAAAACAAACAAACAAAAACCAAAAAGTCTGATCCAAAACAAGAGAAAAGAAAAAGGAACCAAAATGTGAAGAAACAGACAAACAATAAACTATAAGCCCGAGTCTAAAAAAATAAGAAAGAAGGAAGACAAAAAGGAAAAAAAAAAAGAGTGGGGAAAGAAGAGAAAAAAAATAAGTAAGTACCCTCATCTGAAAAATAAGAGAAGGTAACAAACAAAACAACATATGAAAAAACGACTATATGCTGGATAAAAAAGACAGAGAAAATAATATATGTAGTCTAATATATTATTATATATTTATATATATTATCTATTATATTTTATATATGTTTATTATATATAATAAAGGATAACGAATAAATATTAGAAAGAGAAAAATTTTAAAAATTAAAACATTTTTAAATATCAAGAAGAGAGGACAAAAAAAAAATGAAACAATCCTGTCCTATTTCCACAGGAAGCTGTTATTTTAGAGCTTTCTTTAATCGGTAGACTTAGTGCATGTGGGGGTCTGTTGATCTTCTGAGGGAGAGTCCTGCTAGGCTGGTTCAGAAGCTGACTTGCCCCTGAAAAGATGCTTGAACCAGGTGCGAGGGGAATGGGGTTTAGTGTAGTGGACTCCAGCCTCCACTGGAGGCGCTGTGTTTCTCTCTGAATTCCAACGCTGCTTTTGGGTGAGGGCGGGGAGAAAGAGGTGTTGGAGGAGGAAGAATATGGCGTCACCCTACCCTCTTGTCCCTGGGGAGCAGAACTCCCAGCCACCGTTGTTCAGGGGGTCCTATTAAAAAAGTGTGAGCAACCGATGTACTATATGGTGGCTAACTGATCATCATCATCATCATCATCATCATCAACATAAAAAATAAAAAATTGAAACTACCAAAAAAAAAAAAAAGTGAACAACCCCCTGTGTCCAAGGGTTTTGTCAGTTCGCTGTCCTTAACCTTTCTGTGTCCGGGCCGTTGGCATACCCAGAGCCACAGATCTCCTGAATTTTATCTCTGGCAGGTGGCTGGGATTCCAAACACCAAGTTTTAAATGGTCTGGTAAGCTGGGGATCTACTCCCATATCCTGGAGGAGACGCTTGTGCATGCCGAGAACTGTCCCATCCCCCCCCCCAAAAAAAAAAACAGTCACACAGTGCGTATACAGAGGATAGGGTTTATTGTAAAGCTCAGTGAAAAGTTGGAACTAGGTTATTGGCCATCTGCCTGTGATTCAGTCCCCTACCCTATTCTGTCCCAGAAATGCCATCACAGTGGCACACACAGAGAGGTTTAAGCTTTTTGTGGCTCACATTTAAGAAAAGATGTTAAGAGATTTTCTTACCTCTGCGCACACCTCTGACTCTGCTGTTGAACACTGCTCAATTGCTCTCAGCTGGACTTTTGTCCTTGGAGAAGCAAAATACACTTTTTCAAATGCCCTCCAGGAAGGGGAGCAATCTCTACCTATGCGACCCAGGGGATCCCCTAACCACAGCTAACTGTATGGTCCCTACCCTCCTGGACTCTTTCCCACTTTCTTCTTGTTCCTGAATTTGCTCCACAAAAAGGATTCCCTTCCCTTCACGGCCACATGACTTTCCTCACCTCCAATTCATGGCTCAGAACCTCACATTGGCCACATTATCTCCCTCCAATTGTGCAGATTATTTCCTCAATCCTCAGATCATTTTCCCAGTTGTTCGAAATAATTGAATGTTGATCTTGCTGTATTTGAAGGATGAGGCAAGTTCAGGTCCCCCTACTATACCGCCAATCTTAACTCTTCTATTATGCCACTTCTTTATCCATTAAACAGTGTAAATTTCAGCACTTTCCATAATTTGATCTTTCATCCATTTAAAATTTATTTTTGTGCATAGTGAAAGAAAATTGTCCAGTTTCATTTTTATGCATGTTGCTGTCCAGTTTTCCCAACATCATTTGTTGATGAGACTGCCTTTCTTCCATTGGATAGTCTTTCCTGCTTTGTGGAAGGTTTATTGACCATATAATTGTGAGCGCATTTCTGGGTTCTCTGGTTTTTTTTTTTTTTAATTCAATTAATTAACATATAATGTATTATTTGTTTCAGGGACACAGGTCTGTGATTCATCATTCTTATATAATATCCAGTGCTCATTACAACACATATCCTCCTCAATGTCCATTATCCAGGTACCCCATCCCTCACGCCACTCCCAGCAACCCTGGGAGTCTCTTATGGTTTGTCTCCCTCTTTGGTTTCATCTTGTTTCATTTTTTTTTCTCTCATCCTTTATGATCCTCTGCCTTGTTTCTTAAATTCCACGTATCAGTGAGATCATATGATAATTACATTTCTCTGACTTATTTTGCTTAGCACAATACCCTGTAGTTCCATCCACATCATTGCAAATGGCAGCATCTCATTTTTTTGATGGCTGAATAATATTGATATATATACGTCACACCTTCTTTATCCATTCATCCACAGATAGATTAGTTGACATAGAGTTAAGGGTCCATTTCTGGTTTCAATATTCTGTTCCATGGATCTATGTGTCTGTTTTTGTGCTAGTACTATACTATCTTGATGAATGCAGTTTTGTAATAGTGTTTGAAGTCCAGAACTGTGATGCCTCCAGCTGTATTTTACTTTTTCAGGATTGCTTTGGCTACTCAGGGTCTTTTGTGCTTCCATACAAAATTTTGGACTCTTTCTTCTAGGTCTGTGAAAAATGCACTTAGTATTTTGATAGGGGTTACAGTAAATATGTACATTGCTTTGGGCGCTATTGACATTTTAAAAATCTTTGTTTTCCAATCCATGAGTATGGAATTTTTCCTCATTTCTTTGTGTCATCCTCGATTTCCTTCATAAGTGTTCTACAGTTTTCAGAGTACAGATCTTTCACCTCTTTGGTGAGGTTTATTCCTAAATACCTTGTAGTTTTTGGTGCAATTATAAATGGGATTGATTTCTTGATTTATTTTTCTGCTGCTTCATTTTTGGTGTATAGAAATGCAACAAATTTCTATATCTTGATTTTGTATCCTACAACTTTGCTGAATTCATGTGTGAGTTCTAACAATTTCTAGATGCAGTCTTTTGGATCTTCTACATAGAGTATCGTGTTGTCTGCAAATAGTGAAAGTTTGGCTTCTTCCTTGCCCATTTAGATGACTTTTACTTATTTTTTGCTTTGTTTTGTTTTCTTATTGCTGAGACTAAGACTTTCAGCACTATGTTAAACAGTAGTGGAGACAGTAAATATCTCTGCCTTGTGCGAGACCATAGAGTTAAAGCTCTCAGTTTTTCCCCACTGAGAATCATCTTAGTTGTGGATCTCTCATATATGGCTTGATGATGTCAGGTTATGTTCCCTCTATTTGTTGAAGGTATTTTTTCAAGAATCGATGCTATAGGGGCGCCTGGGTGGCTCAGTGGGTTAAAGCCTCTGCCTTCGGCTTAGGTCATGATCCCAGGGCCCTGGGATCGAGCCCCGCATTGGGCTCTCTGCTCCACAGGGAGCCTGTTTCCCCCTCTCTCTCTGCCTGCCTCTCTGCCTACTTGTGATCTCTGTCTGTCAAATAAATAAAGTATTTTTAAAAAATTAAAAAATTAAAAAAAGAATCGATGCTGTATTTTGTCAAATGATTTTTTTCCTACATCTATTGAGAAAATCATATGGCTCTTATCCTTTCTTTTATTGATGTGGTATACCATGTTGATTGATTTGTGAATATTGAACCAACCCCTGCAGCCCCAGAGGGAAAAAAAATCCTACTTTATTATGCTAAATAATGCTTTTATGTACATTGGATTCAATTTTACGGTAGTTTGCTAAAGATTTTTGAAAGTTTGCCTAAGGGTTTATTGATTTTATTAATTTTTAAAGAAACAGCTCCTAGGTTAATTAATCCATTTTACTGGTTGTTTATTTGTTTGAAAGAATAGTAAAATTGATAAGCCCTTAGCCAGAATTATCAGAAAGAAAATAGAACAGACCCAAATAAATAAAATAATGAATGAGAGAAAAGAGAACAGAACCAATAAATCCCACTTGTGGGGCACCTAGGTGGCTAAATTGGCTAAACATCTGCCTTTGACTCAGGTCATGATCTCAGGGTCCTGGGATTGAGCCCTGCATCCAGCTTCCTGTTCAGTGGGGAGACTGATTCTCCCTCTCCTTCTGTCTGCTGCTCCCCCTGCTTGTGATCTATTTCTGCCAAATAAATAAATAAAATATTTTAAAAATAAGTCCCACTTGATCATGATGAATAATTTTTTAATGTACTGTTGGATTTGATCTTCTAGAATTTTTTGAGAATTTTTGCAAGTATGGCTAAGGGTTTACTGATTTCATTAATTTTCAAAGAACCAGCTCTAAGTTTCATTGATCTGTTCTACAGATCTATTGCTGTTGTTGCTTCTTTGAAAGAATTAAGAAACTTGATAGTCTCCTAAGCATACTTATAAAAAATAGATAGAAAAGACCTAAATAAAGTCATAAATGAGAGAGTAGAGATCACAGCCAACATGATGGAAATAGAAACAAGTAAAGACATATTATGAAAATTATATGCCACCAAATCTGACAATGTGGAAGAAGAGGATAAATTTCTAAAAACATGTAAATATCAAAACTGAAATAGGAGGAAATAGAAAACTTAAACAGACTGATAGCAGCAAAGAAATTGAATCAGTAATCAGAAATCTCCCAAAACAAACAAACAAAAAAACAAAAAACAAAACAAAACAAACAAACAAAAACAAATGTTTAGGGCCACAGGGTTTCACAGAAGAATTTTACCAAATATTTAAATAAGAATATATATTTACTTTTCTCAAACTATTCCAACAAATTGAAATGGAAGGAAAATTTCCAAACTTGTTCTCTGAAACCAGCATTATCCTGATTCCTAACCCAGACAGAGACCCCACTAAAAAAGATAACTATAAGCCAATATCCCTTCTGAACACGGTTGTGAAATTTCTCAACAAAATACTAACAAACTGAACCCAACAGTACGCTAATAGAATCATTCATCATGATCAAGTGGGATTTTTTCCTGAGATGCCAGGGCAGTTCAATATTTGCAAATCAATCAACTTGATGCACCACATTAATAAAAGAAAGGTTAAGAAACATAACAACTTCTCGGGGCACTTGGGTGGCTCAGTCGGTTGAGTGGCTGCCTTCGGCTCAGGTCATGATCTCAGGATCCTGGGATCAAGCCCCACATCGGGCTCCCTGCTCAGTGGAGAGCCTGCTTCTCCCTTTCCCTCTGCCTGCTGCTCTGCCTGCTTGTGATATCTCTCCATCTCTCTAATAAATAAATAAAATCTTTAAAAAAAAAGAAACATATGAACTTCTCAATAGATGAAGAAAAAGTATTTGACAAAATACAACATCCATTCATGATAAAAATCCTCAACAAAGTAGGTTTAGAGGGAACATACTTCAACATAATAAAGGCCATATATGAAAAACTCAAAACAAAGACCATCCTTAATGGGGATAAACTGAGACCTTTTCTTCTATGGTCAGGAACAAGACAGGGAAAATGTACACTCTCACCACTGTAATTTGACATAGTACTGGAAGTCCCAGTCTCAGCAATCAGACAACACAAAGTGATAAAAGGCATCCAATGAGGCAAGGAAAAAAAATCAACTTTCACTATTTGCAAATGATATGACACTCCATATAAACAATTCAAAAGACTCAACCCAAAAATTGCTAGAACTGATACAGTAATTCAATAAATTCTCAGGATACAAAATCAACATACTGAAATCTCTTGCATTGCTAATTATTGTCCCAATAATTAAGGGGCAGAAAAAGAAATCAAGGTATCAACCTTTTAAATCAACCTTAACAGTTGTGCCAAAGTCCATGATACCTAGGAATAAGCCTAACCAAAGAGGTGAAAGATCTGTACTCTGAAAACTATAAAATACCAGTGAAAGATATTGAAGAGGACATAATGGAAAGATATTCCATGTTCATGGATTGGAAGAATAAAGAGTGCTTAACTGTCTATGCAATCCAAAGCATTGTATACATTTAATATAATCCTTATCAAAATATCACCAGAATTTTTCACAGAGCTAGAAAAAACAATCCTAAACATTGTATGGAACCACAAAAGACACCAAATATCCAAAAGAATGTTAAAAAAGAAAAGCAAACTTAAGGCATCACAATTCTGGACTTCAAGATGTATTACAAGGCTGTAGTGATCAAGACAGTATGGTACTGACATGAAAACAGACACATAGATCCATGGAACAGAATTAAAAACCCAGAACTGGAACCACAACAATATGGTCAACTAATCTTTGATAAAGCAAGAAAGAATATCCAAAGGGAAAAAGACGGTCTCATCAAAAAATTGTGTTGGGGGGCACCTGGGTGGTTCAGATGATTACACGTCTGCCTTCAGCTCAGGTCATGATCCCGGGGTCCTGGGATCAAGCCCCATGTCAGGCTCCTGGGTCAGTGGGGAGCCTGCTTCGCCCTCTGTTCATTCTCTCTGGGTGTATCTCTCTCTGTCAAATGAATAAATAAAATCTTTAAAAAAAATTGTGTTGGAAGGGGGGAATGCCTGGGTGACTCAGCTGGTTAAATATCCATCTCTTGATTTTAGTTCAGGTCATTCTCTCGAGGTCATGAGATTGAGCCCAAGTGGGAGAGGGAGAGAGTAAATCTCAAGCAGACTCCATGCTGAGTGCTTTGTTTCATGTCCCAGGGATCAGGACTGGAGCCAAAATCAAGAGTTGGACATTCAACCATTTGAGCCACCCAGGTGTCCCAAGAAAGTATTATGCTAAGTGACATCAGGCAGTCAGAGAAAGATATCATGATTTTGTTCATATGTGGGATTTCAGAAACAAAACAGATGAGCAAAGGAGAACAAAGAAAAAGAGAAGCAAACCAGGACACACTCTTAACTATAGAGAAAAAACTGATGGTTACCAGAAATGTGATCAATGGGGAATGGCTTAAATAAGTGATGGGGATTAAGGGGTAATGTTGTCATGAGCACTGGGTATTGTATGTAAGTGTTTTATCACTTAATTATATACCTGAAAGTAATATTGTACTGTACATTAACTGGAATTTAAATAAAACTTTGAAAAAATGAAAAATTATTGCTTCCTGTCAAGGGACCAAATGTGTTGGGGAGATAAGTATGAATAATACATATTCTGGGTCACTCTGCAACAAAAGAAGAGTCTGATCTACATTTCCCTTTCTTGAGGCTAATGATCAGTTTGCAGGCAGAAGGAAGTGGCTTGAATAATGAGTCAGACTGGAGTAGATCAGTGCTAATGTTTAACCAAAGGACCAGCTCCCTCTCTAGGCACAGTTTGTATTTGCAGAAAATTTTAAACCTTGCAGGAAGGTTTACATCATTTTTCCTTATAATATTTCTTACAGAAAAATTTGCTTAGAGGAAGATTTCACATTCCCAATTCTATGATGTGGGAAAAACATGAGTTTTAGAGTTAAATATATCTAAGTTTGACCCCTAGTTTGCTCATTTTGCTCATTGGTTGGCAGTAAGGAAGATCCTGAATTCTCTGCCCTTTAAATGAGGATATAATATTTGACTCTCTGATATAATGTACAAAAAGTATATGGAACTTAGTGGGTCTTTATGTACTGTTTAAGAAACAAGGTTCACTCTGGGCTTAGCATTATTATCTACCATTTACAAATAAAGAAATTGATGCTTTAAATTTAAATTTTAAATTGGTATATTCCTAGAGAGTATTATTGTGAACTTAAAGAAGACCTAGTGTAACCAAATTACCCACTTGGAGCAAAGAGGGTATCTGATATTCTTCAAGAATTGCATCTGTATGCTAACCAGTTTACATCAGATTCTTCATGAAGAAAAGGGGCCACAAAGTTGGCAGGTTACATTTTCACATTTGAAAATCAAGGGCAAAATTCTCATGCAACTGAACATATCAGAGGAAGCAGGTGATTAAAAGCATGGGTTTTAGAGCCAAAATTTTGTGTTCAAATCCCAGGTCTGCCATTTACTAGCTGTGTGGCATGGGCCACAGGTCATATTACTTAACTTTTCTGAGTCTCAGTCCCTCCATTTATAAAAAGAAGGGTATAAAATCTACCTGGAAGTGTTGTAGCTGGATCACACCTATGCACAAAGAACCAATTTCTAGTTTTCGGATATTTTGTTAACTAGATTTTAAACATATCCATTACTAAAATTTGAATGACATAAACTTAAAGCTAAATAAATTGTATTAAAGAAAAAGTGTCAGGGCACCTGGATGGCTTAGTGGTTGAGCGTCTGTCTTCAGCTCAAATCACAATCCCAGTGTCCTGGGATCAAGACCTGCATTGGGCTCCCTGCTCAGTGGGGAGCTTGCTTCTCTCTCTCCCTCTGCCTACCACTCCTGGTTATGCTCTCTCTGTCTCTCTCTGTCAAATAAATAAATAAATTCTTAAAAAAGAAATGTTTATTAAATGCAAAGTGCTTATAGCAGTGCCTAAACCCATAATAAATACTCAAAAATATTGTTGCTGTTACTAGTAGTATGAGGAGATAGAGGAAAAAGAAGAGTAGTAGTAGTAGTAATAGTAGTCATAGTAGTAGTAGCAGTGCTAAGTAGGAAACATGCTTACAAGAATTTGTTAACATTTATGGTAGACAGAATTCTAAGATGGCCCCAATACCTTTTCTTCCTTATGTACATGTCTTGCACAATCCCTGGGATTATGACATGTCTCGTTCCCAGGATTCAGCTGTGTTGTAGGACACTATTCAATTTAAGATAGGGAGAATATCTGGGTGGGCCTGATCTATGCACATAAGCCTTTCTATTCTAAGTGTCAGAGGCAGGGCAAGTCGGAAGTTTGAAACATGAAAAGGATTTGATGTAACATCATTGCTGGCTTGAAGACTGAGGGGCCTACATACCAAAGAATGTGGTTGGCCTCCAAGAACTAAGAGCAGTCCCTGGCTGACAGCCAGCAAAGAAATAGAAACCAGTCTTAAAACTGCAAGGAAATAAATCCTTTAAACAACAAGAATGAACTTGGAAGTGGATTTTTCCCCATATGAGAACTGAATCCCCCATACAAGAACTCAGTCTGGCAAACACCTTGATTTCAGCCTGTTACTTCGAGCTTAGTGTCTACCCCGCAGTCTAATTTACAGAATCTTGAAGTAATAAATGGATGTTGTTTAAGATACTAAGGTTGTGGTGATTTGTTATACAGCAATAAAAACAAACTCAATACATTTCTTCACAATTATTTCCTTTTTGTTATCTCATTGCTTTTCTAAGTGTGAATTATAGTAAAAAATGTTAAGGTAAAAAAGCCATGCACTGTTCCATCATGCAGCAAGAAAAAAGGAGCTGGAAGAGCAAAATATACCATAAAAAATGGGAATCTTTCCTGCACCATTTTTTCTACCCTCAACATCTCTAAGTTCATAGTGCAGGTAATGAATGTAGGAGAGAAGAATCTTATATCTATCTTCTCACCATATAGATCATAAGGTATTCCTCCTCTTAGAATCTGGCTGCCTAGACCAGGATCAACTCTGTTCTGGTATGAAATTCAGCTTCTTCAAGTTGGTACCACAACTTCTGTCTTCTCAAACTCTACTGACTCAAATATGAATTCTACTTTAGAGTTAGGCTGAAGAAAAGAGGAAAGAAAGGGACCCCAGTGAGTAGAATGGTAGGTATTATCCTCTAAAGGAGCAGAAACTAGGCCCCATGTAGCATCCTGAAGCCTCATAAAAGCAAGGAAAAAGTAGAAAGGGAAAGAGTGCCATTTAATCTAAGTTTGAGTCCTGAGGCTGAGTAGTAGAGAAACTGTGGGGTTTTACAACATATATATAGTAAATCATCTTAATGTTAGTTATTGTAACTTATGTGAACATTAAATAAGATAATTTATATAGTATGTTTGTCACATTGTAGGTGCTGATTTTCCTATTCACTCACATTTTACCAAATGCTATTGTTGCTGCTGTTGCTGCTACTATTACTATTACTAATTACTACTACTACTACTACTACTACTACTACTACTACTACTATTTGTATGATTCTTCTAATTTACCAACCACTTTTATATATCACCCAAGAACTCACCATGAGTTAGGGTAACAGCTGGGTCTCAAGTTCAGGTTGCCTGTTTTCAAGGCTACATATTATAACAGAGTAATAACAATGCCCATAATAACTACCATTTATTAAACACTTTATATGCGGCACCCTGTGTTAATACTTTCACATTTATTACCTGTAATTCTTTCAGTAACCTTAAGAGAAGTTACTGTTTTTGTTTACTAGATGAAAAATCTGGGGCTTAAAAAACAAAAATAAGGCTAAGAACTTGTGTCTGTTGGACTAAAAAAAAATCACCATTCTGTATTGCCACAATGATTCACTAATGCCCCAGTGTGAATGAGTTTTTTTGCCTTTTCCTAGTGGAGCCAAGGAGGGTCACAAAAAATGGAACTAGAAAGTGGGAGGCTGGGAAGCTGAAGGTAAATCTCCTTTTTCTATTTTTTTCCCAAGCCTAATTCTAGTTATAATAAATAAAATGTGTGCAAAATTTTGAAAGGATAACCAATAATCCTACATTTTGAACATTAGAAAAAATATTTATACCATTACCATTTTAAGTACCTACAATTTCATTTATTATTATTATTATTATTACTATTATTATTGCATGTTCACAATGAATGAGACCTACTTATGCCAAGAACTCTGTTGAACATTTTATATTCTTCATATTTAAATAATCTTATGTTATCACTTACATTATCACTATTTTAACAGTGAGGAAGAAAATTTAAAGAGGTTAATAACTTATCCAGGTCACATAGCCACTTAAGCTGCTTGAAGTCAGATATGATTGGATCAAAAGTTCAGATGCTTAACCACGACACTGCACTGATTCTTCTTGGACTATACACAAAGTGATCTTGGTAGCAAAAATGGTCCATAACAAAGTAAATGGTCACCAACATTTAAGGTACATGGACCTGCATATAATCAGCCACATGCTATCCTTGCACATCAGGTTCTCATTACAGAGTATAACCTTGAATTTATTATTGTTCAACATCTTCAAAATATAACTGGAAAGAGTTTATATTTATAGAAAAGTCCCTGAAGGGAATTTTCTCTCTCTTGGATGTTTTATAATCCATTGCTGGCTTAAGCAAGGCCATCAGAGAAATGTGCATATGGACTACTGGGTTACTTTATTTGACGTAGTAGATCTCAATAATTACTTCTTTAGAAGATTAATTCGGCCATTAGGACATCAGTTTAAAATAAGCAAAGTTATTAGAAACAGGCCTTAAGAAACATATTGCTGTGTTTACTGTAGATGTACTGTCGATAATATTGTTCACAACATCTTCTTTAAGAGCGCTCATGAGAGACTAGTTCTCTGATTTTAGTAACAATAGTTCTGCTTTTTACCAACTGGTCTTATTTGTTGTTTAAGACAATGTGAATCATACAACTGATGGGGTTCGCCTTCTTGCATCGAAAACTTAATAGTTCAGAATCAAATTTGTAGCTCATGTTAAGTAAACATGAAGAATTTTTCAAGCAAGCATTTTAAATGCTAAGTGCATTCAGGTATTCTTCATATAATGACTGTTTTCTCCTCATTTCCAAAGCCATAAAATCTTTCTAAGCTTTACATAACATGTAGTGGTTACAATTATAGCCTCTACGCTTAGACCACCTGTATTGGCTACTTCCATTTCCTTACGAAGACAATGACAAGGTATTTACATACTCTGTACCTCAGTTTCTGCATTTGTTGAGTGGACATAATAATAGTACTTACTTCCTAGGATTGTTATGAGCATTATCTTGACATAATATACATACAGTGCTTAGAACAGAGCTTGACAGTATCACTGCATTGCCAAACTCTGGTGGATACCATTTACATAGAATGCAGTGTGAATGGTACCTTCTAGATTTGGACAATGTGGTGGTTCTGCTGTCACATAGTGAGTGCAATAAAAAAGATAGCCATTGTTATTGCTGTCACATGCTCATAAAGCACAGATTTTTAATGGAGAAATAAATGAGATTTCATTTATTTTCCTGTCACTGTGTTTCCACAAAGAAAAGTGGGTGCATAAAAAACCCAGCTGTCACACAACTTTTTAATACTTCTAGAGCTCCCTCTCCACCTCTAAAGAGAGCCAACTTCAATCCCATTTTGCTACTTTGTTGTCTACTATATTAAGAAGATGAGAGCAGCATGTGATATCCAAGTATTATATGTTAATATGATGCCATTAGGACATTTCATCAGGTTTTTATTCTACCTGTAAACGGCAAATAGAGCATAAGGGAATTTTTCATTTGGCCACTACCCACAAACTTTCCTAAGGGTTTTCAGTGATTTTAACACAAGTTTTATATTCTGGTTAGGCTAAATATTTTTGTCTTTTTGGTTTAAAATCGGATTTGGAATTGAAATATATTTAAAAATTCAATGTCAAATAAGCATATGCTTTCAACATACGTATATCACAACCACCACTATCACTAATACTACCCTTTGTAATTCCCTTAAATCTACCTGTCTACCTGACAATTATCATCTTGAATGACAGAACATGAAAACACAGAGGGAGGCTTGGGAAACTTTGAAAAACCCATGAATGTCAAAATATTGAAATGAAGATATAATAATATAGACACACATCATATAAATATACCATATATATATCATATATATTTAATTGTAAATTAATATATATAATTTTGGTGATATAATAATCTTACTTCAAATAAAGACAGACCTTAAAAAGGGAGTTTCTCTTTAAAATATGCAGAATAGATCTACTGATTCTCTTCAAAATCAGACAGTCAGGTCTGCAGGCAAACATATGTTTCAGCCTTGCCAAAGGATATTTCATTTTCTAGAAACAGCAAGGAGAAGCTATAGTAAGAGAGATCACTGCACTTCCCTTCCCTTTGAATGGATTAATTAAGTAATTTTAAAGTATTTCACAGGGAGGTATGAATGACTATTGGGCTCTATTCTCAGTCAGAATGAAGCAGTAATTGATTGAAAGTGAGCTGCTATCTTCAAATTGTCTCTGGCTCATAAAAGATTGGGCTCTGTCTACCTTCTTCAAGATCAGGAATCAACAATTAACTGCCTCATTTTTTTTTCCAGTTAAATTGCCAACTTTTTCTCCAGAAGTCCCATTCAAGACTCTCCTACATTGTCTCCTCAACTTTTAGTGAAAGACAAAACCAAGAAAGGAGATAAAATAACACATTTCAAAACTCCATTTACCCACATATGTAGATTTCTGAGGATAAGAGCACACCACAGGAAAGCTACTTAGCTCATTGCTTTAAGCTTTACATTAGGAAACTCTGTGGAAAAACAATATTCCAAATAGGGCTTCCAGTAATTGAATATTATTTCTTTCTTAAATTCCCATATGAACAACCATGTTGTCAGGATCTAAAGAAATAAAACAAATCAAGAAGGCTCACGATGTCACTATTTACTTCCTTTGGAATATGATGCTTTTGTTCCTTCACCAAATACTTATTGAATGCTTAATGTTTGGAAAACATTGGTTAGCAGAATGAGTTCATAATCTCTAGCTCCTAAGAGAAAAACACAGAACTCATAGTTAAGTTAAATAGACAATCTGGCTGATTGTTTATTCAATGTTGCTTAAAGCCATTGTAATAAAAGCATATCTTTAAAGGATAAACATTTTATTAAAAAGAAGTTCTCAGTCAATGTTATGGGTTGAATTGTGTACAACTAATATCTATTGAAGTTCTAATGCCCAGCACCTCAGTATATAACCTTGTTTGGAGATAAGGTCTTCACCAAGTTAATGAAGCCATTAGAATTGGCCCTAATCCAAGGGAATATTTGGAGACAGACTTGTGTACAGGGAGACCATATATAGACAGCCATTGTCAAGCCAAAGAGAGAGGTCTGGAACAAATTCTTCCATGACAGCCCTCAGAAGGAACTGACTCTGCTAATAACTTAAGTTCAGACTCTTAGTCCCCATAACTGTGAGACAATAAATTTCTGTTATTTAAGTCAACCAGTGTATGGTACATTGTTACAAAAGCCCTGGAAAACTAAAATAGTCAAATTAAAAGTTCATAATTATGTGGAAGCCTAAGTTTTCAGCTTACTTAAAAGTAAATGCACAATATGTGTATATGGATATCCACATATACACAGACACACCTTGAGGAAATTTAAAGCAAAACTTACTTGCAGGTTTCTAAAATTTAACACTCCCATTTTGAGCAAAAATAACTGTTGCTCTAATTCTATAAAGAGATAAAAATAACTATATTGAAGCAATTCCAGAAATGGTTTGTATTAACCCTGAAGTATTATTAAAGTTGAAAGTGAATGACAAAAATCAGAGCATTATAAGAAACAAATTAAAATAGACAAATGCTACATTAGATCTCAAATGCTGGTTGCTCTGGGAATGACATTCCTATGGCTATATTCTTCTATGGACCATGTGAAATCTATGCACAGGGGGAATGACATTTTTTAACAGCAAAATTAGAGTGAACAAACAAGTGTGTAATTTAAATCCCCCCTATTCCTTAGGAGAGGAGGGAGGGATACATTTGACAACAAAACATTGAATATACTAAATAACTTCTGAGTTATTCAAGGGTGATTCTTCAAGGCAACACTCAAATTAGAAATTATTTTCTATCAGATGTCAGGTACATTTCTAAAGCAGCAATGCAGGTAGACATTTATAACATTTCATATACTTACTGATACTCATGCACATTATTATATGTCATTCTATTAAATGTTGAAAGTTTTGAGGTGTACACATGTGTGTTTGTGTGTGTTTTTAAGAGGGTCTTATATTGTCCATTGTGGAAATACAAATAATCCAGATAGGTTATATTTTAAGTTCCTAATCAGGAACCACTGAAATTATCAGTGAATCTTTTCCTGAAAAGACTTGAGAGGGAGCAGTTGGGAGTGGATTGGGGGCAGTTTGGGAAACAAGCACAAAGTTTGAACACATGTTCTTTAAGAACATTTCAGAAAGGAAAGATCTAGATCAAAGGATATTGAGTAAGTTGGTGAATCTCAGATAATCTTTTGATCACTCAATAGTTGGAACACACACTGACTATCCTTGCTTCTCTACAGGTACACTGCTGCAGAAACAACAACAACAACAGCAAAACACTGTGTGGACAGGAGCTGGTTTGCCTGGCTTCCTGGGGCTGGATTGAAAGGATAGAAAATAACAAATAATATGGAGGACAAGGGTAGGTGGAGAGGAGAAGGGAGTTGAGGGAAATTGGAGGGGGGAATGAACCGTGAGAGACCATGGACTCTGAAAAACAACCTGAGGGTTTTGAAGGGGCGAGGGGTGGGAGGTTGGGGGAACCAGGTGGTGGGTATTAGGGAGGGCACGGATTGCACGGAGCACTGGGTGTGGTGAAAAAACAATGAATACTGTTACACTGAAAAGAAATAAAAAATTAAAAAAAAAGAAAGGATAGAAAATAATTGAAGTTGTTTAGAATTTTCCGGACTTCAACATTCAGCTCTTTATTGCAATACTGCCTTCTGCCTTCAAAACAACTTTATTAGGTAGATGTCACTGTTCTATTTTATAAAGACACCATGTTTTTTTTGTTTGTTTGCTTGTTTTATTTAAACACAAGTTAGTTAACATATAGTGTGTTATTAATTTGGGGGTAGAATTTAGTGTTTCATCAGATGCATATAACACCCGGTGCTCATTACATCAAGTGTCCTCCTTATTGCCCATCACCCCATTACCCCATCCCCTACCCATCTCCCATTCAGCAACCTTCACTTTGTTCACTACAGTTAAGAATCTCTTATGGTTTGTCTCCCTCTCTGTTTTTATCCTATTTTATTTTTCCTTCTCTTCCCCTTTGTTCAGCAGATTTGTATCTTAAATTCCACATATGAGTGAAATCTATGGTATTTGTCTTTCTCTGATTGACTTACTTTGCTTAGCATAATATCCTTTAGTTCCATCCATGTCATTGCAAAAGGCAAGATTTCATTATTTTTGATGGTTGAGTAATATTCATATATATGTATATATGTATATATTCATATATATATGAATATCTCACATATTCTTTATCCATTCATCCATAGATAGACATCTAGGCTCTTTCCATATTTTGCATATTTTGCTTGTTATGGACATTGCTGTTATAAACACTGGAGTGCATGTGCCCCTTTGAGTTAATATTTTTGTATCCTTTGGATAAATACCTAGTATTGCAATTGTTGGTCATAGGGTCATTCTATATTTAACTTTTTGAGGAACCTCCATACTGTTTTCCAGAGTGGCCACACAAGTTTCCATTCCCACCAACAGCATAAGAGGGTTCCTTTTCTCTGTATCCTCATGAACAGAGACATGTATCCTCATGTCAGAGACACCATGGTTTTAACTGTAAAATTATATGTACTTTGGACTCAAACCCAACTATTTTGATTTCAAATCTGTGCTATTTCATTTACAGTATACCACATGTAACTGGATTTGAATTTGGGGCCATACTTTTTAATGCTTACTGTTTATTTTTTATCTATTTTTATTTTAGTATTCTGTATTTCAGCAGACTTCACTGACATGGTTTCCTTTAAGGTCTCTCAAATGGAATACAGAGATAAGTTAGGAAGTATTAGTTATCCATTAAAAATTAGGAGCCTTAAAGGCATCTTCCCTTATTAGCTCTGCAAAGGCCCTCCTAGAAGTAGACCTCCAACAAAGCTCTCATCCCAGCTTCAGAAGAATTTTTTTTTTCTATTAGTAATCTCTATACTCAACATGGGGCTTGAACTCATAACCTCAAGATCAAAATTCACATGCTCTTCTGACTGAGCCAACCAGGCACTCTGAAAAGAAATCTTTCATATTAATGTCATCCCACGGAAAAAGTTCATCAGCTTTCCACAAGAACCCACAGACCTGGGTAATTAAGGAGAATGATGGTCAAGTCTACTTCTCAATAGACTACTAAGCCTTCCTCAGTGACCACTCCACAGAGAACTTCTGGAACAATGTGGTTACCTTGATTTTTAGGAGCAGCAAGTCTTCAGAAAGAAATATCTATGCATTATGTTTATTTTATGCAACATCTAGATGTTACCTGGGGAACAGATAATCCATTGGTCACGGGAGAAGGAAGTCAGTGGAACGTTACTTCAGAAATTTAGTGTAAAAGCCACTTCAGTAGTAAGTCAGTTTAACTTTAGAAAAAAAAATCATATAAACCTGAATTCAGCTATCTCTCCTCCCAAGACAAAATTTTAAAGAACTCAGATTTATGCATAGACAGGACTTTGTAGATCTCTTTCTTCTAGATTATGAAAACTTAGGGTTAATGGAAGAGAAGTGATTCCTTTGTCTTTTCTGTGACAAATTTGCAGCTTGTAACTGACACTTCCCAAAGGCAGGAGGTCTGCTTTGTTGAGAGTTTTATTTTCCTTGGCACAGTCTTTGGGCGATGGATGAATAGTAAGCCAATACCCCAGTGTTCTAGTGGGCCTGGAAGAACAAACTGACAGGCATTCCTAGATATATACACCTCAGCTATATACACACACTTACCTAACCTAACATTTTCTGTACAGACAATATTTCCCAATTTAATTGGTTTTCTTCTTAGTACCCACTCATATACTTTTCTGATTTTGTCTATTAAAATTGCCTTTATCAAGGATCAATGCAAGACATAGTTATTTGAAAAATCTGCAATTTGAGTGAAAATCAGTATAAGTTGTCTATTGCAACATGTGACCTAAATATAAGGATCCATCACTCCTCTTAGGAGGACTCAGGAAAAATTTCTTGTTTCTAATGAGTGGTATGCTTCCTTGTATTAGATATAATTATAATAGCCTTTGATATTTCCTTTTTTCTTGATTGCTACAAATTTCAGAAATAAATCTTCTTCTTCTTTATGTTTTCCAGTCTTTTTATTTTAAATATTCATTCTATTATGTCATTATTGTAAACCATCTCAAACCTTCTGTGGAATGTGAAAGTAGATAAGGGCATAAATTGTAGATATACATATACTTAGAGAAAAGACATTCAATGTTTTTTTTGTTTGTTTGTTTTTGTTTGGGTTTTGTTTTGTTTTGTTTTGTTTTGTTTTAGTTTTTGTTTTAGTTTCACTTTGAGCATGGACTAGTAGTGGCTCTTAACTTATGCTGACATTTTCTGTTTCCAATACACATTTCTTTATTGAGGTATAATATATATACCATAAAATTAACCATTTTAAAGTATATAATTCACAAAACTGTGTAACAATCACTACTATATAATTCCAGACTTTTTAATCACTCCAAAAAGAAACTCTGTACCAATTATCAGTAGCTTCCCATCCTTCATTCCCCTACCCCATGACAACTACTAATTTACTTTCTATCTCAATAAATTTACCTATTTTGCACATTTCATATGAACAGAATCAGACAACGTAGACTTTTGTACCTGTTTTATGCTTGTTTGTTTTACTAAGAATAATGTTTCCAAGTTCCATCTATGCTGTAGCATGCATCAATATTCATCTCTATGGTGTAGCAATATTCCATTGTGTGGGTATACTATTATTTATATACCCATTTATCCATTGATAAACATTTGGGTGGTTTCGCATGATGAATATTATAAATAATAATATGTACATTCTTAAAATATGTTTTTGTGTGGACATGCCTAATCCTCTTGTGCATATCCCTAGGGGTGGAGTTACTTCCTGGGTTATGTGGCAACTTTGCTTAATTTTTTAAGAAACCATTAAACTTTTTTCTACAGTAACATCACTTTACCCTTCCACCACCAATGTGCAAGTGCTCTTATTCTTCTGCATCCTTGCCAACACTCATTTTTCCGTTGCACCTTTTCTGTTGTTTGTTTTTTATTATGGCCATCCTAATGAGTGTGAAGTAACATCTTTTTGTGGTATTGATTTGTGTTTCCTTAATGACATAATATTGGGCATTTTTTACGTGCTTCTTGGCCACTTGCAGATCTTCTTTACAAAAGGGTCTATTGAGACCCTTCACATTTAAATTATATTCTCTTTTTATCATTGAGTTGTAAGAGTTTGTTATACATTCTGTATAATAAACTACTATCAGATATATGATTTATAAATATTTTTTTCTCATGGTGTAGGTTGGCTTCACTTTAACAAAACATCCTTTTAAGCAAACACATATTTAAATTTATGTAGTCTTTTTATCTATCTCTTTGTGCTTGGCTTGAACTTTTGTTGTCATAGCTAAGAAATATTTGCACAATCCAATGTCACAAATAATTATGTCAATGATTTCTTCTTAGAGTTTTATAGTTTACTAAATATTTCATTGTTTTTCTTGCTATTATAAATGGAATTGATTTTTAAATTTTATTTTTATATTTTAGTTATAATTATATAGAAATATAGTTTTTTTATATTAATCTTGTATTTTGAATACTTTAGCTCTAATAGTTTGTGGGGTTTTTTTTGTGTGTGTGGATTCCTTAGGATTTTCTACATACAAGATCATGTCATCTGCAAATAAAGATCATTGTACTTTTTAATGTACATTCTGGATGCCTTTTTGTGTTTTCTTGCTTAATTTCCCAGACTAGAATCTCCAGTATAACATTGGATAAAACTGACAGGACATACATGCCTTTTCCTAATCTTCCGTAAAAAATTTCACTCTTTCACATTAAGTATTATGTTAGCTGTGGCGTTCGTTTAGATGTTCTTTAGCAAATTTAAAGAAGTTTCTTTTTATTTCTAGTTTGGTGAATGTTTACCTTAAAGGGTGTTGGATTTAGTCAAATGTATTTTGTGTGTCATTGAAATGATGTTGTGGTTTTTATTTTTTATTCTGTGAAAGTTATGTATTACATTGATTGATTTTCATATATTTATTCAATCTTGCATCCCTGTGATGAACCCCATTTGGTGATCATATATATTCTCTTTTATTTGTTGATGGATTTGATCTGTTAGTATTCTTCTGAGGATTTTTTAAAAATCTGTATTTACAAAGGGTCTTGGTCTGTAGATTTTTTCTTATGATGTCTTTAGTTTTGTTGTCAGGATAATATTGGTCTTAGAAAATGAGTTGGGAAGTATTCCCACTTTTGGTAAATTTTGGAAGTTCATAAAGTTTTGTTGTTAAGTCTTTAAATGTTTGTTAGAGTTCATCAGTGAGTCATATGCTCCTGGGATTTTTTTCTGAATTTTTTATTACTGTTCAGTCTCCATTTATTATAGATATATTATAATTATGATTTATTTTTAGGTCAGTTTCAGCAGATGTGTCTTCCTGGAAATTTTTCTATTTCATATTCTTTATTTAAATTGCTAACATTCAATTGTTATTTCCTTTTTTTTTTTTTTTTTTTGGTTAGGTTTCAGAGTAATGTCTCCTCTTTCCTTTGTGATTTTAGAAACTTGATTCTTCTGAATTTTTTTTCCCTTGGTCAGTTGAGCTAAACCTCTGTTAATTTGTTGATGTGGCCAAATAAGCAATTTTTGGTTTCATTGATTTAATGTATTAATTTTTTATTATCTGCTTTACTTATTCCCACACTAAGATTATTATTTCTTTCTTTCTGCTAGATTTAGGCAATACCTTGATATTATTTTCCTATTTCCTTGGAGTATGAAGTTGGATTTTGGATTTGAGAGCGCCGAATCCTAACCACTAGACCACCAGGAAAGTTTGGATTTTGGATTTGAGATCCTTTTTTTTTAATGTAAGAATTTAAAGCTATAAATTTTTCCTGTTTTCATCAAATCCTGTATATTTTGACATTTTGTATTTTCATTTTCATTCATCTCAAAGTATTTTCTGATGTTTTTCTTGAGTTCTTTTTTTTTAAAGATTTATTTATTTATTTATTTGAGAGAGAGATCATGAGTGGGGGTGGTATTAAAGGGAGAGGAAGAAGTAGACTTTTTGATGAGCAGGGAACCTGATGTGAGACTCAATTCCAGCATCCCGAGATCATGACCTGAGCTGAAGGAAGACACTTAACTGACTGAGCCACCCAGGTGCCCTCCTGAGCTCTTTTTAGGCCCACTGATTATTTAGGAGTATGTTTTTAGTTTCCACATATTTCTGAGTGTTCTAGTTTCCCTTCTGGTATTGAATTCTAATTTTATTCCATTGTACATGGAGAGCATATTTTGTATTTTTGCAATCCTTTTCTTTTATTCTAACTTATTTATGATCTACCTGTGGTTTATTCAAAAGAATGCTCCATGTATACCTGAGAAGAATGTGTATTCTGCTATTGTCATGTAAAATATTATTTAATTATATTTTAGGTCTATTTGGTTTATACTGTTGTTCAGTCTTCTATTTCCTTGCTGATGTTTTGTTTAGTCACTCTATCCATTATTGAAGTTGGAAGTCTATAATGATTATTGTTGAATTGTCTGTTTCTCCCTTTAATTATGTTAGTGTTTGCTTTGTTCATTCTGGGGCTCTGTCATTAGGTGCATATATGTTTATAATTTTTGTGAATTCTTCATGGATTCAACATTTTATCATTATAAAATATTTTTAATCTCTGGTAACAATTTTTGTCCTAAAGTCTATATACATATTTAATAGGAATTTTTCTTGAAGTAATTACAGATTCACTGTAATGGTGAAAGGAAATACTGTATGCCCTTTACCCAGTTTCACTGAATGGTAACATCTTGTAAAACTACAGAACTATAAAACTATAGAACAGTGTCACAACCAACGCATTGACATTGATACAATCTATAGATCTTTCTTGTATTTTCCAGTTTGATTTTTAAAATATAACTTATTTTTCTTTAGTGCTTTGATTTAAAAAATAACTTGGAGATATATTTGATGTATAAAATTGTGTATATTTAAGGTGTACAACTTGTGTTTTGATATATGCATACATTGTGAAAAGATCACTATTATCAAGCTGATTAACTATCCGTCACCTCTACATAGTTACTTGCATGTGTGAATGTGTATGGGTGCATGCTTGTGTGGTGAGAAAATTTATGATCTATTCTCAGCAAATTTCAAGTATATATTATTGTATTATTAGTTTTCATCACTATGCTAATTGAAATAATTGAGACACAAAGAGAAAATTTCTCCATGATCTTAATTACATATGAAATAAAAAATAGTCAAACTCATAGGAGAGAGTAGAATGGCTATTTCCAGAGTTCGGGAGGAGAGGAAATGAAAAGATGTTGATCAAAGGGTACAAAGTTTCAGTTATGCAATATGAATGAGTTCTGGAAATCTAATGCTTATACATATGTTTTTAAGTAAGTGTTGATCAAGAAGGAAGGAAAAAATGAAGGAGCAAGGCAGAGAGGAAGATGAATCATGAGAGACTATGGGCTTTGGGAATCAAACTGAGGCTTTTAGAGGAGATTAGGGCAGAGGGATGGGCCTGGTGATGGGTGTTAAGGAGGGTACGTACTGCATGGAACTCTGGGTGTTATATGCAAACAATGAACCATGGAACACTACATCAAAAATTAGTAATGGGGGCACCTGGGTGGCTCAGTGGGTTAAACCTCTGCCTTCGGCTCAGGTCATGATCTCAGGGTCCTGGGATCAAGCCCCGCATTGGGCTCTCTGCTTGACAGGGAGCCTGCTTCCACCTCTCTCTCTGCCTGTCTCTCTAGCTACTTGTGCTCTCTCTCTCTGTCAAATAAATAAATAAAGTCTTTTAAAAAATTAGTAATGTACTGTATGATGACTAATATAACATAAAAAGAAAACTTTTTAAATGTTTTTCAAGATAAACTCATAGGAGTTTCATAGTAGGAACTTAAATGCACCTTTCAAAGAAGTTGAGAATTACAGAAACATTTTTTTTTTATTACAAAGCTGCATTTGGTATATCACCTAAAATATGGCTAAGAATTTTAAGTGTCCTCCACCTTAACCTTTAAATATGATAACACAATCTTGTGACCAATAAGTTCAGCTGATAGAAAGAACTAGATAGGAAAAAACATGTTGAGGGTTGGGTGTGGTATGAACAGCAGACAATGAAATGTGCTACATAATACCTAAATTAAGTGTGGACTAGATACCAATAAAACTTGGTAACAACTGGTTTAAGAAAAACTCGTGGCACCTGAGTGGCTCAGTCAGTTGAACATCTGACTCTTGATTTTGGCTCAGGTCATGATCTCAGGGCTGTGGGAGCCAGACCTGAGTCAGGCTCCACACTCAGCAGAGTCTGCTTCTCTCCTTCTCCCATTCCCCCTGCCCTTCTCTGGCTCACATGCTCTCTCTCTAAAATAAATGAATAAATCTTTAAAAAAAGAGAAAAGTTGATTCATGATTTCCAGTTTCAGAGGAAAAAAAAGAAAGAAAGAAAGAAAGAAAGACACTTCTGGAAACGCAGATGTGGAAACAACTGCTGACCACTTGAATGGACACCTGTTGAAATAGCTGATGTGTGGAAATCTAAGGGAGTTTATCTCCTACGATCTTCTGTATCTAATACTTCTGATAAAAGTTAAAGTCCAATTACTCTTTTTAAAAATATATATTTATTTATTTACTTCACAGAGAGTGTGACTGCACGAAGAAGGGGCAGAGGGAGAAAATCTTCAAGCTGAAGTTGTGTGTGTGTGTGTGTGTTGAGCTGTATAAATTATTTCTATATGTTGCCTATTAACCCTTATCAAACTCATCATTTTCAAATATCTTCTCCCATTCAGTAGGTTGTCTTTGTTGTTGCTGTTGTTATCGTTGTTTCTCTGGTGGTTTCCTTTGCTCTGCAAAAGCTTTTTAGTTTGATGTAGTCCCAATAGTATATTTTTGCTTTTCTTTCCCTTGCCTCAGGAGACTTATCTAGAAAAACCTTCCTTCAGGGGACATCAAAGAGATTAATACCTATGTTTTCTTCTAAGAGTTTTATGATTAAAGGCATTTAGGTCTTTAGTCCATTTTGAGTTTACTTTTATATATTGTGTATTTAAGTGAACTTTTCATTGATTTACATGTTTAGTTTTCCTGAAACCATTTGTTGAATAGACTGCCTTTTCCCCATTGCATATTGTTGACTCCTTCATTGTATATTAATTGAACGTATAGTCATGGGTTTATTTCTCAACTCTATTCAATTCCATTTAGCTACATGTCCATTTTTGTGTTAGTACCACACTGTTTTGATTACCTCATTTTTGTATTATACCTTGAAATTTGGGATTGTGATACTTTCAGTTTTGTTCTTTTTCAAGAATGCTATGGCTATCCATGATCTCTTCTGGTACCACACAAATTTTAGGATTATTTGTGCTAGTTCTGTGAATAATGTTGTTGGTATTTTATAGGGATTATATGAAATCTGTAGATTACTTTTAGTAAAATGGATCTCTAAGGTTAGGAACAAGACAAGAATGTCCATTCACCACTTTTATTTAACATGGTACTGGAAGTCCTAGCTACAGCAATCAGAAAAGGAAAAAAAAAGGAATAAAAGGCATTCAGATTGGTAAGAAAGAAGCGTAACTTTCACTATTTGCAGATGACATGATACTATATATAGAAAACCATAAGGTTTTCACCAAAAACTACTTGAACTGATAAATGAATTCAGTAAAGTCACAAGATACAAAGTCAATATACAGAAGCCTGTTGTATTTCCATACACTAATAATGAAATACCAGAAGGAGAAATTAAGATAATTTTCCTATTTACAGTTGCACCAAAAAGAATGAAATAGCTAGGAATAAACTTAACCAAGGAGGTGAAAGACTTGTACTCTGAAAACTGTAAAACATTGGTGAAAATAACTGAAGATGACACAAACAAATGGAAAGACATTCCATGCCCATGAACTAGGAAAATAAATATTGTTAAGATATCCATACTACTCAAATATGTTCTTGGGTGTGAGATTTCTAGGGTGAAAAAAATCCACCAAATGCTTCCTTGCTGGAAGAATTAGGCACACTTGTGAAAGAAAAGGCTAAAGGTATTATTGTTAACCCGATCGTTCCTTCAGATATTTTCCCCACTTTCCCACACCTCTCTGGCTAGCTAACCTGTTGTTTGGTATGTATTGTTTTTACAATAGATATTCTGTGAAATAAATTTAAGTTGGGGTTGGTGTACTTATTCATCTCTGAGGAAATAGACATTTAATCCAAAAAATACAAAACTTTTGAAAAATATTGCTTTCAATATTTCAATAATTTCAAAAATATGAAATGCTGAAGGATAAAATTTGATGAAAGATATTCATGACTGATATAATGATGACTAGAGAACACTGCTGAGAAAAATTTAGCAAACCTTAAATAAATGAAAATATAGTTTGTGGTCATAGATCAGATAACTTAATGTTGTTAGGATATTTATTCTACCAAATTGGTAGAGTCTATGTAATCTCAATTTAAAGTATAAGTGCAGTTACCATCTGTATTCAAACATCATTATTAAATTATCAATGATTTATATTACTTACAGTGGGCCTTCTACTCCCATAATTTACTCATCCCATAACTGGAAGCCTGTATCTCTCACTGCCCTTCACCCACTTTTCCCTCTCCTCATCCTCCTACTCTCTGGCAACCATCGATTTGTTCTCTGTATTTATAAATCTGATTCTGCTTTTCATTTGTTTATTCATTTTTTTAATCCACATATGAATGAAATCATATCTTCCCTCTCAATTCTGATTTTATTTATATGGGTCATTTCTCATTCTTCATTATATGGGTCTTTATTTTTTTTCCTTGATTAACCTTTCTAAGGGTGTGCCAATTTATTTAACTTTTCAAAGAACCAGCTCTTGGTTTCATTGATACTATCTATAGTTTTTTGTTTTGTTTTGTTTTGTTTTTGTTTTTGTTTTGTTTTGTTTTGTTTTACTCTCTGCATCACTTATTTTTGTTCAGATCTTTATTATTACTTTTCTCCTATTCATCTTGGGCTTTGTTCTTTTTCTAGTTACTTCAGATGCAATGCCACATTGTTTATTTGAGCTTTTACTTGTTTCTTAAAGCAGGTTTGTATTGCTATATACTTCCCTATTAAAATGGCTTTCCCTGTTCCCAAAGATTTTGGATCATTATGTTGGCATTTTCATTTGTCTTCACATTTTTTTTTAATTTCTTCTTTGACTTCTTCAGTGATCAATTTATTGTTTAGTATCATGTTGGTCTCCATGTGTTTGTGGGTGTTTTTTTTCCCCCAGTTTTTGTCTTTTGATTTATTTGTAGTTTCATACCATTGTGTTTGGAGAAGAATCATGATATAATTTCAATCTTCTTAAATTTATTGAGACTTCTTATGGTCTAATATGTGATCTATTCTACATAATTTTCATGTGCTCTTGAAAACAATGTGTATTCTGTTGTTTTGGGATGGAATGTTCTGTATATATGTGTTATGTGTATTGTTTTCTTATTGATTTTCTGTCTGGATGATCTATTCATTGGTTTAAGTGGGTGTTAAAATCATCTACTATTACTACATTACGATTAAGACCTCTATGCTCATTAGTATTTGCTTTATGTCTTTAGATGATCCAGTGTTGGCTGCATAAATACTTATAATTGTTATATCCTCTAATTGGATTTATTCCT
This sequence comes from Martes martes, assembly GCF_963455335.1. Taxonomy (NCBI): domain Eukaryota; kingdom Metazoa; phylum Chordata; class Mammalia; order Carnivora; family Mustelidae; genus Martes; species Martes martes. Next base: position 65,769,646 of record NC_137897.1, read on the forward strand.
TTATCATCATGTAATGCCCTTCCTTTTCTCTTATTATATAGTCTGTTTTAAAATCTATTTTGTCTGGGGGTGCCTGGATGGCTCAGTGGGTTAAAGCCTCTGCCTTCAGCTCAGGTCATGATCCCAGGGTCCTGTGATCCAGTCCCACATTGGGCTCTCTGTTCAGCGGGGAGCCTGCTCAACCGGGAGCCTGCTTCCCCCTCTCTCTCTTAAAAAAAGAAAGAAAAAAAATCTATTTTGTCTGATATAAATGTTGCAACCCTGGTTTGTTTTTCCTTGCATTTGCATGGTGCATATTTTTCTATCTCTTTGCTTGAAGTTCACTTGTAGCTTTAGATCTGAAATGAGTCTCTTGTAGGCAGCATATAGAGTTCCTGCTTTTTCAGTCATTCTGCCACCTTATATTGTTTGATTGGAGCAGTTAGGTCATCTACATTTAAAGTAATTATTGACAAGTATATACTGATGGCCATTTAAAAAGTTGTTCTTTGGACTTTTTTTTTTATTTTTTCCTCCTTTCTTCTCTTGCACTCTTTCTTTTTGCTTGATGAGTTTCTAAATTTTTATGTTTGGCTTTATTGCTCTTTATATTTTGTGTATCTATTATAGGTTTGAGGTTTGTGGTTACCATGAAGTTCATTTATAACATCCTAAGTAAATAGCAATCTGTATTAATTGATGGTCATTTAAGTTCAAGTATTTTTTTAAGTTCTTTTTTTTCTTTTCTTCCTTCTCTTACCTTTATCTCTTTTCTCCACATTTCATGTGTATATTGTCTTACTTTACATCTTTTAATGTGTACGTTTCTTATGTCTAATTTTGGCCATTGTTTTTTAAACTTAAGGAAGTCCTTTTAAAACTTCTTGAAAGGCTGGTTTAGTGGTGAAACTCCTTTATTTTATCTTTCCTGAGAACGGGCTATTTTTCCTTCAAATCTGAATGATTATATTTTTGGGTGTGATATTCTTGGTTGTAGTTTTTTTTTTTTTCCCCTTTCCTTTGATTATATTGTTTCAATCTCTTATGGCTTGTGAAGTTTCATCTGAAAATCAACTGATAGTCTTATAGGGTTTCCCCTGTAGGTAACTTTTTGTTTTTCCCTTGCTCTTTTAAAGATGCTGTCTTTACATTAAAATGTTGACATTTTAATTATTATGTGCCATGGTGTGTACCTCCTTGAGTTCATCTTCTTTGAAGTTTCCTGTGCTTCTTAGACTCAGTTATCTATTTCCTTCTCTGTGTTAGGGATTTTTTCAGTTATTATTACTTCAAATAAATTATCTATCCATTTATCTCTCTTCTTTTTTTGTGACCCTTATAATGCAAATGTTTTTTCACTTGATATTGTCCAAGAATTCTCTTCATCTATCCTCATTTTTTAAAAAATCTTTTCTCTTCTTAGTGTTCAGCTTGTGTGTTTTCCATTACTCTGTCTTCCAGCTTGCTGATATATGCTTCTGTGTCCTCTGATCTAGTGTTGGTTCCCTCTACTGTGGTTGTTAATTCAGTTACTGTATTCTTAAACTTTGAATGGTTATTTTTAATATTTTCTATATCTTTATTGAAGTTCTTACTGAGATCTTCCACTTTTTTCTACAGCCTGGTTAGTGTCTTTATGATCATTAATTTAAAAATTTTATCAGTTGTATTGCTTATCTGTTTGATTTAGTTTTTTTTTTCATTATTCTTTCCTTTGGGGCATATTCTTCTATCTGTCCCTCTGGTTGACTTTGTTTCTGTGGGTTACTGGAAAGGCTACTCATCCCAAACTTGAAGGAATGATCTTGTGTATGGTGTTCACTATGCAGACTGTGTGCTTGGTGAATTTTGCTTGCTGGTTAGAGCTATGATTACATATAATAATTATAATAATAGGGGGAAATAATAGAAGGAAATAAAAGAAAAAAGAAAGAAAAGGAAAAAAGGAAAAAATGGAAAAAAAGAAAAGAAAAAAACAAAAAGAACGAAAATTTTAAAAGACAAGACATTAAAATAAGTAAATAATAAATAGATAAATAAATTTTAATTAAAAAATTAAAATTAAAACGTGGCTCATTTTCTCTACCTAGCACCACAGAAGCCATGGGCTTCCAGACCTTGGGTTTCCTAAAGTCACAAGCTCACTGTGAACCAGAACCTGTTTAGGTTTTTGTTTTATCTTGGAAGGATAGAAAGCCTTCCCACAGCTCCTTGATCTTTTTGAACTGTGTGTCCCCCCCGCCCCGCCAGGTTCCAGCATGAGGGAGGCTGGTGTGGGTTTCTGGACCCTGGGCTTTCTGAGATTGCAAGTTCTCTGTGATGACCAGACCCATTATGGTGCCTGCACCGTTTTCCAGACTAGGTTTTGAAGATTGAGTGGGAATACAAATTATGTTGTTATCCAGTCCCCCTGACCTGGAGATCATTCCCTCGGCTCCTCTGCTGCTTGACAGAGTTCCAGTGTTTTCTGTCTTATATGCTAAATTCTCTTTTAAATTGTGGCCTTTTTCTGTGCCCAAGGACAGATGAATTTGTTCTCAGCCCTTTAATGCTATCCACCCCCACTGCCATTTGCAGAATCAGGGATGGTGGTTCTATTTGCTAAAGTGTCTCCATCCTTCTTGCTATTCCTTCTATCTTTGGTATTCAGAAGCTGTTCTGTAAGCCCTCAGTTTTTTTTTCAGGAGGAATTTTTCTATTAGTAGATGTAATTTGTTGTATTCCATGGATATGTGAGTTCAGTGTCTTCCTACTTTGCCATCTTGTACCAAAACTCCACTTTATGTCTTTGGTTAGAACATTTACATTTAAATAATTATTGATATGTATATATGTATTGCCCTTTTTAATTTGTTTTCTGTGTGTGTGTGTGTGTGTTCCTTTTTTGTTCCTTTCTTATTCCCTTTCTTTCTTTCTTTGTAATTGATGGATTTCTGCAGTCTTATGTTTGGCTTTCTTTCTCCTTATTTTTTTGTGTATCTATTATATATTTTGGCTCTGGGGTTACCATGAGTTTTATATGTAACACCCTAAGTATATAATACTATATATTAAGTTGATGGTCATTTAAGTTCAAACGCATTTTAAAAATGCTTTTTTTAAGTTAACTACTACATGTTTCATGTATATGTTGTCACATTTTACATTTTTTTTACTAATAATTTTCTTATGTCTAATTATGGCCTTTTCCTTTCACTTAAAGAAGTTCTTTTAACTGGTTTAGTGATGATAACTTCCTTGACTTTTATTTTCTGGGAAACTTTATCTCCCTCTCATTCTGAATGGTAACTTTGCTAGGTAGAGCATTCTTTGTTGTAGGTTTTTGCTTTTAAGAACTTTGAATGTTATCATGTCAAACCCTTCTCGCTTGAAAAGTGCTGAAAGATCAGTTGATAGCCTTATGCAGTTTCCCTTGTGTGTAATCTTTTTTTTCTTGATGCTTTTAAAATTCTCTATCTCTACTTTTACCATTTAAATTATTATGTGTCTTAGTGCTGGTCTTCTTGGGTTGAGTTTGTTGAGGGTTTTCTGCGACCCCTAAATCCAGGTATCTGTTAATTTCCTCAGATTAAGAACATTTTCAGCTGTTATTTCTCCTAATACTTTCATCCTTCCCTCTTTCTTCTTCTGGGATCGCTATGATGCAAATATTATTACACTTGAGGATGTCACTGAGTTCTCTTAACCTATTCTCATTTTTAAAATATTTTTTCCTTTGCTGTTCAACTTTATTGCTTTCCACTGTCATATCTTTCAGATCATTGACCTGTTCTTCTGCTTCCTCTAAACTCCTCTTGATTCACTCTAGTGTATTTTTTAAAATTTTTAATTATTGAGTTATTTATCTCTCATGGATTCTTTCTTATATTTTCTATCTCTTTGTTGAAGTTATCAATGAAACCCTCCACTCTTCTCTCAGGTCCAGTGAATATTTTATAACCATTACCTTGAATTCTGTATCAGACATATTGCTTATCTCCTTGTAGTTTACCTCTTTTGCTGTGTTTTTTCCTGGTCTTTCATTTCAGAGATATTTTTCTATCTCCTCATTTTGTCTAATGATCCATGTTTCTTTCTATGTGTTAGGAAAATCAGCTATGTCTCCTGATCTTGAAAGTAGTGGCTCTATGAAGAAGGGGAAGAAGGGATCCTGTGGTGCCCTGCAGTGCAATATCCTCTGTTAGTCAGAACTAGGTGCTTCAGGGTTGTCACCTATGTGTGTTGCTTACGTCTTCCTTTTGTGGCTGAGCCTCATTTGACTTCAGTCCAGTTGACTGCAATGACCCAGTTTGCCATTGTGGGTCCACCAGACAGGATTTGGTTTCTGTAATGCTGTTGAGGGTTTAGTCTGGAGCTGCTGCGGGCTAATAGTTGGGTGGAGTCAACATTCAGTCCAGATGCCTGCCCTAGTCTACAGTAACAGTAGCCTTCAGGACATTCTCTTTGCCTTGTCCCCTTAGAGGTTTTCATTGCTGGGCAGGGCTGGCAGGGTGAATGCTTGCCCCAATTTTGTGTATTAGGGCTACAGTTGCACTGACCTGCAAAATATTCTTCCTGCACTGTGTTCTGAGAGGCTTTCATTGGTAGGTTTGGCTGTGAAACCAGATGCTTGCCTCCAGTCCTGGTTGGATTGGCAGGGCCCTCTCTGTGCTGCCAATTATAGAATTTGGCTACTGAGACTGTGGTCACACTGAGTATATGGTTATCTTCTCTCCCCAGGGCAGGAGTCACTTTGGAGTAGTGTCATTCACTGTTGCGGTTGCTTTCAGGGCATGTCTTTGAAGGAGCTGCTTTGGAACAATACCTGTTCAGTGGGACAGGTTGGATTGGGTGGACCCACAGGGGAGTTTGTGGGGTAGGGCACATTGTCATAATACCATAGGTAGAGATTGTTCCCTCTGGTTCTGGCAAATGTCCTGCTATCTAGACTACAGGAGGGAAAGAGAAGTGGTTATTGTGAACATATATATTTTTAGGGGGAGAAGTCTGAATGTGAAGGAAATGTACAGGATTAAAGCTGCTCTTTATAGAGGAATGTTTATATTCTTTTATTTTCCTTTTAGTCCATATAGCCCTTTTATGCACACATATACACATATGTATGTTCAAAACTAGTATTAAAATAGTCTGATATCAAATAATTAGATATTTATTAAACAACCAAATAGATCCAATCAATGAAAAAATGAAAAAAATGACTGATTCAGTTCAAACTGTAAAATAGTGTGTGTATACACAGCTGCAATTTTAAAATGGATATCAGAAGCATCTATACACTGTAAAGTACAGTTACTCTGTCTTTTACCTTCAACTTCCTGTTATTTCCAGTGTCTTTGTGATGTCATCACTCAACATTACTACTGAATTTACAATGGTAAAGTCCTGGCAACATGTACGCAGGGGAAATGTCTCTTCCAAGATTGTAAGTACTTTGTTTAATACTTTTTCAGTATTTTTAATGACTAACATGCTCAACTTAGCAACATACTTATATTTTTAAATGTAAATAATGTTTCTTTCTTGGAAATTTTATTTATAGATTAAAATTTTAAACAGAAGTATGAAATTTTTAACAATATCTTGGGTGTTTTGAATTGAGATTTAGCTACTTCAGGCTTTTTCATGAAATACTTACATGGTCTTAACCATTGTGTGTGTGTGCTTATAATCACATCCTATTTTAAGGAGAAAGGAAGTAATTACTGTGTATGAAGACATTTAAAATGGAAAGCTGGATAAAATGTAGTTAAGACTTTATTATACAACTTTGATGTACTTAATTTTATATAAAAGGAAAATTAGACCATTCCTTTGCCCTGATAAAAAAGGAAGGCTTAGTATCATTTCCAATAAAAGAAAGTATAGTGAGTTGACTTTCAAAAGGAATCATTAAGTGGATGATGAATATTATTAATATGGAACTAAACAATAGTATTTCTGCAGGCTTTAGTGGCCACAGTCTTTCAATGTTGGTCTTTAAAAGTTGATCTCCTCTGAAAGAATATTGCTGAAATAATATAAAAATTAGGATAATATAGACCACATTGATTTGGAGCCACCAGCTAATAGCCATGTGTATTAAGTTGAACAAAAGAGATTATCATACTCAACCATTTTTTACCTAAAAAAATGGAAATTTCAATCTGATAGAAAAAGCAGATAAAAATCAGTAAGAAAGATATACTTAAGATGACATAAAAACAGCTGAAAGTTATAAACAGGTATTTTATAGAAAAAAATGTGAATGGCCAATACATATATGAAAAGTGGTACAACCTTATTTATGAAAAGAAAACTTAGAGAATCTTTAACTCAGAAATTAAAATTCTAAAAACAAAAACAAAAACAAAAACAAAACAAAACAAAACAAAGAAAAAAAACACCAAAACCACCTTTTTAAATGATACATTTTTGTGATGTTTCAATGTTTTTCAATGAGTATGTGTTACTTTTAAAATCAGAAATTTCAATACACTGTGAAAGAAAGGAAAAGAATCACTTAATCTAGAAATTGAAATTGAGCTCCTAGTGCTTTTAGAAAGATATTTCTAGTTTGATGCTGCCTCCATCTCCTCTTTCCTCTTACATCATAAAGGCTTCAGGATTACATCACCATTGGGCATTATGTCTGAAACACACTGTCATCAACAAAATCTTCTGTATCTTCCTCTGCTTCATATCTGAATATCTCCATACTTTCTTGCTCTCTGAAACTTTGCTGTTTCTCGAATACACTGTATTTCCTGAGGCCCTCTTGAGTAGGAGATGTTTTCTTTCCACATCCCTTCCTACCACTGGACCCGGAGGTGCAGTAAATGTATGTTTGTGTTCTCAATGGCATTTCCAACTCATTCTATATCCTTACTCCCTAAAAATTGCCAGTTTTGAATCTCATGATTATATCATCTGTGACCTTTCCTTGTTATATTCATCTAGTAACTCTCAGGTCATTCCTTTTATTTTGCCATGATTTTCTATCTGGCCCACTGTCATTCCCTAGTGATTTTAAGATGTAGATCATCATTCTTATATCCTAACACCTCAATTATTTGACTTTACTTTCTGAAATTATCTTGCCTTCCATCTAATTTCAGTGGCCCACTCTTATTCATATCCCTTCAAAATTTTAAATTCAAACATTTCATTTTCCAACCACTGCTTCAGGTACCTCTAATATCCACGCTCCAAGAATTCTTCTACCCCTATAAGACCTACAATTGATTTTATCACCTTCGAGCTATTGTTGATCAGTCCTTTCCCCATGGCTTTACTTACGTTCTTACCCTTTATAGATCCTTACCTATCTTAGGTTCTTATAGGCTCGTGGTGAACTGATACAAATAAATTCCTGCATACATCTTCAATCCCCTTTACTCACTCTCCTTTTAACATTTCTTTGGCAAAACCCTAATTTTAGGGGCACCTGGGTGGCTCAGTGTGTTGGGCCTCTGCCTTCGCCTCAGGTCATGATCTCAGGGACCTGGGATCAAGCCCCACATTGGGCTCTCTGCTCAGTGGGGAGCCTGCTTCCCTCTCTCTCTCTGCCTGCCTCTCTGCCTACTTGTGATCTCTGTCTATCAAATAAATAAATAAAATATTTTTAAAAAACCCTAATTTTAGTTAAATCCAACTTCTCTATTACTCCTCAGTAGTATCTTTGCAAGCTGAATATTGCAGGAAAACCGTGTAGCCATGACAGTTGACTTCAATTTAATTTATAATGTCAAACTGCAAGTGGACCATTAATGATATCCAGCAGTGGTATTAAACTTCTCTCATCTGTTCAATCTCTCCTTTAAGATGAATATTTCTTACATTCTTTTCTCTTAAATTTACAATAGATTTTTCCAACCTACTTTGGCTAATAGAGACAAATAGGGGACATTTTCACCATTGCCACAACTAAATATCCTAGTCTATATGTATCTTTACAAACTTTTTTCCTTCCTTCCTCCTATTGGGGTAGATACCCTCCTCTTGCTCACATCTAAGTATAACTTAAGATGTATTAGTTTCCTATGGCTACTGAAACAAATTACCATAAACTTGCTAGCTTAAAACATTAGACATTTATTGTCTCACATTTCTGGGAGCTGAAAGTCCAAAATCAAGATGTTAGCAGTATGGGTACTTCTTAAGGATCTAAGAATCTGTCCCATGATTCTCCTAGCTTCTGGAAGTTTCTGGTAATCATTGGCATTCTTTGGATTGTAGATACAGCACCCCAATCTCTGCCTCCACCATTACATGTCACACTCTCCCTGATTGTGTGTGTCTGTATCCAAATTTCCTTCTTCTCATAAGAACACTAGTCATTGTGTGGGAGCCCACCCTAATCCATATGACCTCATCTAAACTATATTACATCTGCAAAGACCCTGTTTCCAAATAAGGTCAATTTCACAGGTACCAAATGATAGGACTTGAATATATCTTTATGGGTGACACTATTCAACACACTGCACTAGGCATTAGATGTTCATCACTACTTAAGGATATGGCTCTTATAATTAAGTTATCTTCTGTATCCTCATTCTTTATCTTTCTTCTTTAGCTTTATTGAAACATAATTGACATATAATTGTGTATATTTGAGGTGTACAATGTGATGATTTGATACTCTGATGCATTGCAAAACTATGACTATGGTAAGTTTAGTTAACACCTCCATCACATCATGTAATTACCTTTTTTAAATTTTTTGTTGTTGTGTTGGTGGTGAGAACATTTGAAGTCTACTCTTTTATCAAATTTCAAGTATATAATAAAGCATTGTTAACTATGGTCACTGCACTATGCATTAGATGCCCACTATATATTCATCTTATAACTGGAAGTTTGTACCCTTTGAACATTTCTGCATTTCTCCTACCTGGCAGCCCCAGGCAATCACCACTGTACAGTTTCTAGGAATTCAGCTTCTTTACAATTCACATATGAATGAGATCATAGAGTATTGTATTTCTGTCTAATTTATTTTACGTAAAATAATACCTTCAGGGTCCATCTCTTTTGTCATAAATGACAGGACTTCATTTTTTCTCATGGCTGAACTGTATCTATATATCTACATATCTTTCTACCATCTATCTATTATCTATCTATCTATCATCTATAATCTATCTATCATCTGTCATCTATCTATATCTTTGATAGAGTGATTTGATTTCCTTTGGATATATACCCAGAAGTGGGGTTGCTGTATCATATGGCAATTCTATTTTTAATTATTGAAGAACTTCATCCTATTGTCCATAATGACTGTACCAATTAACCTTTGTGTCTAGAGTGTTCAAAGGTTCCAACTTCTTCATGACCTCACCACAACGTGGTTCTTCCATTTTTTGATAAGAGCCACTTTAACAGGTGTGAAGTGACATCTCATTCTAGTTTTGATATGGACTACCTTGATAATTAAAGTTTGCCAAGCATCTCCTCATGCACCTGTTGGCCATTTGTATCTCTCCCTTGGGAAAGTGTCTATTTAGTTTCTCAGCACATTTTAGTTTTGTTTCAGGTTTTTATTTAAATGCCAGTTAGTTAACATACTGTACAATACTAGTTTCAGGTGTAGAATTTAGTGATTTGTCACTTACATAAAGCACCCAGTACTCATCACAAGTGCCCTCCTTAATACCCATCACCCATTTAACTGATCCTGCCCATCTCCCCTCCAGCAACCCTCAGTTTGTTCCCTAAAGTTAGGAGGTTTTATGGTTTGCCACTTTGTTGTTGTTTTTTCTTTCTCTATACATTTTAAAATTCGGATTATTTTTATTATTTTTTCTATAGAGTTGTTAAGAATTCCTCATATATTTTGTGTATTAACCTCTTATAGACAGTTTCCAAATATTTTGTCCCATTCTATATGCTGCCTTTTTATTTCAATGATTTTTTTTTTCCTTTTGACGTGCAGAAGCTTTCAATGTGATGTAGTTTCATTTTGTTTTTGTTTTTTTGCTTATACATTTGGTGCATCTCTTTATATACCTGTTGACCATTTGTATGCCTTCTTTGAAAAAGGTCTATTCAGGTAATTTGTCCATTTTTTAATCAATTTACTATTTTAATATTGAGTTGTGTAAGTTACCTAAATATTATGGATATTAAGCCCTTATCAGATAATTGGTTTGCAAATATTTTCTTCCTTTCAACATGCTGCTTTTCAATATTATCAATTGTTCATTTGCTGTGCAGAAGCTAAGCTTTATAGAGTCCTACATATTTTTATTTGCTTTTGTTGCCTGAACTTTTGGTGGCATATCCAAAAAATAAAAAAATAATGTCAAGGGCATATCAAAGATATTTCTTCCTATGTTTTCTTCTATGAGTTGAAAAGTTTCAGTTCTTATGTTTAAGTTTTTAACCCATTTCAAGTTAATTTTTGTGATTTGTGTGAGATGGGATTCCACTTTTATTCCTTTGTATATGGATATCCACTTTTCCCAGACCTATTTATTGAAGAGATGATCCATTTGTGCCCTCATAAAGGATTAGTTGATTACATGTGCATGGATTTATTTCTCTGTTCTTCATTACATTCCATAGGTCTATGTTACTGTTTTTATTCCAACCATACAGTTTTAATTACTATACCTTTGTATTCTAGTTTGCAATCAGGAAGTAATAGCTCCAGCAATATCCCTCTTTCTCAAGACTCTTTTGGCTATCCATAGTCTTTTGTGCATACATATGATTTTTAGGGTTGTTAGTTCTATTTCTGTGGAAAAATTCTATTGGAATTTTGATCAGGATTGCATTTATTCTATAGACGGATTTGGTAGTATTGGCACTTTAATAGTATTATTCTACTGAACCCTGAACTTGGGTTATCTTTCCAGTTACTTGTGTCTTCATTTCTTTCATCAATAATTGAAATTTTTCAATGTACAAATATTTAACTTCTTTGGATTGTAAGAATTTTATGGTTTTTAAGTATTCTGAATTAGATTGTTTACTTTTCTTTTTTTAATTTTTACTTAAATTCCAGTTAGTTATTATATAATATAATATTAATTTAAGGTATAAAATTTACTGGTTCAACACTTACATCTCAAGAACTGCCCTTCTTAATCCCTATCACCTATTTAATCCTTCTTCTTGCCCACCTCTGCTCTGGTAACCATTAGTTTTTTTTGTCTACAATTAAGAGTATGTTTCTTGGTTCGCCTTTCTTTTTTTCCTTTGCTCATTTGCTTTATTTCTTAAATTCCACATATGAGTGAAATCATATAGTATTTGTCTTTCTCTGACTGACATATTTTGCTTCACATAATACTCTCTAGTTACAACCACATCATAACGATGGAAATAGTCATTCTTTTTTATGGCTGAATAAGATTCCATTATATATGAAACTTTTTTATTCATTCATATATTGATAGTCACTTACACTGCTTTCATAATTTAGCCATTGTACAAAATGCTGCTATGAACATAGGGGTACATCAATCCCTTTGAATTAGTATTTCTCTATTCTTTGGGTAAATACCTAGTAGTGCAATGGCTAGATCATAGGGTAGTTCTATTTTTAACTTTTTTTTTTCAGTTACAATGACCACAAAGTTTATTGGATAAGTGTTTCAATTTTTCTCACTCCTATTTGTGTGTCTCCTTGTTAGATAGCATTCATTTTTATTCAGTATACATTTATTATCTTCCTGAAATTAATTTCCACAAATAGTTTTTGAGGTAAGTACATGTGAAGAAAAAGAACCTCATCTTCCCCAAGAAAGTTTGGCCTTTGAGGAAACTCCATGGTGTTTTTCATAGGGGCAGCACCGGTTTGCATTCCCACCAACAATGTAAGAGTGTTCTCCTTTCTCCACAACTTTGTCAAAACTTGTTTCTTGTGTTGCTGATTTCAACCATTCTGAGGTTATATCTCTTTAGAGTTTTGATTTGTTTTTCCCTGATAATAAGTGATGTTGACATCTTTTCATGTGTCTTTTGACCACGTGTATGTCTTCCTTAGTAAAATGTCTATTCAAGTCTTCTTCCCATTTTTAATTAGATTATTCATTTTTGAGTTGTTAAGTTTTATAAGTTCTTTATATATTTTCAATACCAATACTGTGTCAGATAACCATAAGAGACTGTTAACTATAGCAAGTGAACTGAGGGTCGTTGGAGGGGAGGTGGGTGGAAGGATGGGGCAACTGGGTGATGGGCATTAAGGAGGGCACTTAATATAATGAGCACTGGGTGTTCTGTGCAACTGATGAATCACTAAATTCTACTTCTGAAACTAATAATATGGTATATGTTAACTAAGTTTAATTTGAATTTAAAAAATAATACATAATTTGCAACTATTTTCTCCCATCCCATAGTTGTGTTTTAGTTTTGTTGATTACTTATTTTGCTGTGCAGAAGCTTTTAAGTTTGCTGAAGTCACAGCACTTTATTTTTGCTTTTGTTTCCCTTCCCTCAGGAGACATATCTAGTAAGAAGTTGCTATGGTTAATGCCAAACAGGTTACTGATTGTGTTCTTCTCCAGGATTTTGATGGTTTCAAGTCTCATATTTAGATCTTTTATCCATTTTGAATTTATTTTTGTGTATGGTGTAAGAAAGTGGTGCAGTTTCATTCCTTTGCATGTTGCTGTCCTGTTTACCCAACACTTTTTTGAAGAGAATGTCTTTTTACCATTGGATATTCTTTCTTGCTTTTTGAGGATTAATTGTCCCTATAGTTGTGGGTTTATTTGGGTTTTCTACTCCATGCTATTGATCTATGTGTATATTTTTGTGGCAGTACCATACTTCATTGATCACTACAGCTTTGTAATATAATTTGAAATCTGGAACTTTGATGCCTCCAGCTTTGTTTTTTTGTTTTCAATATCATTTGGCTATTCAGGGTCAGTTGTGTTTCTATACAAATTTTATGGTTGTCTTTTGTAGTTCGGTGAAAAATGCTGTTGGTATTTTGATAGCAATTTCATTAAAGCTATAGATTTTTTTGGGTAGTAGAGACATTTTAAGAACATTGGTTCTTCCCATCCACAAGCAAAGAATATCTTTCCAATCCTTTGCATTGTCTTTAATTTCTTTGACCAGTGTTTTATAGTTTTAAAAGTACAGTACTTTCACCTCTTTGGTTAGGTTTATTCCTAGGTATCTTATCATTTTTGGTGCATTTGCAAGTGGGATTTATTCCTTAATTTAATGTTCTGCTGCTTCAATTTTGGTATATAGAAATGCCACAGATTTCTGTATGGTGATCTTTATCTTCTGATTGTACTGAATTTGTGTATGATTTCTAGCAAGTTTTTGATGGAGTACTTTGGGTTTTCTATATAGAGTATCATGTCATCTGCAAATTATGAAACTTTTACTTCCTTGCTGATTTGGATGCCTTGTGTTTCTTTTTGTTGTCTAATTGCTGTAATTAGGATTTTCATTACTTTGTTTAGATACAGTTGTGAGACAACTCTGTCTTATTCTTGACCATAGAGGTAAATCTCTCAGTTTATCCCCATTAAGGATGATATTAGCTGTGGGTTTTTCATAAATGGCCTTTATTATGAGAGGTATGTTCCCTCTAAAACTACTTTGTTGGAGACTTTTATTATGAATCAGTGTTACATTTTGTGGAATGTTTTTTCAGCATCTATTGAAAAGGTAGTATGGTTTTTATCCTTTCCTTTATTAATGTGTTTTTTTTTTAAGAGAGAGCAAAGAGGGGAGGAGTATAGGGGTATGGGGGGAGGAGAGAGAGAATCTCAAGCATACTCTGCACTCTGAGCACAGGGCCCAACACTGGGCTCAGTCTCACGACACTGAGATCATGACCTGAGCTGAAATTAAGAGTGAGACGCTTCAAAAGGTTGATATCCAGGATCTATAAAGAACTTCTCAAACTCAACACACACAAAACTGATAATCATATCAAAAAATGGGCAGAAGATATGAACAGACACTTCTCTAATGAAGACATACAAATGGCTATCAGACACATGAAAAAATTTTCATCATCACTAGCCATTAGGGAGATTCAAATTAAAACCACATTGAGATACCAACTTACAGCAGTTAGAATGGCCAAAATTAGCAAGACAGGAAACAACGTGTGTTGGAGAGGATGTGGAGAAAGGGGAACCCTCTTACACTGTTGGTGGGAATGCAAGTTGGTGCAGCCACTTTGGAGAACAGTGTGGAGATTCCTCAAGAAATTAAAAATAGAGCTTCCCTATGACCCTGCAATTGCACTGCTGGGTATTTACCCCAAAGATACAGATGTAGTGAAAAGAAGGGCCATCTGTACCCCAATGTTTATAGCAGCAATGGCCACGGTCACCAAACTGTGGAAAGAACCAAGATGCCCTTCAACGGATGAATGGATAAGGAAGATGTGGTCCATATACACTATGGAGTATTATGTCTCCATCAGAAAGGATGAATACCCAACTTTTGTAGCAACATGGACGGGACTGGAAGAGATGATGCTAAGTGAAATAAGTCAAGCAGAGAGAGTCAATTATCCTATGGTTTCACTTATTTGTGGAGCATAACAAATAACATGGAGGACATGGGGAGATGGAGAGGAGAAGGGAGTTGAGGGAAATTGGAAGGGGAGAACCATGAGAGACTATGGACTCTGAAAAACAATCTGAGGGTTTTGAAGGGGTGGGGGGTGGGAGGTTGGGTGAACCAGGTGGTGGGTATTTGGGAGGGCACGTATTGCATGGAGCACTGGGTGTGGTGCAGAAACAATGAATACTGTTACACTGAAAAGAAATTTAAAAAAAAAAAAAATCTTCTAAAAATTAAAAAAAATCCTTTTAGATTAAATAAAAGGATTATGAATAGCAAAAAAAAAAACAAAAAAGAGTGAGATGCTTAACTGACTCCACCACACAGGCACCAATTAATGTGGTTTATAATGTTGATTGATTTTAAATATTGAAACAGGGGTGCCTGGTTGGCTCAGTGGGTTAAGCCTCTGCCTTCCACTTTGGTCATGATCTCAGGGTCCTGGCATTGAGCCCTGCATCTGGCTCTCTACTCAGCAGGGAGCCTGCTTCCCCTATCTCTCTGCCTACTTGTGATCTCTCTGTCAAATAAATAAAATCTTTAAAAAAAAGAAAATATTGAAACAAACTGACAACCAATGAATAAATCCCTCTTGATCATGGTGAGTGATTTTTAAAATGCAATGTTGGATTTGTTTTCCTAGTATTTTATTTTATTTTCTACTATGTTATGTTATTCACTATACAGTACATAATTTGTTTTTGATGTAGTGTTCTTAGTATTTTATTGAGAATTTTTGCATCTGTGTCCCTCAGAGATATTGGTGTGTAGTTCTCTTTTTCAAAGGTCTTTCTCAGGTTTTGGTAGCAGTGTAATGCTGGCTTCATAGAATAAATTTGGAAGTTTTTCTTCCTTTACTTTTTGGAATAGTTTGAAAACAGTAAGTATTAACTCTTCTTGAAATGATTGGTAAAATTTGCATATAGAAGTCACATGGTTCTGAAATTTTTGTATGTTTGGAGTTTTTGATTCCTGAATTAATTTTTTGCTGCTTATTGTTCTTTGCAAGTTTTCTTTTTCTTCCTGTTTTCAGTTTTGGTAGTTTGTATGTTTCTATCCATTTATCCATTTCTTCCAGGTTTTCCAATTTGTTTGCATAGTTTTTCATAACATTCCATTATAATTTTTGTATTTCTGCGTGTTGGTTATTGTTTCTCTTCTCTCTGTGATTTTATTTATTTATTTAAAGATTTCGTTTATTTATTTGACAGACAGAGATCACAAATAGGCAGAGAGGCAGGAAGAGAGAGAGGAAGAAGCAGGCTCCCCGCTGAGCAGAGAGCCTGATGTGGGGCTTGATCCCATCCTAGGATCATGACCCAAGCCAAAGGCAGAAGCTTTAACCCACTGAGCCACCCAGGCGCCCCTGATTTTATTTATTTAGCTTCTTTCTGTTTTTGAAAAGTCTGTCTAGAGGTATAACAATTTTATTCATTTTTTTCAAAGAAGCTTCTTCTGGTTTAATTGATATGTATATACATATATATATAATATTATATTTATTTATTTATTCATTCATTCATATTTAGTTTCTATGACATTTATTTCTTTAATATTCATCATTTACTTCCTTCTGCTGACATTACTCTTTGTTTGTTATTCTTTTCTACCACCCTTAGGTGTAAGGTTTTTTGTTTTTTTTTTATTTGAGAAATTTCTTGTTGCTTGGGTAAACAATATACTTTCCAAAACCACATTTGCTGCATTCCGAACGTTTGGAATGTCATGTTTTCATTTTCATTTGTTTCCATGTATTTTTTTTTTATTTTTTCTATGACTTCCTGGCTGACTCATTCATAATTTAGTAGCATGTTGTTTATCCTCCATGTATTTGAAATGTTGTGATTATATCTGTGAACTGCATCCTGTCCACTGTTATTCAAAGCCATTATTTGTTGTTGTTTTTCTGTTTACATGATCTGTCTGTTGATGTAAGTGAGGTGTTAAAATCCTCTACTATTATTGTATTATTATCAATTAGTTTCCTTACATTAGTTATTAGTTGTTTTATATATTTGGGTGCTCCCATGTTGGGTGCACATTTACAATTGTTATATCTTCTTCTTGGATTGTCCTCTTTATTATGATATACTGACCTTCTTTATCACTTGTTGCAGTCTTTGTTTTAACATCTAGTTTTGGTGATATAAGTATTGTTACTCTGGCTTTCTTTTGACATCCATTTGCATGATAAATGTTTCACCATCCCCTCCCTTTAAATGTGAAGGTATCTTTAAGTCTAACATGAGTCTGCTGTAGGCAGACTATAAATGGGTTTTGTTCATCCATTCTGACACCCTATTTCCTTGGATTGGAGTATAAGTCCATTTGCTTTCAAAGTCATTATTTTTTTCTTTTTCAAAGTCATTATTGATAGATATGTATGTAGTGCATTTTAATTATTTGTTTTATCATTGTATCTGGATATTTTCTGTGATTTATTCTTGTCTTTGTCACTTTCGCCTTTCCTTTTCTTCAAAAGTCCCCTTTAATATTTCTTTCAGTACTGGTTTAGTATCACAAAATCCTTTAGTTCTTGTTTGTCTGGGAAATTCTTTATATTCTAAATAATAGACTTGCTATTTATGCTTGGTTCCAGATTTTCCCCATTCAGCACTTTGAATGTATTATGCCACTCCCTTATGACTTGCAAAATCTCTGTTGAGAAATCTCCAGCTAGCTTAATGTGTCTTCTCTTGTAAAATAAGGACTTTTTTGTCTTGCTGCTTTATGATTTTTTTTCTCACTGTATTTTCTTAAAAAAGATTTTATTTATTCATGGAAGATGGAAAGAGAGAGGCAGAGGGAGAAGCAGGCTCCCAGAGGAGCAGGGAACCCAATGTGGGACTTGATCCCAGGACCCTGGGATCACGACCCAAGCTGAAGGCAGATGCTTAACCATCTGAGCTACTCAGGCACCATCTCTATCACTATATTTTGCAAATTTAATTTCAATATATCTTAGTGTTGGCCTCCTTTTGTTGATTCTGATGGGAGTTCTCTGTGCATCCTGTATCTGGATGACTATTTCCTTCCAAAGATTAAGAAAGTTTTCAGTTATGATTTGTTCAAATAAATTTTCTGCCTTCTTTTCTCTCTGTGCTTCTCCTGAGGCTCCTATGATATGAGTGTTATTACACGTGTAAGAATTCAGAAAACTCAGCCCCTCTCATTTTTCAAACCAATCGTTGCTTTGGGGATCCGTTTTCCTTGTGCATCCCCTTCCATGCTCCTCTCTCTCTCTCTCATCCTTCTCTGTGACCACAGCTCCCTCCCCTCTGTGGCAACCATGATCCCTTTCTCCCTTAAACCACATCTCTGCACTTCCTCTTTTCTTAAATGTGGCTTCTTCTCTTCCTATAGTTCTGGAGTTTATCATGTCAGTCTTCAGGTTGACTTCTGAGGTATTTTGGAAGATCTGATAGTTATTTTAGTTGTGTTCCTGGGAGGAGATGACCTTTGGGTCTTCCTACTATGCTGCTATTTCTCCTCCCCTTCTCCTAGATTCTTTTCATTATATATCAGACATTCTTTTTTGTGTGTGCATAGAAATACAACAGACTTCTGTAAGTTGATTTGAATCCTGCATCTGTACTTAATCTGTTGATTAGCTCCAACAGTGTTTTATGGAGTCGCTAGGATTTTGCTTTCTATAAAATCATATATCCACAAACAAATAACTTTATTTCTTGATTTGGTTGTTTTTTATTTATTTATTTTTAGACTAGTTGCTCTGGATAGGACTTCCAGTACTATTTTGAATAGGGACAGCAAGACTGAGCACACTTGTTTTGTTTCTGATTATGGAGGAAGCTTGTAATATTTCAACATGATGCATGATTTAAGATATGGGTTTGTCATATATAACTTTTATTACATTGGGCTACATTTCCTTAATAACAAATTTGTTGAGAGTTTTTATATGAAAGGATATTGTATTTTGTCAAATGCTTTTTTCTGCATCTATTGAGATTATATGATTTTTCTTTCATTCTATTTATTTGGCTTGTTGTATGTACTAATTTGGGTTTATTTAATGTCTTTACATCCCAGAGATGAATCCCACTTCTTCATAGTGTATAATCATTTTAACATGCTGTTAAATTCAATTTGTTAATATTTTCTTGAGAATTTTTGTATGCATATTCATCAGAGTTATTGACCTGCAATTTCTTTATCTTTACTCTCTTTATATGCCTTGATATCAGGGTAATGCTTGCCTCCCAAAGTGATAATTGATATAGTTTTAGAATATAGGTGAGGTTTGGTGAAGTGAGTTCTGGAGCCAAGGACCAAGAAAGAATTCTTGAGACATCTTTTGTGCAAAACAGTGGTTTTGTTAAAGAATGGGGATAGGACTCTTGGGCAGAAAGAGCTTCACTGGGGTTGTGAAGAGCAATTGATTATATACTATGGGGTTAAGGGAAGTAATGAAAAAGGGAGCTTTTCATTACTTTTTTTTTTTTTAGAGTTTTTAATTTTGAAGTAATCTCTACATCCAGGTGGGTCTCAAACTCATAACCCCGAGGTCAAGAGTCAGGTGCTCTGACTGACTGAGACAGCCAGGCACTCTAAAAAAGGGAGCTTTTCAAAGAAACTTTCATATGCTAAAGAGCTCCTGTGAGATACTGGAGGCTTTGCCATTGTCAAATTAAGGTTGTTTTTCCCTCTTGCAAGACATTAACATTAAGACAGTTGAGAACTTCCTAGAGGAAAATCACACATATCCCACTGGGGTGGAAGTAGGGGAAGTTTGCCTGGTATCAGCTTGTGCTCTGTCCTCAGTTGGCCTTCTGCTCTTTCATCAGTCATGTTGTCACCTCTGTATTTTTGGAAATGTTTCAGAAGGGTTGGATTAATTATTTAAATATTTGGTGTAGGAACAACAGGTGGTTCAGTTGGTTAAGCATCTGCCTTTGGCTCAGGTCATGATCCTTGCTCAGCTGGGAACCTGCTTCTACCTCTCCCTTTGTCTCTCCCTCTGCTGCTCCCCTTGCTTTGTGCTCTCCCACTCTTGCTCTCTCTCAGATAAATAAATAAAATATTTTTAAAAATAAATGTTTGGCACAATTCATCAGGGGAATCATTTGTTACTGGGCATTTCTTTGATGGGAGATTTTTTTATTGTTCTAGTCTTTGTTCTTACTATGTGTCAATTTAAATTCTATTTTCTTTCTTTTTTTTTTTTTAAAGATTCACTCTTGATGGGTTTTGTGTTTCTAAAAATTCAGGCACTTCCATATTTTTAAATTGTTGGCATACACTTGTTCATAGTAGTCTTGTATGACCCTTTATATTTCTGTGGTATCAGTTGAAATAGCTCCTATTTCATTAATAATATAATTTATTTGAAATTTCCTTGTTTTTCCAGTTAGTCTAGCTAAAGTTTTGTTAATTTTATCTTTTAAAAAACTAAGTTCTTAGTTTTATCGATATTTTCCATTGTTTTCCTAGTCTTTAATTTATTTCTGCTCTAGTCTTTATCTTTCCTTTAATCTAACTTTGAACATAGTTCGTTCTTTTTCTAGTTCCTTGAGATGTCGTTAGATTATTTGTTTTAGATCATTCTTTTTTTCTTAATATAATTATTTATTGTGTTAAATTTGATTCTTAGAACTGCTTTTGCAACATTCTGTAAGTTTTGGTATGTTTCCATTTCCATTTGTGTCAAAGTTATTTTTTATGTCTGTTTTCATTTCTTCATTGATCCAAAGGGTGTTAGCCATTTGTATGTCTTCTTTGGAGAAGTGTCTGTTCATACCTTCTGTCCATTTTTTGATGCAATTATCTGTTTTTTGGGTGTTGAGTTTGAGGAGTTCTTTATAGGTCTTGGATATGAGCCCTTTGTCTATAGTGTCATTTGTGAATAACTTCTCCCATTCTGTGGGTCGCCTCTTTGTTTTGTTGACTGTTTGCTTTGCTGTGCAGAAGCTTTTGATCTTGATGAAGTCCCAAAGTTAATTTTCACTTTTGTTCCCTTTGCCGTTGGAGATGCATTTTGAAAGAAGTTGCTGTGGCAGGTGTCAAAGAGGTTACTGCCTATGTTCTCATCTAGGATTTTGAGATTCCTGCCTCATGTTGAGGTCTTTTATCCATTTTGAGGTTATCTTTGTGTATGGTGTAAGGGAATGGTCACGTTTCCTTCTTCTATACATAGCTGCCCAGTTTTTCCAGCAGCATTTATTGAAGAGACTGTTTTTTTCTTCCCTATGGTATATTTCTTCCTGCTTTGCTGAATATTATTTGACCATGGAGTTGTAGGTCCATATCTGGACTCTCTACTCTGTTCCACTGGTCTATGTGTCTGCTTTTGTACCAGTACCATGCTCTCTTGGTGATCACACTTTGTAGTAAAGCTTGAAATCAGGAAACGTGATGCCCCTTCTTTTGTTTCTCTTTTTCAACATTTCCTTAGAAATTCAGGGTCTCTTCTGGTTCCATACAAATTTTAGGATTGTTTGATCCAAAAATTTGAAAAATGCCAGTGGAATTTTGATCAGGATGGCAATGAAAGTGTTGATTGCTCTGGGCAATATAGACATTTTCACAATGTTTATTCTTCTGAACGATGAACATGGAATGCTCTTCCTTTATTTGTGTTCTCCTCAATTTCTTTCATGAGTGTTCTGTAGTTCCTCAAGTACAGATCCTTTACCTCTTTGGTTAGGTTTATTCCAAGACATCTTATGGTTCTTGGTGTTATAGTAAATGGATTTGGTTCTCTAATTTCCCTTTCTATATTTTCATTGTTAGTGTATAAGAAAGCAACTGATTTCTGTGCATTGATTTTCTATCCTGCCACATTACCGAATTGCAGTATGAGTTCTAGTAGTTTGGGGGTGGAGTCTTTGGGTTTTCCATTAAAATATCTTGTCATCTGCGAAGAAAAAGAGTTTGAATTCTTCTTTGCCAATTTGAATACTTTGTATTGCTTTCTGTTGTCTGATTGCTGTTGCTAGGATTTCTAGTACTATGTTGAACAACAGTGGTGAGAGTGGGCATCCTTGTCTTGTTCTTGATCCCAAAAGGAAAGCTATCAGCTTTTCCCCATTGTGGGATTTTTATAGATAGATTTTATGAAGTTAAGGAATGTTCCCTTTATCCCTATACTTTGAAGAGTTTTTATGAAGAATGGATGCTCTATTTTGTCAAATGCTTCTTCTGCATCAATTGAGAGGACCATGTGGTTCTTCTCTCTTCTCTTATTGATTTGTTCTGTCACACTGATTGATTTGTGAATGTTGAACCACCCCTGCATCTCATGGATAAATCCCACCTGGTCATGGTGGATAATCTTTTTAATGAACTGTTGGGTCCTATTAGCTAGGATCATGTTGAGAATCATGGCATCCATATTCGTCAGGGGTATTGGTATGAAATTCTTTTTGGTGGGGTCTTTGCCTGGTTTGGGGATCAGGGTAATGTTGGCTTCATAGAAAGAGTTTGGATGTTTTCCTTCTGTTTCTATCCTTTGAAAGAGCATCAGGAGAATAGGTATTATTTATTCTTTGAATGTTTGGCAGAATTCCTCAGAGACTCCATCAGGTTCTTGGCTCTTGTTTTTGGGGAGGTTTTTGATCACTGCTTTAATCTCGTTACTAGATATTGGTCTATTCAGGTTGTCAATTTCTTCCTGTTTCAATATTGGAAGTTTATAGGTTTCCAGGAATGCATCCATTTCTTCTAAACTGCTTAACTTACTGGCATATAGCTGTTGGTAATAATTTCTGATGATTGTTTCTACTTCCTTGGTGTTAGTCGTGATCTCTCCCTTTTCATTCACAATGTTATTACTTCGGGTCCTCTCTCTTTTCTTTTGGATTAGTTTGGCCAGTGATTTGTCGACCTTATTAATTCTTTGAAATAACCAGCTTCTAGTTTTGTTGATGTGCTCTACTGTATCTCTAGTTTCTAACTCATTGATTTCTGCTCTAATCTTAATTATTTCCCTTCTTGTGTGTGGGGTTGGCTTAACTTGTTGTTGATTTTCCAGCTCTTTAAGATGTAAAGAGAGTTGGTATATTCAGAATTTTCAATTTTTTTGATTGAGGTTTGGATGGCTATATATTTCCCACTGAAGGCTGCCTTTGCCATATCCTATAGGTTTTGCATAGGTGTGTCTTCATTCTCATTGGTTTCCATGAATTGCTTAAGTTCTTTGATTTCCTGGTTAAGTCACACATTCTTGAGCAGGATGGTTTTTAGCTTCCAAGTGTTTGAATTCCTTCAAAACCAAAACAGCATGGTACTGGCACAAAAACAGACACATAGACCCGTGGAACAGAGTAGAGAGTCCAGGTATGGACACACAACTCTATGGTCAACTAATCTTTGACAAAGCAGCAAAAAAATATGCAGTGGAAAAAAGTCTCTTCGATAAATGGTGCTGGGAAAATTGGACAGCTATGTATAGAAGAATGAAACTTGACCATTCTCTTACACCATACACAAAGATAAACTTGAAATGGATGAAAGAACTCAATGTGAGACAGGAATCTATCAAAATCCTGCAGGAGAACATAGGCAGTAACCTCTCTAACATCAGCCACAGCAACTTCTTTGAAGACATGTCTCTAAAGGCTTAGGAAACAAAAGCAAAAATGAACTTTTGGGACTTCATCAAGATTAAAAGCTTCTGCACAGCAAAGGAAACAGTCAACAAAGCAAAAAGGCAACCCACAGAATGGGAGAAGTTATTTGCAAATGACACACAGACAAAGGGCTGATATCCAAGATCTATAAAGAACTCCTCAAACTCAATACCCAAAACCAGATAATTACATCAAAAATGGGCAGAAGACATGAGCATACACTTCTCCAAAGAAAACATACAAATGGCTAACAGACACATGAAAAAATGTTCATCATTAGCCATCAAGGAAATTCAAATCCAAACCACATTGAGATACCACCTTACCCCAGTTAGAATGGCCAAAATTAACGAGACAGTAAACAACAAGTGTTGGAGACAATTTGGAGAAAGCAGAACCCTCTTACACTGGTGGTGGGAATGTAAGTTGGTGCAGCCAGTTTGGAAAACACTGTGGAGATCCCTTAAGAAATTAAAAATAGAGCTTCCCTATGATCTAGCAATTGCACTACTGGGTATTTACCCCAAAGATGCAGAATGTAGTGAAAAGAAGGCCCATATGTACCCCAATGTTCATAGCAGCAATGGCCACAATTGCTAACCTGTGGAAAGAACCAAGATGTCCTTCAACAAATGAATAGATAAAGAAGATATGGTCCATATATACAAGGAATATTAGCCCCTATCAGAAAGGATGAATATCCAACTTTTGCATCAATATGGGAGGGACTGGAGATTATGCTGAGTGAAATAGGTCAAGTAGAGAAAGTCAATTATCATATGATTTCACTTACTTGTGGAGCATAAGTAATAACAGGGAGAATACTAGGAGAAGGAAAGGAAAACTGAGTTGGGGGAAATCAGAGGGGGAGAGGAACCATGTGAGACTGTGGATCCTGAGAAACAAACTGAGGGTTTTGGAGTGGAGGAGGGTAGTGGATTGGGTGAGCCTGGTAGTGAGTATTAAGGAGGACATGTATTGCATGGAGCACTGGGTGTTGTACATAAACAATGAATCTTGGAACACTGCATCAAAAACTAATAATGTATTTTATGGTGGCTAACAATGGAATTTAAAAAAATGGTTTGAAAAAAAGGATTAAAAAAAAAAAGAAAAGGAAATTATACAAAGGAAATTATACAAAGGATTTTTACCCTAAGCAATTTCTAAACCCAGCAGGACAAACACCATTCAGTTTTCAGGCTTGGAAATAATTCACTGGGACTTGATGCTCCACCCTCTGTACCTTCAGCTTTGCCCTCGGAGTAATTTTTCCTTTTCCTTGAAAGGTAGCAGGTGTTTGTAACTAGCTTTCTTGGTCTGCCTCCTGTCTATGAATTTAGCAGTTTAATGGTCTTCTTTCTTTTTTCTATCCCTGTCCTTTTAGGTCCAATTGGAAAGAGTTCTGCTTACATAACATTCTTTTAAAATGTATGGGTTTCTTGTGTATATTGTGAGAATTTATACCATTTCACAAGTTGCTCTTCCACATGTTCTTCTTGTTTAATATCATCTCCATTCCTGAAATTTACTAAGATGCATTAGTGGATCCATTGGTCACATTATTAGGTATTTGTTACAGGAGCACCCACTAGTGGTACCAAAATTTGTATTAATTATTTATTATTGCTGTAGAAAAATACCACAAACTCAGTGGGAAAAAAAAAAACAACACAAACATCTGCTTACAGTTCTGGAGGTCATAAGTCTTAAATCAGTGTTACTAGGCTAAAATCAAGGTGTCAGCAAAGTTGGTTTTTTCTAATGGCTCTGAAGAGAAAATCAATTTTCTTGCATAGTTTTAGTATCTAGTGACCACCTGAATTCTTTGGCTTGTGTCCCTTCACCAATTCTACAAACTGAATAATTCCAATCTCTATTTTCATTATCAGATTGCTTTATCATCCTCCAAATTTCTTGTTTTTATCTTACAAGAACACTGGGGAATAAATTTAGTGCCCTTCTGAATAATCCATAAAAATTTAATGATTTCGTAATTCTTAACCATATTTGTGAAGTTCCTTTCTCCATATAAGATAATATTCCCAGGTCCCAGGGGTTCAGATATAGACATTTTGTGAGGTCATTCATCAGGCTTACAAAGTATTCAATATTTATTTTTTGAATGAATAATTGAGTGAAAACCACATCATATTTCTTATTCAAATTTGAAGATCTGACTCACTCCATTGTCAGGGAATACAATTTCAAGAACAGTAATGAATTAAATAAAAGTAAAGAAAAAAAACAAAAATAATAAGTTATGTTTATTTAAAAATAAGATTTGAAGTAAAGGATATGTAAATGAAGAAGGAATAAAAAATTTTGAGGGCAGGATTTCACTTCAGAACAAAGAACAGGATATTCCAGGCCTGAGTGTCTTCATTGATCAATTCTTCCAAAAACCCAAGGAAGAAATAGCAATTATTTACAAAGTCTTCCAAAGTCTAGAAAAAAAATAAATATTTATCAACTTTTTCTACTAGAACAGAGTAACCTTAATTTAAAAATCTCACAAGGTGCTTAATAGAAAATAAAATAATAGTCCTATGTCTTTCATAAACATAGATTCCAAAATGCTTAAGCATTTTATCAAATTCAATACATGGAAAGCATATTATATCACAACCAAATGAGTCTTATTTCAAGTCAGTTTAACATTTGAAATTCACCTTGCTCAGCAGGGAATCTGCTTCTCTCCCCCTCTCTCTTTGCCCCTCCCCCATTTTCTCTATCTCTAAAAATAAATAAATCTCTTTAATAAAACTCTGCAAAAGCACAATAACCACTGGCTATCGTTCTTACTATTGCTATTACTCTATCATTTCTTTCAAACTATTTTATTATGAGGTTCAAAGAAGAAATATGTCTTTCATACTATTTTGTTTGGTTTTCTTTTACATTTCCATTTTGGAAATTTCCAAATTACATTTCCATTTTTTCCTTTTGGAAAAAGGAAATGTGGTATAGTTCATCATCATTGAATAAAAGAAACCTAGCATGTTATTCTATTCCTTTATGATTATAGTTTTTTGTGTCTTGTTTAAGAAATATTTACTCCCCTAACATTAAAATATTATCCTATGTTACCTCCTGAAAGCATTGTGTTTTACTTTTCATCTTTATGTCTATAATACATCTAGGGCTGATTTGGGTTTGTAATGTAAGATAAGGATCAAGAGTTACATTTTTTTCTTCTTGAAAACACCAAATTATGGGAAGCCTTTGTGGCTAAGTCATTAAGTATTTGCCTTTGGCTCAGACCACAATCCTGGCATCCTGGGATGGAGCTGGTCATTGTCCCTCTCTGTCTCCCCCTGCTTGTGTTCCCTCTCTCACTGTCTCTCTCTGTCAAGTAAATAAATTAAATATTAAAAAGAAAAAGAAAATACCAAACTGATCAGTACCATTTGTTGAAAACACTCTTTCCCTAATGCATAAGAACTTTGGGATAATTCATGTGACCATATCTTTATAGGTATCTTTTTTGTATTTTCTATTCTGTTCCATTGGTTATTTGTTTTTATGCCAACATTACATTGTCTTAACTGTTGTCTTTGTATCATAAGTTGATATAATGATATTGGTAATGTATATCTTTCCATTTTTTCAAATTATCTTGGATATTCTTGGATCTTTCATGTCCGTGTAAAATTTAGAATCAAATATCAATTTTCAAAAATGTCAAAAACTCTTTTTGAGATTGCATTGAATCAATGTATCAATGTGGGAAGAAATGTTATACATATAGTATTCAGTCTTCCAATTCCTAAACATGGTATATACATCCTTTTATTGATGTCTATTTTAATTTAAATTAATATTGGTTTCCACCCTTCAGTGTAGACATTTTACTGTTATATTTTTAGATTTGTTCCTACAAATTTGGTCTTCATGATGCTATCATGTAAGTGGTATTAGTAAAATATTTTCTGATTGCATTGCTGTGTATAGAAATATAACTGATTTTCGTAGCTAGTCTTTGTATCTGACAATTTCTCTAAATTAATTTATTAATTCTGGTTGTGCATCTGAAACGTTTTGGATTTTCTGTGTAAATGGCCTTGCTGTCTGCAAAAATAACAATTTTATTTCTTTTTTTACTAACTGGTTAAGCCATGCTGGTGCCCCTCTATTGTTTAATACTGCTTAAAATACACTTCCAAATAGTATATTTTAATATAATTTTAATTTATTTTTCCTTGCTTTATTGCATAGACTAGGACCTCTAGTATAATGTCAAATTGTAGTTGAACTATGGACATCCTTCTTATTCCTCAGCTCAACAGGAGTGTTTCCATTTCACCATTGAATGTTACATTAGTTCTAGATTTCTGTAGATTTCTTTTATTGGTTTAAAGTTTCCTTTCATTTCTTGTTTGCTAAAAATTTTACTGTAAATCAAAGTCAGATATTTTTAAAGATTTTTTTTCTGTATACTGAAATGGTTGAAAGACTTTCTATCCTTTATTCTAATGAGTTAAATTGATGAAAGTCGAATGTTAAGCTAACTTGAAATAAGACTCATTTAGTTGTGATATAATATGCTTCCTATGTATTGAATTTGATAAAATGTTTAAGCATTTTGGAATCTATGTTTATAAAATATATAGGGCTATAAGTTTATTTTTTATTAATCACCTTGTGAGGTTCTGTTTTTTTAATCAACGTGAGGTTCTGGTGTTTTTTGTTGTTGTTTTTTGTTTGTTTGTTTTTTAGTTTATACTGTTTTCAAAGAACAAGTTGATAAGTGTTTCCTTTTTCTTAGACTTTGGAAGAGTTTGTAAATAATTGTTACTTCTTCCTTAGGTTTTTGGGAGAATTGATCAATGACATCCAGACCTGGAAATCTCTATGTTGGTAAGTTTTTTTTTAATTATCAAGTTAACAGCTTTAGTATACATACAGTAGTTCAAAATTTCTGTTTTAGCTTTAACAGAAGGGATTTTTCTATTTCAACTAAATTTTTAAATATATGTGCATAAAACTTTTGCTTTCTTTTCAAATCTGTTGTCTTTACTTTTTTTTTTTCTCTTGCATACATTGACTTCAATTTGTTGTTTGGTTTATAGTTCCTTGAGATAGACACATAAACCATTTATTTTCAACTTGTAATATAGGAATTTTAAACTATCAAATTCTTAGGAGTTCTTTGCATCTGTCTATATTTCATTATCATATTTTTCTTAATGATATACAACAAATAGTTCAAAACATTTTCTAATTTACATTGTAATTTACTCTGTAACCCATAGATTGTATTGTTAATTTCCAAATGTTTAGATTTTTCAAAATTTTCTTTTTGTTGTTGATTCCTAGCTTTATTCAATTGTGGTCACCAAATATATACCATATAATTTCAGTATTTTGATACTCGTTGAAACTTAATTTATGGTCCAGTCTATGATCACTTTTGTTAAACATTCAATGTGAACTTGAAAATAATGTGTATTGTGCAATTATTTGGTGTAGTGTCTTCAAATTGGGTCATTTTGTTAATAATGTTATCCAAATATTCTATAGCTCTGCTAATATATTTTATCTAATTGCTCTCTCAGTTACTAAGTGTACTAAATTTTCCAATTGTATTGTGAGTTTCCATATTGCTTTTAGTTGTATAAATGTTTGCCTATATATTTTACAGCTACAAAAGTGAATACATGAAAATTTAGAATTGCTATATTTTCCTATGGGATTGACCCATTTAATATTATAAGATATTTCATTTATCTTTATTTATGTTAAAGTTAACTTTTACCCATTACTGCGTGCACAGTGTCTATTCTCCATTAAAAAAATAATCTTTGGATGCCTGGGTGGTTCAGTTGGTTAAGCAACTCCCTTCTGCTCAAGTCATGATTGTGGAGTCCTGTATCGAGTCCCACATCGGACTCCTTGCTTGACAGGGAGTCTGCTTCTCCCACTGACCTCTCTCCTTTCATGCTCTCTCTCTCAAATAAATAAAATAAAATCTTAAAAAATATACAAAAATAATCTTTTATGTAAACAATGAATACTGGAACACTGCATCAAAAAATAATGATATATTTTATGGTGACTAAAATAACACATTAAAAAATAAAATAAAATAGGGCGCCTGCATGGCTCAGTTGGTTAAGCCAGTGTCTTTGGCTCAGGTAATGATCCCAGAGTACCAGGATTGAGTCCCACATCTGGCTCCCAGCTGCATGGGGAGTCTGCTTCTCCCTCTGACTTTCTCCCCTCTCATGCTCTCTCTCTCTCTCAAATAAATAAAAATAAAATCTTAAAAAAATAAAGTGAAAAAATCTTTATGTGTTTTTCTTTGACTTTGGGGGGGGATTAGTGTTTTTATATTCTTTGGCAAAATATCCAGTAGTAGATTTACTGGATCAAATGGTAATTTTATTCTTAATTTTTGAATGATCCTCCATGCCATCCTTCACATTGGCTGCACCAGTTTTTATTATCAAAAACTATATATTAGGGTTCCTTTTTCTCCACATCTTCACCAACACAATTTTATTTTTGTGTTTTTGATTTTAGCTATTAATATAGGAATGAGATGATATCTCACTATGGTTTTATTTTAAGATTCTTATTTATTTTAGAGAGAGAGTGAGAGAGAGAGTGTGAGTGGGGGGGGAGAGAATCTCAACCAGACTACCCACTGAGTTCAGAGCTCAATGTGGGGACTCAATCCCATGACCCTGAAATCATAACCTGAGATGAAAATAAGAGACAGACACCTAACTGACTGAGCCTCCAAGGTACTCCTCACTGTGGTTTTGATTTGCATTTCCCTTATGATGAGTATTGTTGAACATATTTTCATATCTGTTAATCATAAGGATGTCTTCTTGGGAGATATGTCTGTTCATATCTGCTGCCCATTTATCACTGGATTTTTTTTGAGGGATTGAGTTTTATAAGTTTTTATGTATTTTTGATACTAAACCTTAATCAGATATGTCATTTTCAAGTATCTTCTCCTTTTCAATAAGTTGTATTTTAGATTAATTTTTACTGTTTCTTTTGTTGTGCAGAAGTTTTGTTTTTGTTTTTGTTTTGATGTGGTCTCAAAAGTTTATTTTTGCTTTTGTTTTCCTTGCCTCAGGAGTAATATATAGCAAAATGTTGTATGGCCAATGTCAGAGAAATTACTGCCTGTGCCCTCATCTAGGAGTTTTATGGCTTCAGGTCCTACATTTAGATTTTATTCCAGTTGGATTTTATTTTTGTGTATGGTGTGAAAAATTGGTTCAGTTTCCTTTTTTTTTTTTCTCTTTCATTCAGCCACCCCATTTTCCTAACATCATTTGTTGAAGAGATTTTTTCCATTGCATATACTTGCCACATTTGTCATAGATTAATTGACCATATAATCATTAGCTTATTTCTGGGGATTATATATGCAGCTTGGCTGCATATCTTGAAAGCTAGGACTCTAATACCTCCTGTTTCATTCTTTTTCAAGATACCTTTGGCTATTCAAAGTCTTTTTTGTTGTTGTTTTCATATTACTGTTAAAATTATTTATTCTAGTACCATGAAAACTGCAGTTAGTATTTTGGTAAGGGTTGCATTAAGTCTGTAGATTGCTTTGTGTAGTATGGTCATTTTAACAATATTTGTTCTTCCAATCTGTGAGCATGGAATATCTTTTCATTCACGTTGTTTTCACTTTCTCTTATCAAAGTTTTATAGTTTTCAGAGTTCAGGTCTTTCACCTCATTGGTTAAGTTTATTCCTAGACATTTTATTATTTTAGGTTCAATTGTAAATGGGGTTATTTTCTTGAGTTCACTTTCTGCTATTTTATCATTAGTATATAGAAAAACAATGGATTTGTGTGTATTCATTTTGTATCCTGTGGTCTTATGTATTTGTTTACCAATACAAGTAGTTTAGCAAAACTAATAGTTTTTTTTTTTTTAATGGAGTCTTTAGGGTTTTCTGTATGTAGTATCATGTCATCTGCAAATAGAACTTTACTTCACCCTTAGCAATTTAATTGTCTTTTATTTTTTTTCTCTTTCTGATTGCTGTAGGTAGCACTTCCAATACTGTGTTGAATAAAAGTGGTAAGAGTGGACTTGTCTTGTCTTAGGGAAATTCTCCCACTTTTTCCCAATGAATAAGATGTTAGCTGTGGGTTTTCCATATATGGCCTTCATTATGTTGAGGTATGTTCCCTCTAAACCTACTTTGCTGAGGGTTTTTACCATGAATTGATGCTGCGATTTGTCAAAATTTTTTAGCATCTATTGAAATAATCATGTGATTTTTAATTTTTTCTCTTATGTGATCTATCACATTGATAAATTTGTAAACATTGAACCACCATTTCATCTCTGGAATAAATGCCACTTAATTGTGGTGATGCTTTTTTTAAATGTATTTTTGGTTTCAGTTTACAGTATTTTTGCATCTAAGTTCAGAGTTCATCAGAGATACCATCCTGTAGCTCTCTCTCTCCCTCTGTGTCTCTCCCTCAGTCTTTATCTGGTTTTGGTATCACGGTAATGCTGCTGTCATACAATGATTTCAGAATCTTTCCATCCTCTGTTTGTTAGAGCAATTTGAGAAGTATATGTATTATCTCTTCACATGTTTGGTAGAATTCACCTATGAAACCATCTGGTCCTGGACTTGAATTTGTTGGGAAATTATTATTATTATTATTATTATTACTGATTCAGTTTCGTTGCTGCTAATCAGTCTGTTCAAATTTTCTATTTCTTCTTTGTTCAGTTCTGGGAGGTTATATGTTTCTAGGAATATATCCATTTCTTCCAGGTTTTCCAATTGGTTGGCATTTTTTTTTCATAGTATTATTTTACACTCCTTTCTATTTGTCATGCTGATTATTATTTCATCTCTTTCATTTCTTAATTTATTTGAATTCTCTGTCTCTTTGTTTTTTATGAATGTGGCTAAAATTGTATCAATTTTGTTGATATTTTCAAAGAACCAGGTCCTGGTTTCATTGATTTATACTATTAGTAATTGCTGCTATTTTTTAGTTTCTATTTAATTTATTATTGCTTTAATCTTTGTTATTTGCTTTTGCATTTTGTTTTTTCTTCATTTTCTAGCTCCTTTGGGTACAAGACAAGCAGTTTATTTTAGATTTTTGTTGTTGTTATTGTTGCTATTTGGGTTAAGCTTGTATTGCTGTGAACTTCCTTCTTACAACATTTGCTGCATCCCTAAGATTTTTGATCATTATGCTATCTTTTTCTTTTGACCCCATGGATTTTCTGGTACCCTCTTTGATTTCCTGGTTGATCCATTCGTTGTTTAGTAGCATGTTATTTAACCACCACGTATTTTTGTTCTTTTCAGATTGTTTTTTTGTGGTTGATTTCTAGTGTCAGAGCATTGTGGTTAGAACACTGCATGGTATGACTTCAATCTTTTTGAGTTTATTGAGACTTATTTTGTGGTCTAATATGTAATCTGTTTTGGAGAATGCTCCCATGTGCACTTGAAAAGCACAGGTACTCTGATGCTTTAGGATGGAATATTCTAAATATATCTATTATATCTATCTGATCCAGTGTGTCATTCAAAGTCACTGTTTCCCTGTTGATTTTCTGTTTGGATAATATACCCATTGAAGTAAGTAGGGTGTTGAAGTCCCCTACTATTACTGTATTATTACCAATTACTTCCTTTATGTATGTTATTAGCTGTTTTATGTATTTGGTGCTTCCATGTTGGGTGCATAAATAGTTACATTGTGATATCTTCTCGGCGGAATGTTCCTTTAATGATTATGTCATGTCCTTCTTTGTGTCTTATTACAGTGTTTGTTTTAAAGTATATTTTGTCTGATTTAACTAATCCTACCCTGGTGTCCTTTTCACTTCCATTTGCATGATAAATGTTTTTCCATCTTTTCACTTTCAATCTCTGTGTGTCTTCAGGTCTGAAATGAGTTTCTTGTAGGCAGAATATAGATGGGTCTTGCTGTTTTACCCATTCTTCACCCTATGTCTTTGGATGCAGTGTTTAGTTCATTAAGATTCAAACTAATTTTTGTTAGGTACGTACTTACTGACATTCTGTTATTTGTTTTATGGTTGTTTTTGTAGTTCTTCTTTGTTATTTTATTCTCCCTCTCCTCTCACTGTTTGTTGGCTTTATTGATATATTTGTATTCTTTTTTCTGTATTTTTTAAATATCTGTTACTGGTTTTTGACTTACCATTACAAGTAGATTAACATATAACATTTTATGCACATAGTAGTCTATATTAAGGTGAGAGTCACTTTAGTTTAGTTTAGTTTAGTTTGTACCTATTCTTTACTCCTTTCCCCATTATGTTTTTGGACTATGGTGTCATACTTCACATTCTTTTATTTTGTAAATCCCATGACTGATTTTTATAGATATGCTTAATTTTACTGTTTTTGTCCTTCCTACATTTTTACTCCTGCTTATGGTCTTTCTTTACCATATTAATATTTATTGTAGCACTGGTTTGTCATGAATTTCTTAACTTTAATTTCTCTGGGAAACTATCTGTCTTCCTATTTTAAAAGATAGCCTTGCTGCATAGACTATTCTTGATTTCAGGTTTTGTCTTGTTTTTCTTTTTGTTTCCCCCCTTTCATTATTGTGAATATATCATGTCACTTTCTTCTGGTCTACAAAGTTTCTGCTAAAAAATCCACTGATAGCCGTATGGGTTCCTTTGTAACTGATTTCTCTTGCTGCTTTAAAAATTATCTCTTGGGGTGCCTGGGTGGCTCAGTCAGTTAAGCATCTGCCTTCAGCTCAGGTCATGATCCCAGGGTCAAGTACCTTGTTGGGGGGACTTTGCTGAGCAGGGTGCCTGCTTCTCCCTCTCTCTCTGCCTGCAGCTCACCCTGCTTGTGCTCGCTCTTGCTCTCTCTTTCTCTCTGTGTGTCAAATAAATAAATGAAATCTTTTAAAAAATAAATAAAAATTCTCTCTTAATCTATACTTTTTTATAATTTTAATTACTATGAGTCTTTTTGTGGACCTCCCCAATAAGTTTTCTACCCCCTTTTCTCTCTTCTCCTTCTGGGATCCCTATAATGCAAATGTCATTATAGCTGATGATGTTTCTGAGTTACCTTAATAGTTTTTTTCTCTCTCTCCTGTTTTGCTTGATTGCTTTGTCATTACTCTTACGAGTCACTGATCCTGCTGCTTCCTTTTATCTGTGATGTATTAAATCTTGTGTGTTTTTAATTTCAGTTATTGAGTACTTCATCTCTGATTGGTTCCTTTTATGTTTTCTTTCTCTGTGTTGAGGGTATCATTGAGGTGTCCTCCATTCTTTACTCAAATACAGTGATTTTCTTTATGACCATTATTTTAAATTCTTCTATCAGTGATAGAAGAAGAGGGAGAGAGAATCTGATGCACACTCCTACTGAGTACAAGCCTTATCCCCAAGCCTTGAGGGAAATCATGACTTGAGCCGAAACTAAAAATCAGATGTTTAACCAACTGAGCCATACAGGCACCCCACCTAGGAGAGTTTTAAAATACAGACTTCATTAAGCCATACCCAGAAATTCTGCTTCAAGGGTCTAGGAGCATTTGTAAGGCATGTTCACATTTATTTTTATTTTTGATGTTCACATCTAGTTAAGAACCACTGGATTAGATTTTTTTTTTTAACTGGTGTATCCAAAATGTTTCCTAAGTAAGTCGGTAGTAATTTACTGATGAGTATGGACTAGGCTTTATGCTGGATACTAGAGCTTTACTTAAGAAGTGAACATAGATTTGACACAAATATAAATACAAGTTAAATCAAGTAGTTACTTATAAAAATAAAAAGTTAAATTTACTAACTTGATAATTAAAGTCAGTTAAAAAATCAAGTTCCAAGATATATGTGTATATGAGTACAATCTCAGAATTAGCAATGGTCACAACTCATTGTCCCTGATAACTAGTAATGATGTAA
The DNA here is from genome assembly GCF_963455335.1 of Martes martes. NCBI lineage: Eukaryota > Metazoa > Chordata > Mammalia > Carnivora > Mustelidae > Martes > Martes martes. Next base: position 65,804,687 of record NC_137897.1, read on the forward strand.
AATTTTTAAAGCAAATTACACCATATGTATCCTCAGTAAACATCATGATTATTGCCTAATTCAATGGGTACTTTTTGAATGGAAAATGTTATACAGTAATTTTTCCTGTGTGTAGAAACAATTCAAAATCCATATCAACACTTATCTGTGCCCTTTTCAGATATCATTAGATGTTTTAAGTTCTGAGAACATTAAAAAGTTGTCATGTTTCATTTTTTTTCAAAACTTATTTAGTATGTGTAGAAAATAGGTGAATTTCTACTTGTTCAGACATTTTCATTAGAGGATGAGGGGGTTGGTTTGATTTATTGTTTTATAAAAATTTAATTAATTTTAGGTTTTGTCAAATTTGTGTTTTTATTGTAGCTTTTGATCCGTGGTTTATTTTTCTTCAAGTTTCTGGTGAAAACTTAGGGTTGGGGCACTGTGTGTGATTTATAAGTAGACATTCTTAAAAAATGGACCAGGTCAGCAAATGCATAACATTTCTCAAAGTGTTGGTTGCAGCCCAAGATGGTGATATAGGAACTCCCTAAACTCACCTCCTCCATGGAAAACACCAAATTACACTTATTTATAGAACAATTACTCCTGAAGAAAAACTAAGGGCTGATTGAACCGTTTCCACACAAAGATATAGAGAATGGCAAAGAGGACAACATAAGAGATGGAGATACAGTAAAATTGGGAACCCTCACCCCTGATGCCGTGTACAGCAGTAGGGAAGGATAGTACTGAGGGACCAAGAAGAGATTCCTTGCCCCTGGACACAGGGGGAAAAAAAGCATGCTTTAACAGACCTGTAACCCTGAAGCAAATAATACATTATATATTAATAAAAAAAGAAGAATTGGCAAATAAGTAAATAAATAAAAGAACAACTAGTAGGTTCCATTTTAGTTTTGTTGATTGTTATCTAAGGAATGGGAAGATATTCAGAAATGACATATCAGATAAAGGGCTAGTTTCCAAAATCTATACAGAACTTTTCAAACTCAACACCCCAAAACAAAAAATCCAGTCAAGAGATGGGCAGAAGACATGGACAGACTTTTTTTTTTTTCTCCAAAGACATACAAATGGCTAAAGACACATGAAAAAATGTTCAACTTCAATCAGCATCAGGGAAATACAAACCAAAACCACAGGGAAATACCACTTCACACTGGTCAGAATGGCTACAGTTAGCAACTCAGGAAACAACAGATGTTGACTGATGTAGAGAACAACAGAAGATATAGAAAAAGGGGAACCCTCTTACTTATGCTGCTGGTGGGAATGCAACCTAGTACCACCACTGTGGAAAACAGTATGGAGTTTCCTCAAAAAGTTAAAAATAGAACTACCATAGGACCCAGCAATTGCACAATTAGGTATTTATCCAAAGGATACAAAAATAGTGATTCAAAGGGACACCTGCACCCCCAATATTTATAGTACCAATGTCCACAAAGGCCAAAATATGGGAAAAAAACAGATGTCCATTGACAGATTAATGGATAAAGAGCAGGTTGTCTGTATATACAATGGAATATTACTCAGCCATCAAAAAGAGTGAAATCCTGCCATTTGCAAAGACATGGATGGAATTAGAGGTTATTATGTTAAGCAAGTATGAAGTTAAAGTATAAGTATAAATCAGTTATACTAAGACAAATACCATATGACTTCACTCATATGTGATATTTAAGAAACAAATCAGATGAACATAGGGGAAAGGAAGAAAAAAATAAAACAAGATAAGAACAGAGAAGGAGGCAAACCATGAGACTCTTCATTAGAGGGAACAAACAGAGTTGCTGGAGGGAAGTGGTGGGTGGATGGGATAAATGGATGATGGGCATTAAGAAGGGCACTTGATATCATGAGCACTGGGTGTTATAGGCAACTGATGAATCACTAAATTTTACCCCTGAAACTAATAATACTATAATAGTGTATGTTAACTAAACTGATTTTAAATTTTAAAAAGGGACACCTGGGTGGCTCAGTTGGTTAAGCCACTGCCTTCGGCTCAGGTCATGATCCCAGAGTCCTGGGATCAAGTCCCACATCGGGCTCCTTGCTCAGCAGGGAGTCTGCTTCTCTCTCTGCCTCTGCCTGCTTGTGTGTGCTCTCTCTCTCTCTCTGACAAATAAATAAATAAAATCTTAAAAAAAATCAGCAGTATCTGGAGCTGCTAAAAAAAAAAAAAGAAAGAAAGAAAGAAAGAAACTAAGCAACTAGTATATAAAAGAGACAACACTAGAACTCTACCAAGTAGAAAAAGAGCTGCAGGAATGTTCTCCAAGTCAGAGGGACTAGAGAACAACACAGTTTATTTTTGCACTCCACCTTAAAAGCCCATACCAAGGAAGGGTCCAGACTCCGTAACTAGTTGGTGTAGTTGACACAACAAGCTTATAACCTCAGTGAGCTCAGAGTTCACAAGCTCACACCACTTTTAGTTGAGCTGGGGCACAGGAAAAATGCTGCTGTTTAAAAGGGGCCACAGAAGCTGTGGAAATGTTCTCTCACCCCCACCTTAAAGTCCCAGACTGGAATAAAGTCCAGTCCCACACAGTGAGCTTACAATCTCAGCCAGTTCAGTGTACACAAGCCAACACAGCCCTAGTCATGCTGGGGCATGGCAAATCACCCACATTTTTTTGTCTTCTTTCTTTTTGCTCTTTTTTGTATTCCTTAAAATTTCTATTTTTTTTCTTTTACTATTTTTTCCTTCTTTAAGAAGCTGCAGTTCAAATGGGCAACTATAATAGAAAAAAGTCAGCCTGAGAATGCTGCCAAATGGTAGGAGAGCTGTTGGAATGCTCTCCTGGTGGTAGGGATGAACATGCATAGTCTAAACTCCTCCTTTACTTTGAAAGCACAGACCAGTGCAGTCTGAGCACCCTAACTGGCCTGCCACTTCAATGAGTCTTGTGTCTCAGCAGCAGATCAGCAGATATAGAAGAATATATCAATGATATATTCTGCCCTGGAAGGCAGGGCAATGTAAAATACTCAAACTAAAGGACAAGAAAAGAAAGAAAAAATGAAATTTGATAATTGGTTAAAGGAACTCTTAGACAACATAAAGGAAACAAATTCTCACATTATAGAAGCCCCAGAAGAAGGAGAAGAGAGAGAAAAGGATAGGAAAAAAATATTTGAAGAAATAATACTGAAACATTCCCTAACACAGGGAAGAAATAGACACCCAATCCAAGAAACACTGAGAATTTCACACCCAAAGATGTCCACACCATGACAAAATAATTAAAATGTCAAAAGTTAAAGATAACCTTAAAACAGTAAGAGAGAAGCAAAAAGTTACCTACAAGGGAAAACATAAGGCTTCAGCAGAATCTTTGCAGGCCCGGAAGGAATGCAATGATATATTCAAAATGCTGAAAGGAAATACCTACAACCAAGGATACTCAACCTGACAAGATTATTCAGATTTGATGGAGAGATAAAGAATTTTCACAAAAAATAAAAGAGTTTATCACAAATAAACCAGTTATATAAAAAATGATAAAGGGACTTTTAAAGTGAAAAAAAAGTGACCCTAATTAGACATAAGACAATTACTAATAAAAACATTTAAAAGACTATAAGTAATATATAAATGATTATTATATATATGACCATGTAAATATATATAAAACATGGAGGAAGGAGTAAAAAAGAAGGGAAAACAGAAAAATAAATTAGTTTTTAAAAGTCTTTGAACTTAAATGACAACAAAATTCACATAGATTGCTATTTACATAAGATTATTTATATGAACCTCATAACAAACAGAAACCCAAAACCTATGATAGATATATAAAAAACAAAGAGAATGGAATACAAATGTAAGACTATAAGAACTAGGAATAAAAAAGAAAGAGAACAAGAGAAGAAGAAAGGAAAAAAAGGAAGAATTGCAAAAAGAACCAGAAAACAATTAACAAAATGAAAATAAGTACACATCAAGGATTACTTTAATTGTTGGACACACCCTTTGAGTACGATATAGTGTCCTTCCTCATCTCTTATTATAGTCTTTGGCTTAAAATTTAATTGATCTGATCTAAGGATTGCCACCCCAGCTTTCTTCTGATGTCCATTAGCATGGTACATTGTTTTCCACCCCCTCACTTTAAATCTGGAGGTGTCTTCGGGTTTAAAATGAGTTTCTTGTAGGCAGCATATTGATGGGTTTTGTTTTTTTATCCATTCTGATACTCTGTGTCTTTTGATTGGGGAATTTAGCCCATTAACATTCAGGGTAACTGTTGAGAGATATGAATTTATTGCCATTGTATTGCCTGTAAGGTGACTGTTACTGTATATTCTCCTGTTTCTTTCTGAACTACCACTTTTAGGGTCTCTCTTTGCTTAGAGGACCCCTTTCAATATTTCCAGTAGAGCTGATTTGGTTTGCAAATTCTTTCAGCTTTTGTTTGTCCTGGAAGCTCTTTATCTCTCCTTCTATTTTCAGTGATAGCCTAGCCGGATATAGTATTCTTGGCTGCATGTTTTTCTCGTTTAGTGCTCTGAATATATCATGCCAGTTCTTTCTGGCCTGCCAGGTCTCTGTGGATAGGTCCGCTGCCAATCTAATGTTTTTACCCTTGTATGTTACAGACTTCTTGTCCCGGGCTGCTTTCAGGATTTTCTCTTTGTCGCTAAGATTTGTAAATTTTACTATCAGGTGATGAGGTGTGGACCTATTTTTATTGATTTTGAGGGGCGTTCTTAGTATCTCCTGGATTTTGATGTTTGTTCCCTTTGCCATATTAGGAAAATTCTCTCCAATAATTGTCTCCAATATACCTTCTGCTCCCCTCTCTCTTTCTTCTTCTTCTGGAATCCCAATTATTCTAATGTTGTGTCGTCTTATGGTGTCACTTATCTCTAGCATTCTCTCCTCGTGGTCCAGTATTTGTTTGTCTCTCTTTTGCTCAGCTTCTTTATTCTCTGTCATTTGGTCTTCTATGTCACTAATTCTTTCTTCTACCTCATTTATCCTAGCAGTAAGAGTTTCCATTTCTGATTGTACCTCATTAATTTTTTATTTCAACTTGGTTAGATTTTAGTTCTTTTATTTCTCCAGAAAGGGCTTTTATCTCTCTGGAGAGCGTTTCTCTAATATCTTCTATGCCTTTTTCGAGCATGGCTAGAAACTTGAGAATCGTCAATCTGAACTCTAGATCTGTCATATTACCAATGTCCATATTGATTAGGTCCCCAGCCTTCAGTACTGCCTCTTGTTCTTTTTTATGTGGTGAGTTTTTCTGCCTTGTCATTTTGTCCATATAAGATTTGCTTTCTCCTCCTCTGGAATTCCGCTGTTCTTGGTGAGTGAAGTTGGTCTTGGCTGGGACCTAACAATCTTAAATATCTATGCCCCTAACATGGGAGCAGCCAACCATATAAACCAATTAATAACAAAATCAAAGAAATACATCGACAGTAATACAATAATAGTAGGGGAATTTAACACTCCCCTCACTGAAATGGGCAGATCATCTAAGCAAAAGATCAAAAAGGAAATAAAGGCCTTAAATGACACACTGGACCAGATGGACATCACAGATATATTCAGAACATTCCATCCCAAAGCAACAGAATATACATTCTTCTCTAGTGCACATGGAACATTCTCCAGAATAGACCACATCCTGGGTCATAAATCAGGTCTCAACCAGTATCAAAAGATTGGGATAATTCCCTGCATACTTTCAGACCAAAATGCTCTGAAACTAGAACTCAACCACAAGAGGAAATTTGGAAAGAATGCAAATATATGGAAGCTAAACAGCATCCTTCTAAAAAATGAATGGGTCAACCAGGAAATTAAAGAAGATTTGAAAAAATTCATGGAAACAAATGATAATGAAAACACAATGGTTCAAAATCTGTGGGACACAACAAAGGCAGTCCTGAGAGGAAAATATATAGCGGTGCAAGCCTTTCTCAAGAAACAAGAAAGGTCTCAAATACACAACCTAACCCTACACCTAAAGGAGCTGGAGAGAGAAAAACAAAGAAAGCCTAACCCAGCAGGAGAAGAGAAATAATAAAGATCAGAGTAGAAGTCAATGAAATAGAAACCAAAAGAACAGCAGAAGAGATCAACAAAACTAGGAGCTGGTTCTTTGAAAGAATTCATAAGATTGACAAACCCCTGGCCAGACTTATCAAAAGAAAAGAGAAAGGATGCAAATAAATGAAATCGTGAATGAAAGAGGAGAGATCACAACCAACACCAAAGAAATACAAACAATTATAAGAACATACTACAATCAACTCTACGCCAACAAATTTGAGAATCTGGAAGAAATGGATACATTTCTAGAGACATATAAACTACCACAACTGAACCAGGAAGAAATAGATAACCTGAACAGACCCATAACCAGTAAGGAGATTGAAACAGTCATCAAAAATCTCCAAACAAACAAAAGCCCAGGGCCAGACAGCTTCCCAGGGGAACTCTACCAAACACTGAGAGAAGAATTAATTGCTATTCTCCTGAAAATTTTCAAAAAAATAGAAATGGAAGGACAACTTCCAAACTCATTTTATGAGGCCAGGATTACCTTGATCCCAAAACCAGACAAGGATCCCATCGAAAAAGAGAATTACAGACCAATATCCTTGATGAACACAGATGCAAAAATTCTCACCAAAATACTAGCAAATAGGATCCAACAGTCCATTAAAAGGATTATTCACCACGACCAAGTGGGATTTATTTCAGGGCTGGAAGGTTGGTTCAACATCCACAAATCAATCAATGTGATACAATACATTAATAAAAGAAAGAACAAGAACCATATGATACTCTCCATAGATGCCGAAAAAGTATTTGACAAAGTACAGCATCCCTTCCTGATCAAAACTCTTCAAAGTGTAGGGATAGAGGGCATATACCTCAATATTATCAAAGCCATCTATGAAAAACCCACTGCAAATATCATTCTCAATGGAGAAAAACTGAGAGCTTTTCCGCTAAGGTCAGGAACATGGCAGGGATGTCCATTATCACCACTGCTATTCAACATAGTACTAGAAGTCCTAGCCTCAGCAATCAGACAACAAAAAGAAATTAAAGGCATCCAAATCGGCAAAGAAGAAGTCAAACTCTCACTTTTTGCAGATGATATGATAATATATGTGGAAAACCCAAAAGACTCCACTCCAAGTCTCCTAGAACTTATACAGGAATTCAGTAAAGTTTCAGGACATAAAATCAATGCACAGAAATCAGTTGCATTTCTTTACACTAACAACAAGACAGAAGAAAGAGAAATTGAGAAGTCAGTCCCATTTACAATCGCACCCAAAACCATAAGATACCTAGGAATAAACCTAACCAAAGAGGCAAAGAATCTATACTCAGAAAATTATAAAGTATTCATGAAAGAAATTGAGGAAGACACAAAGAAATGGAAAAATGTTCCATGCTCCTGGATTGGAAGAACAAATATTGTGAAAATGTCTATTCTACCTAAAGCAATCTATGCATTTAATGCAATCCCTATCAAAATCCCATCCATTTTTTTCAAATAAATAGAACAAATAATCCTAAAATTCATATGGAACCAGAAAAGACCTCGAATAGTGAAAGGAATATTAAAAAAGAAAGCCAAAGTCAGTGACATCACAATTCCAGACTTCAAGCTCTATTACAAAGCTGTCATCATCAATACAGTATGGTACTGGCACAAAGACATATAGATCAATGTAATAGAATAGAGAGCCCAGAAATAGACCCTCAACTCTATGGTCAACTAATCTTCAACAAAGCAGGAAGGAATGTCCAATGGAAAAAAGACAGCCTCTTCACCAAATGGTGCTGGGAAAATTGGACAGCCACATGCAGAAAAATGAAATTGGACTATTTCCTTACACCACACACGAAAATAGACTCAAAATGGATGAAGGACCTCAACATGAGAAAGGAATCCATCTAAATCCTTGAGGAGAACGCAGGCAGCAACCTCTTTGACCTCAACCGCAGCAACTTCTTCCTAGAAACATTGCCAAAGGCAAGGGAAGCAAGGGCAAAAATGAACTATTGGGGCTTCATCAAGATCAAAAGCTTTTGCACAGCAAAGGAAACAGTTAACAAAACCAAAAGACAACTGACAGAATGGGAGAAGATATTTGCAAACGACATATCAGATAAAGGACTAGTATCCAAAATCTATAAAGAACTTAGCAAACTCAATACCCAAAGAACAAATAATCCAATCAGGAAATGGGCAGAGGACATGAACAGACATTTCTGCAAAGAAGACATCCAGATGGCCAACAGACATATGAAAAAGTGCTCCACATCACTCAGCATCAGGGAAATACAAATCAAAACCACAATGAGATACCACCTCACACCAGTTAGAATGGCTAAAATGAACAAGTCAAGAAATGACAGATGCTGGCGAGGATGCGGAGAAAGGGGAACCCTCCTACACTGTTGGTGGGAATGCAAGCTGGTGCAACCACTCTGGAAAACTGTGGAGGTTCCTCAAAAAGGTGAAAATAGAGCTACCCTATGACCCAGCAATTGCACTACTGGGCATATATCCTAAAGATACAAACGTGGTGCTCCGAAGGGGCATGTGCACCCGAATGTTTATAGCAGCAATGTTCACAATAGCCAAACTATGGAAAGAACCTAGATGTCCATCAACAGATGAGTGGATATAGAAGGAGTGGTATATATACACAATGGAATACTATGCAGCCATCAAAAGAAATGAAATCTTGCCCTTTGCAATGACGTGGATGGAACTAGAGGGCAATAAGTGAAATAAGTCAATCGGAGAAAGACAACTATCATATGATCTCTTTGATATGAGGAAATGGAGATGCAATGTCGGGGGGTTGCGGGGAGGTAGGAAAAGAAAAAATGAAAGAAGATGGGATTGGTAGGGAGACAAACCATAAAAGACTCAATCTCAAAAAGCAGACTGAGGTTTGCTGGGGGGAGGGATGATGGGAGAAGGTGGTGGGATATGGACATTGGGGAGGGTATGTGCTATGATGAGTGCTGTGAAATGTGTAAACCTGGCGATTCACAGACCTGTACCCCTCGGGATAAAAATACATTATATGTTTATTAAAATAAATAAATTAATTTTAAAAAAAGAATTACTTTAAAATTAAATGACTTAAATTATTTAATCAAATACATAGTATGGTGGAATGGATAAAAAATAAACCTAACGTCTATATATGCTGCTGACAAGAGACAGACTTCAGACCTATAAAGAGACTGAAAGTGAAGGGATTAAAAAAACACGCATACTATGCAAATGGAAACAAAAGAAAAAGACATGGTAGTGATACTGAAGTCAGAAAAAATAGACTTTATTTATTTGCTTATTGAAAAATAGACTTTAAAACAAAGACTGTTTACAGGAGACAAAAAGAAAACATTACATAATGATACATTACATAATGATACTCCAACAGAAGGCTATAACAATTATAAAATCTACAGACCCAACAGTGGAGGACCTAAATACATAAAATAAATATTAACAGAAATAAAGGGAAAAATTGATGACAATGCATTATAGTAAGATACTCTACACCCACTTATATCAATGGATAGATCATCTGGGCAGAAAATCAACAAAGAAATAATGTCTTTGAATGACACATTGGGCAAGATCATCATAAGAGGTATATACAGAACATTCCATCCAAAAACAATAGAACATTCATTATTTTCAAGTGTGCATGGAACGTTCTCCAGAGTGGGTCACATGTTAGGACACAAAACAAGCCTCAATAAATTTAAGAAGATTGAAATCATGCATCTTTTCCAGTCACAACAGATGAAACTAGAAATCTATCACAAGAGAAAAGACTAGAATAGACAACAAACACGAACACATGGAGACTAAACAACATGACACTAAAGAACCAATGAGTTAATCAGTCAAAGAAGAAATATAAAGTAAATAAATGGAGAAAAATGAAAATGAAAATGCAAAATCTGTGGGACACAGTAAAATCACTTCTAAGTAGGAAATATATTGGGATACAGACCTATCTAAACAAACAAGAAAAGGCTCACATAAACAATTAAACCTTACATATAAAGGAACTAGGAAAACAAACAAAAATCCCAAGGTGAGTAAAAGGAAGGAAATAACAATGGTCAGAAGAACTAAATGGCATAGAAACTAAAAAGAAAAAAAAAAAAGAAAAGAAAAAAAATCAATGAATCCAAGACCTGGTTCTTTAAAAGGATAAACAAAATTGATAAATCCTTAGCCAGTCTCATCAAGAAAAGAGAGAGAGAGAGAGAGAAAGTACCCAAATAAAATAAGAAATGAGAGAAGAGAAGTAGCAAGTGACACAAGAGAAATTAAAGAATTATAATTGAATACTACAAAAATGTATGTATCAACAAATAAGACAGTGTAGAAGACATGGATAAATTCCTAGAAACAAACGATCTTTGAAATCTGAATCAGGAAGAAATAGAAAATCTGAACAGACCAATTACTAGTAATGAAGTTGAATCAGTAATCAAAAAAACTGTCAAAAAATAAAAGTCCTGGGCCAGATGGCTTCACAGTTGAATTATACCAAACCTTTGAAGAAGATTTAATACTATTCTCCTCAAAATAGTCTAAAAAATATTTTTAAAAAGGAGGAAAACATCTAAATACATATATCAGGAATATTATGCAACAGTAGGAAAGGATGAGACCTTGTCATTTTAGACAACATGGATGGACCTTAAGAGTGTTATGATACATGAAATAAATCAGGCTGGGAAAGTCAAATATCATATAATTTCACTTATAAGTGGAATCTCAAAAAATAAATTCACAAACAAGAAGAATAATCAGACCTATAAATGCAGGGAACCGATAGTTGACAGTCATCATAGCATGATGATAATAGTTACATTGTAACAGCAATGTATTGGGACAGATGAGGGCTACACTTGTGAACATAACATAATGTATAAATTCGTGAAATCACTATATTGTACAACTGAAACTAATATAACATTGTATCAACTACACTAAAAAAATTCTTCAAAGTGTTACAACTGAAGGCTTATAACAATATTTTTATTATTATTATTAGCAATAGTACAAATTTAAATTATTTTTGTTATATGTTTATCAGTGTTTATAGTACAAATATTTATTTATTACATAGGAGATATATAATATTTTGGCATGTTTTAAAATTTATGTTACTTTTTAATTGAAGTATAGTTGACATACAATATTATATTAGTTCCAGTTGTAGAACACAGTGATTTAACAATTTTATATATTATGCAGTGCTCACCACAGTTAGTGCAGTTATCATCTGTCAGCATACTACATTATTAAACTATTGGTTATATTCCCTGTGCTATACATTTCATCCCTGTTATTTATTGTATAATGGAAATTTTGTAACTCTTAATCCTCTTTACCTATTTTGTTCATCCTGCCACCCTCTTCTCTGGCAACCACCAGCTTGTTCTCTGTATTTGAGTCTGTTTCTATTTTTGTTTATATATACATTGTTTGTTTTTTCTTGATTCCACATATAAATAAAATCATATAACATTTTTTAATTTCCTTACCTGACTTATTTTACTTTGTATAATGCCTTTTAAGCCCATCCATGTTGTTGCAAATGGGAATATTTAATTATTTTTTATGGCTGAGAAATATTTTTATATGTATATATGTACATTTTTATATTTATATTCATATATATTCATATTGTATTCATATATACATATAATTATATTCATACATATTTCTCAATATATGTATATATATATACATATATATTTTACATCTTTTTTTTTTTTAGATTTTATTTATTTGACAGACAGAGACCACAAGTAGGCAGGGAGGCAGGCAGAGAGAGAGAGGGGGGAGCAGGCTCCCTGCTGAGCAAAGAGCCCGTTATGGGGCTCGATCCCAGGACCCTGAGATCACAACCTGAGCTGAAGGCAGAGGCTTAACCCACTGAGCCACCCAGGCACCCCTATACTACATCTTCTTTAGCCATTCATCTATGGATGGACAGTTAGGTTGCTTCTGTATCTTAGTTATTATAAATAATGTTGCAGTAAACATAGTGGTTCATAAAGCTTTTTTTTTAAGATTTTATTTATTTATTTGATAGAAAGAGAGATCACAAGCAGGCAGAGAGGCAGGCAGAGGGAGAGGGAGAAGCAGGCTCCCTGCTGAGCAGAGAGCCCGATGTGGGGCTCGATCCCAGGACCCTGGGATCATGACCTGAGCTGAAGGCAGAGGCTTAACCCACTGAGCCACCCAGGTGCCCCTCATATGGCTTTTTTAATTAATGTTTTGTTTCCTCAAGTAAACACCCAAAAGTGGAATTACTGCATCATATGGTACTTCTATTTTTAGTTTTTGGAGGAACCTCTATGCTGTTTTCCACAGTAGATGCAGCAGTTTACATTCCTACCAACAGAGTTCAAATGTTTCCTTTCTGTACATCCTCACAGACACTTATTTTCTTGTCTTTTTGATACCAGGCATTCTCACTGGTATATTATATTGTATTATATTATATTATATTATATTGTATTATAATCATACTGTATAATATTACAAATAATATTTTATTATTGACATACTATTATTATTAGTTATTATTAACTATAGCACAAGTTTAATTGAAGCTTTTTTTTTTAAACAGGCAAGAAGTGAACATCAGAACAAATGATAATTCCATACCAAGTAAGAATTGAATCTTTAAAGTACAATATTATTTAGATTATATTTAAAATTATTTTAGGGACAAATGACTAGTATCTTCAATTCAATGTTATAAAACATAAAGTGCACTGATTTTTTCTTAATATTTAAAAGAGCCTATATTTAAAAATAATAAAACAAAAGAGCCTATATTATGTGTATATGTGTATGTGTGTTGGAATGTGTGTGTGTTTAAAATATTTCTGACCTTGGTGTGGGTTTGTACTAGCTATTTTAAAGTAAATAGCTTATTCTTCCTCATTATAAAAACCAACCTTAATTGTGTAAGTTTTCCTTTTGTTTAAAATCCACAATTATAAAACCCAGAGTACAGAAAAAATAGTCAAAATGATGAAAGTGGACATTTCATTTTGTTGAACAGCTACAACTTAGGGAAAGTTCTCCTATATATTGAACAGATATCTGCCTGCACTGATACAACTCTAACCCACTGGACCTAGTCCAATTCTTAGGGAAATAAATAGAATTCTCTTAACACTGTGATTAAGAGTATGGACTCTGAGCCAAACTACAGGTCTTTGAATCTCAGCTCTTCCACTTTACGATTTTTGGCAAGCAATTTAACTTCTCTCAGTGCTTCATTTTTGTACATCTATAAAATTGAAGCAATTATAAATTATATCTAATTCAAAGGGTTGTTTTGATAATTAAATGTGCTTAAAACAGTCTGACAAATAATCAGCAGTATATAAATGTTAGCCGTTTCAGCTATTCTGTTATTACTATTACTACTACACTTTCATATAATAGCTCTTTAAATATTTTAATGTAGTGATCATGAACTAAAATCAGGATTTAGGTTTGTAACCCTGAATTCTATGGCTTGGATATCATTAAGGTCAGAGCGCTAAAATAAATTATTAGATTTAATCAATAAAGACTTTACTGACTACTTTGTGCTCTGCATTGTGCAACTATAGGGACTAGAGGAGACATATTGTCTGCAACATAACCAGTGTGACATAAAGAAAAGCCAAACTAGAGAAGATGATGGAGATATTTGAAAGGAAACATCAAATCTTTCTCTATTTTCCATTCCTACTGTTTGTATTATTTCAACCACTATGCTTTTTTTTAAATTTTTTATTTCTTTTCAGTGTAACAGTATTCATTGTTTTTGCACCACACCCAGTGCTCCATGCAATACGTGCCCTCCCTAATACCGACCACCTAGTTCCCCCAAGCTTCCACCCCCTGCCCCTTCAAAACCCTCAGGTTGTTTTTCAGAGTCCATAGTCTCTCATGGTTCACCTCCCCTTCCAATTTCCCTCAACAACCTTCTCCTATCCATCTACCCTTGTCCTCCATATTATTTGTTATGCTCCACAAATAAGTGAAACCATAGGATAATTGACTCTCTGCTTGACTTATTTCACTCAGCATCATCTCTTCCAGTCCCGTCCATGTTGCTACCAATGTTGGGTATTCATCCTTTCTGATGGAGGCATAATACTCCATAGTGTATATGGACCACATCTTCCTTATCCATTCATCCATTGAAGGGCACCTTGGTTCTCTCCACAGTTTGGTGACCATGGCCATTGCTGCTATAAACATTGGGGTACAGATGGCCCTTCTTTTCACTACATCTGTATCTTTGGGGTAAATACCCAGTAGTGCAATTGCAGGGTCATAGGGAAGATCTATTTTTAATTTCTTAAGGAATCTCCACACTGTTCTCCAAAGTGGCTGCACCAGTTTGCATTCCCACCAACAGTGTAAGAGGGTTCCCCTTTCTCCACACCCTCTCCAGCACATGTTGTTTCCTGTCTTGCTAATTTTGGCCACTCTAACTGGTGTAAGGTGGTATCTCAATGTGGTTTTAATTTGAATCTCCCTAATGGCTAGTGATGATGAACATTTTTTCATGTGTCTGATAGCCATTTGTATGTCTTCATTGGAGAAGTGTCTGTTCATGTCTTCTGCCCATTTTTTTATATGATTGTCTGTTTTGTGTGTGTTGAGTTTGAGGAGTTCTTTATAGATCCTGGATATCAACCTTTTGTCTGTACTGTCATTTGCAAATATCTTTTCCCATTCTGTGGGTTGCCTCTTTGTTTTGTTGACTGTTTCCTTTGCTGTGCAGAAGGTTTTGATCTTGAGGAAGTCCCAAAAGTTCATTTTTGCTTTTGTTTCCTTTGCCTTTGGAGACATATCTTGAAAGAAGTTGCTGTGACTGATATCGAAGAGGTTACTGCCTATGTCCTCCTCTAGGATTCTGATAGATTCCTGTCTCACATTGAGATCTTTTATCCATTTTGAGTTTATCTTTGTGTACGGTGTAAGAGAATGGTTGAGTTTCATTCTTCTACATATAGCTGTCCAGTTTTCCCAGCACCATTTATTGAAGAGACCGTCTTTTTTCCACTGGATATTTTTTCCTGTTTTGTCGAAGATTATTTGACCATAGAGTTGAGGGTCCATTTCTGGGCTCTCTACTCTGTTCCACTTGTCTATGTATCTGTTTTTGTGCCAGTACCATGCTGTCTTGGTGATCACAGTTTTGTAGTAAAGCTTGAAATCAGGTAACATGATGCCGCCAGTTTTATTTTTGTTTTTCAACATTTCCTTAGCGATTCAGGGTCTCTTCTGATTCCATACAAATTTTAGGATTATTTGCTCCAGCTCTTTGAAAAATGCTGGTGGAATTTTGATCGGAATGGCATTAAAAGTATAGATTGCTCTAGGCAGTATAGACATTTTAACAATGTTTATTCTTCTGATCCAAGAGCATGGAATGGTCTTCCATCTTTTTGTGTCTTCTTCAATTTCTTTCATGAGTGTTCTGTAGTTCCTCAAGTACAGATCCTTTACCTCTTTTCAACCACTATGCTTTAAGTGAAAATTGTGAAACTAGTTTAATCTAGAAAAAAAGTTACAATGTAATTTTAAACATAATTTAGTGCTAAATGGAGAAATAATCTTTTATTTTCCCTAATTGATATGCAAATAAACTATAGAGTCCAGAGGAAAAAGCTATGTTTTAAGCTATAACTTATCTTAAACAATATGTTTCTTACTCAAGAATATTTCAGTGCTGATTAAAATCAATTAACTGAATTATTCATTGTCTTCACTCATTTTAGTCAATGAATCAAGTGGAAAATTATGGAATCAAGATTATTTTACTTTGACATTTCCCAAACCACTCCAGCCAGGTAGAAAAAAGAGATCAAGACCTTCAGAATCACAAATCTCAGTTCCTGTGAGTATTGAAAATGTCATTTTAACTAAATCTAAGATTATATAATATACAAATATAAATTAATATATGTAATTTGAATTTTACTTCTTTTTTGAAGCAATTTTTAAATTTATAATTACTGGTACAGATTACCTCCATCTGTTTCAGGTAAATTTTTATTTATATCACCTTTACTTAATCGTCCTTTTCAAAGGCATTATAAAGTTAGTAGGCTATGAAAGCTACAGAACCTAATGCTGCTGCTAGTGGGATCTCTCAGGAAATATTTACCAGCTGCAAATACATCTAAACTGAATCTTAGAATATGAGCCAATGTTGATGAAGTTTCAGGGCCCCTCCATTTTCTTTAATCTGGCACTCAGGATACTAGATACTGGGACATTCAAGCTTTCTACCTCTTTTATAAAGTGCCATTATATTATTAATAAGGAAAAGGAAAAACTAGCTTACAAAAAGAGAAGATGATGGAGATGTTTGAAAGGAAACATCAAATCTTTCTCTTTTCTCATTCTTACTCTTCATATTATTTTAACTATTATAATTTAAGTGAAGTCTGATATCACCCATGGTAATACCAAAATGTGTTTCAAAAGCACCGCCCAAAGCAGAGTTACAGTCAGTGCATTTATATAAGTGCTGTTCATTACATCTGTAGTGATCCAAGTTTCCTGATTCTCTTCATTGTCCTCCTTTAACTATATATGACCATTTCATTGACTGGTGATGTCCCTACTGAATAGTTAAAGGACTATAAGAGATAAATGCAAAATTGGTGTATGTTTCCACTTTGAGAACCAGATTGAACCAGATTTGACAGATTTGGGATTGAGACTTAAAAAAATTACACTACTGCTACACAAATTAATAGGATCAGATATTTGTTTAATTTTATGTTCTTGTTTTGGGAAATAGTTCACACCAGGGCTCTCATAGGCTTGATTTCATCAGAGATGTTGAAAGCAGGAGTAAAAATCAAGCTAAGGCTTGAAGCCTACAGTTATCACAAGCATTGTCATGACAAACTGCAAGGGAGTCAGCTTATTTCTGAACTAACTTGGGGGTGAAAGATGCCCAATATGTTTTAAAAGATCTCTCCCACTATCAATGGTAACCCAATATCAATGGTAAGGATGGGCCCTTAAATATCATGGATCACTGTGGGCTTGCTCCAATCTCTGTATAAGTCATTGAGAAAATCCTAAGGTTTGAAGTCATTTGGTTTCTAATGTGGAGGTGTCTCACATACAAAACACACACAGAATGTTGCAACTTTTTTTTCCATTTTAAGTAGATGGTTAATGAAAAACTAGAGAATTTTAATGTTTCAATATTAAAAAGATATAACTTATTTTAAAATGTTTATCGTTATTCTAAATAATCTTTCCAGAGACATGGCAAAAGAAAATTAGAGGAAGTTCAGAAGCCAGCTCATATAAGGATAAGGCATTCTTTAAAAAAATTTTTCGAAAGGCCATCTGTTTACTTAACTGTCAGAAGACAGGCTCCATTCAGAAATCCTTATACTCTTAAAGCCCATCATGAAAATGGAGAACCTAAAAAGTCCAAAGACGACAAAAAAGGAAGAACTTTGCAGAGAAATTCCAAGAAAAACAAAGGCCCACATGAAACAACTACAGAATCTAATATGGTAAATGATGAGAAACCTAAAAGAGGAAATCAAGCAGCTAAAACTCCATCAAAATCATCATGTAACAGTGAGCTATCTAAGGATTCAAAGTCCAAATTAGAAATAAATCCAGAATCCATTGATTTTAAGACAGTCTCAATATATCAAAAAAAAGGTAAGAGAAATTCAAAGAATTCCAAAGAGACAGATAACAAATTCACATGTGCAAAGAAGGATTCTAAGGACACTAAGAACAATTCTGATGCCAAAGCACAGATTTGTTCAAACAATAGTTCAAGTATGGATTTCATACTGTATTTGGAGGAGTCTGGTGCTGAATTCATGAAATGTGATATGTGGTTAAAGAATGACTCTCAGAATAATTCAAAGAAGACTTCAAAGAAGGACACAAAAAAGGATGCAAAGAAAAGCTCTGATGCTGAGTCTGTAGACTCAAGAGATGCAAAGAAAGGTTCAAAGAAGGCTAAGAAAGATTCAAAGAAAAGTGACAAGAAAAAGGATGCAAAAAAAGACACAGAGACAACTGATGAAGATTCTACAGACTCGAAGGATGCAAAGAAAGATTCAAAGGCTAAGAAAGATTCAAAGAAAAGTGACAAGAAAAAGAAGGATGCAGTGTCTACTGATGCTGAAAGTGATTCTGAATTGGGGACAAAGAATTGGAAGAAAGATGAAAAGAAGGATAAGAAAGATTCAAAAAAAGAGGACAAGAAAAAGGATGCCAAGAAGAATGTAGTGTCTACTGATGCTGATTCTGAATCTGAATGGTATTCAAAAAAGGGTAAAAAAGATGAAAAAAAGGAAAAGAGAAATTCAAAGAAAGATGACAAAAATAAGTTTGCAATGAAGTCTGAAGAGTCTACTGAAACTGAATCTGATTGGGATAAATATCTGAAGGATAAATATGATTCAAAGAAGACTAAGAAAGATTCAAAGAAAGATGCCAAGAAACAGGATGCAAAGAAGGTCATAGAGTCTACTGATGCAGAATCTGATGAATTTTCCAGGAAACACTCAAAGAAGCCCAAGACATTTAAAAGTTCAGATGCTGAATCTGAAGAGTCAGTGTATAAACTTAGGGCTAAAAAGAGACTTGCTAATGAATCAGATGCTGCATCTACAGATTCAAAGAAAGAAAAACTGGAACTAAAGAGAGAATCCAAAATGTCATTCAAAAAGACTACATTCAAAGAAAAAGGGGAAAAAACAGGTACAGGTAGAGTCCCTCCATCAAGAGAAAGACCACCACTACCTCCTTGTGAGCCTTTGCTACCATCACCGAAGATCAAACGTCTCTGTCAGAGCAAGATGCCTGCTGCACCTCTAAAACGAAGATATGCTCCTTTGGTATGTTTACTGTGTTTTATTTTAGAAAAAATGGACTAAAATGAAAAATATTTTAAAGGGTTGAATTTATATTTTCCTTAAGAGTAGTTCAATTTTACTGGAATATTTACAAGTTAAGGACTAATGGATAAGAAAGAATACTTCCAAAGGACTCAAAAGAGTTGGAAAACAAATGTCAAAAAGTTAAGAATAATACTTAGACTGTAACACAGAACTGGCTTCCACCTTAAGAAAACATTTAAAATTATTTGTAAAGAGAATACAATTACAAGAGTGGTTACATGTTCTTAAGAAGGAATAAAAAATGAAAATTGACTAAAACTTTAATAGGGGCAGATTTTAATGAAATAGGAAGACATTTCCCAAGCAGTTGCTAAATATAGTAAAAACTCAACCAAAAGCCAGACAGCGCAGTAAAAACATAATATGCATGGATTCAAATATGCAAATCAAATAATTTAATCTGTATCTGAATTAAATTTCTTTATAAGTCATCATTCTTACTGATAATCAGGGAAATAAATTAACTTGCTAGGGGTAACTAGATCCCTTTAGTCTCTTTCTTTTTGAAGACTCAAAGCTCTTTCAGGTCAATTTGCTCTCTTTGGGAGTAAATGCTCTGTAAATTTAGTTTCTTTTCTTTTCTCCAGATCTCTTCTTTCATCCCCCTTCTTCCAAAATCTGGCTCTAAGGGGAATAAGTAGACATCTCAGTTTGAATGTAGGGTCTCCTGTTCCCCATGTTCTCTACCCTTGCAGGCTCTCTCTGACCTTGAGAAATAATTCATTTGCATGGTTTCTGGGCATCAACCTGTGGGTCCTCTGCTTTCACAGTGTTTATTGTCAATTCTCAGCATGACAGAGTGGATGCCGTATGTTCTGCTAAATTCAGAGCTTCCGTAGATATTGCTGAGTCTTAACCTTGAGCTTCTTGTGTTAATTAAATTCCTCCCTTCCTCCATTTCCTCCCTGTCCTCCTATGCTTGTTTTCTCTCAAGGGGCTTCTACTTCCTCTTCTAGTCTCATGAAGATCTCTCTTTACTTTTTATTCCAAGTTTTTTCTATCCTTGGTTTATAATAAAAGTTTATGTATATATATCTCCATTTTTCTCTTCATATATTTTCCTGTTTTTATTTAGATATCTTTTTTTTTTTCACTTCTGTCAGAAAGTCTGGACTTTAAGTCTATTTTTCTCCAAGCAGACTCAAAGTCAGTTTTGAAGACTCAAAGCTGATTAATGACTTCTTTGCTAAATGCTAAGTTTTACAGGCTGAATCAATGGGTGAGTAACCATTAGGACAACGATATTTATAAGAAATGAGAATGTATTGGTGGATAAATTTTAAGGCGAATGAAAAGAAAGACCCACAAGTAGCTGGGTTCTTTTCCCTGAGAAGTTTTTATGAAAAATAAGTAAAATACAAGAAAACAAGTTGGAGACACAGACTGATTTTAATTGTAAAAGAAAACATTTCAAGGTATGTTATGGGCTTGTATACATCCAGATTAAGTCTCTTTAATTAGCTTCCATAAGCATAGCTACCATCTCTATCACTTTCCATCTCTATCACTTTACTGAAAGTGCTTTTTTCAAGATATACTGATTACCTTCTTATAGCTGCATCCATTGATTTCTCCTCTCTCATCTTATTCTACAATCCAACATCATTTAAAATAGCCTCTCTGTCTTTCTAAAAATATGTACTTTACTTGATTTCTAGGACTCTACTATCTTGTTTCCTTCCTACTTACTTGTAGTTTTTGTCACCTTAATTTTATCCCCTCTTCTTCATGTTTGACTTTGTTCCTGACCTTTTCTATCTACAGCCCTCTCTTGGTAATTCATCTAATCCAATGGCTTTAAATATCATCTATGTTTTGCCTATGGTCTTTCCATTGAAATACAAATTCTTATGTTAACCAACTACTTGAAATTTTCAGTGTGAATTCTACTAGGCATCTCAAAATTAACATAACAACTCTCAACCCATTCCAAAATATATACCTCCCCAGTCTTTTCCATCTTAGTAAATAGTGCTACCATCCACCCACTTGATATTTTAAAACCTGGATGTCATCTGTGATTCCATTCATTTCCTCATCCCCTACATATGATCAATCGGTAAAATTTCTCTACCTTACCTCCAAAATATATCCTGTATCAGTCCATGTCTCTGCATCTTAACTACCACTACTTAAATAGTTTCAATCATTGTCTTTCCTGAAATACTGTAATAGTGCCTAAGTAGTCTTGCTATCTCTATTCTCTCCTGCTTCAAACACTCCAGCAGTTTCCCATTACATTCAGAATAAAGCTCAAACTTCCTACCTTGGTTTTCAATGCCTACATTATCTAGACCCTAACTATTTTCCACTCTAATTCTGTATTTCTATATTTCTTATATAATTTAGCCAAACTAGTATGCATTTTTGTTTGTTTGGTTTTTTTTCTGTTTGTTTTTCATATGCACCAAAATTGATTGATTGATATTTTTGCCAAAGCATTATGCTGTTTCCTCTGCTTGGAATGTTCCTCTGCATTATGGATGACTAAACATTCTCATCATTCACTATTTTAGGCTAAATGTTATCTCTTCATAGAAGCCTTCCCTGGTTACCATATCCTATGTTATCTCCTTCCCCAACAAGTGTCCTGTCAGTCTCCTAGCCCTGAACCCTATTTATTTATCTTCATATATAGCATCTTTATCTAAAGCTCCATATTTATTCATTTATTTATTAATTGTATTCACAATGAGAATTTAAGCTGCAAACAGGCAGTGAGCCTTATTTGCTTTTTCATTTCTGTATTGACAGTTCTAAAAACAGCACATGGAATATACTTGGTTGGTTATGAATATGGTTTCTTTAAAAGAGCTGCAGGTCATATGACACTAATGGACTTTCTGAAATCTGTTTTTCCAAGCAGTTCTACTCCCACAAAATGAACAAAAACAAAGCATATTAAAAGGGAGTTATGGGCCACAAAAGGGAACCATGCATTCTAAGTGGAAGTCTCAAAAAGATACATTTTTTTTCATTTCTGTCTGGGGAATTTATGAGCAAACTGTGTTAATGGGTCTTAGGTCTCTTTTAGTAAGGGCTTAAAGAACCATAGTCTTACCCTTCTTGAATCTTAATGATTCTTATAACAGAATCATAAGGCTAATGCCATGTTTCAGGGTCACCTCTGTTTATACTCCTGGATTAAAAGAATTCACTTTTTAAATTATGTTAGTAAAGCATGCCATGATTCAGAACCTTGAATTAAAAAAAAATAATGTAAGTATAATTAATACACAGAGTTATATTTGTTCCAGATATATAATATGGCTTAAAAATTCTATATATTTCTCATTACTCATCAAGATACATGTACTCTGAATCCCCCTCACTTATTTCACCCATCACCCCCACTTCCTCTCTGAAAACTACCAGTTTATTCTCTATATTTAAGGGTCTGTTTTGTCAATTTTTTTCTGTTTCTTTTTTAAATTCCACACTTGAGTAAAACATACAGAATTTGTGTTTCTCTGATTGACTTATTTCATTTAACATTATGCGCTCTAGATCCATCCTTGTTGTTACAAACAGGAAGAATTCATTTCTTTTTTATGGCTGAGTACTACTCCATTGTACAGCTATACCAGCTCTTTTTTATTCATTCATCAATCAAAGGACACTTGGGATGGTATCATATCTTCAATAATGTAAACAATGCTGCAGTAAACATTGAGGTACATAGATCCCTTAAATTAGTGTTTTTGTTTTCCTTGGTGAATTATGGTAATTATATTTTTAATTTTTTGAGAAATATCACTATTGTTTTCCATGGTGGATGCAACAATTCGCGTTCCCACACACAGAGCACAAGGATTCCTTTTTCTCCATATCATCACTTCACCGTTTTTTGTTATTTCTTATCTTTTTTATTTTAGCCATTCTGACAGGTGTGTAATGATATCTCACTATTGATTTGCATTTCCCCTATGATTAGTGATGTTGAGCATGGGTATATGTTTCTTTTTACCATCTATAAGTTGTGCTTGGAAAATGTCTGTGTATGTCTTCTGCCCATTTTTAATTGCATTTTTTTATGTTGTGTTGTATAAGTTGTTTACATAATTTGCATATTAATGCTTTTTCAGCTGTAAGATTTGAAATATCTTCCTTCATTTGGCAGGATATATTTTTTGTTGATGTTTCCCTTCATTGTGTAAAAGTTTTGCATTTTGTTATAGTACCAGTAATTTATTTATTTATAGTTATAAATAGTTATAGTACCAGTAATTCTTTTAATTTTTTTATTATGTTATGTTAGTCACCATAGAGTATATCATTAATTTTTGATGTAGTGCTCCATGATTCATTGTTTGCATATGACACCCAGTGCTCCATGCAATACATACCCTCTTTAATACATATCACTGGGCTAGCCCAGCCCCCCCATACCTCCTCCCCTCTAAAACCCTCAGTTTGTTTCCTGGAGTCCATAGTCTCTTATGATTCCTCTACCCCTCTGATTCCCCCACCCTTCATTTTTCCCTTATTTCTCCTAATGTCCTCCATGCTATTCCTTATGTTCCACAAATCAGTAAAACCATATGATAATTGTATTTCTCTGCTTGACTTATTTCACTTAACCTAATATACTCCAGTTCAATCCTTGTGACACAAATTGTGGGTATTCATCCTTTCTGATGACTAAATAACAGTCCATTGTATATATGGACCACATCTTCTTTATCCATTCATCTGTTGAAGAGCATCTTGACTCCATCCACAGTTTGGCTATTGTGGATACTGGTGCTATGAACACTTGAGTGCATGTGCCCCTTCTTTTCACTATATCTGTATCATTGGGGTAAATATTCAGTAGTCTAATTGCTGGGTCATAGGGTAGCTATATTTTTAATTATTTGAGGAACCTCCACATTGTTTACCCAAGCGGCTGCACCAACTTTCATTCCCACCAACAGTGTAAGAAGATTTCCCTTTCTCCACAACCTCTCCAACATGTATTATTTCTTGCCTTGTTCATTTTTGTCATTCTAACTGGTGTAAGGTGATATCTCAATGTGGTTTTGATTTGAATTTCCCTGATGGCTAATGATGTTGAATATTTTTTCATGTGTCTGTTAGCCATTTGTACATCTTCTTTGGAGAAGTGTCTGGTCATGTCTTCTGCCCATTTTTTACTTGATTATTTGTTTTTGGGGAGTTGAGTTTGAGAAGTTCTTTATAGATCTTGGATACCAGCCCTTTATCTGTAATGTCATTTGCAAATATCTTCTCTCATTTCATGGGTTACCTCTTTGCTTTGTTGACTGAGTTTCCTTTGCTGTGCAGAAGCTTTTGATATGTTTGATGTCCCAAAAGTTCATTTTTGCTTCTATTGTCCTTGACCTTTGGAGACATGTCTTGAAAGAAGTTATCTTGGCTGATGTTGAAGAGGTTACTGCCTATGTTCCCTAGGATTTTGATGGATTCCTGTCTCACAGTGAGGTCTTTCATCCATTTACACTTTATCTTTGTGTATGGTGCAAAGAAATGGTCCATTTTCATTCTTCTATATGTAGCTGTCCAATTTTCCCAGCACTATTTATTGAAGAGATTGTCTTTTTTTTCAATTGGATATTTTTTCCTGATTTGTCAATGATTAATGACCATAAAGTTGAGGGTCCATTTGTGGAGTCTCTATTCTGTTCCATTGGTCTATGTTTTTGTTTTTTGCCAATACCATGCTGTCGTGGTGATCACAGCTTTATAATACAGCTTGAATTCAGGCAATGTGATGCCCCCATCCCTGTTTTTCCTTTTCATCATTCCCTTGGCAATTCAAGGTCTTTTCTGGCTCCATACAAATTTTAGGATTTTTTCTTCCAGCTCTTTGAATAATGCCAATGGTGTTTTAATAGGGATGGCATTGAAAGTGCAAATTGCTCTGGGCAGGAGAGACATTTTTCACAATGTTTATTCTTCCAATCCATGAGCATGGAATGTTTTTCCATCCCTTTGTGACTTCCACAATTTCTTTCATATGTATTCTGTAGTTTCTAGAGTATAGCTCCTTTACCTCTTTAGTTAGGTTTATTCCTAAGTGTCTTATGGTTTTTGTTGCTGTTGTGAATGGAATCGATTCCTTAATTTCCCTATCTATATTTTCATTGCTAATGTATAAGAAAGCAACTGATTTCTGTGCATTGATTTTGTATCCCGCCACATGGCTAAGTTGTTGCATGAGTTCTAGTAATTTGAGGGTGGAGTTTCTTGGGTTTTCCACATGAAGTGTCATGTCATCTGTGAAGAGAAGTGTTTGACTTCTTCTTTGCAAATCTGGATGCCTTTTATTTCTTTTTGTTGTCTGATTGTCAATGCTAGGACTTCTAGCACTATGTTGAACAGTAGTGGTGAGAGTGGGCATTACTGTCATGTTCCTGATCTTAAAAGAAATGCTCTTGGCTTTTCCCCATTGATAATGATATTCACTGTGAACTTTTCATAGACAGTTTTTATGATATTGAGGAATGTTCCCTATCAGATTTTTGTGGAAATACCTGCTGTAAACCTTATTTGTCTTCTTTTGTAGGATAGGAATTTCTTTTCCCTTGCTGCTTTCAGGATTCTTTCCTCATCTCTATATATCCAAAGCTTTACTACAATATATCTTTGTGTTTTGGCATTCTTTTTGTTGAATTTAATGGGAGTTCTCTGTGCCTTCTGGATTTGGATGTGTGTTTCCTTCCCAAGAGTAAGGAAGTTTTCAGCTGTTATTTCCTTAAATAAAACCACTGCCCCCTTTCCCCTCTCTTCTGAGTCTCCAATAATACAAATGTTACTTTATGGTGATGCTGAGTTCCTTAAGTCTATCTTCTTTTTTAATAAAAATTTTTAATTTTTTATGAACATATAGTGTATTATTAGCCCCAGGGGTACAGGTCTGTGAATCGCCAGGTGTACACACTTCACAGCACTCACCATAGCACATACCCTCCCCAATGTCCATAACCCCACCACCCTCTCCCTACACCCCTCTCCCCATCCCCCCTCAGTTTATTTTGTGACATTAAGAGTCTCTTTTGGTTTGTCACCCTCCCAATCCCATCTTGTTTCATTTATTCTTCTCCTACCCCCAACCCCCCCCCAGTTGCATCTCCACTTCCTCATATCAAAGAGATCACATGATAGTTGTCTTTCTCCGATTGACTTATTTCACTAAGCATGATACCCTCTAGATCCATCCACATTGTCACAAATGACAAGATTTCATATCTTCTCCCATTCTGTCAGTTGTCTTTTGGTTTTGTTCACTGTTTCCTTTGCTGTGCAAAAGCTTTTGATCTTGATGAAGCCCCAAGAGTTCATTTTTGCCCTTGCTTCCCTTGCATTTGGCATTGTTCCTAGGAAGAAGTTGCTGCAGCTGAGGTCGAAGAGGTGGGCGTCTGTGTTATCCTCAAGGATTTGGATGGATTCCTTTCTCACGTTAAGGTCCTTCATCCATTTTGAGTCTATTTTCATATGTGGTGTAAGGAAATGGTCCAATTTCACTTTTCTCCATGTGGCTGTCCAATTTTCCCAACACCATTTGTTGAAGAGACTGTCTTTTTTCCAATGGACATTCCTTCCTGCTTTGTCGAAGATTAGTTGACCATAGAGTTGAGGGTCTATTTGCGGGTTCTCTATTCTGTTCCATTGATCTATGTGTCTTTTTTTGTGCCAATACCATACTGTCTCAATGATGACAGCTTTGTAATAGATCTTGAAGTCCGGAATTGTGATGCCACCAACTTTGGCTTTCTTTTTCAACATTCCTTTGGCTATTCGAGGTCTTTTCTGGTTCCATATAAATTTCAGGATTATTTGTTCCATTTCTTTGAAAAAAATGGATGGGATTTTGATAGGGATTGCATTAAAAGTATAGATAGCTTTAGGTAGCATAGACATTTTCACAATATATGTTCTTCCAATCCATGAGCATGGAACATGTTTCCATTTCTTTGTGTCTTCCTCAATTTCTTACATGAGTACTTTATAGTTTTCTGAGTAGTATAGATTCTTAGACTCTTTGGTTAGGTTTATTCTTAGGTATCTTATGGTTTTGGGTGCAGTAGTAATTGGGATTGACTCCTTAATTTCTCTTTCTTCTGTCTTGTTGTTGGTATAAAGAAATGCAACTGAGGGGTGCCTGGGTGGCTCAGTGGGTTAGGCCTCTGCATTTGGCTTGGGTCATGGTCTCAGGGTCCTGGGATTGAGCCCCACATTGGGCTTTCTGCTCGGTGGGGAGCCTGCTTCCCCCCCATCTCTATGCCTGCCCCTCTGCCTATTTGAGATCTCTGTCTGTCAAATAAATAAATAAATAATCTAAAAAAAAAAAAGAAATGCAACTGATTTCTGTGCATTGATTTTATGTCCTGAAACTTTACTGAATTCCTGTATAAGTTCTAGGAGATTTGGAGTGGAGTCTTCTGGGTTTTCCACATATAGTATCATATCATCTGCAAATAGTGAGAGTTTGACTTCTTCTTTGCCGATTTGGATGCCTTTAATTTCTTTTTGTTGTCTGATTGCTGAGGCTAGGACTTCTAGTACTATGTTGAATAGCAGTGGTGATAATGGACATCCCTGCCGTGTTCCTGACCTTAGCGGAAAAGCTCTCAGTTTTTCTCCATTGAGAATGATATTTGCAGTGGGTTTTTAATAGATGGCTTTGATAATATTGAGGTATGTGCCCTCTATCCCTACACTTTGAAGAGTTTTGATCAGGAAGGGATGCTGTACTTTGTCAAATACTTTTTCAGCATCTATGGAGAGTATCATATGGTTCTTGTTCTTTCTTTTATTAATGTATTATATCACATTGATTGATTTGTGGATGTTGAACCCACCTTCCAGCGCTGAAATAAATCCCACTTGGTCATGGTGAATAATCCTTTTAATGGACTGTTGGATCCTATTGGCTAGTATTTTGGTGAGAATTTTTGCATCTGTGTTCATCAATGATATTGGTCTGTAATTCTTTTATGATGGGATCCTTGTCTGGTTTTGGGATCAAGGTAATGCTGGCCTCATAAAATGAGTTTGGAAGTTGTCCTTCCATATCTATTTTTTTGAAAAGTTTCACGAGAATAAGAATTAATTCTTCTCTCAATGTTTGGTAGAGTTCCCCTGGGAAGCCATCTGGCCCTGGGCTTTTGTTTGTTTGGAGATTTTTGATGACTGTTTCAATCTCCTTACTGGTTATGGGTCTGTTCATGTTTTCTATTTCTTCCCGGTTCAGTTTTGGCGGTTTATATGTCTCTAGGAATGCATCCATTTCTTCCAGATTGTCAAATTTGTTGGTATAGAGTTGCTTATAATATGTTCTTATAATTGTTTGTATTTCTTTGGTGTTGGTTGTGATTTCTCCTCTTTCATTCATGATTTTATTTATTTGGGTCCTTCTTTTTTCTTTTTGATAAGTCTGGCAAGGGGTTTATCAATATTTTTAATTCTTTCAAAGAAGCAGCTCCTAGTTTCATTGATTTGTTCTATTGATTTTTTTTTTGTTTGTTTTGTTTTTTGGTTTCTATTTCATTGATTTTGCTCTGATCTTTATGATTTCCCTTCTCCCGCAGGGTTTAGGCTTGATTTGCTGTTCTTTCTCCAGCTCATTTAGGTGTAGGGTTGGATTGTGTATTTGAGACCTTTGTTGTTTCTTGAGAAAGGCTTGTATTTTTATATATTTTCCTGCCAGGATTGCCTTTGTTGTGTCCCACAGATTTTGAACCATTGTGTTTTCATTATCATTTGTTTCCATGAATTTTTTTTCAATTTTTCTTTAATTTCTTGGTTGACCCATTCATTCTTTAGAAGAATGCTGTTTAGTCTCCATGTATTTGGGTTCTTTCCAAATTTCCTCTTGTGATTGAGTTCTAGCTTTAGAGCATTGTGGTCTGAAAATATGCAGGGACAATCTCAATCTTTTGATACCGGTTGATACCTGATTTATGACCCAGGATGTGATCTATTCTGGAGAATGTTCCATGTGCACTAGAGAAGAATATGTGTTCTATTGCTTTGGGATGGAATGTTCTGAATATATCTGTGATGTCCATCTGGTCCAGTGTGTCATTTAAGGCCTTTATTTCCTTGTTGATCTTTTGCTTGGATAATCTGTCCATTTCAGTGAGGGGAGAGTGAAAGTCCTCTACTATTATTGTATTATTGTCAATGTGTTTCTTTGAATTTGTTATTAATTGGTTTATATAGTTGGCTGCTCCCATGTTAGGGGCATAGATATTTAAAATTGTTAGATCTTCTTGTTGGACAGACCCTTTGAGTATGATATAGTGCCCTTCCTCATCTCTTATTATAGTCTTTGGCTTAGAATCTAATTGATCTGATATAAGGATTGTCACCCCAGCTTTCTTTTGGTGTCCATTAGCATGGTACATTGTTTTCCACCCCCTCACTTTAAATCTGAAGGTGTCTTCGGGTCTAAAATGAGTTTCTTGTAGGCAGCATATTGATGTCCTTTGTTTTTTTATCTATTCTGAAACCCTGTGTCTTTTTATTGGGGCATTTAGCCCATTTACATTCAGGGTAACTGTTGAGAGATATGAATTTAGTGCCATTGTATTGCCTGTAATGTGACTGTTACTGTGTATTGTCTCTGTTTCTTTCTGATCTTCTACTTTTAGGGTCTCTCTTTGCTTAGAGGACCCCTTTCAATATTTCCAGTAGAGCTGGTTTGGTGTTTGCAAATTCTTTCAGTTTTTATTTGTCCTGGAAGCTTTTTATCTCTCCTTCTATTTTCAATGATAACCTAGCTGGATATAGTATTCTTGGCTGCATGTTTTTCTCGTTTAGTGCTCTGAATATATCATGCCAGTTTTTTCTGGCCTGTCAGGTCTCTGTGGATAAGTCTGCTCCCAATCTAATATTTTTGCCAGTGTATGTTATGGACTTCTTGTCCCGGGCTGCTTTCAGGATTTTCTCTTTGTCGCTAAGACTTGTAAATTTTACTATTAGGTGACGGTGTGTGGACCTATTCTTATTGATTTTGAGGGGGGTTCTCTGCACCTCCTGGATTTTTATGCTTGTTCCCTTTGCCATATTAGGGAAATTCTCTACAATAATTCTCTCCAATATACCTTCTGCTCCCCTCTCTCTTTCTTCTTCTTCTGGAATCCCAATTATTCTAATGTTGTGTCGTCTTATGGTATCACTTATCTCTTGAATTCTCCCCTCGTGGTCCAGTAGTTGTTTGTCTCTCTTTTGCTCAGCTTCTTTATTCTCTGTCATTTGGTCTTCTATATCACTAATTCTTTCTTCTACCTCATTTATCCTAGCAGTAAGAGCATCCATTTTTTATTGCACCTCATTAATAGCTTTTTTTTTTTTATTTCAACTTGGTTAGATTTTAGTTCTTTTATTTCTCCAGAAAGGGCTTTTATTTCTCTGGACAATGTTTCTCTAATATCTTCCATGCCTTTTTCGAGCCCAGCTAGAACCTTGAGAATCATCATTCTGAACTCTAGATCTGACATATTACCAATGTCTGTATTGATTAAGTCCCTAGCCTTTGGTACTGCCTCTTGTTCTTTTTTTTTGTGGTGAGTTTTTCCGCCTTGTCATTTTGTCCAGATAACAATATATGAAGGAGCAAATGAAATACTAAAAGGGTGGCAAAGACCCCAAGAAAATGTGCTTTAACCAAATCAGAAGAGACCCCAAATTGTGGGGGGGAGAAAGGGGGTAAAAAAAAGTTCAGAAACAAAAAATGAAAAAAAGAAAACAAATAAAGGAAAAATATAAAAAAGAATATATATATATATAAAGAATATATATATATATTATATATATATAAGAATATATATATACTTTATATATATATATTCTTTTTTATATTTTTCCTTTATTTGTTTTCTTTTTTTCATTTTTTGTATAAAGAATATATATATATATAAGAATATATATATACTTTATATATATATATATATACACTTTATATATATATATATTTATTCTTAATTTTGGGAGTATTTTGGTCTCTTTGAAGAAACTACCTCCCAAAATTTTAAAGAATGAAAAACATATATAAGGGTAAACACAGTGAAGGGATGGAATATGACTATAAAGTTGAAAAAAAATGTTTAATTTCTAACAAAGGAGTTGATAAGGTAAGTTGGTTGGGAGAATAAAGAAAAAGAAAGTGGAGAGAATTTGCTCGGTCTGGAGACTAGATCAAGCCCAGTGCTAGATTTAGGGTGTATTTTGATCTATTAGAAGAAGTTGTACCCCAATTATTTTAGAAGAAAAAACCCTATGTGTATACCAAAAATAAAGTTAGATACAATGAAGGATAAAACATGACTCTAGTAATGAAGTTTCAGCAAAGTTTTTTTTTTTTAATGAAAAGTATTAAGATAAACTAGTTAAAAAAACATTAAAAGAGGAAAGGGTAAAAGTTTAAAAAAATTAGCAGAAGAAAAAAAAATTTAAAAAAAATTAATTATCTTTGCAAGAGTAAAGATTCATGGGGAGAAAGCCATGAATTCCATGCTTTGCTTTCTCCTCCTCTGGAATTCCACTGTTCTCCTTGGTAAGTGAACTTGGGTTTGGCTGGATTTCTTGTTGATCTTCTGGGGGAGGGACCTGTTGTAGTGATTCTCAAGTGTCTTTGCCCCAGGCGGAATTGCACTGCCCTTACCAGGGGCCGGGCTAAGTAATCCGCTCAGGTTCCCTTTCGGGAGCTTTTGTTCTCTGAACGCTTTCCATAGAGTTCTGGAGGACAGGAATGAAAATGACGGCCTCCCAATCTCCAGCCCGGAGGAGCTGAGAGCTCGGGGCCCCTCTCTTCAGTGCACCCTCAGAGAAAAGCACTCAATCACTCCTGTCTCCCCGGCCTCCGGCTGCACTCTGAGCTCACCCAGCCTATGACCAAGCATCTCTGTCTCTGGCACACAGCTCCGCCTGGAGTCTCCGAACCCCACAGATCCCTAAGCTCTTCCAGGTCAGGGTCTCCCCGGATCTTGTGGGGACCCCATTCACAGAGCCCCAGCCTGTGCCGTGGATTATGGTTCAAGGTAACCCCGAGTTGAGAGCTCACTCCTTGGCTCTGTCTCTGTAGCCACTTCCCTGCTCTAATACCTGTGAGCTCTGCAACACTCAGACACCCCCAATCCTTCTGTGACCCTGCGGGACCTGAGGCCACACTGTCCCCGCGTGGGCTTCACCCAGGTTGAGCCTCTGGAGTGAAGTCCTTCAGTGGAGCAGACTTTTATTTTTTTAAAAGATTTTATTTATTTGACAGAGATCTCAAGTAGGAAATGAGGCGGGCAGAAAGAGAGGGGGAAGCAGGCTCCCCACTGAGCAGAGAGCCCGATGTGGGGCTCGATCCCAGGACCCTGAGATCATGACCTGAGCCGAAGGCAGAGGCTTTAACCCACTGAGCCACCCAGGCACCCCTGGAGCAGACTTTTAAAAGTCCTGATTTTGTGCTCTGTTGTTCCACCGCTTGCCCGGAGCCGGCCCCTCACCCCACGGTCTATCTTCCCATCGCTTTGGATTCACTTCTCTGCCAGTCCTACCTTTCAGAAAGTGGTTGATTTTCTGTTTCTAGAATTGTTGCTCTTCTTCTCTTTGATCTCCTGTTGGATTTGTAGGTGTTCGGAATGGTTTGATAAGTTATCTAACTGATTTCCTGCTACCTGATGTCATCTCTGCCTGCTACTTCTCCACCATCTTGACTCCTCCCCCCTTAGTCTGTCTTCTTGATCCAATATTTTTCTTTCCCTCTTCTCTTAAGCTTTATTTTCAGTAATTTTATCTTCTATATCACTGACTCCTTCTGTTTCATTCATCCTCATTGTTATTGTATTCAGTCGGGTTTGCATCTTGATTATAGCATTTTTTATTTTAGTCTGACTAGTTTTTTGTTCTTTTATCTCTGCAGGAAGGGATTCTCTCATGTCTTCTTTCTTCAAGCCCAGACTGTATCCTTATGACTATTGTTTTAAATCTGGTTTAGGGATATTACTTATATCTGTTTTGATTAGATTCTTGGCCAGGACCTCTTCATGTTATTTCTTTTGGGGCAAATTCCTCCATCTTGGTATTTTTTTCTAGGTCACTGTGTGAGTGAGTGAGTGTGTGCGTGTGTGTGTGTGTGTGTGTGTGTGCGTGTTAGGAAAACTTGTTAAATTGCCTACTCCTGTGAATAATGGCTATATTAAGAAGAAATAATATGGTATCCAGGACCTGGCATTTCATGAAGTCTTTCAGAGTATGCACTCTATTGTTTTGTTTTGGCTTCTCTTTCCCTCAGGTCAGTCTTCTGCAGAGTTTCTCCGTGATAGCAGTGGGGAGTGTTTGGACCTTGTCCACTGTGTGGTGTTTTAAGGAGGTTTTCTTTTGTCTGCTTGTTAAAATAAGCCTGAGCCTATTTCTATTAGAGCTGAAGCTTTGCAGCACTCTATGATCAGTAGACTTGGTGCATGGGGGGATTTGTGCTGGTCTTCCGGGGCAGGAGCCTCTTGCTCAGGCTGACTTGCCCTAGTAAAGATCCACCTGCAGGGAAAAGTGAGGTGGGGGTTAGTTAAATGGCTACGGTCTCCACTAGGGGGCATAGTGTTGCCCACTGAAGTCGGTGCTGATGGATGGGTCATGGGGAATTGCATCACACTGTTGTCTTGTCCCCAGAAAGGGGAGTTCAAGCCTGCAGCTGTTCAGGAAACCCTCACAGAAGAGCATAAAATCTCCTCCTCTCGTGTCCCAGGTTTCTGTCAGAATCCTGCTTTCATCCTGTGTCTGTGCCGTCTGCCTTCCTGGTGGTACAAAGCTCCTGCGTTTCATCTCAGGTGCACAGCTGGGTTTCAAAAACTCCAAATTTTAGGGACCTGGATCTTCTGATCTTCTGGAGGAGGTCTCCCCATGTTGTTGCTAGCGCAGGTTTGTCCCAGATAAGCAGTATCATGACAGTGCCGGTGCTGGGAGTTTATGGTAAAACACAGCCATAAGCTGACTTCCAGGTTAGCTTCCTTCAGCAGATGCCTCTGCTGCTGTGCTAATAAGTGCGGTCACTCAGTGGTGCCCACCTGTCCCTTTTGATCCCTGAGAAGCAGTGCCACATCTCCCAAATGCACTTTAAGAAGAGGAGATATTTTTCCCTCTGCAGCCCGTGAGATCCTCGGACCATGTTTTCTACTTCTGGGCCTCTGCTGTCCTTCCCCACATAAGCACCACTAAACCCACCACACATGAGACAGGTGATGGCCTGCCCTTTTAAAACTTCAGACTTTGAACTCCTTTGCTTGTAAAAACTTGTGATAATCAACTCCTCTCCTTTTCCCAGTCAATGGTTTCAAGGAAGAGTTTTTCTTGTGTAATCCCTTGCATGCTGCTTTCTCTCTCTCTCCCTCTCTCTCTCTCTCTCTATCTCTTTTCCTCTGTCATCTCTCTCCATGATCAGGGATCCTTCCCCCCAGCAGCACCTGCAATTCTTTTCTCCCTCAAATCAATTCCCTGCAGCTTCTACCTTCCACAGTTTGGCCTTTTTTCTCCCTCTAGATGTGCAGTTTGTTCTCAGGCCACAGATCAATTTCTTGGGTGTTTAGAATGGTTGATATTTATCTAGCTGTTTTCAAGGCATGAGGCAAGCATAGGATCCCCTGACCACTCCAACATCTTAACTCCCATCCTTTCACATTCAATCTGAATGTATCTTTCAGTCTGAGGAAAATCTCTTGTAGGTAGCATAGCATATAGGTTGATTTTGCTTTTTCATCCATTCAGTCACACTATGTGTTTGGATTAGAGCATTTAGTCCATTTACATTCAAAGTAATTATTGATAGGTATGTACTTATTGCCATTTTATTACTTCCTTCAGGGCTGTTTTTGTAGTTCTTCTCTGTTCCTTCCTGCTCTACCTTTCTTCCTCTGTGGTTTGCTGGTTTTCTTTAATGATATGCTTGGATTCTCTCTCTCTCTCTCTCTCTCTCTCTCTCTCCCTCTCTCTCTCTTTGATATCTCTTACAGGTTTTTAATTTGTGGTTACCATTAGGTTGATATACAACATCCTATGAATATAAGTTGATGGTTGCTTAAGTTTGAACCCATTCTGAAAACATTAAATTTTTACTTCCCCTCATGTATTATGTGTATAATGTGATGCTTTACATTCTTTTATTTTATGAATCTTATGAAGACAAATATTATACATAACATTGATTTTACTGTTTTGTGCTTTAACCTCCATATTGGTTTTTATAAGTGTTTTATAACCCCCTTTGCCAGGCAGGGCTGTGGTCACACTGAACTTCAGGTTGTTCTTCCTGCATTTTCCCCTGAGAGACTTTTGTTGGTGCCTATAGTCAGACCAAATTTTTGCCCCTAGTTTGACTGTGGGGCTCTCTCTTTAAGCTTCCCTTGTGAGGTTTTCTTGGTGGCCTAGCAATAAGATCAGATGTTTACTCCAGCCCATTGTGGGGGCTGCAATAGAACTAATGTGTGTGGTTACCTTCCCCTATCCTTAAGACAAGAGTCACTTTTGAATGGTGTTGATCATTATTGGGGCTTCTTCCAGAATGAGACACAATAGGCACTACTTTGCAGGGACTCTTGCCAAGTGGGATGGGTTGGATAGTAAGTCTGCAGGACAATGCTGGGGTAGGGGTTATGATCTTAGAAGCTAGGTGCCCTTCCCTACCAGGGCTGCTTGCAGGATGAGACCTGGCTAGAGCCTATTTGTAAGGACTCTGACTGAATTGGATGGTTTAGATTGGTCAGATTTACAGAAGAACACAGAAGTGAGGTGTGCAGTGTTAGCAAGCTTTGTGGGGCATGTTTGCAATGGTTCCTGCAGGTGTCTGGGCATCTAGGCTGAGGGTACAGGGGAAAATGTTGCCTGCCACCTCTTTTGTTCTTGGAGAAGTCTTTTAGTATTCCTGCCCCTCCAGTGTATGTTCTGAAATTAATAAATGAGTTTCCTTCCCCTGTGCCTCAGGCACATTTGAAACTGTTGCTGTTTTGCTGTATCTCAGTAGGATTGTTTGTTTCTTTACAGGCAGGGACTCAGTTTCCTATTATCTTCAGGCTCTCACAGAGCTGAGCCAACTCATTTTAAAAGTATCCAAGTTTAAGCCCCACTGATTGTAACAACTTCCAAACTTAAGCCCCACTGGTTTTAAAAGTCAAATGTTTTGGAGATTCATACCATGTCTGGGGTGCCTGATGTGGGGTCTGTTTGTCTTCCCTTTTTGTGCTTGTAATGTTTTTCTCATTTGTGGTTAGACTCACTGTGAGTTTTGTTCTCAGCTTGGTCTCTGCCTCTCTTACCATTTTCTATGTGGCCTCCTTTCTCTGATTAACAGTGGAGAATCTGTTCTGCCAGTCTTCAAGTCATTTTCTGGGATGGTTTCACTGATGTGGTTATGAACTAGGTGTATCAGTGGGTCACAGTTAGCTTAGGTTCCTCCTACTCTGCCATATTCCCAAGCTTACCTTGAAGAGTTCTTTATACTCCATTTACTGAGGTAGAAAACTAGTGTTATGTTTAGAGTTTTGTTTTCCCATTCTATTTTTTTCTTCTTTTTAATTTTATTTAGATACAATTGACTTGTAACATTATAATAGTTTCAGATATGCAACATAATGATTCAATATTTGTATATATTAAGAAATGATCATCACAATAAATCTAGTTAACATCCACCACCATACATAATACAAAACTTTTTCTTGAGATGAAAACTTTTAAGTCTACTCTCTTAGCACTGGCAAATATACTGTACAATATAATACCTATAGTTGCCATGATGAACATTACATCCCTTTGACTTAATTGCTTTATAACTTGATGTTTGTAATTGTTAACTGCTTTCACCTGCTTCATCCATTCCCCAGGCTCCACATAATTTACAACCACCAATCTGTCCTCTCTATCCATTCTTTTTTTTTTTAATTTTCCACATATAAGTGAAATCAGACAGTATTTGTGTCTCTCTGGCATACTTCATTTAGCATAATTCCTTCAAGTTTCATACACAGTACAAGATTTTTTCTTTTTATGGCTGAATAACACTCCATTGTGTGTGTGGGTGTGGGTGCGGGTGTGATTTTACTTTATTTGAATATAGTCAGCACAATGTTACTTCAGTTTCAGGTGTACAACATAGTGATTTAACAATTTTATACATTTTTTCTATGTTTGCCACTCATGTAGCTACCACCTATCACTATACATCACTACTATACTATAACTGACTATATTCCTTATGCTGTGCCTTTTATTCTTGTGACATATTATTCTATAACTTTTGGAGTCAAATCCCAAAAAATAAATAAATAAATAAATTACCAAGATTAATGTCATGGAGCTTATTGTCTATGTTTTTTTTAAGAGTTTTATGGTTTAGAGTCTTATGTTTAAATCTTTAATCCATTTTGAGTTAAGGTTTTTGTATGGTGTAAGATATGGTCCAGTTTCACTCTTTTGCAAGTGACTATCTAGTTTTCCCAACTTCATTTATTGAAAACACTCTTATTTCCTCATTTAATATTCTTGGCTCCTTTGTCATAACTAAATTGACTGTATGTGTCTGGGTTTATTTCTGATCTCTCTATCCTACTCCATTGATCTTGTTGTCTGTTTTGGGACCAGTACCGTACTATTATGATTACTATAGCTTTGTGGTATAGTCTAAAATCAGGTAGCATGAGACTTGCAGCTTTGCTCTTTTCTTCTCAAGATTACTTTAACTGTTCAGGATCTTTTAAAATTTTATACAAATTTTAAGATTGTTAGCTCTATTTCTGTGAAAATACCATTGGAATTTTTATAAAGATTGTGTTAAATCTGTAGATCGTTTTGGCTAACATGGACACATTAACAATGTTAATTCTTCCAATCCATTAGCATGGAATATCTATTTATAATTTCTCTTTTTTCAATTTCTTTCATCAATGTCTTATAGTTTTCCAAGCCCATGTCTTTCACCTCCTTGGTTAAATTAATACCTGAATATTTTATTTTTTTTGATGCAACTGTAAGTGGAATTGATTACTTCATTTTTGTTTCTGCTAGTTCAGTATTACTGTGTAGAAACATAATAAATTTTTGTATATGGATTTCATATACATATATAGAATGCTTTTTATTAGTTCTAACAGATTTTGGTGACGTTAGTGTTTTTAATGTATTATACCATGTTATCTGCAAGTAGATACAGTTTTACTTCTCCCTTTCCAATATGAGGGACATTTTTATTTGGATGAAATTTTAATTTAAATTAGCATACAGTGTTATACTAATTCCAAATATACAATATAATGTTTCTGCAATTCTATACATTACTCAGTGCTCACCACAAGTGTACTGACCATCTGTCACCAATTATTATCACTATCTTACTGACTATATTTCCTATGGTGCACTTTTAAAGTTTGTACCTCTTAATCTCCCTTCTTATTGTCTGATTTGAATGACTTTTATTTCCTGTTCATACCTAAATGCTCTGGCTAGGACTTCGACTGTTGTGTTGAATCAAAGTGATGAGAATGGTCATTCTTGTCTTGTACCTAATCTTACAAGGATAATGTCCAGGTTTTCACCATTAGGCATATTAGTTGTGAGTTTTATCTTATATGGTCTTATTTATGTTGAGGTACATTCACTCTGTATCCAGAATGTTGAGTTATCATAAATGAACATTGATTTTTTTTCACATGTCTTCTGCATCTATTGAGATGATTTTTATCCTTTGTTTCATTAATGTGGTGTATAACATTGATTTGGAGATATTGAACCATCCTTGAATCTCTGGAATAAATTCCCCTGGGTCATGCTGTATGATCCTTTTAATATATTGTTGATTTCAGTTTTGCTAATATTTTGTTGAGGATTTTTTAATCTATATTCATCAGGGATATTAGCCTGTGATTTTCTTTGTTTGTGGTATCTTTGTGTGGTTTTAATGTCAGGGTAATTTTGGCCTTATAAAATTAGTTCAATAATGTTACTTCTTCTGTATGTTTGGAAGAGTTTGAGAAAGATTGATATTAGTTCTTCTTTAAATCTTTGGTAAAATTCTCCAGGGAAGACCCGTACATTACTCAGTGCTCACCATAAGTGTACTGACCATCTCTCACCAATTATTATTACTATCTTATTGACTGTATTTCCTATGGTGCATTTTTAAAGTTTGTACCTCTTAATCTCCCTTCTTATTGTCTGATTTGAATGACTTTTATTTCCTGTTCATACCAGAGCATTTATGCTCTGGCTAGGTTAGGGTTAGTTTATCTCCTTACAAGTAATGAGTATGCTCAATTATTTTATTTCTTTCTTATTTAGTCTTTTAATATTGTAGTTGCTAGGATTTACCAGTTTTTTCTTCATAGTACTCTCAAGATCCTTTGCATTTCTATTTTAACAGTGTGCTGTTTTTTTTTTTCATTTCTGATTTTATTTATTTGACACTTTTTTTTTTCTTAGTGGGTCTATTTAAAGGTTTATCAATTTTGTTTATCTTCTCAAAGCACTAGCTCCTAGTTTCACTGATTTTTTTCTATTTATCATTTTAGTTTCTATTTCACTCATTTCTGCTTTGAGCACTGCTATTGCCTTCATTCTAGTAAATTTGGGCTTTAGGTGTTCTTTGTTTTATTTTGGTCCAATTTAGTTAATGTATGGTATATTATTAGTTCTGGAAATAGAATTTAATGATTCATCAGTTGCATATAGCACTCAGTGCTCATTATATCAAGTGCCCTCCTTAATGCCCATCACCGAATTACCCTGTCCTCCCACCCACCTCCCCTACAGCAACTTTCAGTTTGTTTCCTATAGTTAGGAGTCTCTTGTGGTTTACCTAACTCTCTGTTTTTATTTTATTTTATTCTCCCTTCCTTTCCCCTATGTTCAGCTGTTTTGTTTCCTAAATTCCACATATGAGTGAAATCATATGGTATTTGTCTTTCTCTGGCTGTCTCATTTCACTTAGCATAATATCCTCTAGTTCCATCTATAACACTGTAAATGACAAGACTTCATATTTTGATGGCAGAGCAATATTCCACTGTATATATATACACACATGTATATATGTACCACCTGTTCTTTATCCATTCATCTGCTGATGGATATCTGGGCTCTTTCCATATTTTGGCTATTGTGGACATTGCTGCTATAAATATTGGGGATGCATGTGCCCCTTCTAATCAGTATGTTTGTATCCTTTGGATAAATACATAGTGGTGCAATAGCTGCATTGTAGGGTAGGTTTATTTATTTTTAAGTTTTTTGAAGAACACCCATACTATTTCCCAAAGTGGTTGCACCAGTTCATATTCTCACCAATAGTGTAATTTCTCTGCACCCTTGCCAACATCTGTTGTTTCCTGTATTGTTAATTTTAGCCATTCTGACACATGTGAGGTGGTATCACATTGTGGTTTTGATTTGTATTCCCCTGATGCCAAGTGATGGTGAGCATTTTTTCTTCTATTTGCCATTTATATGTCTTCTTTGGAGAGAAATGTCTCTTCATGTCTTCTGCCCATTTCTTGACTGGGATTTTTTGACTTTGGGGTGTGGAGTTTGATAAGTTCTTTATGGATTTTGGATACTAGCTCTTTATCTGATAAGTCATTTGCAAATATCTTCTCCCATTCTGTAGGTTGCCTTTGTTGTATTTCTTCTTTTTCTAATTTCTTCACATGTAGAATTTATTTCAGATTTTCTTTCTTTTCTTTTCTTATCTTTCTGTTTTTCTTTTTTCTTTCTTTCTTTCTTTTTTTTTTTTTTTAGATGGGGGAGGAGGAAGTAACAGGAGAAGGAGAGAGAGAATCTTAATCAGGCTCCATGCCCAGTGTGGACCCCAATGTGGGGCCCAATATCACAACCGTGAGATCATTACCTGAGACAAAATCAAGAGTCAACCCTTAACCAACTGAGCTACTGAGAGATTAATCCCTCTTTTATTTTCTTCATTATTTTTATTTTTTTGACTCAGGCATTGATTACTATGAACTTTTCCCTTAGACTTGTTTTTCTGCATCCCCTAAGTTTAGGCAAGTTGCATTTACATTTTAATTTGTCAAGTAACATTTTAATTTCCTTATTGATTTCTTCTTTGAAACATTGGTTTTCTAGTAGCATGTTTTCAAATCTCCACATAATATAAATTTTCCACTTGTCTTCTTTTAAATTGTTTAAAATATTATAATGGTCAGAAAGATGGTTGATATTATTTCAATCTTCTTAATTTTTAAGACTTTTTTATGACTTAACATATGATTTATCCTAGACTATTTTTCATGTGCAAATGAAAATTATATATATTTTGTTGCTTTTGTTTACAATGCATTGTATATATCTGTTATGTTAATTTGGTATAATGTGTTGTTTAAGACTGATTTTTCTTTATTGATTTTCTTTCTTATGATCAATTTTTCTTTATATATATTTTTACTGATAAAAGTAATACAAATTTTTCATAACAGTTAAAATAATACAAATATGGGGGGCACCTGGGTAGCTCAGTGGGTTAAAGCCTCTGCCTTCAGATCAGGTCATGGTCCCAGGGTCCTGGGATCGAACCCCACATCAGGCTCTGCTCAGCAGGGAGCCTGCTTCCACCTCTCTCTCTCTTTGCCTGCCTCTCTGCTTGCTTGTGATCTCTGCCTGTTAAATAAATAAATAAAACCTTTTTTTTTAAAGATTTTATTTATTTGACAGACGGAGATCACAAGTAGGCAGAGAGGCAGGCAGAGAGAGAGGAGGAAGCAGGCTCCCTGCCAAGCAGAGAGCCCGACGCGGGGCTCGATCCCAGGACCCTGGGATCATGGCCTGAGCCGAAGGCAGAGGCTTTAACCCACTGAGCCACCCAGGCACCCCTAAATAAAACCTTTTAAAAAATAATAGAAATATGTAAAAAATTAATAATACCCTATGCTCACTACTGTACTTCTAACTTCTTTATACTTCATCCTCTTGAGGTAACCAGTGTTACCAGCCTTGTGCTCATTTTTTTTTTACACAATCTCCTTGTACATACAAGTTCATATAAGCAGATAGATAATTTGTTTTGACCAAACTAAAATCATAAATATGCAGTATTTTATAACGTACTCCTATTCTTGACAATATCCTAGTTATCCCTATAAGTCACTTGATATATATCTAATGTTATTGCTTTTAGTTCCAACTTATGTATGAAAGCACACACAAAATTTTACACTCCAAGATGCCATACATTCTGAATTTGCTTACATCAATTTTTAATATTTTTTTGTCTTCCCACTCCGAATTTCTACCCTCATTCATTTCTACTTCTTTTCTTTTCTCCAGATAACATTTAGCAACATCCCAAAATGTATCATTCCTTAATTTTCACTAAAATTCACTTTATCGTATCAAACCTTGAAATACACACACACATACAAACACGATGGGGAGGAAGTGGTGCAAAGAGCAGAAGAGTGATGTTTTGATAGTTTTATTTTAAAAAGATAATACATACTACTCTGCAAACAAGTTAGCAATAGATGTTAAAGCTCTTCCTCTGCCATTCTAATGGATGCATAATACATCACTGATATTTAATTTTCTTTTCCTTGATTACTAGTAAATTTGAACATATTTGGAATGTACTTTGTCCACTTTAGTTTGATTGTTTGAGGAGCATGCCTTTGTAGTCTCTACTTTTCTTGTGTTATTAATATTTTACCAATTTATAACATTCTTTATTATAGATGTTAAATTATATTGTTATAGATATTGTAGATAATTATTATAGATACTAATCTTCACATTTCTTCTCTGTTGTATTTTCCCCAACTCTCATATAGCTATTGCTTTTTTGTTGTTTGTTTTTTTGCAATGCAACATTTATAAATCTTTATATGGCCAAATATATTTATAATTCCTTTTATTTGTTCTTGGCTTCCTACATTGATGAAGATTATCTTCTCCATAAGAAAGTTTCAACAAGGATTAAAAAAAAAAAAACTAAAATTAGTCCTGTAGTAAATAATAGTTTCATCAAGTCCCCAAATCTGAGCTATGTGATAATCAAGGTTCAAGGGTCCTAAAATGTGTTAGCAAAAATTTCCTGATCTCCCTCAGAATAACTAAATAAGTTGAAAATAGAAAGTGTCATTAATGTTGTATAATGTAGTTGGTAATTCCTACAGTTTTGGAGTCAGACAGCTTTGATCTTAATTCTTCTCTATCCCTTAGTTGCAGAAAACCTATGCAGAACTTTCTTAATCCCTTGGAATATCATCTTCCTCAAGTGTAAAAAGTGATATTAATAAGATGTTTCTTGTAAGAAAATGAAGCATGTAAATTGCTTAGTAATATATCTAGGTTTGTATTGTATATATTCATAGAACCTTACTCATATGATGATTTTTCCAATAATGATATGTATACATTTTTTCTTGTTACCATATAATGTATTATTTGTTTCGAGGGCATAGGTCTGTGAATTATCAGTCTTACACATTTCACAGCATTATCATTACACATACACTCTCCAATCCATCATCAAGCCACCCTAACCTTCCAACCCTTCTCCCTTCCAGCAACCCTTTGTTTGTTTCCTGAGATTAAGAGTCTCTTATGGTTGGGGTGCCTGGATGTCTCAGTGGGTTAAAGCCTCTGCCTTCAGCTCAGGTCATGGTCCCAGGGTCCTGGGATCAAGCCCCACATCAGCCTCTCTGCTCTGCAGGGAGCCTGCTACCTCCTCTCTCTCAGCCTGCCTGTCTGCCTACTTGTGATCACTGTCTGTCAAATAAATAAATAAAATCTTTAAAAAAAAAGAGTCTCTTATGGTTTGTTTCCCTCCCTGGTCCTATCTTGTTCCATTTTTCCCTCTCTTCCCCCCTCAGCCCCATGCCCTGCCTCCCAAATTCCTCATATCACTGAGATCGTATGATAAACGTCTTTCTCTGATTGACTTATTTTGCTTAGCATAATACCCTCTATTTCCAAGCACATCATTGGAAAAGGCAAAATTTTGTCTTTTTTTTTTTTGATAGCTGCATAGTATCCAATTGAATATATATACACCACTACTTAATCCATTCCACTGTTGATAGATAACTAAACTCTTTCCATAGTTTGGTTATTGTGCACATTACTACTGTAAGCATTTGGAAGCATGTACCCCTATAAATCACTGCATTTGTATCTTTAGAGTAAATAACCAGTAGTGCAATTGCTGGGTCATAGGGTAGCTCTATTTCCAAATTTTGAGGAACCTCTATACTGTTTTTGACACTGGCTGCACCAGCTTGTATTTCCACCAGCAGTGTAGGAGGGTTCCCCTTTCTCTGCATCCTCATAAACACTTGTCTCCTGACTGGTTAATTTCAGCCATTCTGACTGGGGTGAGGTGGTATCTTACTGGGGTTTTGACTTGTATTGCCCTGATGATGAGTGATGATGGGCACTCATGTCTGTTGGCCATTTAGATGTCTTCTTTGCAGAAATGTCTGTTCATGTGCTCTGCCCATTTCTTCATTGGATTACTTATTCTTTGGGTGTTGAGTGTGATAAGTTCTTTATAGATGTTGGATTCTCACTCTTTATTTGACAACATCGTTTGCATACAACTCCCATTCTGTCAGCTGTCTTTTGTTTTTGTTGACTGTTTCCCTTACTGTGCAAAAGATTTTAATCTTGATGAAGTCCCAATCACTCATTTTTCTCCTTCCTTCCCTTGCCTTTGGTGATGTTTCTAGGAAGAAGTCGCTGTGGCTGAGGTCGAAGAGGTTGCTGCCTGTGTTCTCCTCCAGGATTTTGATGGATTCCGGTACCACATG
The DNA here is from genome assembly GCF_963455335.1 of Martes martes. Classification (NCBI taxonomy): domain Eukaryota; kingdom Metazoa; phylum Chordata; class Mammalia; order Carnivora; family Mustelidae; genus Martes; species Martes martes. Next base: position 65,849,456 of record NC_137897.1, read on the forward strand.
GAGGTCTCTCATCCATTTTGAGTCTATTTTTGTGTGTGGTGTAAGGAAATGGTCTGGTTTTATGGTTCTGCATGTGGTTATCCAGTTTTCCCAGCACCATTTGCTGAAGAGATTGTCTTTTTTCCATTGGACATTCTTTCCTGCTCTGTGAAAGACTAGTTGACCATAGAATTGAGGGTCCATTTCTGGGATCTCTAACCTGTTCCATTGATCTATGTGTCTGTTTTTGTTCCAGTACCATACTGTCTTGATGATTACTGCTTTGTAACAGAGCTTAATGTCTGTAATTGTGATGCCTCCAACTTTGGTTTTCTTTTTCAACATTCCTCTGGCTTTTCAGGGTCTTTTCTGGTTCCATATTAATTTTAGGATTTTTAAATTCCATTTCGTTGAAAAAAAAAGATGATTATTTTGATATGGATTGCATTAAATGTGTAGATTGCTCTAGGTAGCATAAATATTTTCACAATATTTGTTCTTCCAGTTCATGAGCATGGAGCTTTTTTCCATTTCTTTGCGTCTTCCTCAATTTCTTTCATGAGTACTCTATAGTTTTCTGAGTACTGGTTCTTTGCCTCGTTGGTTAGATTTATTCCTAGGTATCTTATGGTTTTGGGTGCAATTGTAAATGGGATCGACTCCTTAATTTCTCTTTCTTCTGTTTTGTTGGTGGTGTACAGAAATGCAACCGATTTCTGTGTATTCATTTTGTATCCTGACACTTTACTGAATTCCTGTATGAGTTCTAGCAGTTTTGGAGTAGAGTCTTCGGGGTTTTCCACATAAAGTATCATACCATCTGCAAAGAGTGAGAGTTTGACTTCTTCTTTGCCAATTCGGATGCTTTTTATTTCTTTTTGCTCTCTGATTGCTGAGGCTAGGACTTCTCGTACTATGTTGAATAGCAGTGGTGATAGCGGACAGCCCTGACGTGGTCTTGACCTTAGGGGAAAAGCTCTCAGTTTTTCCCCATTGAGAATGATATTTGCTGTGGGTTTTTCATAGATGGCTTTGATGATATTGATGATATTGAGGTATGAACCCTCTACGCCTACACTCTGAAGAGTTTTGATCAAGAAAGGATGCTGTACTTTGTCAAATGCTTTTTCAGCATCTATTGAGAGTACCATATGGTACTTTAATGTATTGTATCACATTGATTGATTTGCAGATGTTAAACCAAACTTGCAGCCAAGAAATAAATCCCACATGGTTGTGGTGAATAATCCTTCTAATGTACTGTTGGATCCTATTGGCTAGTATTTTGGTGAGAATTTTTGCATCCGTGTTCATCAAGGATTTTGGTCTGTAATTCTCCTTCTTGATGGGGTCTTTGTCTGGTTTTGGGATCAAGGTAATGCTGGCCTCATAAAATGAGTTTGGAAGTTTTCCTTCCATTTCTATTTTTTGGAACAGTTTCAGGAGAATAAATATAAAGTCTTCCTTAACTGTTTGGTAGAATATCCCTGGGAAGCCATCTGGCCCTGGGCTCTTGTTTGTTGGAAGTTTTTGATGACTATTTCAATCTCCTCCCTGGTTATGGGTCTGTTCAGGTTTTCTATTTCTTCCTGGTTCAGTTTTGGTAGTTTGTATGTCTCTAAGAATGTATCCATTTCTTCCAGATTGTCAAATTTGCTGACGTATAGTGGCTCATACTATGTTCTTAGAATTGTTTGTATTCCTTTGGTGCTGGTTGTGATCTCTCCTCTTTCATTCATGATTTTATTAATTTGGGTCTTTTCTCTTTTTCTTTTTGGTAAGTCTGGCCAGGGGGTTATCAATCTTATTAATTCTTTCAAAGAACCAGCTCCTAGTTTTGTTGATCTCTTCTGCTGTTCTTTTGGTTTCTATTTCATTGACTTCTACTCTGATCTTTATTATTTCTCTTCTCCTGCTGGGTTTAGGCTTGGTTTGCTGTTCTTTCTCCAGCTCCTTTAGGCGTTGGGTTAGGTTGCGTGTTTGAGACCTTTCTTGTTTCTTGAGAAAGGCTTGTATCGCTATATACTTTCCTCTCAGGACTTTGCTGAGATCCCAATGATTTTGAACAGTTGTGTTTTCATTCTCATTTGTTTCCATGAATTTTTTTCAATTCTTCTTTAATTTCCTGATTGACCCATTCATTCTTTAGTAGGATGCTCTTTAGCCTCCATGTATTTGGTTCTTTCCAAATTTCCTCTTGTGGTTGAGTTCTAGTTTCAAAGCATTGTGGTCTGAAAATATGCAGGGAATGACCCCAATCTTTTGGTACTGGTTGAGACCTGATTTGTGATCCAGGATGTGATCTATTTTGGAGAATTTTCCATCTGCACTAGAGAAGAATGTGCATTCTGTTGCTTTGGGATGGAATGTTCTGAATATGTCTGTGATGTCCATCTGGGCCAGTATGTCATTTAAAGCCTTTATTTCCTTGTTGATCTTTTGCTTATATGTTCTGTCCATTTCAGTGAGGGAGATGTTAATGTTCCCTACTATTACTGTATTATGAATGTGTTTCCTTGATTTTTGTTATTAATTGGTTTATATAATTGGCTGCTCCCATGTTAAGGGCATAGATATTTAAAATTCTTAGATCTTGTTGGACAGACCCTTTATGATATAGTGCTCTTCTTCATCTCTTATTATAGTCTTGGCTTAAAATCTAATTTTATGATATAAGGATTCTGATATAAGGATTGCCATCCCAGCTTTCTCTTGATGTCCTTTAGCACGGTAAATTATTTTCACCCCATCATTTTATGTTTTTTTAAAGATTTATTTATTTATTTATTTGACAGAGAGAGTGATCACAAGTAGGCAGAGAGACAGGCAGAGAGAGGGGGGAAGCAGGCTTCCCGCTGAGCAGAGAGCCCGATGCGGGACTCGATCCCAGGACCCCGAGATCATTACCAGATCCAAAGGCAGAGGCTTAACCCACGGAGCCACCCAGGTGCCCCCACCCCCTCACTTTAAATCTGGAGGTGTCTTTGGGCCTAAAACGAGTTTCTTGCAGACCACATATCCATGGGTCTTGTTTTTCTTTTTTTTTTTTATCCATTCTGATACCCCATGTCTTTTTTCTTTGTAATTTTATTTAATTTGTCTTCAGTGTTCCAAGATTCATTGTTTATGCACCACAACTAGTGCACCATGCAATACGTGCCCTCCTTAATACCCACCACCAGGTTCACTCACCGCCCCCACTCCCCTCCCCTCCAAAACCCTGATTTTGTTTCTCAGAGTCCACAGTCTCTCATGGCTCATCTTTCCCTCCAATTTCCCCCGACTCACTTCTCTCCAACTCCCAATGGCCACAGTCGCCAAGATGTGCAAAGAGCCAAGATGCCCTTCAACAGATGAATGAATAAGGAAGATATGGTCCATATATACAATGGAATATTATGCTTCCATCAGAAAGGGGGAATACCCAACTTTTGTATCAACATGGATGGGACTGGAGGAGATTATGCTGACTGAAATAAGTTGAGCAGAGAGAGTCGATTATCATATGGTTTCACCCTCTGTCTTTTGTTTGAGGCATTTAGCCCATTTGCATTCAGGGTAACTATTGAAAGATATGAATTTAGTGCCATTGTATTGTCTGTAAGGTGGCAGTTACTGTATATTTCTCTGTTCCTTTCTGGTCTACTACCTTTAGGCTCTCTCTTTGTTTTGAGGACCCCTTTCAATATTTCCCATAGGGCTGGTTTGGTGTTTGCAAATTCTTTCATTTTTTGTTTGTCCTTGAAGCTTTTTATCTCTCCTTCTGTTTTCAATGACAGCCTATCTGGGGATAGTATTCCTGACTGTATATTTTTCTTGTTTAATGCTCTGAATGTATCATGCCAGTCCTTTCTGGCCTGCTAGGTCTCTGTGGATAGGTCTGCTACCAATCTAATATTTCTACTGTTGTAGGTTACAGAGTTCTTGTCCTGAGCTGCTTCAGGATTTTCTCATTCTTTCTGAGACTTGTACATTTTACGATTAGAGGTTGGCTGTTAACCTATTTTTATTTATTTTGATGGGAGTTCTTTGTGCCTCCTGGATTTTGATGCTTGTTCCCTTTGCCAAATTAGTGAAATTATCTGCTATAATTTGCTCCAATATACCTTCTGCCTCTGTCTCTGTTTCTTCTACTTCTGGGACCTAATTATTCTAATATTTTTTCATCTTATGGTATCACCCATCTCTTGAAATCTTCCCTCATGGTCCAGTAGTTGTTATCTCTTTTTTCTCAGCTTCTTTATTCTCCGTCATTTGATCTTCTATATCACTAATTCTCTCTTCTGCTTCATTTATCCTAGCTGTTAGAGCCTCTGTTTTTTATTGCATCTAATAGCTTTTTTTTTTCCAACTTGGTTAGATTTTTGTTCTTTTATTTCTCCAGAAAGGGATTCTCTAGTACCTTCTATGCTTTTTTCAATCCCAGATAGCATCTTTCTATCATCATTCTGAACTCTAGTTCTGACCTCTTACTAGTGTCCATATTGATTAGGTCTCTAGCCATCAGTACTGCCTCATGTTCTTTTTTTTGAGGGTAGTTTTTCTACCTTGTCATTTTAGCCAGAGAAGAATAGATGAATGAAAGAACAAAATGCAAAAAGGGTAACAATGACCCCAGAAAAATATACACTAACCAAGCCAGTAGAGACCTGAAATGGGGAAGATGAAAGAAAAAAAATATATATATGTATATGTATATATGTATAACTACATATACATATATATACATATAAATATGTATATGTGTATATATGCATATATATACACATTTATACATTTTTACATATATACATTTATACATTATACATTTTATACATTATATATATATATATACATATATACATTTTTTTTTCCTTTCATTTTCCCCGTTTCAGGTCTCTACTGGCTTGGTTAGTGTATATTTTTCTGGGGTCATTGTTACCCTTTTTGTATTTTGTATATATACATGTGTATATATATATACTGGTGAATAGAACAGACCCACACCCTTGAAGTTGGGTATATTTTGGCCTGTTAGAAGAAACTGCTTCCCAAAATTTAAAAAAAAAGGAATATATATATACAGAATGAAGTGATGGAATATGACTGTAAAGATGAAATTTTAAAAATATTCTAAAAAAGGAATTGGTAAGATAAGAAGTTGGTTGATAATAGAAAAAAAAAAGGCAGAAAATGTGATCAGACTGGAAACTAGAACAAAGCCATGTGCTAGATTTAGGATATATGTTGGTCTGTTAGAAGAAACTCTATCCCAAAATTTTAAATAAAGAATTTATATGTACCCAAAAAATAAGGTTAAATACAATGACTGGATTGAATATCATTTTTTAAAGTATTGATAAAATCGCTAAAGTAGGTTATAATAAGAAAGAGGAAAAATTCAAAAAAATAGGACAAGAAAAAAATAACAAATTTTTTTTTAAAAATTAACTTTAAAAGACTAAAGAATCATGGGGGAAAAGCCATGAACTTTATGTGCTGTATTCCCCTAGCACTGTTGTTTTGCATTTCTCATTGATAGGTGAACTTGATCTTGGCTGGATGTTCTTGCTGATCTTCTGGGGGAGAGGCCTCTTGCAGTGATTCTCAAATGTCATTGCCCAAGGCAGAAATGCACTTCGCTTGACAGGGGCCAGGCTATGTAGTCTGCTTGGGTTGCTTTCAGTAGCTTTCGTTCCCTGAAAGCTTTCCATACAGCTTTGGAGGATGAGGATGAAGATGGCTCCCTCCAATCTCCAGGCCTAGAGGAGCCAAGAGCTCAGGGGTCCTCCTCTTCAGTGAGCCCTCAGAAAAGCCATCAGTCATGCCTGTCTCCCTGGCCTTGGGCCACACTCTGAGCTCACCCAGCCTGTGACTGAGCATTTCTGTCTCTAGAACACAGCCCTGTTTGGTGTCTCCAAACCCAAAAGATTCCTGCATGGTGCTTCCTCATTACTCCTCCCAGTGGAGGAAGGGATGTGTCCCTGGATCTGCCACTTGTGGTGTGCCTGCTCAAAGAGTAGTGGCCCGAGTTTTTCTTGGGTCATGGTTTATGGCAATCCCAATCTTAGAGGCCCCTCCTCAGCTCTGTCTTTGCAGCTGGCTTCCCTATTCTGATACCTGGGAGCTCTACCACATTCTGGCATCCCCTTTCTGTGACCCCATATGTCCTGAGACCACACTGACCCAAAGAGAATTCCACCCAACCCCCTCATCCCCCCCTCACCCCATTTAGCCACTGGAGTGACATCCCTCAGTGGAGCAAACTTCTAAAAGTTACGATTTTGTGCTCCACTACTCTCTCACTTGTCGGTAGCTGGCCCTTCCCCCATGGTCTATCTTCCCATATATCACTTTGGATTCACTTCTCCTGACATTCTACCTACCAGAAAGTAGTTGCTTTTCTGTTCCTAGAATTACTATTCTTTTCTTTGATCTCCTGTTGAGTTTGTAGGTATTCAGAATGGTTTGATAACTATCTATCTGAGTTCCTGGGATCTGATGAAATCTAGGTCTCCTATTCCTCTGCCATCTTGCTTCTCTCCAGATTTTTTATTTCTTTTGGGCAACAGAAACACAAGGTAAACCAATTCAGTACAAAATATGTTAAGTATCACCCTGCTATCAATAAAAAGAGTCAATTGATAGCTTATTTTATTTTCCAGCAGATATTTTCATTTACAGAGCACCCAGAAGTTACATGATATTATACACAATACTATGCATTTGATTAAATTGCTTATATTGTTAATTACTACAGTTAACTAGGAGTCAAGTGAAATCAAATAAAAAAACCAGAAAAAAAAGAAGGAAGCTAAAAAATTATTCATTGTTTCTATTCAATGAAAGATGTTGTTTATAAAACTGGAATCCACCTCAGAGTATTTATTCTATACAAAATTAGCTAATTCACAAATTGAAGTTAAATACATAGAAACTATAAAACTGTGGGGACTCTTTAGAATTTTTCCTCCTAAAACACATGTTTCCATGATAAAGTAAATCAAGTAAACGGTTTTCCTATTCTGGGCCTGTTTCTTCATCTCCAAAATGAGGAATTGAGCTAAATGAGCTATAAATTTAAAATGGAGTGAATAGCACAGAGGAAAGTGTTTTGTGTTTTCTAACGGAGCCTAAGAGAAGTAGGCCATATGTCTGCCCATAGGTGGGGTGGAAGAGGAGTAGAATACCCCTGAAGAGGTAGCAGAAGTGGCTCAACTACTAGAATACAAGACATAATAATGGCATCAAATGAAAATCATTATCTTGTGAAATCTTTCTTAGGAAGGAATAATGGAAATGTTAAGAACACTATGATTTTTAGAGTGTAAAAAACAATTTGAGTTGTAGTTATAATATATACCTTTGGGTGACCTGGGTGGCACAGTTGGTTAAGTATCTGACTCTTGATTTTAGCTCAGGTCATGATTTAGGGTCATGAGATCAAGCCCTGTGTCTGCCTCTATGTTTAGTGTGCAGTCTGTTTGAGATTCTCTCTCCCTCTCCCTCTGCACATGCTATCTCTCCCCCTAAAATAAATATACAAATCTTAAAAATATATAGGTATACTTACGATGTAAGAAGTCATTTTTCTTCTGTCACTATCATTACTGGTTTAATCTATTTTCAAAAGCCACAATTTCTGTAATTTAAAGCACTATCACCATATTTGAAGATAAGATTCACATACCAGTAAAATTGTCTGACAAACATAGGCACATATTAATGTGATTTTGCATTTAGTTTGGTGGTTACCTCCATATCTTTAAATAATATATTTATATGGTTACTTCACAATTTTACCCATTTCCTAGTGGCATTCTTCCATAATGGGTGAATTTTTTTTTTTTGTATGCACCATCACTTCTCTTCCTCTTTTCCTAATATAGTTCTATCTTTGTTTTTAGTTCCTTTATTAATGATCTTTGTAACTTTAAACACTTTATTTGCAATTTTTCTGCTCTAATTGCGATTAACTGCTCTAATTACTCTTCAGTTCTCTTTTCCTATCCTTTTTCTCTAGTTCTTTTATTTTGTATTTTTTCATTGAACTATGATTGAAATACAATATATATGTTTCAAATTTACCTCATAGTTATTTTGTCATTGTATACATTAGAAAATGTATAATTTTATACATTACAATATGATCACCACTACAAGTCTTCTGTCCATCTATTACCATACAAAATTATTACAATGTTATTGACTATATTCCTTATGCTGCACATTACATCCCCATGACTTAATCATTTTAAAACTGAACGTTGGTAGGTCACTTTTACCTATGTCATCCACCCCTCAACCCCCTCCCTTCTAGCAACTATCAGTTTGTTCTCTACCTATGAGCTTACTTCTATCTTGTTTTATTGGCTGGTTTTATTTTTTTAGATTCCATGTATAAGTAGAAATCTTACATCAATAAGCAGCAGGTACTTTTGGAAGACCATATTCCCAAATTCACCATTGCTACTTTACAACCTCCCTGATTCCTGGAATTCTAGGAAAAAATAAAAGACAACATATTGTTATATAAAGTTCAATAATCATTCTGTCAAGAATTAAAAAAAAAAAGATAATTTCCATAGATGTAGAAAAAACATGTGACAAAAGTACCTGCTACCCTACCTCTGATTCTACAAAGGTTGCCAGACAGATCACCCCACCACTGGAGATGACCCATCCCATGGCCAAAGCAAAAGCATTGACATGAATTGCCAACTCCCTTCCTTGGTCACATCTTCCCATTAGGTAGCATCAACATGGCCACAAAGATAGGAGCTCCCAGAGCTCCCAGTGACAAAGGACTGTCTTACCATCATACCCTCCATGAGCACTGAGTACACCTGCCCTTCTTTTGGGGTGCCCCAGCCCACATTTGATGATTCCTACCATCAGGTCTTCTCAGTATGAGAAACACATCTCCTTAAAGAGGCTGGTTACCTTTTGTACCAGCAGAGGCTCATTCAGCTCAATACTATGGAAATAAGTTGATAAGTGACAGGACTCAGCTACGGCCTGGGTATCAGCTGCTGAGCCTAAGCAGCAGGAGAAAATATAGTCATGAATAGGGATCAGATTGTCGGTCACTTGATTGGCAATGTAGGACCTAGTAGCTGTTCTGGAGTGGGCTCCCAGAACCACACCCCCATAAAGTTGCTTGGCAGTGACAGTGGTCCCTGTGGTCCCTGTGAAGACTTCCTGGCTTTCCCAGTGTAGGAAACAGGCTGGTGTGGCCTGCTCCTCCAGCACCTACTAAAGTGGTTGCCATCTTCCTCCTCTGGTACTACCACTGATCATATACTTTTTAATCCTCTGTTGTTGTTGTTTTTAATGTGGTGTATCATGTTGATTGATTTGCATATGATGAATGATCACTGCATCTCTGGAATGAATCTCATATGATCATGTATTATTCTTTTAATGTTTAATTCTATTTGCTAGTATATTGTTGAAGATATTTACATATATATTCATCAAAGATATTGGCCATATATATATTTTTGTAGTTTCTCTGGATTTGGTATCAGGGTAGTGTCTGCTTCTTAAAATAAGTTTGACATTGTTCTTTTCTATTTCATTTTTTGAGTTTCTTTTTTGTTTGATTTGTTTTTTTTTAAGATTTTTTTAAATTTATTTATTTAAGAGAGAGAGAGAATGAGAGAAAGAGGATTAGAAGGGGGAGGGTCAGAGGGAGAAGCAGACTCCCCGCTGAGCAGAGAGCCCAATGTGGAGCTCAATTCAGGGACTCCAGCATCATGACCTGAGCAGAAGACAGTGGCTTAACCAACTGAACCACCCAGGCATCCATCTATTCCTTTTTTTTTAAATAATATGAGAATGATAAGTATTAACTCTTCTTCAAAAGACTGATAGAATTAACCGTAGAATTAATCATGACCTGTACTCCTGTTTTTGGGGATTTTTTTTAAATTACTGATTGAATTTCATTACTAGTAATTGGTCTATTCAGATTTTCTATTTTCTAATGATTCAGTCTCAAGAGATTCCATATTCCTAGAAATTTCTCTATTTCTTCTAGGCTGTCTAATTTCTTGGCATATAATGATTCAAAGTATTTTATTTTCTTTTTGTAATTTTGTGCTAGCTGTTGTAATTTCTCCTCTTTTATACTGATTTTTTTTTAATTTGGGTCCTCTCACTTTTTTTTAATGAGTCTAGCTAAAATTGTGTCAGTTTTGTTCTCTTCCCCCCCCCAAAAAAAAGCTCCTAATTCCATTGAGCTTTTCTATGTATTTTTAGTCTCTGTTTTATTTATTTTTTCTCTGATATTTATTATTTCCTTCCTTCTATTAACTTTGGTGTTTGTTTTTTCTGTTTATTTTCTAGTTCCTTCAAATGTAAGTTAAATTTTTTATTTGAGATTTTTCTTGTTTTTTGGGTTAAACTTATATTGTTATGAACTTTTCTCTTTAAACTGCTATATCCCAAATATTTTGAAATTTTGTATTGTTTTTTGTGATTCAGGTTATTTTCTTTATTTTCTCTCTAAGTTTTTCACTGACCCATTGTTTTTTTAATTGCAAGTTGTTTAGTCTCCATGTATTTGTGTTTTTTTGTCCAGTTTTCTTCTTGTAATTAATTTCTAGTTTTAAACAATTGTTGTTGGTAAAGATGCTTGATTTGATTCCAATTTTCTTAAATTTATTGAGATTTGCTTTTTAAAAATTTTTTTATTGAGTTATGTTAGTCAGCATACCATACATCATTAGTTTTTGATGTAGTGTTCCAACATTGCTTATATATAACACCCAGTGCTCCATGCAATATGTGTGGTCCTTAAAACCCACCACCAGGCTCACCCATCCACCCACAGCCCTCCCCTCTAAAACCCTCCTTTTCTCAGAGTCCTTGTGACCTAAAATATGATTGATACCGGAGAATATTTCATGTGCACTTGAAAATAATGTGTATCCTGCTGGTTTGTGTGAAATATTCTGTATATAATAAGCTTATCTGTTCTAATGTATTCTTCAAGGATATTTTATTTTTTAATTGAATCTTTGTCTGGATGATCTATCCATTGATGAAAGTGAAATATTAAATTCCTTTACTATTATTGTATTGCTATATATTTATTTATTTCTCTTAATATTTGCTTAAATATTTAGATGCTCTTATGTTGGGTACAAAGATGTTTACAAATGTTATATCTTCATTTTGGATTGACCCCTTTGTCATTATGTAATGCTTTTCTTTGTAGGTTTTAAATTATTTTGGTCTGACATAAGTATTATTACCGCAGTTTTCTTTGCATTTATATTTTCATGCTGTATCGTTTTATCGAATCCTTCATTTTAGTTTTTTATTTAGGTTTGAGTTGAGTGCTTTATAAGCAACATATAGAATATTTTTTATATATTTTTATATTTTTATCCATCCAGCACACCCTATGTCTTTCGATTAGAGAATTTAGTCTATTTATATCTAAGGTATTATTAGTTGGTAATACTGCCATTTTGTTCATTGTTTTCTAGCTGTTTTTGTAGTTCCTTTCTCTGTTCCTTTCTTCTCCTCTTTCTCTCTTGTGGTTTGATTTTTTTTTTCTTTAGTATTATGTTAAGATTCCTTTCTCATTGTCTTTTGTGTATTTAGTATAATGGTTTTTGTTGTTGTTGTTGTTGTTGTTGTTGTTTCTGCTTTCTGTTACTGTGGGATTCACATAAAATATTTTAAGTATACTACAATCTCTTTTAAATTGATATAAATTTTGGTGCTCCTGGATGGCTCAGGGGGTTAAGTATCTGCCTTCCGCTCAGGTTATGATCTCAGGGTCCTGGGATCAAGCCCTGCATCGGGCTCTCTGCTCAGTGGGGAGCCTGCTTCCCCCTCCTCTCTCTACCGGCCTCTCTGCCTACTTGCTGTCCCTCTCTGTCAAATAAATAAATAAAATCTTTAAAAAAAATAAAAATAAATAAATTGATATAAATTTTGTACACATTCCAAAGCCTTATATTATTACTCATCCCACCCAAAAATATTTTTGAAGACACATTTTACATCATTTTATGCATCCCTTAGCTAATTAATGTATTTCATTAATTTTACTACTTTTGCCTTTTACCCATCATGTTTACTTTATAAATGGTTAATCCACTACTTATTTTTTTATTTATGCTTTTTGGTAAGATTTTTTTTTTAATTTCTTTCCAGCATAACAATATTCATTGTTTTTGCACCACACCCAGTGCTCCATGCAATACGTGCCCTCCCAAATACCCACCACCTGGTTCACCCAACCTCCCACCCCCTGCCCCTTCAAAACCCTCAGGTTGTTTTTCAGTGTCCATAGTCTCTCATGGTTCACCTTCCCCTCCAGTTTCCCTCAACTCCCTTCTCCTCTCCATCTCCCCATGTCCTCCATGTTATTTGTTATGCTCCACAAATAAGCGAATTATATGATAATTGACTCTCTCTGCTTGACTTATTTCACTCAGCATCATCTCTTCCAGTCCCGTCCATGTTGCTACAAAAGTTGGGTATTCATCCTTTCTGATGGAGGCATAATACTCCATAGTGTATATGGACCACATCTTCCTTATCCATTCATCCATTGAAGGGCACCTTGGTTCTTTCCACAGTTTGGCGACTGTGGCCATTGCTGCTATAAACACTGGGGTACAGATGGCCCTTCTTTTCACTACATCTGTATCTTTGGGGTAAATACCCAGTAGTGCAACTGCAGGGTCATAGGGAAGCTCTATTTTGAATTTCTTGAGGAATCTCCACACTGTTCTCCAAAGTGGCTGCACCAACTTGCATTTCCACCAACAGTGGAAGAGGGTTCCCCTTTCTCCACATCCTCTCCAACACACGTTGTTTCCTGTCTTGCTAATTTTGGCCATTCTAACTGCTGTAAGTTGGTATCTCAATGTGGTTTTAATTTGAATCTCCCTAATGGCTAGTGATGATGAACATTTTTTCATGTGTCTGTTAGCCATTTGTATGTCTTCATTGGAGAAGTGTCTGTTCATATCTTCTGTCCATTTTTTGATATGATTATCAGTTTTGTGTGTGTTGAGTTTGAGAAGTTCTTTATAGATCCTGGATATCAACCTTTTGTCTGTACTTTAATTTGCAAATATCTTCTCCCATTCCGTCTGGGAAGATTTTTTTTTTTTTTATGTTTTCTTAGTATTTGTTAGGTCTGTTATTTTTAGCTCAGAGATGTTTCTTTAGCATTTATTTTAAGGCTAATTTAATAGTGATAAACTCCCTTATTGTTTGCTTATCTGGAAAAGAATATGTAAGCTCTTTAATTTTGAATAGTAACCTTCCTACATAGGTAATTCTTGGTTTGTGGTTTTCCTCTATCAGCACTTTGAATATGTCACACTACTCCTTTCTGGCCTATAACGTTTCTGCTGAAAATTCTGATAATCTTATGGGGTTTCCCTTGTAGGTAATAAGTTGCTTTCCTCTTGTTACTTTAAAAATTCTCTCTCTATCATTAACTTTTAACATTTTAAATATATGCCTGTGTTTCTCTTTGGTTTCATCTTATTGGGGCTCCTTGGACCTGTATGTGTGTTTTCTCAGCCTTGATTATAGATGTTTCTAGCCATTATTTCATGCTATATTTCTATGGCTCTTTCTCTTCTCCTAGTCTGTTTGATGTTGTCTCAGAGGTCCCTTATGGTATCATCACTTCTTTTATTAATTTTTCCTTCTGTACTCTATGTGTTTTCTATTGCTTTGTCTTCTAGTTCAATAATTCATACTTCTATTTTATCCATTGTGCTGTTAAAATTCTCTAGTGTATTTTTCAGCACAGTTATAATTTGTTTGGTACTTTTTAAAATATTTTCTATTACATTGTTGAAGTTCTCACTATGATCATCCAGTCTTCTCCCAAGATCAGTGAGCATCTTCATGATCATTACATTGAATGCTTATTTAAGATGCTTATTTCCATTTCATTAGAGTTTTATTTTGGGTATTTCCCGTATTCTTTAGTTCAGAACATATTCCTCTGTCTCATCATTTTGGTTCTCTGTGTTTGTTTTGTATTAGGCAAAATGGCTACCTCTCTCAGTATTGAAGAAGAAGTCTTTGTGTAGAAGCTATTCTTTATAGTCCAGAAGTATTATCTCCCTTGGCCACCAGAGCCAGGTACTCTATGCAAGCACCTCTTGTGGATTTCATATATCCATGGAGGTTACAGTAGCTGCACAGATATGGTGGAGCTTGAAGCCTTTGCTAGACCATTTTGTAGCTGAGCCCCTGCACATGGAGAGAATAATTTGAACCACTTGCTCATTTCATCATAGCTTGGTCTCTGTGTTGGTTAACTAGGGCTTGAGCACTCATTTGGTCAAGTTGTGGCTTGTCTGCTGCACAGAGAATGTGGGTCTAAGGGCATTTGCCCAAACTGATTGTAGCTCAGTCTGTGCACAGGTTGGTTAGGGCTCAAGGCAATTGCTAGCCCAGTTGCGGCCCTTCCACTTCATTAGGATGGCAGGATGTGAGGACTTTTTCAGCTTAATTTTGTTTTGGTTGTTGTGTAAGTAGTGCTGGGCTTGAAGTACTTGCCTAGCCTGGTTGTGCTTTGGTCTCTGCATGGGTTGGGCAGGGCTTGGGCACTCACCTGGCCCTATTATAGCTTGGGATCCCTGCATGGTTGGTGGGACATGGGGCACTTAGTCATCCTGGTTACAGTGCAGGATGGGTAACACAAGCCCTCTGGTGTTAGCAGTCTAGAGGAAGAACATCAAAGATGGTTCCCATTGCCTATCTATACAGCAAGTTAAAGTAAGATTGCAAAAAGTGACATCCTGCAGTTCTTCTGCCCCATGATAAAGTCCCAGCAGGTTTCTGCCTCTTTGGGAGCTGCCTAAAATTAGTAAATGGATCTTTTTCACTTATGGCCTAAATACTTTTCAATCTGTTTCTTTGATGATATTAGGACAAGTAGGTTTGCACACAAGTCCTTTAAGAGTGGGATCTTTGTTTCCTGTAATTCTCCTGGTTTTAATTTCTACTGATTTTCAAAACCAGAAATTTTGGGATATCATCTCTCTGGTGCTAGTTCCCAAAGTTAGGATCACTGATGATGAGGTATAATCTCTTCACTCCTCGCAGGATTGTTCCATACTTTGGGATTCCTCCTGATTATTACCATCTGTGAGGTCGAGTCCTGGGAAGAACCATTTGTCTGCTCCCTTACCCTTCTTGATGTGTCTCTTTTGTCTTATTTTGGAGGCACCGTTTACCTAGTTATCAGGTGCTTGAAAATTTCAGGGGAAAATTGTTCCATATGTAGCTGTACATATTTTGTGTTCATGGGACAAGATGAATTTAGGGTCTACCTATGCTGTCATCTTGAACATTCCTTTAGTTTTTTTTTTCCCCTGAAGTATTCTTTCAATGGCCCCCTATTATGACACTTTACCAAATACTATAGCTTTGTTTCCATCCTTAACCCCTTTTGACATCTTGCATTCATTTGAAATGTATCTCCTCCCCCTTAATTTCCCTCAATTTCAACTACTATGTTTTTTTTTTTCTTTTCCTTTATGACTTCTATTTATCTATATGCATTTCTGGCACTTCTTCTCATGTCCAACTCAAATTGTTTATTTTCAGTTCTTGGCTCAGTTATGCCACTCTTCTCTACATATTATCCTTGAGAGAATCCATCTATTATTATGGCTTCAATTTTCACACAGCTATAGGTATTTCCAAATCAATATCCTTAGTGAATTTTCCTATCCATACTCTTGCCTGCTATCTTCTATATTCAACCAATATATAAGTTGCAGACAACAGGGAAAAAATGAATTTGAGACATAACTTCACTGATATGTAGCTTTTTTTTTTAATTTGGATTAAGTCAACTGGAAATAAGAATAATCATACCTAACCTACTCAGTAAAACAAATTGTTTTTAAGTCCAAATGATAATGTGTGAAAAGTTTTATAAATTCTAAGTCACTATATAAATGTAAGAATACTACTGTTACTACTGTCTTTACATCTAAAATTCTGTTACTTTCATTTTCTTAAGTAATTGTTTGTCCCCCCATAGTTATTTTCTTCAAAACTGAACTTTTCCTATAAACACTGTAGCACTTCATATTTATGGGTTGAGTTGATATTAATATTGTCTTTAACCAGACTGAAAGCACCTCAAGGGCAAGGATGAAATCCTTTCTATTTATCATAATGTCCAGAACATTGTCATATATGACAAGAAATAAATATTAAGCAATAAATATTTTTGAGTGATTAACTTTAAGATATTGTCAGAACAAGTCATGATTTTTTTTTATTTTATAGGTTGAAATCTTATGTTTAGAATAAGTTGTGGTATTCAGTAGAGTTATCCATGTTTATTTTTTGTTTCCTATGTCATTAAATATTTCTTGAGAAAATGTTCTGTTTTAAACAGTGTGTTTAAATGTTCTGTTTTAAAACTGTGTTAAATGATGGAGATACATAGACACATGACAATTTCTGCCATAGAACTTAAACTGTTCCCTAAGAAAATGACGATACCTATAGATTG
Organism: Martes martes; assembly: GCF_963455335.1. Lineage (NCBI taxonomy): Eukaryota > Metazoa > Chordata > Mammalia > Carnivora > Mustelidae > Martes > Martes martes. The sequence goes on from NC_137897.1 coordinate 65,865,942, forward strand.
TCTTGAAACTAGTTTTCACTGAAAATAGGAACTCAAAATATCACATAAGTATTCCACTTTTACATTCTTTTTAAATTAATTTTATTCCTGAGAACTAGAATGGTAGGTCTTCAGGAAAGTATTTTATAAATTTTAACATTATTTAAGATGAAAATGATCACCCAAAAAAAGAAAACACTCAAATGGAATATTACTCAGCCATAAAATAGAATGAGATCCAATGGCATGGATGGAGCTAGAATATATTATGCTAAGTGAAATAAGTCAGTCAGTGAAAGACAAATACCATATGATTTCACTCACATTTAGATTTTAAGTAACAAAACAAAGGAACAAAGGAGGAAAAATTGTCAGAGAGGCAAACCAAGAGACAGACTCATAACGGTAGAGAACAAACTGACAGTTACCAGAGGAGAGGTGAGTGGGAAAATGTGTTAAATAGGTGATGGGAATTAAGAGGTGAACTTGTTGTGATGAATACCAGGTGTTGTATGGAAGTGTTGAGTCACTAGATTGTATACCTGAAACTAATATTATACTGTATGCTGTCATTTAAATAAAAACTTTAAAAAAAGGATAGAGAATTTTTTTCTCTTGATAATAGCTCTCTATCAAAAACTTACAGAAAATGTCATACTTTCCCATTAGGTCAAGACACATTAAGATCAAGAATAAGGTTAGGATACACCAAAGACGTCTTTAACTCTTCTTTTTTGTTCCCAACCTTTGTTGGATCTGGTTGACTCAAAAAAAAAATCTAAAATATGACCAACTCTTATCAACTGCTATCAACTTGGTCCCAGCCACTGTTTTATCTCTTTTGTAGAAATACTACATCACATCATGTCATCCCTGTTATGTCACTTTCAATGAAGGGATGCATAGCACCTTTTGGGAGTGACTGAAATGTTCTGAAACTTGATTGTGGCTATATATATTCAGCAAGTTATCCATTTAAATGGATGCAGTTTATTGAAAATCAATATAATTAATAAAGATTATGTTAAGGACTGATAGTGTTAAATTAAACCTAAGAGAAACAAACTAACTTGCAAAAAAACCCTCTAAATTTTCACCATGTCACTCAGAATAAGTGTCAAATTCTCTCAATTGCCAACAAAGTCCTAGATAATTTGACCTGATGCTCTTTCTGATCTCATCTTATTTTCCTCAGCATCAATCTGACCTAGCCTCTTTGGCCATCTTGTAGTTCCTAGAACATTCCAGGAATATTATTTAGGTTTGTGCCCTGATATACCCCTCTACCTAGAATAGTATTTACTTAGATTTGCCCAAGGGTAATTCTCTCCTTCAAATATTTGCTCAAATGTTAATTTCTTAAGGAAGTAATACAACCACTGTATTTAAAATTGCTAGAAACCGCCCCCCCCAGCACTCCAATCCTCACCTCATCTTTTTTTCTATAGATTTTACTACCTTCAATTATATAATGTATTATGTTTATTGTGTATATCCTCTGGTAAAATGTAATCTCTGTGAGGGCAAAACTCTTTGTTTTTTTTTACTAATATATCCCAAATTCCGAAAAGAGTGGGTGGCACTCAATATTTATTGAATAAGTAATTAGTATGACATTTTTTAGAAAACTAACAAAACTGAATTTTAAAAATGCTGGGCAGTTTTAAAAATCCAGATGACACTGGATAGTGTAATTTTTAGTATGCCCATTTCATTCATTCATTCATTCACGAAGAGGGAAAAAACTGTCTGCCAAAAAACTACCTATCAAGGTGATATTTGACCTGGATCATGAAAGATAAGAAATATTTTGAAAGACAAAGACAGTGGGGAAGTTTCTATCCAAGAACACCTAACTAGTTAATAGGAGAGCCACTCTATGAAATTGCATCATTACATATAAAAATAACAGTATGGTATTGAAAGATGATATTACTGAAACAAAACACAGACTTTCCAAGCCCAATCCAAAGTGAATGGTGAGAGGGACACAGGGTTGGCAACTGATATAGTAACCATAATGAAAGTCTAAGGAGCATAAAAGCAGCAGAAGGTTTGATGCTTCTACATAAACTTTTTTTTAAATTCTAAACTATAAATTGAATGGAAAGAAGGCCTTTTTTTTTAATGTAGTTTCAAAAGATTTTTTTTTTTTGCCTATTGTGTAACTGTTGATATGTTGTTGCTTTGCTGTGCTTCAAACATGAAACTACTCTCCTTATCTTCCCTTGCTCACCATTAGTTTTGATTTCTTCTTGTTGACATTTGGATATCAAGAACAAACTCAAATTCCAAGATATCCATTCCTTAGACAATGTTTCATTTTCTGGAAAGTTCCAGAACTCAAAACTCTTTCCTGTATAGAAAAAACTCTATCACTTACTTATTATTCCCTGAATTTTTGAAATAATTTCCTATTATGGTATTACAAGCTTAATTTTGATTACTGTCTTAGTTCAAGTTGCTGTGACAAATAGCATAGACTGAGTGGTTTAGACATCACATATTTCTCACAATTTGGTAGGCTGGAAGTCCACAATTAGGATTCAAGCATGGCTGAGTTCTGGTAAAGAACCTCTTCTTGGCTTTTAGACACTGCTTTCTTGATGTATTCTTGCATGACATTGAAAGAGCTCTGGTCTCTTCAATCCCTTGTAAGGGCAACAATCCCATCATGGGGGCTCCACTCTTATGACCTCATCTCAACCTAGTTGCCCCCTAAAAGTCTCTATCTCCAAGTACCATCACTTTGGGGATTAGGGCATAAAAATATGAATATTAGGGGAACATAAATATTCAGTCCACAGCAGTTACCCTTAAAGTATTAACTACAGTTTAACTGAAGCATTTAAAAAATTTAAAAGCCAAGGTGCTCATGGGGGGCTCAGTCAGTTAAGGGTCAGACTCTTGGTTTCAGCTCAAAGACCTGAGATCGAGCCTTGTAACAGACTCCAGTGTCTGCTTGTACCTTTCCCTCTGCTTCTCCTACCTCTCTCTCATAAAGAAATTAAGAAATAAAATCTTTAAAAAAAATCTTAGCGCCAAAATATAAATGAATGAATTTCAAATGTTTGGATTTGGGGTAACATGAAATGCTTTAGAAAGGGGGCATTTCTAGTGTTTCTCTAAATCACAATATATAAATGAAAGTTATCCCACCTATATTTAAGGTTTGATATAGTTAACACTTCATCCTAATTATTTGGGAAGCATCATGATGTAGAAAAAAATACTGAACTGTGAATCAAGAGTGTTAGTGATATGACATATTTCTGAGAGTAAAATATATTTATAACAAATGGCCAAGAAATAGAAATATAATTTATACAGGAGAAAATAAGTATAAGAAATAAAATTATTAAAAAAATATTGACCATGGTTGGGGCGCCTGGGTGGCTCAGTGGGTTAAGCCTCTGCCTTCAGCTCAGGTCATGATCTCAGGGTCCTGGGATCAAACCCCACATCAGGCTCTCTGCTCAGTAGGGAGCCTGCTTCCTCCTCTCTCTCTGCCTGCCTCTCTGTCTACTTGTGATCTCTCTCTGTCAAATAAATAAATAAAATCTTTTTAAAAAATTGACCATGGTTAATAATCAAAGCAACCTTATGAGATTATTCCTTATATAATAACTAAATAAAAATAAAATGATATATACCTAAAATATATAAATACAACAAATTTTATATGTATTATATATGTAAAATATCTTACAAATATATCTTACATATGTCTGTTGAGGCTTTAATGTTGGTGGCATATTTATTCACTGCTGACTGAAAAAGAGGAACAGTGTAAACTGGTTCAACCTTCTTCTGGAATTATATGGAACTATGAAGGGAGAGTTCTAAATGAAGCAGTACTATTTTACTCAGTAATCCCAATACTTGAAATTAATTGTAATAAAAATATTAGCAAAAGAAAAAACAAAATCTGGGAATAAAGACTGATTGCAATATTGTCTATAACAGAAAACCTTTGGAATTAAACTAAATGTATAAAATTAGGAGAATGGTTTAGTAAAATATAATACATATGGTAGTATGCATTCACTGAAATGATAATTATAAAACCCTGATAATTAAAGGGAAATGTTCATACCATACTGTTAATAGACTGAAGGAGAAAAAAATACTATGGGATCACAACTAAGCAAAAATCTGGGTGTTTGTGTACAAAGATAGACAGTAATATGCAAATATGAATATCCTTACGTTAGTGTGGTAGAATTTGGAATGACAATCAGCTATTTTAAATATACTCTGTGTTTTTATATTATCAATTTTAAATGTTCTAGTCCTTTAAAATAGTTGAGAGGAGAAGTGAGTTGAGGGAAATTGGAGAGGGAGACGAACCATGAGAGACTGTGGACACTGAGAAACAAACTAAGGGTTTTGGAGGGGAGAAGGGTGGGGGGTTGGGTGAGCCTGGTGGTGGGTATTAAGGAGGGTATTAAGTGGGTATGGCATGGAGCACTGGGTGTGGTGCATAAGGAATGAATTCTGGAACACTGGAAAAAAAATTTTAAAATAAATAAATTAATATTTTAGAAAAAAAGAAAATTAAAAAAATAAAAATAAGTAAAATAGTTGTGAGATCTTTGACACATAATGTACATTGATAGAACTTGGTTCCTCTACAAATGCTAGTTGTAGGATGAGTATTCAGTACTTCTCATTTTTAATGAACATTAGAATCACCCAAAGAAGTTGAATATGCAAATTGCTGACTCCATCTCAGGCTTTGACTTGATAAGTCTGGGATGTGGGGTTCAATGACCTGAATTTTTAATAAGAAATAAAAATGGTATTGAAGTTCCCTTTCACTCATGACATTATGTGGTTTGGTGTGATAGCTCAAAAACCAGGAACTCTCTATAATTAAGATACATGAGATTTTCCTTTTTCTTTTTTCCTTTCTTTCTTTCTTTCTTTTGTTTTCTTTCTTTCTTTCTTTCTTTCTTTACTTTATTTCCCAGCCTGAAGCAAAGTGGATTCATAAGCTGCTTTAAAAAACAACTGAGCATTTGGTTTCACAGAATGACCTTACCACAGTACATACTGGCTACTCTCAAGTGAACATTTCTACTTCTGTGGAACTGTAATAATAAAAGCAAGTCTTTCATGAGTCCCAGGAGCTGATTTTTTTCATGTAATTTATAGAGGTGATTTTAGAGATATATGCTTTATTTATTAAGTGTTTGAACTACTCAAGCCAAATTGCTGTACTGTTTTACTCCATGTTCTGAAAATTAATTTGGAAACCATCTCTGTGTTTATGTTAAAACCTAACAATCTTCCTTTGGATACCTTGTCATGTTTTTTTTTAATCTATCTTTTACTTAGCATTAAGAAAAAGTAAACAAAGAATGGAGGGAAGGAACCAGATCTTTAACACCCTTTAAAGAAATAGAGAGCTATATGTAGAGTAACCCCCACTTCCTTCATAAATATACAAACCTCTAAATGTAATAATTTACCTTTAGACACTTTTTTTCTTTAGTTTATCACTTTACTTAATGATTAACTACAAGTTACCCTGAAAGAATAATACATATTTGTCAATCATTTTACATTTTCCAGGAATATGCTTGTTTCATTGAGTCCTGAGAGCAGGAAAGGGGTGTAGAAAGAAAAAATGATAGGTTAGATAGAGAAACAGATAGAGAAATAGATGATAGGTAGATAGATTAGATAGATTGATAGATAGATGATAGATAGGTGATAGATGATAGATAGATAGATGTCTTAGTCTGTGTTCAGACTAATATAACAAAAATACCATAAACTGAGTAGTGCATAAACAAAAATTTATTTCTCATAGTTCTGGAGGCTAAGTAGTCTGAGATCAAGGCACCAGAAAGTTCAGAGTCTAGTGAGAGCCCACTTTCTGGTTCATAGACCTCAAAAATATAGTTGAAGGGGACTAGGGAATTCTTGGTCCTCTTTTATAAAAGCATTAATTCCATCTGTGAGGACTCTATTCTCCCAAAATCCCCCAAAGGCCCTACCTTTGGAGGTATTGGGCTCCACCCTAATACCATCACCTTGGGGATTAGGATTTTAACATATGAATTTTGGGAAAACACAAACATCTAATCCATTGTAATGATAAATATACAGATAGAGTTATAGAGAGATATAAATATGAAGACCTTCTTCATTGGATCCAGTCTGCTTTCTGCCTTTTGTTATAATTTTGACTTCCATTTACTCAGATTTCAGATCTAATTCTTAAAGTGGTGTCATTTTTCTAACCCATTTGATAATTATACACATTTCCTAAGTGACACATAAAAAGTTTTTTATTGCAACATTGTAAATAGGAAAAGTTTAAGAACAATCCAATTATTTGTCCATAAGTGATTGGTTGAATATATAACAATACTTGGCAGTGGATTGACATGTGAATACGAAAGGAATAAAGAAGCTCTTTGTGTAGTGGGATGGAAAGATCTCTGACTTAAGTTTTAGTGAAAAAAAGTCAAGGTGAATAAGAAAGTATATGCTGTATGAACTATGGTATTTTTTAAAAGCAAGAAAAGAAAATTTGTGTATTTGTGTGTTTGAGTGTTTAAGTGTGTGAGTGTGTGTCTGTCTTTCTGTATTTACCTGTCATTGCTTAAAGAAACTCTGGAGGAAAACAAAATAAAATAATAAAAACAATTACCTATAAATAACAAGTGATGTTGGAGAAATAAATAAATGAGAAACAGGGGGGAAACTTAGACCCAATAGTGATATTCAACCAGTATGCAAGGATAGATCTGTAAATTACTGGTAAAATACTTCCAAAGCAGTTGGTAAATGCCAACAACAGAGTTCACCCTCTGCCTAAAATGCCTCTTTTGCCTACTCCCCAAGAACGCCAGTGATCCTCCAGGAATTAAAAGCTAAGGCATAATGAAAAGTGTAAAATACTTATTAAAGGAAACTGGTGAAGACTAAAGGATAAAAGGAGAAATAGTAGGGAGGGAGAAACTGCAGATTACCTTGTGGTTCTGACCCATGTTAAAGGAGAAAGATAAAAGAAAACTGGGAAGGAAGAGCCTCAGACTATGCTTGGAGAAAGTCTCAACCAGTGCAGTGAGGAGCCCTGAACAAATACTGCTCTTTAGAGGGGTCTGTGTTGTTAAGTGATATCCTGGACTTAGTACGCCCACAGTGCTAAATTATTAACCGGAAGCAATCCAGTGAAAGAGTAGCCCTGGCTTACACACTGGTGGATCTCAAATTTGCAGTAGCTTGAGGCTATCAAGCAACTATACTCCACATGGCAGAATCCTTCTTGAAGAGAAATCTAAGCAGCAAACTCCCATGACTGTCACAACACAGACCCACTTTTCTATCCATACTCACCCCTCCAAAGTTCCTGCAGGCTTCTCCTTAAGGGAATCTTAAAAGAAGTGGAAAAATTATAGCCTTTATCACCGCTGTTAATCTTAGGGCCACAAGTGATTGACCTCCTACACTGTCCATTCTTTCCCCTCGTCTTCAGCTATTGCTTCTATAGGTCTTGCTGCCTTACTTGGTGGTATGATCTCAAACAGGATTCCTGAAGGGTCTGAGCCCCTAGTAATCATGCCCTTTTTGTACTCTATTGGGCAAGGGAGTCCAAGCAGAGTGTGGATCCCATAGGTATTCCCTTTTTCTTATATTGTGCAAAGAAATTTTACATCTTCTTGCTCATCAGGCTAATTTACCCTTTAAAGGTGGTGACTGTTCTTCACAACAGATGACCTCTAGGCAAAAGGAGTCCTAACTTCACAACAGCTGGTCCCTAGACATAAGGGGCTCCAAGTTCCCTGGCAGCAGCCATAACTTGTATTTCAATGAGACTGTCACTGTATCTCCAGGCAAGAATATGTCCCTTTGGTGGGGGTGGGGGAATTAGGCCTTACAACACTGCACTGGCAGAGCTGATGTAACAAGAATACACACCCCCAGTGAGCCATTGCAAGTGATGGTGAGACCACTCCTGAGTATATCCCTTGATTTCTAAGCACATGTGTTTTTTCCTATTTAAGACACATTATATAGAAGTTGCATACCCTGTATCTTAAAGAATGACACTCAATTTTGCAGAGTGTTGCATCCAAAGTAATACTTTATTGTGCCTTCAGTAAGTCATCCAAGCTCTCTCTGAGCTTTATTGTGCACTATAGTGCAATATGTAATTTATCAGTGAATCTCTTGGTCAAAAATTCACTCCCACTCCTCCTTTACTGTGAAGTGAATTGTCTGGTTGGATGTTATACTCCTTCAAGGTTATCCCTGAGTGTGGCTGTAAGGTAAGTGCCATATATTTATAGCTTGAACTTACATACTGAACCAACTTATTTAGAAACCAAATTCAGACTTTTTCTCCTCATTCAAATATTCTCACATGCAAGCAGAGGGAAGGTGCTGGTACAAGTATGTCAGATGACATAGAGGTCTATGTATTCATTGTATGTATTCATATAATTCATTTATAATCTCTGGTTATTCCTGGACTTGATCCCAGAATAACCATGTCCATTTTATGATGGATAGCTACTAGGCCTGCATGAATTTTTGATTTAGTAGATCCAACAGAATCTGGCTTATAATTAGCAGTTCTGAATTCATAATTACTTGGTGCCTCATTATATAGCATTTTGTCTCTATCATGGCCCAGTACCATGCCAAGAGCTGTCTGTTAAAAGACATGTAGTTCTCACATATAGATGGTATGACCTGCAGAATCCCAGGGACTTGCAGTGAGATTCTCACACTGAACCCTGCCATAAGCTCTATCTTGCACCTTTCCCTACCACTGACAACTCAAAAACCATAGTGTTTTCTTCATTATGTGCCACAAGCAGCAGGGCTACTGACATCCCAACTCGGACTTGCTGTCAAGCCCTTTTCAGATCAAGGTCCCACTGAAAGCTGTCAGCATTTAGTGTAAACTAGTAAATCAAATGGAACACTACTTTTAGGTGTGGAATGTGTTGCTCCAGAATCTAAAGAAGCCCACCAAACACTGTATTTCTTTCTCTATAGAATAAATGCAAGATAGAGCTTTTTTTTTTTTTTTCCTTTTCTGTAGAGGAAACAATGTCTCAGCGTGTCTTTCACCGTTGGACTAAAATTTTTAGTGAAATTGCAAATTCCTGAATATTTCTAGGATTTAAATTCCATCCTCTGAAATAAATGTGCCTCAATAAATCCTTCTACCACATTAGTCACTTTTTTTTGTTATCCTTCCTGATCAGCATAATGCCATTGATATAATATTCTATGGGGTATCCAGGTTTTCCAGAATATTTTGGACTATGTTATGAGAAACAATAGGAGGTTTAACATAGCTCTGAGCAAAACTGTAAATGAATATTGCTATCTGTCTCATATGAATGAAAACTCTTTTCTGTTTTTCTTTTCTGATTAAATACAAAATAATTAGTTGCCGAAATCAGAGTATTTCAGGTCTTACTAATTTGATCTATCAATGCTATCATGTCCAGCAGAATAATTGCAAATGGGGATACCACCTGAATAAGCTTGTAGTAGTTTATATTCATTCTCCATGATTCATCCAGTTTTCTCAGTAGCCACATGGGAAAATTAAGCAGAGATATGAATGGGACTATTATTCCTATGTACATCAACTCCTTAAAAGTAGTATAAATCACTACGAAATGGCAGCAGACTTCTACACAGAGACCTGGCAGGCCAGAAAGGACTGGCACGATATATTCAGAGAATTAAAGAAGAAAAATATGCAGCCAAGAATACGATCCCAGCTAGGCTGTTACTGAAAAGAGGAGAGATAAAAAGCTTCAAGGACAAACAAAAACTAGAATTTGCAAACACAAAACCAGTCCTACAGGAAGTATTGAAAGCAGTCCTCGAAGCAAAGAGAGAGCCTAAAGGTAGTAGACCAGAAAAGGAACAGAGAAATATACAGTAACTGCCACCTTACAGACAATACAATGGCACTAAATTCATATCTTTCAATAGCTACCCTGAATGCAAATGGGCTAAATGCCTCAAACAAAAGACAGAGGGTGAAACCATATGATAATCGACTCTCTCTGCTCAACTTATTTCAATCAGCATAATCTCCTCCAGTCCCATCCATGTTGATACAAAAGTTGGGTATTCCCCCTTTCTGATGGAAGCATAATATTCCATTGTATATATGGACCATATCTTCCTTATTCATTCATCTGTTGAAGGGCATCTTGGCTCTTTGCACATCTTGGCGACTGTGGCCATTGGGAGTTGGAGAGAAGTGAGTCGGGGGAAATTGGAGGGAAAGATGAGCCATGAGAGACTGTGGACTCTGAGAAACAAAATCAGGGTTTTGGAGGGGAGGGGAGTGGGGGCGGTGAGTGAACCTGGTGGTGGGTATTAAGGAGGGCACGTATTGCATGGTGCACTAGTTGTGGTGCATAAACAATGAATCTTGGAACACTGAAGACAAATTAAATAAAATTACAAAGAAAAAAGACATGGGGTATCAGAATGGATAAAAAAAAAAAAGAAAAACAAGACCCATGGATATGTGGTCTGCAAGAAACTCGTTTTAGGCCCAAAGACACCTCCAGATTTAAAGTGAGGGGGTGGGGGCACCTGGGTGGCTCCGTGGGTTAAGCCTCTGCCTTTGGATCTGGTAATGATCTCGGGGTCCTGGGATCGAGTCCCGCATCGGGCTCTCTGCTCAGCGGGAAGCCTGCTTCCCCCCTCTCTCTGCCTGTCTCTCTGCCTACTTGTGATCACTCTCTCTGTCAAATAAATAAATAAATAAATCTTTAAAAAAACATAAAATGATGGGGTGAAAATAATTTACCGTGCTAAAGGACATCAAGAGAAAGCTGGGATGGCAATCCTTATATCAGAATCCTTATATCATAAAATTAGATTTTAAGCCAAGACTATAATAAGAGATGAAGAAGAGCACTATATCATAAAGGGTCTGTCCAACAAGATCTAAGAATTTTAAATATCTATGCCCTTAACATGGGAGCAGCCAATTATATAAACCAATTAATAACAAAAATCAAGGAAACACATTCATAATACAGTAATAGTAGGGAACATTAACATCTCCCTCACTGAAATGGACAGAACATATAAGCAAAAGATCAACAAGGAAATAAAGGCTTTAAATGACATACTGGCCCAGATGGACATCACAGACATATTCAGAACATTCCATCCCAAAGCAACAGAATGCACATTCTTCTCTAGTGCAGATGGAAAATTCTCCAAAATAGATCACATCCTGGATCACAAATCAGGTCTCAACCAGTACCAAAAGATTGGGGTCATTCCCTGCATATTTTCAGACCACAATGCTTTGAAACTAGAACTCAACCACAAGAGGAAATTTGGAAAGAACCAAATACATGGAGGCTAAAGAGCATCCTACTAAAGAATGAATGGGTCAATCAGGAAATTAAAGAAGAATTGAAAAAAATTCATGGAAACAAATGAGAATGAAAACACAACTGTTCAAAATCATTGGGATCTCAGCAAAGTCCTGAGAGGAAAGTATATAGCGATACAAGCCTTTCTCAAGAAACAAGAAAGGTCTCAAACACGCAACCTAACCCAACGCCTAAAGGAGCTGGAGAAAGAACAGCAAACCAAGCCTAAACCCAGCAGGAGAAGAGAAATAATAAAGATCAGAGTAGAAGTCAATGAAATAGAAACCAAAAGAACAGCAGAAGAGATCAACAAAACTAGGAGCTGGTTCTTTGAAAGAATTAATAAGATTGATAACCCCCTGGCCAGACTTACCAAAAAGAAAAAGAGAAAAGACCCAAATTAATAAAATCATGAATGAAAGAGGAGAGATCACAACCAGCACCAAAGGAATACAAACAATTCTAAGAACATAGTATGAGCCACTATACGTCAGCAAATTTGACAATCTGGAAGAAATGGATACATTCTTAGAGACATACAAACTACCAAAACTGAACCAGGAAGAAATAGAAAACCTGAACAGACCCATAACCAGGGAGGAGATTGAAATAGTCATCAAAAACTTCCAACAAACAAGAGCCCAGGGCCAGATGGCTTCCCAGGGATATTCTACCAAACAGTTAAGGAAGACTTTATATTTATTCTCCTGAAACTGTTCCAAAAAATAGAAATGGAAGGAAAACTTCCAAACTCATTTTATGAGGCCAGCATTACCTTGATCCCAAAACCAGACAAAGACCCCATCAAGAAGGAGAATTACAGACCAAAATCCTTGATGAACACGGATGCAAAAATTCTCACCAAAATACTAGCCAATAGGATCCAACAGTACATTAGAAGGATTATTCACCACAACCATGTGGGATTTATTTCTTGGCTGCAAGTTTGGTTTAACATCTGCAAATCAATCAATGTGATACAATACATTAAAGTACCATATGGTACTCTCAATAGATGCTGAAAAAGCATTTGACAAAGTACAGCATCCTTTCTTGATCAAAACTCTTCAGAGTGTAGGCGTAGAGGGTTCATACCTCAATATCATCAAAGCCATCTATGAAAAACCCACAGCAAATATCATTCTCAATGGGGAAAAACTGAGAACTTTTCCCCTAAGGTCAAGACCACGTCAGGGCTGTCCGCTATCACCACTGCTATTCAACATAGTACGAGAAGTCCTAGCCTCAGCAATCAGAGAGCAAAAAGAAATAAAAAGCATCCGAATTGGCAAAGAAGAAGTCAAACTCTCACTCTTTGCAGATGGTGTGATACTTTATGTGGAAAACCCCGAAGACTCTACTCCAAAACTGCTAGAACTCATACAGGAATTCAGTAAAGTGTCAGGATACAAAATGAATACACAGAAATCGGTTGCATTTCTGTACACCACCAACAAAACAGAAGAAAGAGAAATTAAGGAGTCGATCCCATTTACAATTGCACCCAAAACCATAAGATACCTAGGAATAAATCTAACCAACGAGGCAAAGAACCAGTACTCAGAAAACTATAGAGTACTCATGAAAGAAATTGAGGAAGACGCAAAGAAATGGAAAAAAGCTCCATGCTCATGAACTGGAAGAACAAATATTGTGAAAATATTTATGCTACCTAGAGCAATCTACACATTTAATGCAATCCATATCAAAATAATCATCTTTTTTTTTCCAACGAAATGGAATTTAAAAATCCTAAAATTAATATGGAACCAGAAAAGACCCTGAAAAGCCAGAGGAATGTTGAAAAAGAAAACCAAAGTTGGAGGCATCACAATTACAGACATTAAGCTCTGTTACAAAGCAGTAATCATCAAGACAGTATGGTACTGGGGGGGAGAGAAGATGGCGGGGAAGTAGGAGGAGGCGCCTTTTCAACCTGTACCCTAAAGTAAGCTGATTACCTACCAAAGAACTCCGATCACCCATGAAATCAGCCTGAGATCAGAATTATATACCTCTGGATCTCTATGGGGGGCAGAAGATGCCAGTGGGCAGGTAAAGTGGAGTGGGAACGTTGGACTGATATCGGAAGATAAACAAAAGGGGGAGGGAGCCACCAGAGGCGACCGATTGGAAAATAATACCCCAATACCAGACTGCACTGCATCTGGGGACCAGCGATAACTTGGAGCCTGGTTGAAAGCACTCAAAAGAGCAAAGGATCGCGGGTGGAAATTGTGGGAATCGGGGTGGCTAGCGATAGGGCCTTAGTCCCCAGAACCAGGACAGCCTCCCCTGGCGCTGAGCCAGAGAGAGTGCGGCGGAGAAACCAGGTCTTGGTCCCTGAGCCGCCAGCGTCCCCGAGAATGAGTGGAGTCCGGCTCCCGTGAGGGGCTGGGAGCCACACCAGATGGCAGAACGCATACCTTGCCGGAGATGCGCGCGCGCATCACCCTCCCCTGAGAGAGGTGCACGAACACCCAGCCTGGTGTTCTGGGACCCACGCTGCAATAGAGTGGGAGACGCCCGAGCCCCACACCTTCCCCTGGGAGAGGTGCACGCAAGCCTGGCGCTCTTAGCCCCGGCCAGCAGGAAAATCTCAGTGTGCGATCACTGCTTGGAACCTCTCTGGCGGTCTGGAGCTGCCCAGACAGCCGCCGCTGCCGTGGTTTTGCATACAAGCAGGAGATTCTGCGTCCCCAGGGACCGCGACTCAGAACCTGCCCTGCCAGCAGCCCAGCGGCTGCAGCACCTGCAGGGGAGCAGACTGAGGCTTTTCTCTGAGAGGGAGGTCGGGGTGCAGTTTGCTTTCCTCTAAACCTCCAAAAATCATCAAAAGCTGTCAAGGCGAGAGAAAAGAAGTGAACAAACATAAAAACCTCCAGAGAACAAAAGCCTGAAAAAACTGTTTTCCTCAGAGCCCACCCCCTTGAGGGGGGCTGGAGGACTTAACTCAGGGAACATCACTGACTGAAAACCCACGTGGCAGACCCCTCCCCCAGAAAACAAATCAGGAAAGAAAAAAAAAAAGACTACAAGAGAACAACCACCACTACTTCATAGATACAACTTTTATTTTTAACTCATTCCCACTATTCTGGTTCATTTTTTTCTCTTTTTTTATATAGATAATTTTTTAACCTATTTACCATCACAGTGAGATGTCCAGTACATCAAATTCCATAATAAACTTCTAACCTGAATTTTTGGATACATACACATGTGTTTTTCTTTTGCTTTTCTTTTTTTAATTTTTTCAAAAAAATTTTAGTTTAGTTTAGTTCAGTTTATTCCTTTTTTTATTTTTATTTTCTAATATTCATATAGAGTTAAACTTCAAGGTAACCCCCTTTCTCCAATCAATGCTACCCCTATAGGTAAACCAATTTTTAATCCCCCTTTATCTTAGGAAAGTTGAGTCCTTTAACAAAGATATCAAGATACATCCAGGAAGAATCAAAATAACCTTCCTCACCCACACTGAGAATCTATAACCATGCTTCCATCTTTTTCTTCTGCCAGTGTCTCTGTGTATTTATGTTTGTCCTGATAGTATATAAATCTTATACTTGGGGTTCTTTTTGACGAGGTTCTTACTTTTTTTTGCATATATATATATTTTTTTTCTCTCGTCATATACTTTTATCAGTCTTTTTGTTTGTCTGTTTTTGTTTGTATATGTCATAAATCTTACCTTGGGGCCCATTTGGGCTGAACCTTCTCTTTTATCTTCCCTTTTTTTCCTGTCTCTCTCTCTCTTTTTTCTTTTTCTTTTCTTTTTTCTCTTGTTTGGGTGGGGAATACTGAGTGCTCAGAAGCGTTCCAGGGTTCACCTTGACTGCACCACAGTCGATACATCCAGCTACATCTGTCCACTCATCTCTCACCAAAATGACTAGGAGGAGGAATCCCCAAGAGAAGAAAAATACAGAGGATGGGCCTTCTGCAATAGAGCTAACGGCTATCAACATAGACAATATGTCAGAAAGAGAATTCAGGCTAACAATTATCCAGGCAATAGCTAGGTTGGAGAAAGCCATGGATGACCAAACGGAATTGATTAGGGCAGAATTGAAAGCGACCAGGGATGATGTTCATAATGTTAGGGCAGAGCTGAAGGCCACCAGGGATGAGGTTCACAATGCTCTTAATGAGTTCCAATCTAATCTAAATTCTCTAAAAGCTAGGGTAACTGAGACAGAAGATAGAATTAGTGATCTGGAGGACAAACAGATAGAGAGAAAGGATCAGGAGGAAACCTGGAACAAACAGCTTAGAAGCCACGAAAACAGAATCAGGGAAATAAATGATGCCATGAAACGTTCCAATGTCAGAATTATTGGAATCCCTGAAGGGGAGGAGAAAGAAAGAAGTCTAGAAGATATAGTGGAACAAGTTCTTCATGAAAATTTCACCAATCTTGCGAATGGAACAAGTGTTCATGTACTAGAGGCAGAACGGTCTCCCCCCAAGATTATAAATTCCAAAAAAACATCCAGGCACCTCATAGTAAAATTGAGGAATCATAATTGTAGATACAATCTCTTGAAAGCCGCTAGGACAAAGAAGCTCCTTACGTACAAAGGAAAGCCCATCAGAATAACGTCAGACCTGTCCACAGAGACCTGGCAAGCCAGAAAGGGCTGGCAAGATATATTCAGGGCACTAAATGAGAAGAACATGCAGCCAAGAATACTTTATCCAGCAAGACTGACATTCAAAATGGATGGAGAGATATAGAGTTTCCAAGACCAGCAAGGCTTAAAAGACTATGCAACCACCAAGCCAACACTGCAGGAAATATTAAGGGGGGTTCTATAAAAGAGGAAAAGTCCTAAGAATAGCATTGGACTGAAATATAGAGACAATCAACAGAAAGAAAGACTTCAAAGATAACACAATGTCAATAAAAACGTATCTCTCAATAATCACTCTCAATGTGAATGGCCTAAATGTGCCTATAAAACGACACAGGGTTGCAGACTGGATAAAACGAGAGGACCCATCCATATGTTGTCTACAAGAGACCCATTTTGAACGTAAAGATACACCCAGACTGAAAGTGAAGGGATGGAGAAGCATCTTTCATGCCAATGGGCCTCAAAAGAAGGCCAGGATAGTGATTCTCATATCAGATAAATTAGATTTTAAACTAAAGACTGTAGTCAGAGATACAGAAGGACACTACATCATTCTTAAAGGGACTATCCACCAAGATGATCTAACAATTGTAAATATCTATGCCCCCAATATGGGAGCAGCCAATTACATAAGAAAACTATTAATCAAGATAAGGAGTCATACCGATATGAATACATTAATAGTAGGAGATCTTAACACACCTCTCTCAGAAATAGATCATTGAAGCAGAAAATCAAAAAAAAAAAAAGAGCATTGAATGACACATAGGACCAGATGGACCTCATAGATATATACAGAACATTCCACCCTAAAACAACAGAATACTCATTCTTCTCAAGTGCACATGGAACCTTCTCCAGAATAGACCACATACTGGGTCACAAATCAGGGCTCAACCGATACCAAAAGACTGAGATTATTCCCTGCATATTCTCAGATCACAATGTTTTGAAACTGGAGCTCAATCACAAGGAAAAGTTCAGAAGGAACTCAAACACCTGGAAGCTAAAGACCACATTGCTTAAGAATGCTTGGATCAACCAGGAGATCAAAGAACTTCAACAATTCATGGAAACCAATGAGAATGAAGACACTTCACTCCAAAACCTATGGGATACTGCAAAGGCGGTCCTAAGGGGGAAATACATAGCCATCCAAGCCTCCCTCAAAAAAATTGAAAAATCCAGAATACACCAGCTGTCTCTACACCTTAAAGAACTGGAGAATCAACAACAAATCAAACCAACTCCACATGTAACAAGGGAAATAATCAAGATTAGAGCAGAGATCAATGAGGTAGAAACCAGAGATACAGTAGAACGTATTAATGAAACTAGAAGCTGGTTTTTTGAAAGAATCAATAAGATCGATAAACCATTGGCCACACTAATCCAAAAGAAAAGAGAGAAAGCCCAAATTAATAAAATTATGAATGAAAAGGGAGAGATCACAACTAACACCAAGGAAGTAGAAACAATCATCAGAAGTTATTATCAACAGTTATATGCCAATAAGCTAAGCAACCTAGATGAAATGGATGCATTCCTGGAAAATTATAAACTCCCAAAATTGAACCAGGAAGAAATTGACAACCTGAATAGACCGATATCTAGTAATGAGATTGAAGTAGTGATCAAAAACCTCCCAAAAAACAAGAGCTCAGGACCCGACGGATTCCCTGGGGAATTCTATCAAACTTTCAAAGAAGAAATAACGCCTATTCTCCTGAAGCTGTTTCAAAAAATTGAAGCAGAAGGAAAACTTCCAGACTCTTTTTATGAAGCCAGCATTACCCTGATCCCCAAACCGGGCAAAGACCCTACCAAAAAGGAGAATTTCAGACCAATATCCCTGATGAAGATGGATGCTAAGATTCTCAACAAGATCCTAGCAAACAGGATCCAACAGCACATTAAAAAGATTATCCACCATGACCAGGTGGCATTCATCCCTGGGTTACAAGGATGGTTCAATATTCACAAATCAATCAATGTGATAGAACAAATCAATAAAAGAAGAGAGAAGAACCACATGATCCTGTCAATTGATGCAGAAAAAGCTTTTGACAAAATCCAGCATCTGTTCCTGATTAAAACCCTTCAAAGTATAGGGATAGAGGGAACATTCCTGAACTTCATCAAATCTATCTATGAAAGACCCACAGCAAATATCATCCTCAATGGGAAAAAGCTTGCAGCATTCCCGTTGAGATCAGGAACACGACAAGGATGCCCGCTCTCACCACTCTTGTTCAACATAGTATTAGAAGTCCTAGCAACAGCAATCAGACAACAAAGAGAAATAAAAGGTATCCAAATTGGCAAGGAAGAAGTCAAACTCTCTCTCTTCCCAGATGACATGATTCTTTATATGGAAATCCCGAAAGACTCCACCCCCAAACTACTAGAACTCATACAGCAATTCAGTAATGTGGCAGGATACAAAGTCAATGTCCAGAAATCAGTGGCTTTCTTATACACTAACAATGAAAATACAGAAAGGCAAATTAGAGAATCGATTCCATTTACTATAGCACTAAGAACCATAAGATACCTTGTAAAAAACCTAACCAAAGAGGTTAAAGATCTGTACTCAAGGAACTACAGAACACTCCTAAAGGAAATTGAAGAAGACACAAAAAGATGGAAGACCATTCCATGCTCTTGGATCGGAAGAATAAACATCATTAAAATGTCTATACTGCCTAGAGCAATCTATACTTTTAATGTCATTCCGATCAAAATTCCACCAGTATTTTTCAAAGAGCTGGAGCAAATAATCCTAAAATTTGTATGGAATCAGAAAAGACCCCGAATTGCTAAGGAAATGTTGAAAAACTAAAATAAAACTGGCGGCATCACCTTACCTGATTTCAAGCTTTACTACAAAGCTGTGATCACCAAGACAGCATGGTACTGGCATAAAAACAGACACATGGACCAGTGGAACAGAGTAGAGAGCCCAGATATGGACCCTCAACTCTACGGTCAAACGACAAAACAGGAAAAAATATCCAGTGGAAAAAAGACAGTCTCTTCAATAAATGGTGCTGGGAAAACTGGACAGCTATATGTAGAAGAATGAAACTTGACCATTCTCTTACACCGTACACAAAGATAAACTCGAAATGGATAAAAGACCTCAACGTGAGACAGGAATCCATCAGAATCCTCGAGGAGAACATAGGCAGTAACCTCTTTGATATCAGCCACAGCAACTTCTTTCAAGATATGTCTCCAAAGGCGAAGGAAACAAAAGCGAAAATGAACTTTTGAGACTTCATCAAGATCAAAAGCTTCTGCACAGCAAAGGAAACAGTCAACATAACAAAGAGGCAACCCAAGGAATGGGAGAAGATATTTGCAAATGACAGTACAGACAAAAGGTTGATATCCAGGATCTACAAAGAACTCCTCAAACTCAACACACACAAAACAGACAATCATATTAAAAAATGGGCAGAAGATATGAACAGACACTTCTCCAATGAAGACATACAAATGGCTACCAGACACATGAAAAAATGTTCATCATCACTAGCCATCAGGGAGATTCAAATCAAAACCACATTGAGATACCACCTTACACCAGTTAGAATGGCCAAAATTAGCAAGACAGGAAACAACATGTGCTGGAGAGGGTGTGGAGAAAGGGGAACCCTCTTCCACTGTTGGTGGAAATGCAAGTTGGTGCAGCCACTTTGGAGAACAGTGTGGAGATTCCTTAAGAAATTAAAAATAGATCTTCTCTATGACCTTGCAATTGCACTACTGGGTATTTACCCCAAAGATACAGATGTAGTGAAAAGAAGGGCCATCTGTACCCCAATGTTTATAGCAGCCATGGCCACGGTCGCCAAACTGTGGAAAGAACCAAGATGCCCTTCAACGGATGAATGGATAAGGAAGATGTGCTCCATATACACTATGGAGTATTATGCCTCCATCAGAAAGGATGAATACCCAACTTTTGTAGCAACATGGACAGGACTGGAAGAGATGATGCTGAGTGAAATAAGTCAAACAGAGAGAGTCAAGTATCCTATGGTTTCACTTACTTCTGGAGCATAACAAATAATATAGAGGATAAGGGTAGATGGAGAGGAGAAGGGAGTTGAGGGAAATTGGAGGGGGAGGTGAACCATGAGAGACTATGGACTCTGAAAAACAACCTGAGGGTTTTGAAGGGGCAGGGGGTGGGAGGTTGGGGGAACCAGGTGGTGGGTATTAAGGAGGGCACAGATTGCATGGAGCACTGGGTGTGGTGAAAAAACAATGAATACTGTTACGCTGAAAATAAATAAAAATTAAAAAAAAAAAGACAGTATGGTACTGGAACAAAAACAGACACATAGATCAATGGAACAGGTTAGAGATCCCAGAAATGGACCCTCAATTCTATGGTCAACTAATCTTTCACAGAGCAGGAAAGAATGTCCAATGGAAAAAATACAATCTCTTCAGCAAATGGTGCTGGGAAAACTGGATAACCACATGCAGAAGCTTAAAACCGGACCATTTCCTTACACCACACACAAAAATAGACTGAAAATGGATGAGAGACCTCCATGTGGTACAGGAATCCATCAAAATCCTGGAGGAGAACACAGGCAGCAACCTCTTCGACCTCAGCCACAGCGACTTCTTCCCAGAAACATCACCAAAGGCAAGGGAAGGAAGGAGAAAAATGAGCGATTGGGACTTCATCAAGATTAAAATCTTTTGCACAGTAAGGGAAACAGTCAACAAAAACAAAAGACAGCTGACAGAAGGGGAGTTGTATGCAAACGATGTTATCAAATAAAGAGAATCCAACATCTATAAAGAACTTATCAAACTCAACACCCAAAGAATAAGTAATCCAATCAAGAAATGGGCAGAGCACATGAACAGACATTTCTGCAAAGAAGACATCTAAATGGCCAACAGACAGAGTGCCCATCATCACTCATCATCAGGGCAATACAAGTCAGAACCCCAGTAAGATACCCCCTCACCCCAGTCAGAATGGCTGAAATTAATCAGTCAGGAGACAACAGGTGTTGCTGAGGACGCAGAGAAAGGGGAATCCTCCTACACTGTTGGTGGGAATGCATGCTGGTGCAGCCAGTATGAAAAACAGTATGGAGGTTCCTCAAAAAGTTGAAAATAGAGCTACCCTATGACCCAGCAATTGCACTACTGGTTATTTACCCTAAAAATACAAATGCAGTGATTTGTAGGGGTACATGCTCCCAAATGCTTATAGCAGCAATGTCCACAATAGCCAAACTATGGAGAGTTTAGATGTCCATCAACAGAAGAATGGATAAAGAAGATGTGGTGTATATATACAATTGAATATTATGTAGCCATAAAAGATCCACAAAATTTTGCCATTTCCAATGATGTGGAAGAAATAGAGGGTATTATGCTAAGCAAAAGAAGTCAATCAGAGAAAGACAGTTATCATATGATCTCACTGACATGAGGAACTTGAGAAAAAAGACAGAGGATCATAGGAGAAGGGAGGTAAAAATGAAACAAGATGAAACCAGAAAGGGAGTCAAATCATAAGAATCTCTTAATCTCAGGAAACAAACTGAGGGTTGCTGGAGGTGAGGCTGATGGGAGGGATGGGGTGACTGGGTTATGGACTTTGGGGAGGGTATGTGCTATGGGGAGTGCTGTGAGATGTGTGATACTGATGATTCACAGTCCTGTACTCCTAAAACAAATAATACATTATATGTTAATAAGAAAACCTCCTACCCTATAGACCACGGAATACATAGAGGGTCACTCCACCTGTCAAGTATGCAACTGGAAATGATCCAATTAGAAGCTGAGGAAATGACCAGTGGGTGAGTTTTCCAGATCCATTAGACCCATAGTAAGCTGAATCATAACCAAGACTATTACCTGTTCATATGTGCTTGTTTTCTAGGGTAGTGTAGCAAAGTAGGAAGTACTTAAGCTACCACAAACTGAGTGGCTTGAGTTACAGAAACTTATTCTCTTCACTGTTGTAGAGGCTAGAAAAACAAAATCAAGGTGTTGACAGAGCTGGTTCCTTCTGAATACTATGAAAGTAGGACTCTCCTTGGCTTGTAGATGGCTGTCTTCATATTCATATGTTATTCTCCCTCCATACATGTCTCTGTGTCCAAATTTCCCATTTTATAAGACACATTATATTGGATTAGGATATATCCCAATGATCTCATTTTAACTTGATTATCTCTGTAAATAACCTCCGTCCAAGGTTATATTCTGATGTACCAAAGGTTAGAATTTCAACATGTAAATTTTCAGGACATGATTCAACCCATAACACCTCTAAGTCTTTACTAAGGATACCATGATGGTGATGTATCAGTTCTCTGGATATCAGTTTCAAGTCAGATACTGTGTCCAATAATCATCAAAGTATCTAGGTATTCTCCTTCCCCCAATGTACAGACATTCAAGTAAATGGCTGTAGATTCCATGAAGAAATTACTTATTAAAATATTGACTCTATTCTCTATGCTGCACTCTCCATTTGTATGATTTATAACACAGATGTGTAAGTTTGCAGTTAATCTTCTTCAACTATTTTACCTATTAACATTAATATTTTTCAAATTACATTTTAATTTCCTTTTATTCCCAAAATAAAAGTATCATATACTCCATACTTATAAATATTTTTCAATATTGGCCAACTCCTCATTTTTCAACTTTTTTTGAACTTTAAAATAAAATAAAATTTGTGAGTATGCTTTGCACAATGTTACAGGAGTTTGAGGGGTACAACACGGTGATTCAATAATTTTATACATTATGCTATGCTTCCACAAGTATACCTACCATCTGTCACCATACAATGCTATTAGAGTATCACTGACTATATTCTTTATGCTGTACCTTTTGTTACTATGACTTATTTGTTCCATAACTGGAAGACTGTATCTCCCAATTCTCTTCACACATTTTGCCCATCCCACTCTATTGTCCCTTCTAGCAAACATCAGTTTTCCCTGTTTATTTATTGGTCTGATTACTGTTTCTGTTACTCATTTGTTGTTTAGATAACATATATGAGTGAAATCACATGGTATTTGTCTATCTCTAATTGACTTATTTCACTTCGCACAATACTCCCTAGTTCCATACATATTGTCCCAAATGGCAAGATCTCATACTCTTTTTATGGCTGTGTAATATTTTACTTTATATGTATGCATATATACCATACGTATATGTATATACCAAATCTTCCTTGTCCAATCATCTCTCCATGGACCCTTAGGTTGCTTCCACATCTTGGCTAATATAAACAATGCTGGAATAAACAAATATATTTTGCACATATATTTTTGAATTATTGCTTTTGTTTTCTTTTGGTTAAAACCTCATCAGTAGAATTAATGGATAATATGGTAGTTCTATGTTTAATTTTTTGAGGAACTTCCATGTTGTTTTCCACAGTGCCTATACCAATTTTTATTTCCACCAACAGTATACAAGTCTCTCTTTTCTCCACAACATTGTCAATACTTGTTATTTCTTGCCCTTGTTATTTTAGCTATTCTTTTTTTTTTAAGATTTTATTTATTTATTTGACAGACAGAGATCACAGGTAGGCAGAGAGGCAGGCAGAGAGAAAGGAAGGGAGGCAGGCTCCCTGCCAAGCAGAGAGCCTGATATGGGGCTCAATTCCAGGACCCTGGGATCATGACCTGAGCCGAAGGCAGAGGCTTTAACCCACTGAGACACCCAGGCACCCCTATTTTAGCTATTCTAATATGTTCTCACATCTTGTTATTTTGATTTTCATTTCCTTGATGAATAGTGATGTTGAGCCTCTTTTCATGAGTCCGTTGATCATATATACCTCTTGTTTGAAAAAATATTGATTCAGGTTCTCTGCCCATTTTTAATCAGCTTATTTGGGGGGTTTTTTGGTGTTGTTTTATAACTTCTTTATATATTTTGGATATTATCCCCTTTTCAGATACGTGATTTGCAAATATTTCCTTCCATTCAGTACTATGCCTTTTTGTTTTGTTTATGATTTCCTTCACCATGCAAAAGTGATTTGTTTTCATGTACTTTTGATAGTTTATTTTTGCTTTTGTTTCCCTTGCCTTAGGAGACATACCTAGAAAAATATGTTGCTATGACCTATGTCAGAGAAGTTATTGCCTGTATTCTCTTCTAGGATTTTTATGGTTTTGAATCTTACATTTAGGTCTTTGAACCATTTTGAGTTTATTTTTGTGTATGATGGTAGAAACTGGTCCAGTTTTATTCTTTTATACATAACTCTCCAGTTTTCCCAGCACCATTCATTGAATACACTGTCCTTTCCCCCATTTTATAATGTTGTCCTATTTGTTGTAGATAACTATATGCTTGTGTTTAATTCTGGGATATCTATTCTGTTCTATTTATCAATGTGTCTATTTTTGTGCTGTTTTGATTACTACAGCTCTATTGTATATATTAAAATCTAGAATTGTGATACCTCCAGCTTTGTTATTTCTCAAGATTGTTTTGCCAGTTATTTTTGTGATGGCATATAAATTTTACTATTATTTGATTTAATTCAGTGAAAAATGATGTTGGCATTTTGATAGGGATTGCACTGAGTCTTCAGACTGTTTTCCCTAACTTGGACATTTTAACATTATTGATTCTTCTTATCAGTGAACACGGACTATCTTTCCACTTGTTTATGACATCTTCAATTTCTTTCATCAATGATATCTAGTATTCAAACTACATGTCTTTTGCTTCTTTGGTTAAGATTATTTCCAGCTATTTTATTATTTTGGTATAATTGTAAATTATGTTATTTTAAAAATTTTTCTATCTGCTTCTTTGCTATTGGTATATAGAAATGTTTTTGGCTATGGATATTAATATTGTATACTGCAGCTGATTGAACTCATTTATTACTTATAGTAGTTTTTATGCTGGGGTCTTTAGGGTTTTCTATTTATAGAATAAATTCTATCATCTATAAAGAGTTGTGATTTAACATATCTTTCACCAATATGGGTGCTTTTATTTCTATTTCTTATCTGATTTCTGTCTGTAGGACTTCCAGTACTATGCTGAATAGAAATAGTGAAAGTAAACATCTTTGTCATTTTCCTGATCTTAAAGGAAAAGCTCTCAGTTTTTTTTATTGAGTATAATGTTAGCTGTGGGGTTTTCATACATGGTTTTAATTATGTTGAGGTATGGTCTCTTTATACCCACAGAGTTGAGAACTTTTATCATGAATGGATCCTATACTTTGTTAAATGGTATTTTTACATTTATTGATAAATGATATGCTTTTAATCCTTTGTTTTGTTAATGTGATATATCAGATTGATTAATTTGTAATAATCAAACCATCCTTGTGCATCCAGAATAAATCCCACTCCATCATGATATATAATTCCTTTAGTGTATTGTTGAATCTGGTTTATTAATATTTTAGTGAGTAGTTTTGGATCTATGTTCATCAGAGATATTGGCCCATAGTGGGATTTTTTAATCATGTCTTTAATCTAGTTTTAGTACAGGTTAATGCTGGATTCATAAAATGCATTTGGAGGCTTATTTCTTTTTTTGTTTTTTGGAATAGATTGGGGTAAATAGGTATTAACTCTTCCTTAAATGTTTGGCAGAAATCACTCATGGATCCATCTGGTCCTGGACTTTTATTTTTACTTTTTTGGTTGCCTTTTGATTGTTGTTTTAACTTCATTACTAGTAATTTGTCTGTTGAAATTTTCTATTTTTCTTGATTCAGTGTCGAAAGATTGTACCTTTCTAGAAATCCACTAATTTCTTCCAGGTTGTGCAATTTGTTGGCATATAATTTTTTGTAGTATTCTTTTATAATCCTTTGTATTTCTGTAGTTTCATTTGTTACTTATCCCCTTTTATTTCTGATTTTATTTTTTAGTTCTGTTTTTTTTTATGAGTCTAGCTAAAAGTTTGTTACTTTTGTTTATCTGTTCAAAGAATCAGCTTTTGACTTCCTTTATTTTTTTTCTTGTCTTTTCTTTAGTCTTTATGTTATTTATATCTTCTTTGATCTTTATTATTTACTTCTTACTCACCTTGGGCTTTGTTTGTTCTTTTTTTCTATGTCATTTATGTGAAGATTGATTATTTCAGATTTTTCTTGTTTCTTAAGGTAAGCCTGTACTGCTATTTCCCTCTTAGAGCTGATTTTGCTGCAACCCAATTATTTTGATCATTGCGTTTTTATTTTCACTTGTCTTCTTGTATTTTTTTTAAATTATTTTTTCTTTGGTTGCTTCATGAGCCATTGGTTGTTTAGTGTCATGTTGTCTAACCTCTGTGTGTTTGTGGGTTTTTTTCCAATTTTTTTCTTGTGATTGATTTCTGATTTCATACCAGTGGGGTTGAAATAAAGGCATGATATGATTTCAATCTTCTTAAATTTATTAAGACTTATTTTGTGGCCTAACATGTGATCTAGCCTGTATAATTTTCCATGTGCACTTGAAAGTAATGGGTATTCTGTTGGTGTTGAATGGAATGTTCCATATATATCTGGTATGTCCATCTGATTAGTTTGTATTTCAGACACTGTTTCTTTATTGACTTCCTTCCTGGATCACCTATCCATTGATGTAAATGAGACCTTAAAGTCCCTCATCATTATTGTATTACCATCAATGTCTTTTTTATGTCCATTAATATTTGCTTTATGTATTTAGGTGCATCATAATTCAGTGTGTAGAGACTTAAAATTATTTTATCTTTTCGTTTGATCCCTTTGTCATTATGTGATGCCTTCATTTGTCTCTTCTTGCAGTCTTTGTTTTAAAGTTTTGTTTTGTTTTTTTTTTCTGGTATAAGTAGTGTTACCTTGGCTTTTCCTTCATTTCGATATGCATGGTATATGCTTTCCCATAGATTCACTTTTAGTCTGTATGTGTCTTTGGATGTATGGTGAGTCTCTTACAGGCAGCATATACATTGGTCTCATTGTTTTATCCATTTTGACAACTTATGTCTTGGGATTGGAACATTTAGGCCACTTATATTTAAAAGAGTTATCAGTCAGTATGTACTTAATGCCATTTTGTTAACTGTTTTCTGGTCATTTTTGCAGTTGCTCTCTCTTCCTTTTTTCTTCTTGTTCTTTGTGATTGATGAGTTTCTGTGGTGTTATGTTTGGCTTTCTCTTTTATTTTATTTTATTTTTTTTGCATTTCTATTATATATTTTGGATTTGTGGTTACAATGAGGTTCATATATAACATCCTAAATATACAGCAGTCTATATTAAGCTGATAATTTAAGTACAATGACATCCCAAAGAATTTTTTTACTCCCTCCTTCATGTTCTATATATATGCTGTCATTTTTTTTAAGATTTTATTTATTTGACAGAGATCACAAGTAGGCAGAGAGGCAGGCAGAGAGAGAGAGGAAGGGAAGTAGGCTCCCTGCTGAGCAGAGAGCCCGATGTGGGGCTCGATCCCAGGACCCTGAGATCATGACCTGAGCCGAAGGCAGAGGCTTTAGCCCACTGAGCAACCCAGGCGCCCCTATGCTGTCATATTTTAACAACATTTTGTTCATAGTTTTCTTTTCTCCAATAATGACCATTTATTTTCCACTTAGTAAGTCCCTTTAACATCTCTTGTAAGGCTGGTTTAGGGTGATAAACACTTATAATTTGTGTTTTTCTGGGGATCTTTTTATCTCTCCTTCATATCTGAATATCAGGTAGAATATTTTTGATTGTAGAGTTTTTCCTGTCAGCACTTTGAATATGCCATGCCACTATCTTCTGGCTTGTAAATTTTCTGATGGAAAATCATCTGATAGTATTAAGGGTTTTCCTGGTAGGTAATGTTTTGCTTCTCTCATGCTACTTTTTAAATTATCTATTCATCTTTAAACTTTTAATTATGACATTTTAATTATGTGTCATCACATGTTCTTCCTTGAGTTCATCTTATTTGGAACTGCCTGTGCTTCTTTGAACCTGAATGTATATTTTCTTCACATTGTTAGGGAAGTTTCAGTTATTATTTCTTCAAATAAGTGTTTTGTACTTTTCTGTCTCTTCTTCTTCTGGGAAACTCATAATACAAATGCAAATGTTTATTCACTTGATGATGTCTATGAGATTCCTTAACCTTCATCATTTAAATTTCTTGTTGTTGTTGCTGTTCAGCTTCAGTACTTTAAGTTACCTTGTCTTTTGGATCACTTGTATATTCTTTTTTTGTGTGTGCTTTTTTTTAAAATTTTTTTATTTTAATAAACATATAATGTATTTTTATCCCCAGGGGTACAGGTCTGTGAATCGCCAGGTTTACACATTTCACAGCACTCATCATAGCACATACCCTCCCCAATGTCCATTTCCCCACCACCCTCTCCCGTCCCCCTCCCCCCAGCAACCCTCAGTCTGTTGCTTGACATTGAGTCTTTTATGGTTTGTCTCCCTCCCAATCCCATCTTTTCATTTTTTCTTTTCCTACCTCCCCCCAACCCCCCCGCCTTGCATTTCCACTTCCTCATATCAAAGAGATCATATGATAGTTGTCTTTCTCCAATTGACTTATTTCACTAAGCATGATACCCTCTAGTTCCATCCACGTCGTCGCAAATGGCAAGATTTCATGTCTTTTGATGGCTGCATAGTATTGAATTGTGTATATATACCACATCTTCTTTATCCATTCATCTGTTGATGGACATCTAGGCTCTTTCCACAGTTTGGCTATTGTGGACATTGCTGCTATAAACGTTCGGGTGCACGTGCCCCTTCGGAGCACCACGTTTGTATCTTTAGGATATATACCCAGTAGTGCAATTGCTAGGTCATAGGGTAGCTCTATTTTCAGTTTTTTGAGGAACCTCCACACTGTTTTCCAGAGTGGTTGCACCAGCTTGCATTCCCACCAGCAGTGTAGGAGGGTTCCCCTCTCTTGCATCCTCGCCAGCATCTGTCATTTCTTGACTTGTTAATTTTAGCCATTCTGACTGGTGTGAAGTGGTATCTCATTGTGGTTTTGATTTGTATTTCCCTGATGCCGAGTGATGTGGAGCATTTTTTCATGTATCTGTTGGCCATCTGGATGTCTTCTTTGCAGAAATGTCTGTTCATGTCCTCTGCCCATTTCTTGACTGGATTATTTGTTCTTTGGGTATTGAGTTTGATAAGCTCTTTATAGATTTTGGATACTAGCCCTTTATCTGATATGTCGTTTTCAAATATCTTCTCCCATTCTGTCAGTTGTCTTTTGGTTTTGTTAACTGTTTCCTTCGCTGTGCAAAAGCTTTTGATCTTGATGAAATCCCAATAGTTCATTTTTGCCCTTGCTTCTGTTGCCTTTGGCGATGTTCCTAGGAAGAAGTTGCTGCGGTTGAGGTCAAAGAGGTTGCTGCCTGCATTCTTCTCAAGGATTTTGATAGATTCCTTTCTCACATTGAGGTCCTTCATCCATTTTGAGTCGATTTTCGTGTGTGGTGTAAGGAAATAGTCCAATTTCATTTTTATGCATGTGGCTGTCCAATTTTCCCAGCACCATTTGTTGAAGAGGCTGTCTTTTTTCCTTTGGATATTCTTTCCTGCTTTGTCGAAGATTAGTTGACCATAGAGTTGAGGGTCTATTTCTGGGCTCTCTATTCTGTTCCATTGGTCTATATGTCTGTTTTTGTGCCAGTACCAAACTGTCTTGATGATGACAGCTTTGTAGTAGAGCTTGAAGTCTGGAATTGTGATGCCACCGACTTTGGCTTTGTTTTTCAATATTCCTTTGGCTATTCGAGGTCTTTTTTGGCTCCATATAAATTTTAGGATTATTTGTTCTATTTCTTTAAAAAAATGGATGGGATTTTGATAGGGATTGCTTTAAATGTGTAGATTGCTTTAGGTAGAATAGACATTTTCACAATATTTGTTCTTCCAATCCATGAGCATGGAATATTTTTCCATTTCTTTGTGTCTTCCTCAATTTCTTTCATGAAGACTTTATAGTTTTCTGAGTATAGATTCTTTGCCTCTTTGGTTAGATTTATTCCTAGGTATCTTATGGTTTTGGGTGCGATTGTAAATGGGACTGACTCCTCAATGTCTCTTTCTTCTGTCTTGTTGTTAGTGTAAAGAAATGCGACTGATTTCTGTGCATTGACTTTATATCCTGACACTTTACTGAATTCCTGTATAAGTTCTAGCAGTTTTGGAGTGGAGCCTTTTGGGTTTTCCACATATAGTATCATATCATCTGCAAAGAGTGATAGTTTGACTTCTTCTTTGCCAATTTGGATGCCTTTAATTTCTTTTTGTTGTCTGATTGCTGAGGCTAGGACTTCTAGTACTATGTTGAACAGCAGTGGTGATAACGGACATCCCTGCCGTGTTCCTGACCTTAGCGGAAAAGCTTTCAGTTTTCCTCCATTGAGAATGATATTTGCGGTAGGTTTTTCATAGATGGCTTTGATAATATTGAGGTATTTGCCTTCTATCCCTACACTATGAAGAGTTTTAATCAGGAAGGGATGCTGTACTTTGTCAAACGCTTTTTCAGCATCTATTGAGAGTATCATATGGTTCTTACTCTTTCTTTTATTAATGTATTGTATCACATTGATGGATTTGCAGGTGTTGAACCAACCTTACAGCCCTGGAATAAATCCCACTTGGTCGTGGTGAATAATCCTTTTAATGTACTGTTGGATCCTATTGGCCAGTATTTTGGTGAGAATTTTCGCATCTGTGTTCATCAAAGATATTGGTCTGTAATTCTCTTTTTTGGTGGGATCCTTGTCTTGTTTTGGGATCAAGGTGATGCTGGCCTCATAAAATGAGTTTGGAAGTCTTCCTTCCATTTCTATTTTTTGGAACAGTTTCAGGAGAATAGGAATTAATTCTTCTTTAAATGTTTGGTAGAATTCCCCTGGGAAGCCGTCTGGTCCTGGACTTTTGTTTGTTTCAAGATTTTTGATGACTGTTTCAATCTCCTTACTGGTTATGGGTCTGTTCAGGTTATCTATTTCTTCTTGGTTCAGTTGTGGTAGTTTATGCGTCTCTAGAAATGTATCCATTTCTTCCAGGTTGTCAAATTTGTTGGCATAGAGTTGCTCGTAGTATGTTCTTATAATTGTTTGTATTTCTTTGGTGTTGATTGTGATCTCTCCTCTTTCATTCATGATTTTATTTATTTGCATCCTTTCTCTTTTCTTTTTGATAAGTCTGGCCAGGGGCTTATCAATCTTATTAATTATTTCAAAGAACCAGCTCCTAGTTTTGTTGATTTGTTCTATTGTTTTTTAAGTTTCTATTTCATTGATTTCTGCTCTGATCTTTATGATTTCTCTTCTCCTGCTGGGTTTAGGTTTTCTTTGTTGTTCTCTCTCCAGCTCCTTTAGGTGTAGTGTTAGGTTGTGTATTTGAGGCCTTTCTTGTTTCTTGAGGAAGGCTTGCACCACTATATATTTTCCTCTCAGGACTGCCTTTGTTGTGTCCCACATATTTTTAACCGTTGTCTTTTCATTATCATTTGTTTCCATGAATTTTCTCAATTCTTCTTTAATTTCCTGGTTGACCCATTCATTTTTTACAAGGATGCTGTTTAGTCTCCATGTATTTGCGTTCTTTCCAAATTTCCTCTTGTGATTGAGTTCTAGCTTCAGAGCATTGTGGTCTGAAAATATGCAGGGAATGATCTCAATCTTTTGATACCAATTGAGACCTGATTTATGACCCAGGATGTGGTCTATTCTGGAGAATGTTCCATGTGCACTCAAGAAGAATGTATATTCAGTTGCTTTGGGATGGAATGTTCTGAAGATATCTGTGATGTCCATCTGGTCCAGTGTGTCATTTAAGGCCTTTATTTCCTTGTTGATCTTTTGCTTAGATGATCTGTCCATTTCAGTGAGGGGTGTGTTAAAGTCCCCTGCTATTATTGTATTACTGTCGATGTATTTCTTTGATTTTGTTATTAATTGGTTTATATAGTTGGCTGCTCCCATGTTAGGGGCATAGATATTTAAGATTGTTAGGTCTTCTTGTTGGACAGACCCTTCGAGTATGATAAAGTGTCCTTCCTCATCTCTTGTTAGAGTCTCTGGCTTAAAATCTAATTGATCTGATCTAAGGATTGCCACCCCAGCTTTCTTCTGATGTCCATTAGCATGGTACATTGTTTTCCACCCCCTCACTTTAAATCTGGAGGTGTCTTCGGGTCTAAAATGAGTTTCTGGTAGGCAGCATATTGATGGGTTTTGGTTTTTTATCCATTCTGATACCCTGTGTCTTTTGATTGGGGCATTTAGCCCATTAACATTCAGGGTAACTATTGAGAGATATGAATTTAGTGCCATTGTATTGCCTGTGAGGTGACTGTTACTGTATATTGTCTCTGTTTCTTTCTGATCTACTACTTTTAGGGTCTCTCTTTGCTTAGAGGACCCTTTTCAATATTTCCTATAGAGCTGGTTTGGTGTTTGCAAATTCTTTCAGCTTTTGTTTGTCCTGGAAGCTCTTTATCTCTCCTTCCATTTTCAATGATAGCCTAGCCAGATATAGTATTCTTGGCTGCATGTTTTTCTAGTTTAGTGCTCTGAATATGTCATGCCAGTTCTTTCTGGCCTGCCAGGTCTCTGTGGATAGGTCCGCTGCCAATCTAATGTTTTTACCCTTGTATGTTACCGACTTCTTTTCCCGGGCTGCTTTCAGGATTTTCTCTTTGTCACTAAGACTTGTAAATTTTACTATCAGGTGACGAGGTGTGGACCTATTTTTATTGATTTTGAGGGGTGTTCTTAGCATCTCCTGGATTTTGATGTTTGTTCCCTTTGCCATATTAGGGAAATTCTGTTCAATAATTGTCTCCAATATACCTTCTGCTCCTCTCTCTCTTTCTTCTTCTTCTGGAATCCCAATTATTCTAATGTTGTGTCGTCTTATGGTGTCGCTTATCTCTCGAATTCTCTCCTCGTGGTCCAGTATTTGTTTGTCTCTCTTTTGCTCAGCTTCTGTATTCTCTGTCATTTGGTCTTCTATGTCACTAATTCTTTCTTCTGCCTCATTTATCCTAGCAGTGAGAGCTTCCATTTTTTATTGCATCTCATTAGTAGCTTTTTTGATTTCCACTTGGCTAGATTTTAGTTCTTTTATTTCTCCAGAAAGGGCTTTTATCTCTCCAGAGAGGGTTTCTCTAATATCTTCTATGCCTTTTTCGAGCCCGGCTAGAACCTTGAGAATTGTCATTCTGAACTCTAGATATGTCATGTTACCGATGTCCGTATTGATTAGGTCTCCAGCCTTCCATACGGCCTCTTGTTCTTTTTTTTTGAGGTGAGTTTTTCCACTTGTCATTTTGTCCAGGTAGGATTTGCTTTCTCCTGCTGTGGAATTCCGCTCTTCTTGGTGACTGAAGTTGGTTTTGGATGGGTTTCTTGTTGATCTTCTGGGCCTGTTGTAGTGATTCTCATGTGTCTTTGCCGCAGGCGGAATTGCACCGACCTTGCCAGGGGCCGGGCTAAGTAATCCGCTCGGGTTTGCTTTCGGGAGCTTTTGTTCCCTGAGCGCTTTCCGTAGAGTTCCGGAGGATGGGAATGAAGATGGCGGCCTCCCAATCTCTCAGCCTGGAGGAGCCAAGAGCTTGGGGTTCCGCTCCTCAGTGCGCTCTCAGAGCAAAGCGCCCAACTGCCCCGCCTCTCTGGCCCAAGGTCGCGCCTTGAGGAAAGCAGTCAATTGCTGGAGCTGCAGAAAAGCACCTGGTCGCTTCCATCTCCGTGGCCTCCAGCCGCGCTCCGAGCCCACCCAGCCTGCAAGGTAACCCTGGGCTTAGAGCTCACTCCTCGGCTTTGTCGCTGTAGCCGGCTTCCCTGCTCTAATACCTGCAAGCTCTGCGGCACTCAGACACCCCCAGTCCTTTTGTGACCCCACGGGACCTGGGGTTATGCTGACCCCACCTGGGTTTCCCCCCGGTTTAGCCTCTGGAGCGATGTCTCCCCGGATCACTTGTATATTCTGAGTTGATTCCCTCCAGTGTATTTTTGTTTTAGTTACTGTGTTCTTCAACATTATTGGTTCTTTTATAAATATTTTCTGTCTCTTTTCTGAAGGTCTTTCTGAGTTATTCCACTATTCTTTCCAGTCCAGTGAGCATCACTGCAAAAATTAATGTAAATTGTTATTAGGAACTTTGCTTATACCCTCTTCGTTTAGTTATTTTTTTGATTTTTTTTTTTTAGTTCTTATTTTGAGCATATCCCACTGTCTCTCCATTTTTCTTGACTTTCTGTGTTTGTTTCTATGGATTAGGTAGAACAGCTACTTCTCTTAATTTTGATGGAGTTGTCTTGTATATAGTATCCTCTATGTTGACAGTGTGTTCTTGGTGAATTTTTTCTGGCTGGTTGTAACTGTGGCTGGTGTGGCCTGGGGCCCCAGGAACTTCTACTCACTGGATGCCCTGGCAGAATAGCTAAACATGAAGGAAATAATTTTTTGTGGTGTTTGGCTTTCTATGCAAAAGTTTCCCTGGCAGGACAGCTAAGGCTAAAGTACCTGCAAGCCAGGATGTCCGGAGGCTCTACATGCTGAAGGCAATTTGACAGGGTAGCTGAAGCTGAATTTGGTATAATCTAGGATGTTCTGGTGCTCTTTGTGTGGGGAGTACCTTGACAGGGAAATGAGTGAGGTTGTGTGTGAACAAGGAAGTTCCTGGGCTCCCTGTACAGAGGGCAACCTGGCAGAATAGTTGAAACTAAAGTGGGTACAAGCTGGGGGGCCTGGATTTCTACTCACAGAAAATACCTTGGCAGTATAGATAAGCAGAGTGGTTGTAAACTAGGGTGTTTCAGGGCTCTGTACAGAGAGCCTAATGGTGGAGTGGCTGGATCTGAGCAAGTGTACAGACCAAGGGGCCCTGAGGTCCTCCAAAAAGAGGTCCTCTGGTGGGATAACTAAAGTTACGGTGGATGTGGGTGGTTGTGGTATTTGGGCTCTCTACGTAAAATGTTCACTAGCATGTCAGCTGAAGCTGAAATGGTTGCAAGTTGGCTTGCCCTAGTGTTCTCCACATTATGAATGACCTGACGGGACAGCTGAAACACAGCCAGTGTGTTCTGAGGTACATAACATAGTAGGTGCCCTGACTGGGTCACTGGAGATGAGTAGAGTGCAAGAAGGGGTATTCTGGGGCAATCTGTGAAGGTGGAATTTTGGCAGGGTGGTTGGATCTGAAGCAGATATAAGCCAGGGTGTTCCAGCATGCTCTGTACAAGAAGTGCATTAGCAAACTATCTGAAGCCAAAGTGATGTGGGCCTAAAATATTCTGGAGTGCTTTGTGTCTGTGTCATTTTGGTGTAAATGCTGGAGGTGTAATGAGCACAAGTAAGAGTGACCTAGTGTGTACAACCATGTGGGACAACTAGGACTAGTGTGGCATAGGGGCCTGGAGCTCACTGAGGCAGCATATAGGTTAGGCACCTAAACCCTGCATGTGTCTGCAGTTCAACATGGATGGGCAGCAAAAGTATGTCCACCAGCCCCTCCAAGCAGAGAATGTTCAAACAGCTCCCCTGTCATTTGGGAAAATTCTAAGGCTAGGTTTTTTATATGCTAGTTACTCTTTTTTTTTTAATTCCAGTATAGTTAACATATACTGCTAGATTCTAGGTGTACAGCTCTAGCTGTACAATAGAGTTATTCAGCAATTCTATACATTACTAAGTGCTCATTAGAAGTGTACACTTACTTCTCTTCACCTGCTTCACCCAGGCACACCCACCCACCTCCCCTCTGGTAACCATCAGTATGTTTGATGTAGTTAACCATCTGCTTTGCTTGGTTTGTCTCTTTTTTCTTTGTGTGATTTCTTTCTTTCTTTTTTTAAAATTATTTATTTATTTATTTATTTATTTATTTATTTGACAGAGAGAGATCACAAGTAGGCAGACAGGCAGGCAGAGACAGAGGGGGAAGCAGGCTCTCCACTGAGCGGAGAGCCTGATATGGGGCTCGATCCCAGGACCCTGAGATCATGACCTGAGCCGAAGGCAGAGGCTTAACCCACTGAGCCACCTAGGTGCCCCTGTTTCTTTCTTTTTTTTAAGATTTATTTATTTACGTGTGAGAGAGAGAACACAAGCAGGCAGAATGGCAGGCAGAAGCAGAGAGAGAGAAGCAGGTTCCCCACTGAGCAAGGACCCCAATGCGGGACTCAATCCCAGGACCCTGGGATCATGACCTGAGCTGAAGGCAGCAGCTTAACTGATTGAGCACCCAGGCCACCAGGCGTCCGTGTGATTTGTTTCTTAAATTCCACATATATGTAAAATCATATGGTATTTGTCTTTTGCTGAATGGCTTATTTCCCTTAATATTAAACTATATAGGTCCATCCGTGTTGTTGCATATGACATGATCTCATCATTTTCATAGCTGACTAATACTCCATTAAATATATAAATCACTTCTTTATCCATTCATCTATCCATGGACAGTTTGGCTGCTTTTGTAATTTGGTTAATATAAATAATACTGAAATAAACGCAGGGGTGCATATATCCCTTCAAATTACTATTTTCATATTCTTTGGATAAATACCCAGTAGTGTAATTACTGAATCATAGGATAGTTCTGTTTTTAATTTTTTAAGGAAACTCCATACTGTCTTCCACAGTGGCTGCACCAGTTTTCATTCCCACCAACAGTACATAAATAAGTGTTCATTTATCACCACATCCTCCCCAACACTTGTTTCTTGTGTTTTGATTTTAGCCATTCTGACATGTGTGATGTACAATCTCATTGTGGTTTTGATTTGCATTTCCCTGATGATGATTGATGTTGAGGATCTTTTCTTTTTTTCTTTTTTTTTTAATACAAAGTCTTTTTTTTTAAAGATTTTATTTATTTATTTGACAGACAGAGACCACAAGTAGGCAGAGAGGCAGGCAGAGAGAGAGAGGGAAGCAGGCTATCTGCTGAGCAGAGAACCTGATGTGGAGCTCGATCCCAGGACCCTGGGATCATGACCTGAGCCGAAGGCAGAGGTTTTAACCCACTGAGCCACCCAGGCGCCCCTGATGTTGAGGATCTTTTCATGTGTCTGCTGTCCTTCTGTATGTTCTGTTCATGACTTCTTTCCATATTCAATTGGATTATTTGTTTTAGTTTTATGAGTTCATTTTTTACTTTTTTAAAGATTTTATTTAAATTTCAGTCAGTTAACAAAGAGTGTAATATTAGTTTCAGGTGTACAATATAGCGATTCAACACTTTCATACGACACCTGGTGTTCATCATAAGTGTACTCCTTAATCCCCATCACTTATTTAACTCGCTCCCCCACCCACCCCCACCTGCCCTCTGGTAACCATCAGTTTGTTCTTTATAATTAACTCTTTTTCTTGGTTTGCCTCTCTCTTTTTATTTCCCTTTCCTTAATTGTTTGTTTCTGAAATTCCACATATGAGTGAAATAATATGGTATTTCTTTCTCTCTAACTCACTTAGTACAATACTTTCTAACTCTGTCTATCCACATCATTGCAAATGGCAAGATTTCATTCCTTTTTTTATGGCTGAGTAATATAAATAATATATGTATATTATATATATACATATATATATACATGTTATATGCACACACACATACACACACACACACACACAAATCATGCATTTATATCTGGACTGTTCTGTTCCATTGATCTATGTGTCTATTTTTATGCCATCCCCAAACTGCTTTGATTACTACTATATATATAACATATCTTCTGTATTGCTGCAGCATATGCATGTGTGTGTATATTGTATACATATACATGTGTATATACACGTGTATATATGTATATACATATATCACATCTTCTTTATCCTTTCCCCAGTCGATGAATACTTGGGCTGTCTCCATAATTTGGCTATTGTAGATAATGCTGCTATAAATATTGGGGTGCATGTTATCACTTTGAATTAACATTTTTGTATTCTTTGAGTAAATATGTAATAGTGCAATTTATGGACCATAGGGTAGTTTTATTTTTAACTTTTTGAGGAAACTTTATACTGTTTTCCAGTTGTAGAAGTTCTTTATATATTTTAGATATTGACCCTTTATTTGATGTCTTTTCAAAAATATCACATTCAGTATGTTGTCTTTTCATTTTGTTTCTTGTTTCCTTGCTGTACAGAAGATTTTTAATTTGATGAAGTCCCAATAGTTTATTTTTGTATTTTTCCCCTTGCTCAGGAAACATGTCTAGAAAAATGTTGCTATCTATTACCAATTGTCAAAGAAATTACTGCCTGTACTCTCTTCTAGGATTTTTATGGTTTCATGTCTCACATTTCAATCCTCAATTTATTTTGAGTTTATTTTTGTGAATGGTGTAAAAAGTGGTACAGGTTCTTTTTTTTTTTTTTTCATACAGCTATCCAGTTTACCCAACAACATTTCTTGAAGTGACTGTGTTTTCTCCATTGCATTTTCTTTCCACCTTTCTTAAAGATTATTTGACCATATAATTATGGGTTTCTATCTGGACTTTCTATCCTGTTCCATTGACCTATATGTCTAGTTTTATGCTAGTCCCATACTGTTTTGATTACTACAACTTTGTAGCACAATCTAAAATCTAAAAATTGGATACTTCAGCTTTGTTTTTCTTTTTCAAGATTGATTTGCTTATTCAGGATATTTGTGGTTCCATATAAATTTTAGAAGAGTTTGTTCCAGTTCTGTGAAAAATGCTATTGGTACTTTGAAAGTAATTGTATTAAATGTGTAAATTGATTTGGGTAATTTGGACGTTTGATGATATTTGTTCTTCCAAACCATGAACATAGAATATCTTGTTTGTGTCATCTTCACTTTCTTCAGTGTTCTAGTTTTCAAAGTACAGGTGTTTCACCTCATTGGTTAAGTTTATTTCTAAGTATTTTACTATCTTTGGTGAAATTGTAAATGTGATTGATTTCTTAATTTATCTTTCTGATGCTTCATTATTAGTGTTCAAAAGTGCAAAAGATTTCTGAAAATTTATTTTGTATCCAGAGACCTTATTGACTTCATTTATCAGTTCTGATAGTTTCTTAGTGGAGTCTTAAGGGTTTTCTATATATAGTCATGTCATTTTAACATAGTGAAAGTTTTACTTCTTTCTTTCCAATTTGAATGGCTTTTATTCTTTTTTCTTTTTTTTTTTTTTTTTTTTTTTTTTTTAAAGATTTTACCTATTTATTTGACAGACAGATCACAAGTAAGCAGAGAGGCAGGCAGAGAGAGAAGGGAGGAAGCAGGCTCCCTGCTGAGCAGAGAGCCCGATGTGGGGCTCGATCCCAGGACGCCGGGATCATGACCCGAGCCGAAGGCAGCGGCTTTAACCCACTGAGCCACCCAGGCGCCCCTTATTCTTTTTTCTTATCTGATTGTTGTGACTAGGACTTCCAGTACTGTGTGGAATAATATTAGTGAGAGAGGATATATCTGTCCTTTTCCTAACTTTAGGATAAAGGCTCTCAGATTTTCTCCATTGAATATGATGATAGCTGTGTGTTCATTATATATGATCTTTAATGTGTTGAGGTATGTTTTCTCTAAATTCATTAAAAAATTTTATCAAGAATGAATGTTATACTTTGGCAAATGCTTCTTCTGCATCTATTGAAATGATCATATGGTTCTTATCCTTTCTCTTATTAATGTGATGCCTCACATTGATTCATTTTCAAATATTGAATCACCTTGCAACCCAGGAATAAATTCCATGTGACTGTGGTGAATATTTCTTAATGTATTGTTGGATTCACTTTGCTAATATTTTGTTGAGAATTTTTGCACCTATGCTCCTCAGAAATATTGGCCTTTAGCCATCTTTTTTTGTAGTGTCTTTATCTGGTTTTGCTGTCATGGTAATGCTGGCCTCATTAAATGAATTTGGAAACCTTCCTTCCTCTTCTATTTTTTGAAATACTTTATGAACTTAAATTAACTCTTCTTTAAATGTTTGG
Source organism: Martes martes (assembly GCF_963455335.1). Lineage (NCBI taxonomy): Eukaryota > Metazoa > Chordata > Mammalia > Carnivora > Mustelidae > Martes > Martes martes. Next base: position 65,905,940 of record NC_137897.1, read on the forward strand.
TAGAATTCACTTGTGAAGCTACCTTGTCCTGGACTTTTGTTTGTTGGGTGTTTTTAGATTACTGATTCAATTTTATTATTGGTCATTGGACTGTTCAAATTTTTATTTCTTCCCGATTGAGTTTTGGGAGATTATATGTTTAGGAATTTATCCTTTTATTCCAGGTCATTCAATTGTTGCCATGCAGTACTTCATAATATTCTCCTATAATCCTTTGTATTTCTGTGGTGCCAGTTGTTATTTTTCCTCTTTCATCTCTTTTTTGGTTTATTTGAGTCCTTTCTCTCTCGTTCATTCTCTCTCTTTTTTGATGAATCTGGCTAAATTTGATTTCAGTTTTCTTGTTCTTTTCAATGAACCAGCTCCTGGTTTCACTGATCTCTTCTTTTTTTCCTCTTTTTTAGTTTTTATTTTGTTTATTTCTGTTCTAATGGTTATTATTCCCTTTCTCCTACTGGGTTTGGATTTTGTCTGTCCTTCATTTTCTAGCTCCTTTAGGAGTAAGGTTTGGTTGTTTATATGTGATTTTTCTTGCTTCTTGAGTTAAGTCTGTATTCTTATAAACTTTCCTCTTAGAACCACTTTTGCTATATACCAAACATTTTTTACTATTGTGTTTTCATTTTCCTTTGTTTCCATGTAATCTTTTATTTCTTCTTTGATTTCTTATTGACCCATTCATTGTTTAATAGTATGTTATTTAATGTGCATGTATTTGTGGTCTTTATAGATTTTTTTTCTTGTGGTTGATTTCTAATTTCATATTTTTGGGGTCAGAAAAAGTGCATGGTATGACTTCAATCTTTTTTAATTTATTGAGACTTGTTTTGTGGTCTAATATGTGATCTATTCTAAGGGATGTTCCATGTCCACTTGCAAAGAATTTGTATTCTCCTGTTTTAGGATGGAATATTCTGAATATATCTGTTAAATCCATCTGGTCCAGTGTGTCATTTAAAGCAACTGTTTCCTTGTTGATTTTCTGCTTAGGTGATCTGTCCATTGATGTAGTGTGGTGTAAAAGTCCCCTACTACTATTGCATTATTATTAATTAGTTCCTTTTTCTTTTTTTTTTTTAATTAAATTTTTTATTTATTTTCAGCGTAACAGTATTCTTTGTTTTTTCACCACACCCAGTGTTCCATGCAATCTGTGCCCTCCACCACCTGGTTCCCCCACCGTCCCACCCCCGCCCCTTCAAAACCCTCAGGTTGTTTTTCAGAGTCCATAGTCTCTCATGGTTCACCTCCTTTTTCTTATTCATTGTTTTATGTATTTGGATTCTTATCTTCAGTGCATATATATTTACAATTGTGATATTTTCACGTTGGATTTTCCCCTTTATTATTATATAGTGTCCTTCTTTGTTTCTTTTTATGGACTTTGTTTTAAAGTTGATTTTGTCCAATATAAATATCACTACCCTGGATTTGTTTTTTAACAGCCATTTGCATGGCAAATGTTTCTCCCTTCCCTCATTTTCTTTTTTTTTTTAAGATTTTATTTATTTATTTGACAGAGATCACAAATAGGTAGAGAAACAGGCAGAGAGAGAGGAGGAAACAGGCTTCCCGCTGAGCAGGGAGTCCAATGCGGGGCTCAATTCTAGGACCCCGGGATCATGACCCAAGCCAAAGGCAGAGTCTTTAACCCACTAAGCCACCCAGGCGCCCCCCTTCCCTCATTTTAATGTGCATGTGTCTTTAGGCCTAAAATGGTCTTTTGTAGGTAGCATATAGATGGGTCTTGTTTTTTTCCCCACTCTGTCATACTATGTCTTTTGAATAGATCGTTTAGTCTATTTATAGTCAAAGTAATTGTGTGTGTGTGTGTGTGTGTGTGTGTATTTTTTTTCATTGCTACTGTATCACTTATTTTGTTGTTTCTATAGTTTTTCTCTGATCCTTTCATCTTTTGCTCTCTCTCATGGTTTGCTGGATTTCTTTACTGATATACTTAGATTATTTTCTCTTCATTCATTGCATACCTGTTAGTGGTTTTTGATTTGTGATTATCATTAGGTTTCTATTAACATTTTTTGCACGTAGCAATTTATGTTATGTTGGTCGTTTAAGTTTGAAACCATTCCTTACTCCTCTCCCCTCCCCATGTTTTTAGTATATGGTGTTGTCTTTTATATCCTTTTATTCTGTGAATCCCTTGACTGATTTCTGCAGTTACACTCATGTTTCATACTATCATTTATTTTCTTTCCCATCCATCAAATCATCCAGTTTAATACTTCTTGCCAGGATGGCTTAGTGGTCATTACCTCTTTAAGTTTTGTTTTGTTTTGTTGTATCTGTTTTTCTCTCAGAACCTCTATCTCTCCTTCTATTCTGAATGGTAAGTTTCCTGGATAGGGTATTCTTGGGAAAAAGGAAAAGAATTTCCCTTTCAGCACATGCCATTCTCTTCTGGTCTGCAAAGTTTCTGCTGAAAATTCTGTTGATAGCCTTATGGTATTACCCTTGCATGTCTTCTTTTCCCTTGTTGCTTTAAATGTTTATTCTTATCACTACATTTTGCACTTTATTTACAATGTTACTTGGTGTGGACCTCCTTAGGTTGATTTTATTGGGCGGCTCTCTGTGCCTTCTTGATCTGGATAATTGTTTCCTTCCCATATTAGGGAAGTTCTCAGATATTATTTCTTCAAGTAAATTTTCTGTCCCCTCTTCTCTTTCTTCTTTTTCTGGGATTTCTATAATGCAAATATTATTAAACTTGTGGAAGTGACTGAGTTTCCTAAGTCTACTTTCTCTTTTCATTAATTAATTTTTCTCCCATTTGCTCACCATGACTAATTTCCATTGTTCTATCTTCCAGATCATTAATTCCTTCCTCTGCTTCCTATAGCTTGATTTATTTCATCAAGTGTATTTTTAATTTTATTCATTGTTCTACATCTCTGATTGGTTCCTTTTTTTTTTAATCTTTCATCTCTTTTTCTGTGGTCTCACTAATGTCTTCCACTCGCCTTTCAAGTCCAGTGAGTGCCTTCATGATCATTACTTTAAATTCATTATCAGCCTTATTACTTATAGCCATTTCACTTAGGTCTCTTGTTCTGTTTTTGTCCTATTCTTTCATTCAGGATATATTCCTCTGTCTTCTCATTTTCTCTCATTTTCTGTGTCTGTTTCTCTGTTTCAGGAAAGACAGCTATATCTCCTGCACTGGAAATAGCAGTCTTATGAAGAAGAGGTCCTGTAGTACCCCTTCCATGTAGTGTCTTCTGTTCATGAGAACCTGGTGCTTCAGAAGTGTCTCCTATCTGTGATGTGTTTGCTTGCTATTGCAACTGAGCCACTTTTACCTTTCACTCCAGTTGTTTGCAATGGTTCTCTTTGTCTCTTGTGGGATTGTTTGGTCCCTGTGGCATTACAAACCAATTACAATGCTTTGTACTTGAGTTGAGTCAAACTAGACTTTTGCCAGAGATGCTGTAGCACGAGCTGTTATAGGTGATTTGCCCGTGTTGTCCCTTGAGAAGATTTTGTTGTTTTTCATGCCCCATAGTCAGACTAGTTATTTTCCTCCAGGCCACTATTGGGACAGCAGTCTGACTGGTGTCTTTGGTTACCTTTCCCTCTCTCCAGGGCAGGAATCACTTTGAAATCATGCTGACCACTGTAAGGGCTGCTTGCATACTGTCAAGCCTGCATCATCACCCTGGCTGAGAACACATAGGTGAGTGTCGATATTCCAAAGCACGTCCTGAGACAATGCATTGGTGTCAGGGGCGGGCCCATGCAGCACAGAGACTGAATAGACCCTTTAGGCCTGTAGAAGCTCATTGCAGGGGCAATGTTGCATGAGGGCAGTGCTAGCAAGGTTTGAGCACTACATAAATGGCCTTGTAATGCTGGGACAGGGGCAGTGTCTGGAGGGGTGTTTTGGCAAAAACACAGCATATGGAGGCTGAACAGCTGTGCTGGCAAGTTTGATAGCCAGTCCTTCAGGTGCCCCTGTGTATGCTGGGTGCTGGGAAGGTAATTTTTTTTTCCTGGAGGAGGAAGTCCCTAGCTATTTCTGTTCATCTGGGACAGCCTCTAAGATGAATAAATAACAATCATTTCCAAATGCCTCAGGGACCTTTCAAATTGCTGCTTTTATGTTGTGTCCATATGGGCTGTTTTTTATGCTCTCTGTTTATGGGCAGGGACTTAGTTTTCTCTTGCCCTCCTACCTCTTCCAGAGCTGAGCCATTTTTGTTTTGTTTTGTTTTTTGGTTTCTTTGTTCGTTTGTTTGTTTAATTTCAGGTTTTAAGTCCTGCTGCTTGTAAGAATTCACAAAAATTGACCCTTTGGTTTTCAAACCCAAATGTTATGGGGATTCACCTTGCTCTTGCAGGTGACCCAGTGTGAGGTTCTGTTTCTCTCCTCTTTCTGTGCCCATGGTATCCCACTCTCCACAAATAGTCCTACAAATATGTTTAGCTCCTGACTACTTCTCTGCCTTTCCTACCAATTTTGATGTGGCCTCTTCTCTAAATTTAGTTGTAGAGTTTATTCTTCCAGTATTTGGGCCATCTTCTGAGTAATTTACACTGTTGCAAGTGTTCTTTAGTTGTATCCATGGAACAAGTAGAGCTTAGGGTCCTCTTTCTCCAGCATCTTCCTCAAGTTCTACCACTCGTTTCCCCCCCACTCAGAAATATAGTTGTATTGTCACTGATTATTACGTGTTGATTTGGGGTCCTACAAGTTTACTGAATTTGTCGATTAAATATAGCAAGTCTGTGGTGGAGTCTTTGGAATTTCCTATATGTAAAATCATGTTATCTGCAAATAGTGACTGTTTTATATCCCCCACTCTCATTCTGAGGCCATTTGTTTTATTTTATTGTCTGATTGATCCATCTAGTACTTCCAGTACTATAGTGAATAGAGTGATGAAAGTGTGCATGTTTGTCTTGTCTTTCACTTTACAGGTAAAATTTTCAACTTTTTGTGACTGGGTATGAGTTTGATTTTGTGTTTGTCACTGTGATCTTTGTTTCTTGGAAATATGTTCCTTCTAAACATAAGCTTTTGAAAGTTTTTGCAATGCAAGGATGAGGTGCTTATCAAATGTTTTTTCTGCATCCTTTGAGATGATCATATGTCTTTTTTATCATTAATTAAAGTAGTATATCACATATTTTTATTTTCATATGTTGAACCATTCTTGCATCCTAGGGATAAATTCTACTTGGTCATGGTAAATAATCCTTTAAAATGTTATTAAATTCAGTTTGTTAATATTTTGTTGAAAAATATTGCATTTAGATTCACCAGGGATAGTAAAATATATTTTGGGGGTCTTCTAGTGTTTTCATTTGGCATTGCTATGTGGGTAGCTGGTGAATGGTAAAATGAATTTGGATGTTTTCCTTCCTCAATTTTTTTGGAAGAGTTTGAGAAAGACTGGTGTTAATTATTCTATATATATTTGATATAATTTAGCAGTAAAGCCAACTGGTATTTCTACATCTGTTAAGTCCAGAGCTTTATTGTGTTTGGAGATATTTTATTATTGATTCAATCTTCATACTCATTATTTGGTGTTTATATTTTCTATATATTTCCTGATTCAGTCTTGGTAGTTTTTATGTTTCTTGAATTTTTTTTTCATTTTTTAGCCTCTACAATTTATTAGAGTGTATCTGTTAAAAGTTATATCATTTCTTTTTGTTTGTTTTTATGCAGTATCAGTTGTAATGTCTTTTCTTTCATTTGCAGTCTTATTAATATGGGTCTTCTCTCATTTTTCTTCATGAATCTAGCTAATGACTTCACAATTTTATATATCTTTTCAAAGGATCATCTCATAGTTCTGTTAATCTTTTCTACTGTTTTCTTATTCTTTAATTTGTCTCTACCTTAATGAAAATTAGTTTTCATTATTTCTTGCCTTTTGATAACTTTGACTTATTTTGGTCTTCTTTTTCTAGATACTTGAAGTGTAAAGTGAAGTCACCTTTTCTTTTTTTTTTATTTATTTGACACAAAGAGAGAAATAGAGATCACAAGTAGGCAGAGAGGCAGGCAGAAAGAGAAAGCAGCAGAAGCAGGCTCCTCACTGAGCAGAGAGCCTGATGCAGGGCTTGATCCCAGGACCCTGAGATCATGACTTGAGTCAAAGTCCGAGGCTTAACCCATTGAGCCACCCAGACCCCCTGAGGTTGTCTTTTCAAGATCTGTTTATAGTATGCAACTGTAACTGTAAAATTCCTTCATAGAACTGCTTTTGCTATACCCAATGGAGTTTGGTATATTGTGTTTCCATTTTCATTTGTGTCAAGATACATTTTTAATACCTTCTTTAATTTATCCTTTGACCCATTGGTTGTTCCAGGAGTGGGTTGTTTAGTTTCCATGTATTTGTTAATTTTCCAGTTTTCCTCCTATTTTTAAAATCTCTTACCATACCGTTATTAGGCAGAAAATATACTTGATTGTATTATCATTCTTGGTCAGATTTGCCTCAGTTTCAGAATGGTGGGCTCTTTCTCCAGAAGACCAGAAGAAACCCTTACCCACACCATGTCTCCTGATGAGAGAATTCTGCAGGACTACAGCTATAGTGGAAGTAGTACCATGTCTCATTTCACAAGCAGAATAGAGCATACCTACTTAAAACTCACCACATTCTTGGTAAGAGAAAAACACTGCCCATTGAAGAGGAGAAAAGTATCTGCAGAAGACTGGCCTGAAGGACAGAGAATCCAAAATGCAATAGTAGACTGCATGTAGCACACAATAGAGATGCAACCTGAAGTATGAGTCCTGGAACATGACCCTTTCTTCATAAAGCCATTAATGTCAGGACCACCAAACATAATGGGATTTTCTAACACAGAGAATAAGAAGGAGACTTAATCAAAATGTCAAGATGGAGGAACTCATCCCAAATGAAACAAAAGATAAGGTCATGGCCACAGACTTAAGTGAAACAGATATAACAAACATGTCTGATGGATAATTTAAAGAAAAATCACAAGGATGTCACTGGGCTTGAGAAAAGAATGGAAGATGTCAGGGAGGCCCTTCCTGAAGAGATAAAAGATTTAAAAATGAATCAGTCAGAAATGAAAAGTACAATAATTGAACTTGGGAACAAGATTGATACAATGAACACAACTATGGAAGAAGCAAAGGAAGAACTAAACAATATAGAAGACAAAATAATGGAAAATGAAGCGGAACAAAAGAGAAAAAGAAGAATGATGGATCACAAGAGTAGACAAGAAAATCAATGAATCCATCAAATGTAATTATATTCATATACTAGGAATCCCAGAAGAAGAAAGGAGACAGAATTGGAAAGAAAATTTATTGGAGGAAATAGGAGTTAAAAATTTCCCTAATCTGGGGAAGGAAACAGACATCCAGATCCAGGAGGCACAGAGAACTCTCATCAAAATCAACAGAAGAAGGCCAACACCAGGACATGTTGTAATTAAATTTGCAAAATATAGTGGTAAGGAAAAGAATCTTAAAATCAGAAAGACAAAAGAAGTACTTAACTTACAAGGAAGTCATCTAAGACTAGCTGGATATCTCTCCAAGAAACTTGGCAAGCCAGAAGGAGGTGGCATAATCTATTCAACATGTTGAATGAGAAAAATCTGCAACAAAGAATATTCTATCCAACAAGGCTATCATTTGCAATAGGAGACATGAACAGTTTCCCAGACAAAAACTAAAGATGTTTGTCAACACTAAACCAGCCCAGCAAGAAATATTGAAGGGGACTCTTTGAGTGGAAAGAAAAGACCAAAAATAACAAAGACAATAAAGGAACAGACAAAATCTCCAGAAACAATGACAAAAGAAGTAGTAAAATGACACTAAATACATATCTATCAATAATTACTCTGAATACAAATGGACAAAAGGCTCCAATCAAAAGACATAGAGTGTTAGAATGGATAAAAACAAAACATAACAAAACAAAACAAAAGACCCATCTATATGCTCGCTAAGAGAGACTCATTTTAGACCTGAACACAAATAGAGATTGAAAGTGAGGTGATGGAGAAACATTTATCATGCAAATGAATGTCAAAAAGCTGGATTAACAATTTATATATAGGAAAAACTGGACTTTAGATCAAAGACTGTAACAAAAGGTGAAGAAGGACATTACATCATATTAAAGGGGACTCTACTACAAGAAGATCTAATAATTATAAATATTTATGTTATGAATATGGGAGCACCCAAATATATAACTTTTAATAACAAACATAAAGGAACTCATTTATAATAATACCATAAGGGTAGGGGGCATTGACAACAGACTTACATCAATGGACAGATCATCTGAGCAGAAAATCACCAAGAAAACAATAGGTCTGACACACTAGACCAGATGGACTTAACAGATATATTCAGAACATTCCATCCTAAAGCAAAATATGCATTCTTTGCAAGTGCACATGTGACAATCTCCAGGATAGATCACATACAAGATCACAAGTGGGGCCTCAACAAGCACAGAAAGACCGAGATTATACCATGCATAATTCCTGACAAAAAGTTTAATAAAAGATTAATAGAAAAAGATTAATAAAACTATGAGATGATCCTTTGAAAAGTATGCATTTCATTCACAAAGGAATGCTATGAAACTTAAAGTCAATACAAGAAAAAAACCTGGAAAGAACACAAATACATGGGGGTTAAACAACATGCTACTGAATAACGAATGGGTCAATGAGGAAACCAAAGAAGAAATTTTAAAAATACGTGGAAACAAAGGAAAATCAAAACATGATAGTGCTCCCAAGAGGGAAGTATGGAGCTAAAAAGGTGTACCATAAAAGCAAGAAAAACCTCATATAAATAACCTATTATTACTCCTAAAGGAGCTAGGAAAAGAACAATAAATGAAGCATAAAGGCAACAGAGGAAGTGAAATAATAAAGATGAAAGCAGAAATAAAAGATGTAGAAACCAAAAGGCAATAGAACAGATCAATGAAACCAAGGGCTAGTTCCTTAAAAAAAATTAATAAGATTGATAAACCCCTAGACAGACTTAGCAAAGAGAGAAGAGAAATGAACCAAATAAAAAAAATTACAAAAAAAAAGAAGAAAAATCAAAACCTACACCACAGAGATACAAATAATTATGAGAATACTATGAAAAAATATATGTAACATAATTGGACAGCCAGAAGAAATTAATAAATCCCTAGAAATATAAACTCCCAAAACAGAAGCAGGAAGAAATAAAAGAAGTCGAACAGACTGATAATAAGCAAAGTAATTGAATCAGTCATTAATAATCTTCCAACAAACAAAAGCCCAAGACCAGATGGCTTCACAGTTGAATTTTCCCGAACATTTAAATAAGAGTAAATATGTATTTTTCTAAAACTATTACAAAAAAATAGAAATGGAAGGAAAATTTCCACATTTATTCTACAAGGCCAGAATTATACTGAAATTAAAACCAGGTAAGACTTCACTAAAAAAGAGAACTATAGGCCAATATCCCTGATGAACATGGATGCAAACATTCTCAATAAAACACCAGAAAGCTGAATTCAACAGTACAGTAAAAGAATCATTCACCATGATCAAGTGGGATTTATCCTGGACTGCAAAGGTGTTTCAGTATTCATAAATGAATCAGTGTGATATAATACATAAATAAAGGTAAGGATTTAAAAAATGATCATTTCAATAGATGCAGAAAAAGCATTTGACAAAGTACAACATCTATTCATGTTTTAAAAAACCCTCAACAAAGTAGGAATAGAGGGACATACCTCAACATCATAAATGCCCTGTATGAAAATCTCATAGTAAATATCATCCTCAATGAGGTAAAACTGAGACTTTCCTCTAGGATTAGATTCAATATAGGATATCCACTCACACCATTATTATTTAACATAATACTGGAAGTCCTAGCCAGAGCAATCTGACAACAGAAAGAAATACAATGTTTCCAAATCAACAAACTTTATTTCCAGATAATATGATACTCTAAATAGAAACCCTCCATCAAAAAATTGCTAGAACTGATACACAAATTGAGTGAAGACACAGAATACAAAGTTAATACACAGAAATCTATTACATTTCTATATACCACTAATGAAGAAGCAGAAAGTGAAATTAAGAAATCAGCCCCATTTGTAATTGCAGCAAAAACCATAAGGTACCTAGGAATAAACCTAACCCAAGAGGTGAAAGACCTGTGTCTGAACTATAAAACACTGAAAAAATAAATTGAAGATGACACAATGTAATGGAAAGACATGCTATGCTCATGGATTACAAGAACAAATATTGTTACAATATGTATGTAAACCAAAGCGATCTACACATTTAATGCAATCCTTATCCAAACAACAATAGCATGTTTTACAAAACTAGAAAAAAATCCTAAACTTTGTATAGAAACAAAAAGACTCCTAATAGACAAAGCAACCTTGAAAAAGAAACACAAAACTGGAGGCATCACAATTCCAAATTTCAAGTTATAATGCAAAGCTGTAGTAATCAAAGTAGCTTGTTACTGACACAAAAAATTACATATTGATGGAACAGAAGAGAAAATGCAGAAATGAACACACAAGTGTATGGTTAAGTAACCTTCAACAAACTAGAAAAGAATATCCAATGGGGGGGACAGTCTCTTCAATAATGTTGTTGGGACAACAGTACAGCAACACACAAAAGAATAAAACTGGACCACTTCCTTTCACTATACAGAAAAATAAATTCAAAGTGGTTTAAAGACATAAATACAAAAGGGAAACTTTAAAATCCTAGAGCAGAACATAGGGAGCAATTTTTTGACAATGGCCATAGCAACTTCTTTTTAGATGTTTCCTATGGCAAGGAAAACAAAAGCGAAGACAAACTATTGGGACTTCATTAAAATATAAAACTTCTGCACAGCAAAGGAAACAATCAACAGAACTAAAAGGCAACCACAATAATGGAAGAAGATATTTGCAAATGACATATCTGATAAATGTTTAGTATCCAAAATCTATAAAGAACTTCTCAAATTCAATAACCCCCAAATAATAATCCTGTTAAAAAGTAGGCAGAAGGAGGGAAGATGGCAGAAGAGTAGGTGACCCTCGTTTCATTTGGTCACTTGAATCAGCTAGGAAGCTACCAAACCATTCTGAACACCTGTGAACTAAACCTGAGATCTAAAAAGAATTCCTGCAATTCTACAAATAGGAAAGCAACCACTTTTTGCAAGGTAGGGGGTGAGGAGAAGTGAATCTAAGGGATATATTGGAAAATAAACTTTGAGGGGAGGAAGTCTCCATAAACTGCTACTGGAAAGTGATATAGCAGCATAGCACAAAATCTGAACTTCTGGAAGTCTTCTCTGGTAAGATTGAAGGACGTCTCTACCCGAAAGGTGCTCAGATGTGAAGTGAGATGGAATCCTAGGTGGGATAGTGTGGTCTCAGGATCCCCAGGGTCACAAAAAGATCAGGGGTGCCTGAATGTGGCAGAGTTCCCAAGCATTGGAACAGGGAAGTCAGCTACAATAAGCAAACCAAGAAGTAGACTTATGCTCAGTGTTGCCATAAACCATGAGCCATGATACAATCAGGGGATGCTCTCCAAGCAGGGACCCAGCAAACAGCAGAACTGTGGGGGCACCTTTCTCCTTCAAACAGGAGGATTGGTGCAGGTGCACACTGGAGAGTTTGGTGCCCTTACAAAAGTGATTGACTGCTTTTCTTTGAGGGTGCAAAGCTGTGATACTTGTGTTCTGGAGCTGGAGATTGGGAGGTTGCCATTTTAATTTTCATCCTCTAGGGCAGCACAAAAAGTCTTCAGGGAACAACAGCCACATAAAACAACCTGGAGCCACTTACACTGAGCCCGGCCCCCTGGCAAGGGCATTGTAAATCCGCCTGGGCAGACATCTGAGAAGCTGCACAACAGGCCTCTCTCTCAGAAGACCAGCAAGAACATCTGACTAATACCAAGTTTACTGATCACACAGAACTGAAAAATTCCTGTATTAGGGGAATATAGTATATAGAATTTGAGGGTTTTTTTTCTCATGATTCTTCAGTCTTTCCATTTAAAATTTCCTTTTTCTTTTCGACTAGATTTTTATTTTATCTACTTTATCAACACATTTTTATGATTTTTTAAAGTTTCATTTTTACATTTACATCTTATATACATATTCTTTATTTTGGCTTCCTTTAATTGTATGTATTCATTTTATTTTTGCATATATATATATATATATATACACACACACACATATATATATATTTGTCTTTCTTTACAATTTTGGGATCTAGTGTCTTCTAGCAAACAGACCAAAATACACTCAGGATTTAGTTTATCATCCTGTTCTGTCCACTTGTTTGATTACATTCTCTCTCTCTCTCTTTTTATTTTACTTTTTCTTTTCTTTTTTGGTTTCTGATCTCTTCTGATTTGTCTAGTGTATATATCATTGTGGTCATGGTTGATACATTTGAATTTTGTTTTCTCATTTACCTATTCATCTCTGGACAAAATGACAAGATGGAAGATTTTCCAGAAAAAAAGAATAAGAGGCAGTACTCACTACCAGAGACTTAATAAATATGGATATTAGTAAAACATCAGAGCTAGAATTCAGAATAATTATTATAAAAATACTAGCTAGATTTAAAAAAAAACATAAAATACACTAGAGAATCCCTTTCTGGAGAAATAAAACAGCTAAAATCTAATTAGGTTGAAATTGAAAAGGCTATTAATGAGATATAATAAAAAAATAGAGGCTTTTACTACTAGGATAAATGAGGCAGAAGAAAGAATCAGTGATATAGAAGGTAAAATTATGGAGAATAAAGAAACTGAGGAAAAGAGAGATAAACAATTACTGGATAAGGAGAGGAGAATTCAAGAGAGCAGCAACACCATAAAATGAAACAATATTAGAATTATTGTGGTCCCAGAGGTAGAGGAAAGAGAGAGAGGGGAGTGGAAGGTATATTTGAGAAAATTATAGCTGAGTACTTCCCTAATCAGGAGAAGAAAAAAGGCATTTAAGTCAAGGAGACACAGATAACCCCCCTCAAAATTAATAAAAACATGGCAACACTCCACCATATAATGGTGAAGTTGCAAATTTCAAAGACAAAGAGAAAATCCTGAAAGAAGCTCAGGTCAAAAGGTCCTTAAACTACACAGATATAAGCATAAGGCTGGAAGAAGACCTATCACAAAGACCTGGCAGGACAGAAAGGACTGGCACGATATATTCCTGGTGTTAAATAATAAAAACATGCAGACAAGAACACTTGATCTAGCAAGGCTGTCATTAAGAATAGAAGGAGAGGGGCGCCTGGGTGGCTCAGTGGGTTAAAGCCTCTGCCTTTGGCTCGGGTCATGATCCCGGCGTCCTGGGATCAAGCCCTGTGTTGGGCGCTCTGCTCAGTGGGGAGCCTGCTTCCCTCTCTCTCTCTCTCTGCCTGCCTCTGTGCCTGCTTGTGATCTCTGTCTGTCAAATAAATAAATAAAATCTTAAAAAAAATAAAGAATAGAAGGAGAGATGAACAGCTTTCAGGAGAAACAGAAATGAAAACAATCATTGACCACTAAACCAGGCCTGCAAGAAATATTAAAGGGGACCCTTAAGCAAAGAGAGGGCCCAAAAGTAACACAGACCAGAAAGGAAAAAAGACAATATACAGAAACAGTGACTTTAAAGGTAATACAATGACACTAAATTCATATGGTTAAATAGTTCTCTGAATATAAAGGGCTGAATGTTCCAGAGGACACAGAGCATTAGATTGGACCAAAAAGCAAGACTCGTAGATAAACTGTCTACAAGAGAATAATTTTAGACCCAACCACACTTCCAGATTGAATCAATTAGCATGCTAATGCACATAAAATTAGATTTTAAATCAAGACTATAAGAAGAGATTAAGAGGGACCCTATGCCATACATGAAGTGTTTATCCAGCAATAAGATCTAATAATTATAAATATTTATACTCCTAACTTGGAAGCAATTATATAAACCCATTAATAACCAAATTAAAGAATCACATTGATGATAATACAATAGTATGGTACTCCAACACCCCACTTACAGCAATGGACAGAAGAACAACAAGGAAACAAAGGCTTTAAATCACACAGTAGACCAGATGGACTTCAGAGATATATACAGAGCATTCCTTCCTAAATCAATAGAATACATATTCTTCTCAAGGGCACACGGAACATTCTCCAGAACAGATCAGATACTGGGTCACAAAAAACGTCTCAAGCAGTTCCAAAAGATTGAGATTATTCCTTGCATATTTTCAGACAACAAAGCTTTGAAACTTGAACTCAATCACAAGAAGGAATTTGGAAGGAACTCAAACACGTGGAATTTAAAGAGTATCCTAGTAGAGAATGAGTGGGTCAATCAGGAAAATAAGAATTTTTTTCAAAAAAAATTTAAATTTTTAAAAAAAGTCACAGGAACAAATGAAAGTGAAAACATAACTATTCAAAATCTTTGGGATGAAGCAAAGGTAAGGTACATAACAATACAAGATTTTCTCAAGAAACAAGTAAAGTCTCAAACAATATAACCTTACACCTAAAGGAGCTGGAGAAAGAACAGCAAATGAAGCCTGAACAAACTAGAAGACAAGAATTATAAATATTAGAGCAGAAATTAATGAAATAGAAATGAAAAGACAGTAGTACGAATCACCGAAACTAGGAGCTGGTTCTTCAAAAGAATTAAGAAGATCAATAAACCCCTAACCAGACTTATCAAAAAGAAAAGAGAAAGGACCCAAATTAATAAAATTGTGAATCAAAGAGGAGCAATCACAACCAACACCAAGGAATCACAATTATAGGAACGTATTATGAGCAACTCTATGACAACAAATTCAGCAATTTGGAAGAAATGGATGCATTCCTATAAACATATAAACTACCAAAACCGAAACAGGAAAATATAGAAAACCTGAGCAGACCCATAACAGTTGAGGAAATTGAAGCAGTAATCAAAAATCCCCCCCCCAAAATAATAATAATCCAGGGCCAGACAGCTTCCCAGGGGAATTCTACCAAACATTTAAAGAAGAATTCATGCCCGTTTTCCTGAAGCTGTTCAAAAATGGAAGGAAAACATCCAAACTTGTTCTATGAGGCCAGCATTACTTTGATCCCAAAATGAGATAAAGACCTGAACAAAAAGGAGAATGGCAGACCAATATCCCTGCTGAACATGGATGCAAGATTCTCACCATGATACTAGCCAATAAGATCCAACAGTACATTAAAGTACATTATTCACCATGACCAAGTGGGGTTTATTCCTGAGATGCATGGATGAGTCAACATTGCAAATCATTGTGACACATCACACTGATAAAAGAAAGATAAGAACCATTTGATCTTCTCAATACATGCAGAAATAACATTTGGCAAAATGCAGCATCTTTTCTTGAGTAAACCTCTCCACAGTGTAGGCATAAAGGGAGCATACCTCAATATTATAAAAGCTATATATGAAAAACCCACAACAAATATTACTCTCAAAGAGGAGAAACAGGGAGCTTTTCCCCTAAGATTAGGAATACAACATAGATGTCCACTCTCACTACTGTTGTTCAACATAGTACTAGAAGTCCTACCCTAAGCAATCAAACAAAACAGATAAAAGCATTCAAAGTGGCAGGAAAAATCCAAACTCTCAGTCTTTACAGATGACATATTTTCTGTGGAAAAGCCAAAAAATTTCTAGAACTCATATAGGAATTTAGCAACATGGCAGGATATAAAATCAATGCACAGAAATCAGTTGCATTTCTGTACACTAACAATGAGAGATAAGAGAGTTAAATTAAGGAATCGATCCCATTTACAATTGTATCAAAACCCTTAAGATACCTAGGAATAAACTTAACTAAAGAGATAAAAGACCTGTACTCTAAAAACTACAGAAACACTTACAAATGAAATTGAGGAAAACACAAAGAAATGGAATAACATTCCATGCTTAAGGAGTGAAAGAACAAATATTGTTAAAATGTCTATGCTACCTAGAGCAATCTACACATTCAATGCAACCCCTATCAAAATGTCATCAACATTTTCCATAGAGCTGGAACAAACAATCCTAAAATTTGTATGGAACCTGAAAAGACCCTGAATAGCCAGAGGAATATTGAAAAAGAGAACAAACCTGGTAGGATCAAAATTCCCTTCTTTAAGCTATTTTACAAAGCAGTAATCATCAAGACAGTATGGTACTAGCACAAACCAGATACATATATCAATGGAGCAGAATAGAGAACCGAGAAAAGAACCCTCATCTCTATGGTCAACTAAACTTTGACAAAGCTGTAAAGAATATCCAATGGAAAAAAGACAGTACCTTCAATAATGTTGGGAAAATTGGCCAGTTACATGTAGAAGAACGAAACTGGAATTTTTTTTTCTTTTTTTAAATTTTTATTTATTTATTTGATACAGAAAGAGAGAGAGACAGTGAGAGAAGGAGTACAAGCAGGTGGAGTGGGAGAGCGAGAAGCAGGTTTCCCGCTGAGCAGAGAGCCCAATGCAGGACTCAATCCCAGGACCCTGGTGTCATGACCTGAACCAAAAGCAGACGATTAATGACTGATCCTTCCAGGAGCCTGAAACTGGACAATTTTCTTACACCATACACAAAGATAAACTCCAACTGTATCAAAGACCTCAGTGTGAGACAGGAGCCACACAAAATCATAGAGGAGAATACAGGCATCAACCTCATCCTCAGACACAGCAACTTCTTGGTAGACAAGTCTCCAATGGCAAGGTAAACAAAAGCAAAAATGAACTGTTGGAACTTCATCAAGGTAAAAGGCTTTTGCACAGCAAAGGAAACGGTCAACAAAACTAAAAAGCAACATGCAGAAAGGGAGAAGATACTTGCAAATGACATATCATATAAAGGGCTAGTATACAAGTCCTATTAAGAACTTATCAAACTCAAAACCCAAAAAAGGAAAAATCCAGTCAAAAATGGGCCAAAGAAATGAAAAAGTATTTCTCCAAAGAACAGATGCAAATGCTCAACAGGCCCATAAAAAAATGTTCTACATCACTCAACATCAGGGAAATACAAATTGAAATCACAATGAGATACCACCTCACACCAATTAGAATGCCTAAAATGAAGAAGTCAGAAACAACAAATGTTGGCCAGGATGCAGAAAAAAGGGAATGTTTTTGGGAATTCAAGCTGGTACAACCACTCTCAAAAACAGTATGCAGGTTCCTCACGAATATAGTGATCGAAAGGGGCACCTTCACCCCAATGTTTATAGCTGCAATATCCACAATCACCAAATTATGGAAAGAGCCCAGATGCCAATTGATAGATGAATGGATAAAGAAGATCTGAGATAGATAGATGATAGATAGGTAGATAGATAGATAGATAGATAGATAGATATAGATATAGATAGATATACATGTATACAGTAGACTATTACTCAGCCATCAGAAAGGATGAAATCCATTGACTTGGATGGAACAGGAGGGTATTATGCTGAGCAAAATAAGTTGATCTGAGAATGACATTTATCATATGGTTTCACTCATATTTGGAATATATGAAACAGTACAGAGGATCATAGGGGAAGGGAGTGAATACTGAATGGGAAGAAATCAGAGAGGGAGATAAACCATGAGAGACTCTTAACTATAGGAAACAAACTGAGGTGTTGGAGGGGAGATGGATGGGGGGATGGTGTAATTGGGTGATGGGCATTAAGGAGGGCATGTGATGATCACTGGCTAGTATATGCAACTGATGAATTACTGAACTCTACATCTGAAACTAAGGCTGTACTATATGTTGCTTATAGAATTTAAATTTTTAAAAAATGGGCTGAAGACATGAGTAGACATTTTTCCAAAGTAAACATACACATGGCAGCAGACACATGAAAAGATGCTCAAGCTCACTCATCATCAGAGAAATACAAATCAAATCTACAGTAAGATATCACCTCACAATAGTCAGAATGGATAAAATTAACAGTGCAGGAAACAACAGGTGTTGGTGAAAATACAGAGAAAGGGGAACTCTTTTTCACTGTTGGTGGGAATATAAACTGGTGCAGCCACTCTGGAAAACATTATGATGTTTTCTCAAAAAGATAAAAACAAAACTACCTATGATCCAGCAATTGCACTACTAGGTATTTACCCAACATACACCCCAATATTTATAGCAGCATTATGCAAGTTAGAAAGAACCCAAACATCCATCAACTGATGAATGGATAAAGAAGATATGGTGTACACACACACACACACACACACACACTGGAATATTATCCATCAAAAAGAGTGAGATCTTGCCATTTGAAATTACAGGGATGGAGCTAGAGAATATTATGCTAAGTGAAATAAATCATCAGAGAAAGATAAATACCATACAATTTCACTCATATGTGGAATTTAAGAAACATAATAAATGATCATGGGGAAAAAAAGAGAGGAAAAATAAGAAAAAGACTCTTAACTATAGAGAATAAACTGATGATTACCACAGGGAATGTGAGTGGGGTATGGTTAAATAATTAATGGGGATTAAGAAGGGCACTTTTTGTGGTGAGCAGTGGGTATTGTATGTAAGTGTTGTATCACTGAATTCTACACCTGAAACTAATGTTACATTAAATGGAATTTAAATAAAAACTTGAAGAAAAAGAAAATATACTTAGTATTCCAATTCTCTTAAATTTGCTAATACTTGTATTATAACCTACTACAGGATCAATTCTAGAAAATGTCAAAGAGAAAAAGGACCCAAATAAATAACATCACAAATGACAAGATAAATAGAAAACAACACCATAGAAATAAAAACAATTATGAGAATACTGTGAAAAAATAATCAAAGATATATCTCAAAAGATTAAAAAAAACTAGCATATGATCTAGCTATCCCTATTCTGGTGATTTATAAAAAGTAAATGTGATCATTATTTTGAAGTGATATTTACACTCCCATGTTTATTGTAGCATTAATTATGATGTTCAAGATCTCAAAAAATCTTAAGTGCCCATTGACAGATAATTGAATTTAAAAAGTGGTATATACATAAAATCAATTATTATTCTGTCATAAAAAAGAACTTCTGTCATTTGAAGAACATGAATAACCTAGAAGACCTCATTCTAAGGGAAGCAAGCCCACCAGAGAATGAAATTTTTTTTTTTATTATTTCATTCATATGTGGAATCTAAAAGTAAAAAATCAAATACAGGGATGCCTGGGTGGCTCAGTGGGTTGGGCCTCTGCCTTCGGCTTGGGTCATGATCTCGGGGTCCTGGGATCGAGCCCCGCATCGGGCTCTCTGCTAGATAGGGAGGCTGCTTCCTCCTGTTTCTCTGCCTGCCTCTCTGCCTACTTGTGATCTCTCACTCTGTTGAATAAATAAATAAATAAATAAATAAATAAATAAATAAATAAAATATTTTTTAAAAAAAAGTCAAATACATAGAAGCAGTAAGTGGAATGGTGGTTTCTGGAGAGTGAGGATAATGAGTGGATGTTGGTCTAAGTGTACAAATTTGCATTTATAAGATGTATGAGTAATGATTGAGCTAACCCACATTGTAATGATTATAGTGAATTCTGTATTGCATATCTGAAATTTGCTAAGATAACCTTTTTTTCCTTTTTAAAGTCTTTATTTAAATTCCTTAGTTTACATACAGAGTAATATTAGTTTCATGCGTACAATATATTGATTCACCAATTACATACAATACCATGTGCTCATTATACAAGTGTACTCCTTAATCCCCATTACCTATTTACCTATTCCACCTGCCCACCTCCCTTCTGGTAACCATCATTTTGTTCTCTAGAGTTAAGCGTATATTTCTTGGCACTCTCTCTCTTTCTCTCTCTCTTCTTTTGACTTAACTCATTTGTTTTATTTCTTAAATTCCATGCATGAGTGAAATCATAAGGCATTTGTCTTTCTCTGACTGACTTACTTCACTTAGCATAATACTCTTTAGCTCCATTAATGTTATTGCAAATAGCAAGATTTCATTCTTTTTATGGATGAGTAATATTCCATTATATATATACACATCTTCTTTATCCATTCATCAACTGATGTACCTTGGGCAGTTTCAGTGACTTGACAATTGTAGATAATGCTGCTGGCAATATTTAGGTGCATGTAACCCTTTGAATTTTTTATTTTTGTATTTTTAAGGAAAGACCTAGTAGTGTAATTGCTGGCTGAGATGTAGGGTAGTTATAGTTTTCACTTTATGAGGAACCTCCTTACTGTTTTTCACAATGGCTGCACCAGTTTACATACCACCAACAAGGGAAAGAGGGTTCCCCTTTCTCCACATCTTTGCCAACATCTGTTGTTTCCTGTGTTGTTAATTTTAGCCATTTTGACTGATGGGAAGTGATCATCTCATTGGAGTTTTCATTTGCATTCCCCTGATGATAAGTGATGTTGAGCATCTTTTCATGTGCCTGCTGGTCATTTATGTCTTCTTTGTAAAAATTTCTATTCATGTCTCCTGTCCATTTTCTAATTGGAGTACTTCTTTTTGTGTGTTAAGATTTATATGTGCCTTATATATTTTAGATACCAACCATTTATCAAATATGTCATTTGTAACTATTTTCTCTCATTCCTTAGGTTGTCTTTTAGTTTCATTGATTATTTCCTTCACTGTACAGAAGCTTTTTATTTTGATGAAGTATCAATAGTTTTTTACTTTTCTTTTTTCCTTACTTCAGAAGATATATTGAGAAAGAAGTTGCTATGGCCAATGTCAAAGAAGTTACCGCTTGTGTTCTCCTCTAGGATTTTAATGGTTTCCTGTGTAACATTTACATCTTTAAACTATTTTGAATTTTTTTTTGGTGAAGTCTAAGAAAGTTCATTCTTTTGCATGTAGCTCTCCAACTTTCTAAATGCTGTTGAAGGGATTGTATGTTTTCCATTGTATATTATTTCCTGAATTGTCAAAGATTTATTGAACATATAGGTTCATTTCTGCCTTTTTTTCACTCTATATTGATCTATATTTTTGTGCCAGTACCATACTATACATTTATTAATACGGTGTATTTTTCTGCTCTATATTGATCTATATTTTTGTGCCAGTACCATACTATCTTGATCACTATGGTTTTGTAATATAACTTCAAGTCTGGAATTGTGATGCCTCCAGTTTTTCTTTCTTTCTCAAGGTTACTTTGGCTATTTAGGGTCTTTTGTGGTTTCATACAAAGTTTAGAATTGTTGGCTCTAGCTCTGTGAAAAATGCTGATGGTATTTTGATAGGGATTATATTAATGTATAGATTTCTTTGGGTAGGATAGACATTGTAACTATATTTGTTCTTCTGATCTGTGAACATGGAAAGTCTTTCCATTTCTTTGTATCACTTTCAATTTCTTTCATCAGTGTTTTATACTTTTCAGGTACAGATCTTTAATTTTTTGGTTTAGGTTCATTACTAGGTATCTTATTGTTTTGGTGAAGTTGTAAGTTGGGTTGACTCCTTAAATTCACTTTCTGTTTCTTCATTATTGGTGTATAAAATGCAACAGATTTCTGTATGTTAATTTTGTATTCTGTTACTTTACTGAATTTGTGTATAATTTCTAGCATTTTTTATTATTTCAGGTTTTCTATATAGAATGTCATGTCTTCTGCAAACAGTGAAAGCTTTCCTTCATACTTGCCAATTTTGATGCCTTGTATTTCATTTTGTTGTCTGACTGCTGTGGCCAGGACTTCCAGTACCATGTTAATTAACAGTGCTAAATAACATCCCTATCTTGTTCCTGAGCACAGAGGAAAAGCTCTCAGTTTTTCATATATGACCTTTATTTTGTAAGCTATGTTCTATCTAGACCTAATTGTTGAGCTTTTTTATCACGAATGGATGTTTTACTTTGTCAAATCCTTTTCTGCCCCTGTTGAAATGATCATGTTTCTTATCCTTTCTTTTATTAATATGGTGTATCACTTTGACTGATTTGTGAATATATTCCTTGCAACCAGGAATAAATCCCACTTGGTTGTGGTGAATATTTTTTTAATGTATTGTTGGATTTGGTTTGCTAGTATTTTACTGAGAATTTTTGCGTATGTGTTTATCAGGGATGTGGGTTTGTAGTTCCATTTATAGTGAAGCCTTTATCTTATTTTGGAATCAGGGTAATTCAGGCCTCATAGAATGAATTTGGAAATTTCCTTCCTTTTCTATTTTTTGGAATCTTTTCAGCAGAATCAGTACTAATTCTTCTTACATGTTTAGTAAAATTCTCTGTGAAAGCATTTGGTCTTGGACTTCTGTTTGTTAGAAGTTTTTAGAGTACTGATATAATTTCTTTGCTGGTTATTGGTCTATTCAAGTTTTCAATTTCTTCCTGTATCACTTTTGGTAGTTTTCTATGTTTCTAGGAATTTATTCACTTTTTCCAGTTTGTCCAATTTGTTGGTCTGTAGTTTTGATAATATTTTGCTATGACTTTTTGTATTTCCATGGTGTTAATTGCTATTTCTCCTCTCTCTTTTGTGATTTTTATTTGGGTCCTTTTCCTTTGCTTTTTGAAAGTTCGGTAGTAGGTTTATCATATTTTAAAAGTTTTTTTCAAAGAATCATTTCCTGGTTTCATTGCTCTATTCTATTTTTTTTGTTGTTATTTCATTTATTTCTGCTCTAATCTTTATTAGTTCCTTCTTTCTGCTGGCTTTAGGTTTTGTTTGTTGTTCTTTCTCTAGCTCCTTTTGGTGTAATGTTAGAATGTTTATTTTAGAATTTTCCTACTTCTTGAGGTAGACCTGTACTGAAATATACTACCCTCTTAAGAGTGCCTTTGATATATCGCAAATGTATTGGACTTCTGTATTTTCATTTGTTTCCATGTATTTTTTTTAATGTCCTGGTCGATCCATTCATTGCTCAGTAACATGTTGTTAACCCCCATGTTATTTGTGATCCTTCCAAATTTTTTCTTGTGGTTTAGTTCTAGTTTCCTTATATTGTGGTCAGAAAAGTTACATGGTATGACTTCAATATGTTGTAATTTCATTGAGGTCTGTTTTACAAAATAATATGTGATCTATATTGGAGAATGTTTCATGTGCACTTGTAGAGAATGTGTACTCTGCTGTTTTAGGATACTATATCCTAAATATATCTGTTAAGACTATCAGGTTGAGTATGTCATTCACAGCAGTGTTCCCTTGTTGATTTTCTGTTTAGATGATTTGTCCACTGATGGGGTGGGGTTTTAAAATCCCCTTTTCTTACTGTGTTATGATTAATTAGTTCCTTTATGTTTGTTATTAATTATTTTATATAATTGTGTGCACCCATGTTAGATGTGTATTTACAACTTGGGGGCCTTCTTGTTGGATTGTCTCAACTATTATGATACAGAGCACTTCTTTGTCTCTTGTTACAGTCTTTGTTTTAAAATCTAGTTTGACCACTATATATATTGCTACTCTGGGTTTTTTTGACATCCATTTCCATGATAAATGTTTCTCCATCCCTTTGCTTTCAATGTGTAGGTTTCTTTAGCTCTCACATGAGTCACTTATAGGCTGCATATAGGTAAATCTTTACTTTAATTTTTCAATTTTTTAATCAATTCTGACATCCTATGTCTTTTGATTGGAAGACTTAGCCCAATTACTATTTAGGTAAGTATTAATAGATATGTATTTATCATCAGTTTATTTTTTGTTTTGTCATTGTTTCTGGAGATTTTTTTTTCTGATCCATTTTTGTCTTTTTCACTTTTGACCTCTCCTTTGCACTCAAAGTATCCCCTTCAATATTCCTTGGAGGGCTTATTCAATGGTCATGAACTCCTTAATTTGTGTTTGTCTGGGATACACTATCTCTCCTATTCTGAATGATACCCTTGCTGGGTAGAGCATACTTAGCTAAAGATTTTTGCCACTCAGCACTTTGATTATATCATGCTACTCCCTTCTAGTTTGCCAAGATTCTGTTGAGAGATATCCCAATAATCTAATGGGTCTTCCCTTACAAAATGACTTCTTTCATCTTGCTGCTTTTAAGGTTTTATTTTTTCTCTTTATCACTATATTTTGCAAATTAAGTTACAACATGTCTTGATGTTGGCTGGCTTTTGTTGATTTTTATGGGAGTTCTCTGTGCATCCTGGACCTGGATGTCTGTTTCTTTCCCCCAGTTTGGGAAGTTTTCATTTATTATTTCTTCAAATATATTTTCTTCTCCCTTTTCTCTCTTCTTCTGGGATTCCCATAATACAAATGTTATTATAATAATGAAGTCACTGGTTTCCCTAAGTGTGTTCCAATGTTGCATAATTCTTTACTCTCTCTTTTGTTAGGTTTCAATACTGTCCATTATTTTGTCTTCTATGTTACTAATTAATTCCTCTGCTTCTTCCAGAGTGCTGTTCATTGCATCAAGCTTTTTTCCAATCTTGTTTATTGCACTCTTCATCTGTGATTGATTCTTTTTCAACTCTTTTATGTCTGTTAAGGTTCTTGCTAATGTCTTCTGTTTTGTTTTGTTTTTCTCAAGCCCTGTGAGTATCCTTATGATTGTTGATTTAAATTCTCCACTAGTAACCTTACTTTTATCTGCTTTGCTTTAGATATCTGGCCATGGCCTTATCTCATTCTTTCACTTAGGATAAATTCCTCTGTCTCCACATTGTGTTTAAGTCTCTGCCTTCTTCTCTGTGTTAGAAAAGCCAGTTATGTCTACAGCTCCTTCTTCAATGTGGCTTCTTCTCTCCCTTTAGTTGTGGAGCTTGTTCTGTCAATCTTCAGGCCAACTTCTTGAGTATTTGGGATATCAAAATTAACTAGTTGTTTTCCTGGGATGAGGTAGCCTAGGTCCTACTACTCCACTGCCATCTCCATAGGCTCCCTTTCTTTTTTAAGGGTTAATAATTGTATGTATATACAGAGACACATGTGATGGTATGTAGGTCCTTACTTGAATCTGTGAAATGAGTTCTACAGCATGTGATGCCCAAGGTCCCTTCCAAGCACAATCTTGCTCACTGTAACACCCCAGCACTGATCATATGCCCAAGGAAGCCACAAACCATAGGTAGCTCCATGGAAACTTCTCAAGCCTACCCACCAAGCAGGTGTGGGGAGATGGAGCTGTTCCACATGCAAACTTTCTTCCCACTGACTCCTGGCCCATGGGCCTGGGGAACCTAAGATAGTAGATATTAAACATTGTTACCACACACACAATAAAAGTACTATGTGAAGTGATGGGTGTGTTAATTAACTTAACTGTGGCAATTAATCACTATGTACACATATGTAAAATCATTCCATTAAGCACTTTGAATATACACAACTTTATCTGTCGATTATAACTCAATAAAACTGGGAAAAAAAGAAAAGGAAAGTGAAATGACAACATACAATAGAAGATAATATTAAAGAAATGTGTCTAGAATAGATAAAGAGCACTGACAACTCAATACTAAAAAAGCAAAAGAAAATTTAAAATAAGCAAAAGATTTAAACAGAAATTTCTCCAAAGATGATATACAAATGTTAAATAATAATATCATGATAATAATTAAGGAGATGGAAACAAAAACCAGTTAACTGTTACTTCACAACATTTGAACACCTATAATAAAAATTACAGAAAATAATAAGTTTTGGTGAGGATGTGGAGAAATCAGAGCCCTCAAATTATTGAAGGCAATGTAAAATGATGCAGTTGCTTTCTAAAACATCCTGGAAAATCCTCAAATAATAATATATTAAGTTATATATATATTACCCAACAATTCCATTCCTACATATATACCCAAGAGAAATTAAAATATGTAACCACAGAAAAAGTTGTAAAGAAATGTTTGTAACAGTATTATTTATAGTAGTCAAAATTGGAAACAAACCAAATACCCATAAAGTGATTAATGCAGAAATCAATGTGTTATATCCATATAATGGAATATTGCTATGCCACAGAAAAAAAATGAAATACTGATTCATGCTACCATGTGGAAGAATCTTGAAAACATTATGCTAAGTCAATGAAACCAGACACATAAAGCCTCATATTGTGTGACTCCATTTATATGAAAGTGCACAATAAGGGAATACATAGAGGTCAAATTAGATTAGTGGTTAAAGAAGTGATGACAAAAGACTTAGGAGTTACTACTAATGAATGACAGTTTTTAAATAGGAGATGGAGTATTCTGAGATTAGTTCAGCACTTAAGCTTGTAAATCTTACAAATACACAAAAAATACACTGAATTATACAGTTTTAAAAGGTGATTTTTATGGCATATGAATTACATCCCACTTAAAAAAAAATAGATGTGGACAGTACGTACATGTTTTTATAGAGATGATCTCCTGAAGAAATGTTCCCCAGAATAAAGATGCTGGCCCGCTATGACTACCGTGTATATCTAATAATGTGGACCTAGTGTTAACTAAATCTACTCTCTACTAACATGCCTGATTACTCAGAACGCACCTTGAATACTCCTAGATTTCAATGGCTGAAGTGAGAACATTTCCTGTTTCTACTGGCAGTCCATCTTTATCTAACTTTGTATCTTGGATTTCAATGATGAGAAATTCACATAAAAAGAGACTAATTCTGCAACATCACCCTTTCTTCATCCATCTACCCATCCTTTCATCCACCCAATATTGATGGAGTACCATTTACTGAGGATACAATAAAGAAAAAAATGATTTCTGTACTTTTGAAGTTTATAGACATGAATGCTAAATGTAGTAATCCCACGCAATTTTTTTGAGAAATCATTTTAGAATTAAAGTTTTTCTACTGCTAAGGTCTACACCTGAAATTAATATTACACTGTATGTTAACTAACTGGAATTTGAATAAAAACTAAAGCAAACAAACAAAAGAATTAAAGTTATTTGGCAGACTGACACCAATTTATGTTAAAGTATAAAGATAACTGTAATTAGTTCCCCCTGTTCACGTAGGTGTGTCTATTTAACACAGTTTAGAAAGCATTCATAAACTATGCAGTGAGATTAAAAATTAGTGGATTCAAAATATTGTTGAAAAGGTAAAAGTGAAAAAACTTAATAATTGAGAAGGTGTGATAAGGAGAAGAAAAGTCAAGTATGATGTTGAGATTTTTCTTTGGTCAACAGCATGAATTGGTGTTATCACTCCTTTGTTGAACATAACTCTATGATGTCTCTGATAGTCTTTCATCTTCATTCTTACCATTTTTGTCTTAGTAAAATTTTTCAGGTACCCTTTCATTGACTTTTGTGACAGTTTTCTGCCTCTATTTTTGCTCCAATCCAATTCATATTGTATACTGCTGCCAGAGTGATCTTCATAAAATGTAAATCAAGCCACATTAATCTCTTGGTCAGAAACATCAATGCCTGTTAATTGTGGTAGCAGGCAAACATTAATAGCTTTTCTAGCAGTAATGAGTTGCTTGAGAAGAAATATCTATAATTTCCCTCAACTTGACAAGAAAATATTATTACTTTCTCAGACCACATGGCAACTGAAAGATTCTTCAGTTGTCTTTAAAGAGTGGCAGTTACAATTACACAAGAATATTTTTATTTACCTTTAAGCCTCTCATGAATAATGAAGACTAGAGTAATGTGCACTTCTAAATAAGAAGTGATGAAGTCCACCATTACTTGTAGCAATTGGGGAGAAACACACGTCTCTGTTTGTAGTTTATGTTCTCCTTTCACCTCTACCTATCAGGTAGGCCTCTCGAAGCAATGGCTTATGAAAGTGCTTAACTCCCCATTTTATAAATTGCTATGGCTGGCATGACCAATTTCCTAGTCAAGTGAGAAGCTAAACACTAAGATTCTGAGATATCTGATTTGATTGTGTTAACAGTTACCAAAGGAAGTCCAGAATGGAAACACCAAGAGAGATGAAGCAAGCCAATATCATTGGGGGAAAATACATTTATACACAAAGGAGACAAACTATAAACACAACCCAAAAATTTCTAAGACAGAATTATTCCTGGGATGTAGACTTTCATATTTAACAAACTAGGAATATACATTTCTGCATAGTTTACTCATGTTGCTGAGTTCAGCACAAATTAGGAATTAAATGATTTTTGGTTTCAAAATAAAACTGCAAGTTGTGAAACTATATACTTCGTATACAGACATATTTTATAATACATACCAATAAGAGTGTTTTATTTTAATTTTGTAATGAACAAAGAAAATCAACATATATAGTTTTTTTGCTCAGAATATATGCCAAATTATTAATAGTGAATGTCTCTGGGGCTTGGAATTTGAGGAAAAGAGATTTGCATTTTCTCCTTTACACATCTCCATGTTTTATTATTTTTTACCATAAACATACACTTTTTTATTATGTAAGCATTATAATAAATAAGAATCTTGTTAATTTCTAAAATAAACTAATGATTATTGAATGAAGAATGGATACTCAAATATTAGATAATTAACAGAGAAATTTTATTTATAGTATTGTATAGCTCTCCTGAAAATAAAATAATTTAATAACTTTGTTTAATGGCTTCATTGCTACCAACATATGTGTGAAGAGTTGCATTAGCTGTTGTCATCCCAATCTTAGAACTAGGCATTAAGTCACTTTGGATTATTGACCACGAATCACCTACAGAAAATCAATAGGTGAGCTTATATATTACAAGGAAAAGGCCTAAAATCCTAAAATAAACAGATAAAATTTTATCCAGTAGGGAACGATTCAAGAGGATAAAATGAGTTTCTCCCACTATTGAGTATAATGTTAAGGGGAAAAAATTCGGTCAGAGAAAGACAAATACCATATGATTTCACTTGTGTGTAATTTGAGAAATAAAACAAATGAACAGGGGGAAAAAGAGAGAGAGAAAAAAAACAAGAAATGGGACTCTGAGTGACAGAGAACAAACTGACGGTTCCCAGAAAGGAGGTGGGTGGGGGGATGGGAGAAAAAGAGATGAGGATAAGAGTACCCTTATCATTATGAAAAGCAATTATAACAAAATAAAAAGTATATTTTAGAAAATGACTACCTCTCTCAAGGTAAACAGTTGACCAACAATTTTAAACAGAACTGTAAGTTGTTTTAGAAAGTCCCCTAATGTAAGCAGATTCTAAGGACCTGGGCCTTTCTGGTTTAATAAGATCAAACAAATAAACAAAAACCTTGAGGGATCAGTTGTAGAACATAATTTTCCCCCAATTTAACTGTAGAAGGCAATGCATCAGTGGAACTACACTGCAATACATTAGGGAATGCTACCATCTTATGGCCAAGAGTGGGAAGCTGACCCAAAAAAATGGGCTCAAAAATAGCTGGAAGGGAGGAAGGATAATTAAATTACAAAGAAGGGGATGTAGAAGGAAAGGGAAAGTGATGGGAGGGATTCAGAGGGGGAGATGAACCACAAGAGATGGTGAACTCCAAGAAACAAACTGAAGGTTTTAGAGGGGAGGGGGTGGGGGAGATGGGTGAGCCTGGTTGTGGGTATTAAGGAGGGCACATATTGCATGGAGCACTGAGTGTTATATGTAAACAATGAATCTTGGAACACTACATCAAAAACTAATGATATATTGTATGGTGACTAAGTTAACACAATAAAAAAAATTTAAAAAAAGAAAGGGATGTAAGCCATAAAAGTCATCAGTTCATACTTCAGTCAATTTGGTAAGTTTCAAGGGCAAGTGAAGTTGATACAGTATTTTTAAAAGAATGATTATATTCAAAGAGAATGGATCAAGGTACTCAGTAATCTATTAAATAGACAAAAGGTGTTTCTCATAACCTCATGCCTAAGCACCTGCTCACAGTGGATGTTCACTAGATGGCACTTTACTAGTCCATTCTCCCTTAAATAAAAAAATGGTGTTTTCCTTCATTGAATCCCACTTTTTGTACTCCTCCTCTAACATTGTAACTGCTAACTCTTGCATAGATCTCCCCAGAATCCACTGCAGATGAATCAAGGAAACAAGTTTTAAGCACCTACTTTAGGAGAGGCCACTGACTAGAACATCTGAGATATAAAATAAGACTCCTTCCCTCTAGGACAGCAAAGTCAATCATTTAATTTTTTGCAGGATAAAAATGAATGAATGAATGAGTAAGTTTTTGCAGCCTAAAATAAAATCAATTTTGTAAAAAGAAATTTTATACATAATCAAGTTATATATTAGGAAAAAATGGAAGTTTTTAAAAAATTAAAAATTAAAAAAAATAAAAAGTAAAAAAAAAATGAATTGTTTTCATATGTATGGAATGGAATGAAGCCTAAACTATTTAAGTATTTTTTTTTAAGATTTTACTCATTCACTTGATGGAGAGTGAGAGAGAGAGAGAGAGCACTAGCAGGGGGGAAGGGCAGAGGGAGAAGCAGGATCCCAGCTGAGCAGGGAACACGATATGTGGCTTGATCCCAAGACCCTGGGATCATGACATGAGCTGAAGACAGATACTTAAGCAATAGAGTCACCCAGGCACCCTGAAGCCCGAACTATTTGGTGCTGGCTTCCTGGTAGGGTATTTTGGGATGCAAGAAACAGGATATTAGGCTTCCTTAGCTAATATGGTTTATAATGAGTATGGAAAATCATTTTATTGAGATGTTATGAGGGGAAGATGGGGTGGAGTAGAAGGTTCCTAGGCTCACCTCATCCCATCAATGCAACTAGATAATTATCAAACCATCCTAGGTACCCCAGAAACCAACCTGAAGACTGGAAGAACAAATTATACAAATAAAAGTATAAAAGAGGCCACATCAAAAAAGCTAAGAAATATGGAGATGATCATGGCTGCTGTGGTGGGGAGAGAGCTGACGTTACAAGGGGTGAGAGAGAGACTAGCACACAAGGGAGCAAACTGGAAAAACTGGATTCCCATAGCAACTGATTTTGAAAGTGAGAGAGGCTGATTTCCTGTAATCTTGCAACCAGTGGGACCTAAAGCCTGGAGTTTTAAAATCAGTGGGTTTAGCTGGGATAGAGTATAAGGAGCACTGGATTTGCTCTTGGAGAGAAAGAAGGACAAACAGCCCACGGACATACAGTGGGAAAGGGTGGTCTGAAGAGCATCTGGGGCACACAATCAGGAGGTCATTTGCTCATCTCAGAGCTTGTTTCAGAGAGGCAGCATTCACAGAGACACTACCCCTCCAGGAACAAGAGAACCAACAGTCACTATTTCCTTACCTTATACCTCAGCAGAAGCACAGGTCAAACTGTGGGAACTAGCAAAGTAATGACACTCACTAACGCTTATGCCAAGCTTTACCTTGTGCTCTGGCGGAATTGCCCTTCCCAGTTAAGCTTGCCTTAGACACAGCTCAGTGGGCCTCTTCAGCCAGAAGTCAGCTATGTCTCCTGTTCTTCCAAAACTCCTGCCAACACAATATATCTCAGCCCAGGAGTTTTGTAGAGACTCAGTTCTGGCAGCAGTTGTGACAGCTATCATTTCACAAGCAGACCTGAGGACATGTAGTTAAAATGTGTCACATTCAGACCAGGGACCAAACACTGCCTACAACAGGCAAAGCCAGATAACTGGCCTGAATGATAACATGGCAAGGACAAAACAGGAGAGCCCAGCCATTGGAGACATTCCCAGGAGCACCAGGCCCTGGAGAACAAGGGACACTGCACAGCAGGCCACTACAGGAACTCTTCTTCATGAGGCCATTACCCTGAAGAATAGGAGACATAACTGACTTCCCTAACACAAAGAAACAAGCTCAGAGATTTAGACAAAATGAGAAGACAGAGAAATTTGTCCCAAATGAAAGAACAAGAAAAGGCCATAGGCAGAGATCTAAGTGAAACAGATATAAGTAACATGCCTCATAAAGTATTTAAAGCAGTGATCCTAAGGATATTCACTGGACTTGAGAAAAGTGTGGAATATATCAGTGAGACGCTCAACACAAGACTAAAAAAGAACCAATCAGAGATGAAGAATGTAATAAATGAGATGAGAAACACCACTAATGCAATGAACAGCAGGCTTGAAGAACCAGAGGAAGGAATTAATGACCTAGAAGATAGAGTAATGGAAAGTAATCAAGCTGGAAAAAAGAGAGAGAAAAAATTATTCAAAACAAAAATAGACTTAAGGAACTCAGTGACTCCACCAAACATAATAATGCTTTTACCATAGGAGTTCCAGAAGAGAGAGAAAAAGGGAAAGAAAGTTTATTTGAAGAAATAATAGCTGAAAACTTCCCTAATATGGGGGAGGAAACAGATATCCAGATCTAGGAGGCACAGGGAACCCCCAACAAAAAACAACAAAAGCAGATCTGCACCAAGACATGTTGTAATTAAATTGGCAAAAATACAGTGATAAAAAAATAATTAAATAGAAACAGCAAGAAACAACAACAACAGTAACATACAAGGGAAATTCCATAAGATTATTGAAATATTTCAGCAGAAACTTTCCAAGGCAGAAGGGAGTGGCATGATATATTCAAAGCACTGAATGGGAAAACTCTACAGCCAAGAATACTCTACCCAGCAAGGCAATCATTTAGAATAGAAGGAAAGATAAAGAGTTTCACAGACAATCAAAAATCAAAGGGGTTCATGACCACTAAACCAGCCCTCTAAGAAATATTAAAGGGTACTCTTTGGAACAGAAAGAAAGACCCTTGACTAGAATATGAAAACATAAAAAATAAAAAGTAAAAAAAAAGTAAAAAATAGTATTTCTATAAAAACCAGTCAAGGTATTCATAAAATAAAATGTTGTAAAATGTAATATCAAATATCTGATATGTGGAGGAGAGAGTAGCAAAGAATGAGTTAAAATTAAGTGACCATCAGTTAAAATAAACAGTTATATGCAGAAGATATTATATATAAACTGAGCAATTACCACAAATCAAAAAACAGTAGTAGATATGCAAAAAATGAAGAGTAAGGTATCCACATATATCATAAAGAAGACAAACCATGAAAGAAAGAGAAGAAACCTTCAGAAAAAAGCTACAAAAACTATCACAAAGCACGTAACAAAATGGCAATAAATACATATCTATTAAGAATTGCTTTGAATGTAAATGGAATGAATGCTCCAACCAAATAACATAGGGTGACAGAGTGAGTTAAAAAAAAAAAAATCCGGGGTGCCTGGGTGGCTTGGTAGGTTAAAGCCTCTGATTTCGGCTCAGGTCATGGTCTCAAGGCCCTGGGATCGAGCCCCAAATGGGGCTCTCTGTACAGCAGGGATCCTGCTTCCTCCTCTCTCTCTGCCTGACTCTGCCTACTTGTAATCTCTGTCTGTCAAATAAATAAATAAAAATCTTTAAAAAAATCCATCTATATGTTGCCTACAAGAGATGCATTTCAGACCTAAAGATTCCACAGGCAGATTGAAAGTGAAGGAATAGAGAAACAGTTATCATGTAAATGGATGTCAAATGAAAGCCTGAGTACATATATCAGACAAAACAGACTTCAAAACGAACTCTGTAAAAAAAAAAAAAAAGAAGAAGAAGAACAACAACAACAACAATGTATAATAATAAAAGAGACAATCAAACAAGAAGATAGAACAATGGGAGCACCCTCATAACAATCAGCTAATAACAAACATAAAGGAACTAATCAATAGTGATACAATAATAGTAGGGTACTTAACATCCCACCTACATTGATGGACAGGTCATCCAAACAGAAAATAAATCAGGAAACAGTAGACTTGAAGGACACACTGGACCAGAGGGATTTAATATATATATTTAGAATATTACATCCTAAAACAACAAAATATGCATTCCTTTCAAATGCACATGGAACATTCTCCAGAATACATCACATATTAGGTCACAAAACAGCCCTCACCAAGTAAAATAAATACATACATACATACATACATACATACATAAAAGGTGTACCATGCATCTTTTCTGACCATGACACAATGAAACTAGAAATCAAACACAAGAAAAAATCTGGAATAAGCTCAGATACATAGAGGTAAAAAAATAAAAAAAAAAATGCTACTAAACAATGAGTGGGTCAACCAAGAAATCAAAGAAGAAATAAAAAAAAGTACATGGAAACAAATGGATCCAAAAGCTGTCAGATGCAGCAAAAGCTTTTTATAAGAGGGGAGTTTATACCACTACAAGTCTATCTCAAGGAAAGAAGAAAAAATCTCAGATGAACAACCTAACCATAAAACTAAAGGGGTTAGAAAAAGAAGCAGAAGCAAAACCCAAATCCAGCAGAAGGAAGGAAATAATAAAGGCAGAAAAATGATAAAGAAAAATTCTAAAATATAAGAGAACAGATCAATGAAACCAGGAGATGGTTCGTGAAAAAAGGTCAACAAAATTGAGAAACCTCTAAAATCTTGGAGAGAGAGAGAGAGAGAGAGAGAGAGAGATAACTTAAATAAACCAAATCACAAGTGAAAAGGGAGAAATAACAAGCAACACTACAAAAATACAAAACAATCATAAGAGAAAATTATGAAAAACTACATGCTAACGAATGGACAACATAGAATAAATGGATAAATTCCTAGGAACATATAAACTGCAAAACTGAAGCAGTAAGAAATACATATTTTGGGGGCACCTGGGTGGATCAGTGGGTTAAAGCCTCTGCCTTCAGCTCAGGTCATGATCCCAGGGTCCTGGGATTGAGCCCCACATCAGGCTCTCTGCTCAGTGGGGAGCCTGCTTCCTCCTCTCTCCACCTGCCTCTCTGCCTACTTGTGATCTCTGTCTGTCAAATAAATAAATAAAATCTTTTAAAAAAAAGAAATACATAATTTGACCAATCTACCAAGGAGATTGAATCAGTAATCAAAAACATAACAAACAAAAGTACAGGACCGAACGGCTTCACAGGGAAATTCTACCAAATATTTAAAGAAGAGTTAA
Organism: Martes martes; assembly: GCF_963455335.1. Lineage (NCBI taxonomy): Eukaryota > Metazoa > Chordata > Mammalia > Carnivora > Mustelidae > Martes > Martes martes. Next base: position 65,940,887 of record NC_137897.1, read on the forward strand.
TACTTATTCTTCACAAAGTATTCCAACAAATAGAAGAGAAAAGAAAACCTCCATTCATTCTATGACACCAGATAACAAAGCCATATAAAAATACTACAAAAAGACAACTACAGGCCAGGATCTTTGAAGAACATATATTCAAAAAATATCCTCAACAAAATACTAACAAAAAGAATGCAACAATACATTAAAAAAATTCATATCATATGGTGACTAACAAAACATGATAAAAAAAATCATTCACAACAATCAAGTGGGATTTAGTCCCAGAATGGAAGGATGGTTCAATATTTGCCAATCAATCAATGTGATACATCACATCAATAAGAGAAAGGATAAAAGCAATATGATCCTCTCAATATACATAGAAAAAGCATTTGAGAAAGTACAACATCCACTCATGATTTAAAAAAAAAAAAAACCTTCAATAAAGTAGGTCTATAGGGAAACATGTCTCCACATAATAAAGGCCATATGTGAAAAAAACACAGAGAGCATAATATTCAATGTAGGAAAACTGAGAGCTCCCCCCCTAAGGTCAGGAACAAAACAAGGATGTCCACTCTCCCACTTTTATTCATCATACTACTAGAAATCCAACCACAGTAATTAGACAACGAAAATAAAGGCCTCCAAATCAGTAAGGAAGAAATAAAAGTTTCACTATTTGCAGTTGACATGATACTATTTTGAGAAAACCCAAAGACTCCACCAAAAAACTACTAGAATTGATAAATGAATTCGGTAAAGTCACAGGATACAAAATCACTGTGCACAATTCTTTTGCATATCTATACACTAATAGTAAAGCAGCAGAAGGAGAAATTAAGAAGACAATCTCATTTATGATTGCACCAAAAATAATAAAATACCTATGAATAAACCTAACCTAACCAAAGATGTGAAAGACCTGTATATGAAACAATAAAACAGTAATGTAAGGAATTGAAGACTACTCAAAGAAATGGAAAGGCATTCCATGCTTATGAATTTTTTCAAAGAACACATCCAGATGGCCAACAGACATAAGAAGATCATCATCACTCATCATCAGAGAAATGCAAATCACACTACAGTGAGATATCACCCCACACCTGTCAGACTAACTAAAATAACAACAACAACAACAACAATAACAACAAAAAACACAGGAAACAGCTGGTGCTGGTGAGGATGTACAGAAATGGGAACCCTCTTGCACTGTTGGTTGCATTGCAAAATTCTGTAACCACTATGGAAAACAGTATGGAGATTCCCCAAAAGATATAAATAGAACTATCCTATAATCCAGGAATTACACTACTGAGTGTTTACTGAAAGAATACTAAAACACTAAGTCAAAGGGATACATGCACCCCGGTTTATAGCAACATTATTTACAATAACCAAATTATGGAAGCAGCCCAAGCGTCCACTGATAGATGAGTGAAGAAATTTTGTGTGTGTGTGTGTGTGTATATATATACACACACATACATACATATACACAATTTTGTGTGTGTGCATATACATATATATGTGTATATACATATATATGTATACACATATACATATATACATATATATACACATACATATATATACACACATATATGTATATACATATATATACACACATATATGTATATATATATATATAGGAAATTTATCTACTTGACAGAGAGAAAGAGAGTATGCAGGAGAGACCACAAACAAGGAAAGCATCAGGAGAAGAATTATTGGCATTTGATGCTCACTGCTTCCTGAACTCTTCCTTTGACTGCCAGGATTCCACAGTCCTAGTTGTCTGCATACCTCTCTATTATTCCCCAAACTCATTCTCAAACACCTTTAACTCTGTTCACAACTTAAATGGTGTTATTTTCAGGATTCCTTCCTACTGGTGAATTTCAAATATAATATTAACTCATAAAAGTCTTTCTAGATCTAGACCAGTGAATTTTTTTACATTTTAAAAAAATTTTTTATAAACATATAATGTCTTATTATCCCCAGGGGTACAGGTCTGTGAATCGACCAGCGAATTTTTAAAAAGATTTATTTTTAAAGATTTTATTTATTTATTTATTTATTTGTTTGTTTGTTTGAAAGAAAAATAGCAAGAGCTGGGTGGGGGAGGGGCAGAGGGAGAGGGAGAAGCAGACTCCCTGCAGAGCAGGGCACCCAATGTGGGACTTCAGCCCAAGACCCTGGGATCATGACCAGAGCCGAAGGCAGATGCTTAACCCATTGAGCCATCCAGGCATCCCAGAAATGGCATATATATGAAATGCAATATGGTTTATCCATATAAAATAGTGAAATCTTGCTATTTGCAGTGACATGGATGGAGCTAGAGTGTATAATGCTAAGTGAAATAAGTCGGTCAGAGAAAGACAAATACCCTGTTTTCTTTCACATGCCAAATTTAAGAAATAAAAACAAATAAACAAGGGAGAGACAGAGAGAGAGGGAGGGGAAGAAAAAGAAGAAATGGACTTCTTAATTGTAGAGTACAAACTGATGGTTACCAGAAGGGAAGTGGGTAGGGGGATGGGTGAAATGGTGATGGGCTTTAAGGAGTATGCTGTGATGACCACTGGTGATGAATGGAACTGTTGAATCACTACATTGTACACATGAAACTAATATAACACTAAATGTTAATTATACTGGAATTAAATTTTAAAAATACCTTTTGTAAAGGTAAAAAAGGAAAAAAATCTCTGTGGTTTGTGTCTGCGTCCTTTCCTTTTTCTACTTTAAAAATCACTGTTCTAGTATATTTCCTATCAAAACAAACTAGATTGCTTAGACCAGTTAAAGTTTATTTTAAAAACTTGGGTAAAAAAATTAACAATTAATCTAGTGATTGATGAACTTGATTGTGACTCTCTTATATGAGAGGTTTTTATTTTTTTTCCAATAATCACATCAATGTAGGTTATAGACATAAGCAGACTTAAAGGGTAAGGGGGGGACACATAATCATAACCTCTCTAGGCATCCTACCAGTTTCTACTGTTCTTTATAGCAGTGTGATTTAGACTCTTCATAGAAGAGGAATAAATAAAATTAACTGTGTGATCTTGATAGAATGTAATGGGGAAATACCAAGTTGCCACACATATTAGCTAAGAATGAGGAAATATAGATACATAGAATGCCAAAACAACCATCTTTTTTTTTTCTCTTCCTTTTACTAAAAAATTATTCTTTAAAATTTACTGTCCATTCCTTCATATATCATTCTAAGGTAGGTCACCAAAGTCCTAGGAGTTATCCATTCTGCCTTTTACACTTTAATTCAAATTAACTTACACATATGCCCACAATATAAAAACAAGTCCCAAATACCCAAGAAGTTTGTGTAATTTGTCAACCCCATTTCTATGCCTAAAAAAGTGTCCTATCATCCAGTTCTCTATGTAAAGAGTTTGGAAGGCACCACTATATTATAACAGCAAGTTAAAAGGCTGAAAAGATTGAAAAATCAAATATTCTAATATCTTTAATGTTGGTGAGGAGGACACAGGGCAAACTGTCCCCAGAACTGGAGATACCTACAGGAAAATACATAAAATAGTAACTTACCAGAGCAGAGACTCATGAGCAGAAACCACCACAGGGCCAGGGTAAGAAAACTAGAAATGTAACTGATAAATTGCTAGATGTTCAATGTGGACTATTTTGAGATTTAAAAACTCCAGGACCACCAGTTGTAGAAAAGTCCCCACAATTTTGTGTGCTTTAAATACAGGAGATAGACCAGGATTACACAGTAAATATTAGAGAAAAACAATTTCCTCCTTCTGGCAAGGAGAGATGAAAAGGAACCATTTGAAATATGCCAGAGCACTCTATTCTTAACAAGGTCTGCCCTCGGTAAGAGCTAGTTAACCAGAGCCTAACCTGCTGTGATGTCATCAGAACCTAACTAAAGTGGACAAAGTACCTAATATAGTTAGCTCTGGCCTTCCACATGTAAGGAGGGAAACATCAAACTCCAGCCCACTCTAACCATCTGGTCCTACCTAAAGGGAAAGAAAAAAAATGTAGGAAACTTGTAAAGTTTACAGTCCAGAGGCATAAACCTACTAAAAGACAGAATAATCACAGTATTACAGAACACTTCCCCCACCCCACACCTCATCACAACATTATTAAAAGACAATTTTTAGCAGCTCCTTTTATCTTATACATTATGTCCAGCTATCAAGAAAAAATTATAAAGCACATTAAAAGGTAGAAAACAGAATTTGAAGAGCCAAAACAAACATTAGAACCAGACATAGCAGAAATACTGGAATCATCAGACTGGGAATTTAAAACAACTATGAATAATATGCTAAGGAATTGTTTTGTGCTGGTCTCAAGTTATCAACCAATATTGTGGCTGGACCAAACTAACCAAGAGATTATGATGGCAAGATGCCCTCAACAATAACAATTAAGAAAATTTGAAAGAGACATATTTATTGATTACAAATCCTGGAATTTACACAACACATCTGGGGCCACACAGCAATGTTGTAAGGAGGAAGAGAGAGCATGCAGAGACCTGGGGTTCTGCTTTAATTGGATTCAGGGGGGGGTTTGCTGGGGTTTGACAGGTTCACTCTTTAGTAATAAACTCAAAATATAAGTGGGAATTTAAAGCATGTGAAGAGACCAAAAAAAAAAAAAAAAAAAAAAAAGAGAGAGAGAGAGAAAGAGAGAGAAACAAACAGCCCAAATGTCTGGTTATGGAAATAAAAGGAGCTGGTGGGAAGGGGGAAACAACTTTGTTCTTAATCACATCATGATGCTGGCAATGTGTTCATTCAGATAGCCATCTTTGAAGTAGATGCCCCTTTGCAGTGCATGCCTCAGGAATCAAAGTTTGATTCAGGTGCTTGCATCACAAAAAAGAAAAATCAATGTCAAGGTTTACACTATAATCTACCTTGTGATGCTGGAGGCATCAGATTTAATGTTAAGGCTTTTAATGGCCTGAGTAGAAGATATGCTAAAAGTCAGGGGAAGGGTGTTTTGTAAACAAGAAAGGACACGTTGAAATAGGATTACAACAGCAAATCCTATAACTAGTATATAAGCAATAATCTAAAACCCTGTCTTAGCCATTGTCCCAAGCTTCAAGTTTCCAGTCATGAAAATAGGTCGGGGTTCTCAGGGGGCCTATAAATTTGTCAAAAGATTGGGTAACATTGTGGAATATTTTAACAAGGTCTTATTATGGAATATCCTAACATCTTGGGACATCTGGTGTAAGTAGATTTTAACCTGACCTGAGATGTTAGACAGCTCTATATCTCACTGAACAAGTCTTTTAGTCCTGAGTATAGGTCACTTCAGTTAAAGGGTCATGTCTCATTTCAGGAGGCAGTGATGCAGGTGGGCTCCCAAAGTTAGGCTTATATGGTACAAATGTAGGCTTATATGGTGCAAATACATACACCAGGTATGTAATAAGAGTCAATTCTATGGAAACAAAATTAAATTAATGGTCAGTTGTTACAGAATTTCTTCTCCTTTACTGCTTATAATTCTTGGTCACACCACTTTGAAGGATGAAGAGGTAGACCAGATGAAGAGTGGTGGGCAGCAAAGCAGGGTTGGGGAATTTATATATAGGAGTTACCAAAGGCAAAGGCAGCCAGTCCAAGGTAGACAACATATATGAACCTCCTTGAGTAGAAAGGATTATTTATCAGTGAAGGATAATTGGAAGGCAGGCAGGCAGAGACAAGGGACCCCTGCCCCAAGAAGAAACCACCCATAAAAGGATTTTACACTACCCTGGAAGGAGCACTCCATCTTTTCCCATATGATAAATAGGTGACAAAAATCTAATTGAATGACAGGCACAGGGAGGGTTAATCAGATTAAAACAGTCTGCCAACAAGCCCATAAAAACCTCTAGACTTGAAAACCCTGGTGACAACCCCTTTGGGCACCATCCCCCATCTTCAGAGCTTTGTATTATCACTTTGCTATTGCTCAATAAACCATGCCTTGCTGCTCACCACTCTGTCTGGTCTACCTCTTCATTCTTCAAAGTGGCGTGACCAAGAACTGCAGACACTGATGGAGAAAAAAATCCTGCAACAATCTCAGCTGGAAGTTACAGCAGTGAAAGAGTCTTGTCAGGGAGACACAGAAAAGACAACAAAATAATGTTAATGTTATAATGAGAAAGAGAAGTCTGAATCAAAAGACCTTGATAGTTAACTAAAATTTTCTTCCAGTCCTTTACTGTCCTTTGTAGAGAAATTTGAGGTCTTCCACTGGTCACAGGAATAAGAAGACATGTAAGTTTGCTCACTGGTTTCTTGTAAAGGAGATATGGATTTTATTCTAGGTATGAGTCCATGAAGAGTGTCCCCCAAATTTTACTGCAGCGGGAGTACATAATATGACCTGGTAGGGGTCTTTTCATTTTGGAGTTAAGTCCTTTATTTCAATCAGTCTCAATCACATTTAGCAGAATTTTAACTTTTAGAAACCTTAGTCTCCAGTGAAAAGTAGTAAGTGTAGTAAGTGAGAACTGTAACACCAGAATTTTTTGGATGGCAAACTTATGAATTTACTAAGCACAAAGCAGGTTTACTAACAGATTCAAATATCATCCTTAGTTTCTCTGCAGTGTAAAGTCAAAAACACAAACCTACATTCAGCAATCAATACTTTAGTGTTTTATCTCATTTGGAAAAGGCCTAGATGTCCAGTGAGTTCAATTCCATTTATTATCTAAGCAAAACTTTAAAGTTGAAGGTTACCAAAGACTTTGAAAGCTATCTTAATAATTACCCATGAAAGCTTGAGACAATTAACTATCTTTTAATTCATCTTTTTGCTAACAAGTTGCAACACATAACACAAGTTTATTTGACCTTTAGTAAATCTTGGTAGAATAAAATTTTCACATTTAATGCTGATAATTCTAAAGACAGGTCTACCTTGAACCAGCAAACTTAAGTCAGTTTAAATACTGAATTATATCCCACCTGGATCATCTTTTAAAAGTCAGTTTGTTCCCCATTGTCAACTTTTACCTGGGACACTGGTGGGGAAATCTCAAGTGAGTGGTTTTAAGTCCAGGAAATGCTCTTCTTTGTTCCTTGACAGCGAGGGGAGAAAGAGGAGCCATGGTGCTGTAGGAAACAAGGATGTTATACAAGCCAGTTATGCAGGCCACACCCAACCTGTTGAAGAAACAGGAGGAGGGAGAGGGGGAGACCGAGGCGAAGTGATGCCAGAAGGCAGAGAAAGGGTTCCCTATTCTAGAGCTCATCAGCTCCAACAGAGGAGGAGATGCCATGTTTTCCTGCCAACAAAAGGGAGTAGGCAGTCCATATCAGGCTGAGGAAGACAGGAAGAATTATTCCCTGCAACAAGGGGAGTTTTGCCAGAATATCCCTTAAAGTCCCTATCCCGAGGTACACTAACCAGAGATACCAATTATAGTCATTAACCCAGGAAATGAATGAGGGAGAAGCCCCCACATACCACTAGAGTAACCTGGGTCTATTAAGAAGAACAGTGAGAGAGAGAGAGAGAGAGATTGAGAGAATGAATCAGAGTCCCCTTTCTTAGACATGGCCTGTGTTTCCTCCAACAACCTGGGTTTATTTGGAGGAGGCCCACTTAGATAATTATCATGCAGTATATCAGGAGGGAGTTTAAGCTCTGATTATAACCAAACATGTTCTGCAAGAAGCCCTTGGTTCTGGGTCCTGATTTGAGGCCCTGAAAGCCTGGTTGGACCTAGGGTACCTATGTATATTTACCCTCTTTCCTGCAGAATAGATCCAACTGAGAGATCCTATTAAGACCATGCAGAGCTTTTAATTTTTCAATCCAACTGGTTTCCACTTGGTTAAAAGACATCCCAAGGGAGTGTCCTTGGGGACTGAAGAGAGAAGGTCCATTACCAAGAAAATCCTCCCTGATTCCCAGGTGGGATCCCATGCACAAGATATGTCAGAGGTTCCTGGTGTCAAAGTGACCCAATATGCCCCTTGAATAAAATTGCTAAGATCACCAACTGCTGTAAGAGCCCTGTAGGAAGGAGGCCTGCCCACCACCCCCCACTTGTCCCATTGCATTATGGACTATAATGGGTTCCAGCATACAGACCGAGTTTTCCTTGCTGCGAAGTTCCCATTATGACTTGGTTTGCCTTGCTGAGTGCCACAAAGAACCCACTGTTTGTAACCCATGGAAAACACTAGAAAATTTTTACAAAAGGAAAGTACTCAATTTTGTAACTTAAGTAGTTAATAGGGGACTTTGACATTAAATAGTAAAGAAAGAAGTCCATCATGGTCTGAGTGACATTCCAATACATGTAGTCTTTACAGCCAACTTCTCTAGGAAATCGTCCCTGGTTGGGTTTTAATTCAATCAGGTAATAGTTTCAGCTGGCTCTGGGTGGAGGTCTCACGGCCAGAAGCAGGTAGGCCAAGATGAGAAGGGGATCACATTAGACTAATGATGAGGAAACCTCACTCAAGAATCTTAAGACTGGCAGCATTCCTGGTGACTTAGGCAATGTCCCATGCCCAAGATGGACAACTTTGTATAAGGACAAGAATAAAGAGAAGGCACCAAGTTTTGGGTTCTTATTACCATTCCAGCCAGAGTACTAACTTTCAGCCAAAAGGCAGGCTTTCTCTTCCCCATAGAGTAGCCATGGGCTAAAGGATTGGAGCCTGAGCAATCGACATAGAGGTGTTCCAAGAAGACCATACTCCTTGAAAAGACCCTGAAATGAGAGTAAGAGAGAGGAGAGTACTCACCAAGTTTGCACAGAAGCTTGGAGTCCAAATGAAAAGACTTGAAGTTCCACATTAGGGAACAAATGGTATAGTTTTCTTGAATGTTGTTGTATTGGTGGGGTCTGGAGCTAATGGTCAAAAAATAATTCTTAAGACACCATTGGTGCAAAATGGTGGTTTTACTAAAGTATGGGGACAAGACCCATGGGCAGAAAGAGCTGCAAGACACTGCTGCCTGCTGCTGCCTACTGCTTCCTGCTGCTGGCTGCTTCTCCCTGCTGCCCTGGGATTGTGAGGAGCAACTGATTATATGTTTTGGGGTTGGGAGAAATAAAGATAAAATAAGATAATAAAAAAACTTAAGATAAGATAATAAAAAACACTTCCATATGTTAAAGAACACTCAGGATCCTGGAGGAATCTTTTAACCTGCCTATCTCAAGTATTTGTCAATGGGCTACAGGTTATGAAATTTAATTCTATCCTCATCTCCTTCTGCCTTTGTTTCCCACATCAATTTCTCTGAAGTTCCTATTAATTTTCCAACTTTAGCTTGCATAGCTTCAGGAAAAAGGTAACATTCTTAATAGTACCAAGTCAGAAGGATGGGAGAAAAATTAGAAACATTAGTTTGGAGATTTGTAGCCAGCTACTACAGAAAACTACAATTCACCATCCAGTCCAGTTTACAGGCAAGCAACAGAATTTCAAAGACAGTTAAGAGGAATTAGAATCTGATATCCACAAAGATATCTTTTTATAGCTTTTTATTGAAACTTCTTTTCCTTCTATACATTTCAATCACAGATAATCAAAGTAAGACTGATTTGTTGGCAAAATAAATCTAGTTTCACTAAACTTAGCTTGATTATTTACATAACTTCAGCAAGAATAGTGATTGACTATATAGGTTCTTTTACGTCTGCTTTGCTGGATGTTTTCACAAGGAATGTCAGAGTGGACTCTTAAAAACCTCTTGACAATAACAAACCAAATATTTTCTATCAAACTTTGTCTGCTTCATCTCTGGGTTTGGGCAAGTTCCTAGCTTCCTGAGGTCCCTAAAATATCCTGAGGTTTCTGAGCCTGCCAGGAAATGCCCATTCTTACTCACCTAGTAAGGCTGCTGAGAACCCTGGCAGCAAGGTACAGGGCCAATTTTTCCAAGGGGCTTTATTGGCATCATAAAGTCAACCCTATAGTCATATCTGAGTCCATGCATATTTCTCCCAGATATGACATTCTAGCCACTGACTCAGTAATAGAGTCAATGTTTCCAATTATGTCCTATTACAAGAAGAGATTCTCATTGTATTCATGCAAATAACTATATTACCATGAAAATAAGAACACTCACTGAAAGTTCAAATTCTAGAGGGATCAGTATCAGTATGGACAAAAAAAAATTGTTTCAATTTTGTTCCCAAAGATATACTCTGCCAAATTGTGGTAAGTCATAGATAGCTTAAGAGAAGAGGTTTCCCTAAATCTGGAAATAAACCCCAAATTTTAAAGAACCAGCAATGTTAAAACAAAAAGCCATAAACATTTATAAACTATGATCTCTCTGTTATGTCACCTTCTGTAGATTGACAAATTTATGAATATATTTCATAATTTCTATTTACTATAGTTTTTACTATAATTTTAACATAGTATTGGACATATTCTCTAACACACTCAAATATCTTTAATTTCTCTGTAATAAACTGGATGTCAATAAAACTATGTTCAGTAATTAATGTTTCAGTATTTTATCTTATTTAAAAATAATCTAGATAATCAAGTAATTTCCATCATTTAACTTAATTTAGAAAAACCCTAAGGGTGTAAGATACTGAAGAGATATGGAAAACTGTAATCAAACCACCATGAGTTTTCTCCTTGGTCAGTCACATATACACCAGGCAGAGTTGTGGCACAAAGTAAACTTTATTTGCAGCAAATAAGAAGTTAATGGGGAATAACTTCTAAAGCCATGTATTCCCAAGCAAGGGATGAATGAATTCTTTTTGTTTTAGGGTTAGGATGAATAGTTAGATAAGGAAGCCTTGCCATGATATGTAGAGCTGGGCATAAGGCTCTGCATCCACCTTAACAAAACATGCTTATACACATATTGTATGTTATGTGGATGAGTTTGTGCTCCTCCTTGTGCAGAGATTTTAGTGTTTTAATGAGGAGAAGATGGTTGATTGTCATTCTAGAGGTCATTCCATCGTCCATCTGTGCAGGGCCAGATGGGGATTACTCTCAAACTGGTCTGGGTGGCATGGGTTGGCTCGAGGTCCTGTCAGGGCAATTGCTATTGCTAGAGGGTTGATTTCAGTTTTCATTTGCTTGAGTTATGAGATAAGCTTGAGGGGAGACTGGATGGCTCAGTTGGTTGAGCTTGTGACTCAGTGGTTTTGTCTCAGGTCGTGATATTGAACCCCATGTGGGAATGCACTCAGGGGTTGCACTGCTTGTCCCTCTCCCTCCCTCTCTCCCCCACCCTTGCTCAAAGGAAAAAAAAATGAATCTTAAAAAAAAAGAAATAAGCTGGAAAGAAGTGATGAGGGAACAGAAGGCTGACTGAGGACAAAGCAAAAGCTGACACCCTCCAACCTTCCCCCACCCCCACTCCTGGGTGGAACATATGTGACATTCTTTAGGAATCTCCCACCCAACTTAATGTTAATACCTTGCTAGAGAGCAAAACGACCTTGGCAATGGCAAGGCCTCTGGTATCCTGCATCTTATAGGTCCTCTTTAGCATATGAAAGTTCTTTTTCCTTACCTCCCCCCAACTCCATGGTACATAACCTGCCACCCCTCACAACCCTGGGGCAGCAGCTCTTTCTGCCCACAGGTCTTGTCCCGTGCTTTAATAAACCACCATTTTGTACCAAAGATGTCTCAAGAATTCTTTCCTGGTTACCGGCTCTGGACCTCACCCCACCGAACCTCACCTATATTCTAAAACTTCATCAGAAGAGCTTAAGGGAAAAAGTGGGACAAAGGTCAATGAGTACAAGCAGGCAGTGAAGGTCAGGTCTTGGAGTCTAGCTAGTGACAAAACTATTTAAGTAGACATATCACAGGGGCTCCTGGGTGGCTCAGTGGGTTAAAGCCTCTGCCTTCGGCTCAGGTCATGATCTCAGGGACCTGGGATTGAGCCCCGCTTCAGGCTCTCTGCTCAGCAGGGAACCTGCTTCCTCCCTCTCTCTCTTTGCCTGCCTCTCTGCCTACTTGTGATCTCGGTCAGGTAAATAAAATCTTAAAAAAAAAAAAAGTACACATATCACAAAACATAATTGATGTTGAAAAGTTCATTTAAATTTAATTTATTGATTCTTGACAATTAAATTTATATTAGTTATCAAAATGTCATAAGACATTAATATAGCTAGTCATCATGACAAACTTTGTAACTGATAAAATAAGCTTATTTGACTAGTAAACTCAGGTGGAATATAAATTGTATGTCTGTTTTATGTTTAATGCTGATTGTAAGGGCCTATTTAGCCAAAGCAGCTCCATCTCGGTTGAACAGCCATTTTGTTGTTTATGCAGTAAAACTTAAACTGACTCTGCCGCTCCCCCCCCACCCCCCCGCCAAGGGGACTTACTTAAAAGCAAGTCCGGGAAACTAGTAAAATATGGTTGACCAGTCCCAGGTAACAGATCCCAAATACAAGGGTGAGTCAGGCCAGGTGGAGACATCCAATCCGTGGGGCACACATACTGTCTCCCTGGCTACCAAGGAGTGTGGGCCCCACCTTTTGGGTGCCTTATGGGCACCAATTCTGACTAAGATGATAGGCTAGTTCAAATATCTACTATAGGGTGAATTGTAATTCAATTGGCCACCCGTGTGTGACCTAGAATGACTGTGCAGCTTTCTCTGTGTGTTGCAATCTCATTGGCCACCTATGTGTGGCCAGGCTCAACCACATGGCCATTGCCCTTTAAAAGTTAGTCTGTAAGGCTGGGAGGGGTCGCCCTCTCTGTATGAGGTGACCCTGAACAGTCAGTTTGATTCTTGATGTTTGCCGTGAAATAAAGCTTTGCTTGACCTTCGCTTTGTATCAGTCTCACTCCTTTGACCATGGACCCATCACTGATAACTCTGAAGCCATTTTAATTAAACCAACAAACATAACGATCTTTTATTTATTGAAAGTTATCCTACATCATGTACACTTGAAAATCACTGGATCAGTTTCTACTATATTTCTTAGAGTTTAGAAATATTTAAGTTGATAAGCACTTATTTTTCTTAAGCCAATTTAATAAAACTTTTAATATAAATTAATTTTGGCAGCACCATTCAGAGGTAGAGAAAAATCACATATACATAACACACAGCCATAGACATATATAAACACAGACAAAGACACAGAGACCTTATAGCTTCTATTCAAAAAATATTGTCATGAATCAGATACAATACAAAATTAGTTTATATATATTTAAAAAACAGTTGAATTCAAATTGTGTCTCCAGCAGATGGAACAAGTTAAATTTACCTGCTCCAATGACTAATTTTTTTTACTAATATTTGTGTAGAAGATTTTTAAACTTTGTATTTGTCATTGACAAGTAATCTTAAAAAGGCTATGGATAGATTTTGGTCAAAAGAGCTATTACAGTTGTAGTTTAATAGGCCTTCCCATCCACCCCCCTTTGTCCTCCTTCAGCTCTAGGTAATTATGGGTAATGTTTTAGTTACCTCCTGGAGTGTTTATGTAAGATATGGCAAGATTTACAAATACAGGAACTCCAACAGGAAAGTCTACAAGCTGCCTTTAATACTCTAAATGACATTACTACCTGGTTCAATCCAAAAAAACTGGTTTTCTCAATCCCCCCAGTTAGTTTTACATGGCTGTACCGTTTTTGATGGTTTTCTTTTTCATCATAGTCATCAAGGCAAGACACTCATGCTGTTCTGTCTGTAGGACCCTATACAAACTTGTAGTGACCACACAGATCCTCTCCATCCCTTTCGATAGCCCACCTACAAATCCCAATAAACAAAAAGGGGGACCTGTAGAGTTATTCTTAGAAAATATATTGTAAACCCTAAAGGGTGATTGTGGAAGTGGCTGAAATGTCAGCAGCATTCTGGTTCTTGGGCTACTGAACCAAATAGCCTGGTACAAACAGGATCCCATCATCTCCTGGGGTAGGGCATAGATTAAGAGCCATGAAAGAAAGTAACCCTCCACTCCCCTTCCTGCCTTCGGCGATTACTAGCACAAACATCCTAGTCCTCCCTTATCCCCGATTGCCTCCCTGCAAGCCTGAGTGTAGGGGAGGGTGCAGGCCTGCTTTTCAGCTTCAAGATAATTGCCATCTCTTTGTATTCCTTCCCCATGTTGTGATATGACTTTCCTTGGTTTTCTGATAAAACAATACAAAATAAAAGCTATGTGCATAATTCAACTGCTGCTACTCTCCCTTACAGAGGCAGCCCTGTACGACTGCTCACATTGGTGTCTGAGAGCTTTATTTCAGTGCATGATGACAATTTGAATTCAATTAATTAACATATAATTCAATGAATAACATATAGTTTCAGAGGTAGAGGTCAGTGATTCATCAGTCTTATATAATACCCAGTGCTCATTACATCATGTGCCCTTCTAGGTATTTACCCAAAGGATACAAAAAGTGATCTGAAGTTGCACATGCAAACCCATGTTTATAGCAGCAATGTCCATAATAGTCAAAATATAGAAAGAGCCCTGATGTCTATGGACTAGAAATGGATAAAGAATATGTGATATGTGTGTGTGTGTGCATAAACATTCCATTATATACACATATAATGGAATATTACTCAGCCATCAAAAAGAATGAAATCTTGTCATTTACAACAACATAGATGGCACTACAATGTAACACACTAAGTGAAATAAGTTAATCAGAGAAAGACAAATACCATATGATTTCACTCTTATGTGAAATTTAAGAAACAGAATTGATAAACACAGGGAAGGAAAGGAAAAATAAAATAAGATTAAAAAGGAGAGGGAGGCAAATCACAAGAAACTCTTAACTATAGGGAATAAATTGAAGGTGGCTTGAAGGGGGATGGGTAAGGGAATGGAGTAATTGGGTGATGGGCATTAAGGAAGGCATTTGATGCAATGAGCATTGAGTGTTATTTGCAACTGATTAATCTAAATCCTAAGCCCTGAAACTAATAATACACTATATGTTAACTAACTTGAATTTAAATAAAGTCTAAAACAATAAAAACACCGAAGAACAAATGAGATTTTATATCTATAATGGAGTATTACTCAGCCATTAAAAAGAATTCAATCTTGCCTTTTGCAACAATGTGACTGGAGCTAGAGAGTATTATGCTAAGCGAAATAAGTCTGTCAAAGAAAGATAAATACCATATGATTTCACTCATATGTGGGATTTAAGAATTAAAACAAAGAGGAAAACAAGAGAGAGAACCAAACCAAGAAACACTCTCTTAACTATAGAGAACAAACTGATAGTCACTAGAGGGGAGTCGGGTGGGGAGGTGGGTTCAGTTGGTGATGGGAATTAAGGAGTGCATTTGCTGTGATGAGCACTGGATATTGTATAGAAGTGTTGAATCACTGTAGTACACATGAAGCTAATATACTGTGTGTTAAATAACTGGATTTTAAATAAAAACCTTTATATAAAAAAGAGAAAAAATTGACATTCAGCATCTACTCACAATAAAAACTCTCAACAAAGTGGAGTGAGAGAAAAAATTTTCTCAATAAAGACCATATACGAAAAACCCATAGCTAGCATCATAATGGTGAAAAACAGAGATTTTCTTCTAAGTTCAGAAACAAGACAAGGATATCCACTCTTGCTATCTTTATTCAACATAGTGCTAGAAGCAAGCAGAAAAGAAAAATAAATAAGAGGCATCATGCTGGTAAAGAAGAAGTTAAACTCTCACTCTTTTCAGATGACATGATATTCTACATAGAAAATCCTAAAGACTTCACAAAAAACTATTGGAACTAATAAATGAATTCAATAAACCGGCAGGATACAAAATTAATACCCAGAAATCAGTAACTTTTCTATACACAAATAATCAAGTAGCAGAAACAGAAATTTAACAAAATGATGCCATTTATAATTGTACAAAAAATATAATCCCTAGGAATAAACTTAACCAAAGGTGAAAGATCAGTACTCTGAAAATTATAAAATACTAATGAAAGAAATTGAAAATGAAATGCAAATGGAAAGATAGTCCATGATAATGGATTGGAAGAATAAATATTGTTAAAATGTCCATATTACCCAAAGTAATCTACATATTCAAAGCAATCCTTTTCAAAATACCAATAGCAGTTTTCACATAGCTACAGCAAATAATACTAAAATTTGTATGGAACCACAGAAGACCCTGAATAGCCAAAGCAATCCCGAGAAAGAACAAAGCTGGAAGTATCACATTATCAGATTTCAAGATATACCACAAAACTCTTGTAATCAAAATAGTATGGTACTCTAATAAAAACAGACACATAGATCAATAGAACAGAATAAGGACCCCAGAAATAAACCCATGATTATAATGTCAATTAATCTATGACAAAGGAGACAAGAATATACCATGGGGAAAAGATAGTCTTTTCGATAATAGTGCTGGGAAAACTGGACAACTACATATAAAAGAATGAAACTGGACTCCTTTCTAACACTATACAAAAAATAAACTCAAAATGGATTAAAGACTTAAATGTGAGGCCTGAAACCATAAAAATCCTAGAAGAGAGCACAAGCCATAAATACTCTGACATTGGCTATAGCAACATTTTTCTAGGTATGTCTCCTAAGGCAAGGTAAATAAAACCAAAAATAAACTATTGGGACTACATCAAAATCAAAATCTTCAACACAGCAAAGGAAACCATCAACAAAACAAAAAGACAATGTACTGAATGAGAAAAGATATTTGTAAATTATATATTCATGGGATAATATCCAAAATAAATAAATAATGTATACAAATGAACACCAAGGGAAAACCCCAAATAAAATGATTTGAAAATGGATAGAAGACCTAAATAGACATTTTTTCCCCATAAAAGACATACAGATGGCCAACAGACACATAGAAAGATGTGCATCATTACTAATTATCAGGGAAATGCAAATCAAAACCATCATGAGATATCACCTGTGCCAGTTAGAATGGTTAAAATAAAAATGACAAGACATAACAAGTGTTAGCATGGATGTGGAGAAAATGGAACACATGCACCACTGGTGGGAATGTATAATGGTACAACCACTGCGAAAAACAGTATGGAGGTTCCTTCAAAAATTATAAATAGAACTAGCATATGATCCAATAATTCTACTATTGAATATTTACCCCAAAAAACTGAAAACATTAATTCAAAAAAATATATGCACCCTTATGTTTTTGTAACATTTTTGACAATAGCCAAGATAACAGAAAACCTGAATTCACCAATAGACAAATGGATAAGTAAAATGTGACACACATGTACACATACACACAAAATGGTAAAATATTATACAGTCAAAAAAAAAAAAGGCACGAGATCTTGCCATTTGAAACAACATGGATGAACCTAGAGGGTATTTTACTAAGTGAAATATGTCAGACTGAGAAAGACAAACACCATATGATTCCACTCATAAATGGAATCTAAGGGGAAAAAAAGAAAAACAAATGAATAAACAAAAAGCAGAATCAGACCTATAAATACAGAGAACTAACAAACAGTTGCCAGAGTGGAGAGGGGTGGAGTGTTGGGCAAAATGGGTGAAAGGAGAGGGAGATACAGGCTTCCAAGTATGAAATAAATAAGTTATAGGAATAAAAGGTGCAGCATTGGGAATACAGTCAATGATACTGTAATAGTAATGTAATGAATGGGGCAGATGATAGTTACACTTGTAGTGAACACGGCAAAATGTATAAACTTGTCAAATCACTAAGTTGTATAACTGAAATCAATGTAACCTAGAGTATCAGCTCTACTAAAAAAAAAGAAGTACCAGGCATGCAAAGAAGTAGTAAAATACAACCCACAGTGAAGAGAAAAATCAATCAATAAAAACAGTCTTAAAAGTGATGCAGATAATAGATTTAGTAGAAAAGCTGATGTTGAAACAGCTATTGGTATATGTATTCTACAAGTTCATTGCCAACCTGTAAGTTCATAAATGCATGCTTAGTTAATCCACTTGGGGTAGACTTTTATGTATGTGCAAAACAGAAGTCAGGATTCACTTATTTATTTTTTTTTTACTATATGGATATCCAGGGAACCAAACATCAGTAATTGACAAATAATGTTTTTCTCTTGCAATATAGGTGTCACCTCTGTCACAACATGTTCACATATCAATCAGTCTCCTTTTTGTCTATTCTGTTTTTTTAGTCTAGTTTTCTAAATCTCAACTGTTGTTTTGTTTTGTTTTGTTTTGTTTTACATTTAGGACAATAAAGGGAAGTGCCACTTTCTTTTTTTTAAGATTTTATTTATTTATTTGACAGAGAGAGACACAGTGAGAGAGGGAACACAAGCAGCGGGAGTGGGGGAGGGAGAAGCAGTCTTCCCACTGAACACAGAGCCCAAAGTGGGGCTCGATCCCAGGACCCCAGGACCATGACCTGAGCCAAAGGCAGAGCGGACACTTAACTGAGCCACCCAGGCACCCCCAGAAATTTCCATTTTCAGGTGTCATTTCTGGTGGTCTCTTTCCACATGTCCCCCAGTTGCCAGTGCATAAATCCACCTGTTGGGCCAAATTTGGCCCTACTTACTCATTTTTCTGCAACCTGGTTTAGACTCATGGGAAGCTGGGTGGTGTCTGTTGTGCATAGTCTTACCCCCAGGAAATTATGGAGGGTGTGTGATTTTTGCCTTCATTCAATTAGCAATGTCTCTACATAAGGTGATTTCTCAAAACTTGTGCTGCCTCTACTAAAGTTCTCAAACATTCACAAACAAATGAGATTCCAGTTGCTCCTTCACTGAGACAACCTTAATCATCATGAGTTTCTTAGGGTCGTTCATCTTTTGAATGTCTCCTCTTAGCAAACCCCTCTGTTAGGATTCCTAACTTGTACTGACACTTGAACAACACAATTACACATCTGTGAGGTCTCCTTCCAGTATTGTGTACATTTTCCTCTAATTTTATTGAAAAATAATTGACATATACCACTGCATACATTTAGGGTGGTTCGAATTACATATATTGTGACATGTTTAGCACAATAGGTTCTGCTATCTCCTACCTTCTCAAATAGATACAATAAAAAGAAAAGAAATAATTAAAAAAGGAAAAACTACCCCTCTGATGAGAACTCTTCCTATGTACACTATTCCTATATATAATACAACAGTGATAGCTATAGTCATCAAGTTACACATTACCTCTCCAGCACTTTTGTACATTTTGACCACCTTTTTCTAGTCTCCTCTCCTTCCACCCTCTGCTTCTGGTAAACCCAAGTCTGATTTATTCTTCCATGATTTGGGGGAGTTTTATAGATTCTACATAGAAGTGATATCATACAGTATTTTTTTTTCCTGTGACTTACTTCACTTAGCATAATGCCTTCCAGTTCACTTTTTAAAATAGTGATCAGTCTTTAATTTCTTCATTAGTCTTAGTGGCACGCTTATCTATCTCCACTAGGGGTCCTAACAACCCCAGGCCTTTTATGTTGCTATGGTTTGAAAGTAACAATTTCATTTTCATAATAAATGTATTGACTACCCATTGTACAACTTTAAAACTGTACAGTGATTCTTAATGATCACAGAGAATGTCACCAAAATATGAATCGTCTGATCAAAAAATCACCACTTAGATATATGCAGAGGAAGCTCACTTTATTTTCAAAACTGCACACACTGTTCTTGGCTCTGAAAACCCCATCTGTCCAGAGCATCTTATTTGTATCCTATTCCATTTCAAAAAGTCCTGAGTAGTTATCAAAATACCAGGCTCTTCACTTCATTTCAGTAGCTGTTTCACACACTCATATTGAAATATTAAGCATATTTTACATAATAAAACATGTAGCATAATTCATAAACCAAATAACCCTGTTTCATTGTGAATTATATTTATAAACATTTTATTTTATTTTTTTAAGATTTTATTTATTTATTTTAAAGAGAGAGCATGTGAGCAGGGGGAGGGCCAGAGGGAGAGGGAGAAGCAGACTTCCTGCTGAACAGGGAGCTGGATGGGGGCTTAATCCCAGGGATTGACCCGGGATCATTACCTGAGCCTGAAGCAGATGCTTAACTGACTGAACCAACCAGACACCCACCCCCTTTTCTTTTGGATAAGTCTGGCCAGAGGTATGTCGATCTTACTCTTTCAAAGAACCAGCTTCTTGTTTTGTTGATTTGTTCTACTATTTTTCTAGTTTCTGTTTCATTAGTTTCTGTTCTGACCTTTATTATTTCTCTTCTCCTGCTTGGTTTAGGCTTTATTTGCTGTTCTTTCTCCATGTCCTTTAGATGTATGTTTAGCTTGCATATTGGGGATTTTTCCTTTTTTTTTTTCTTTTTTTTTTTTTTTTTTTTTTTTTTTTTGAGAGAGAGAGAGGCTTGTATCTCAATGTACTTCATTATTAGGGCCACCTTTACTGTATCCCAGAGATTTTGAATCTATATGTTTTTATTCTCATTATTTTCAATGAATTGTTTAAATTATTCTTTAATTTCCTGGTTGACACTTTCATTCTTTAGCAGGATGCTCTTTAACCACCAAGTGTTTGAGTTCCTTCCAAATTTCTTCTTGTGATTGAGTTCAAGTTTCAAAATGTTGTGGTCTGAAAATATGCAGGGAATAATATCAATCTTTGGTATCAGTCGAGGTCTGACTTGTGACCCAGCATGTGATCTATTCTGGAGAACGTTCCATGTGCACTAGAGAAGAATAAGCATTCTGTTGTTTTAGGATAGAATGTTCTGTGTATATCTGTGAAGTCTATCTGCTCCAGTGTGTCATTCAAAGCCTTTGTTTCTTTGTTGATTTTCAGCTTAGATGATCTGTCCATTGGTGTGAGTAGGATATTGAAGTCCCCTTCTACTAATATATTATTATCAATGTGTTTTTTTACTTTGGTTATTAATTGGTTGATATAATTGGCATTACATCATGTTGAGGGCATACATATTTACGATTGTTAGATCTTCTTGTTGGATAGACTCTTTAATATGATATACTGTACCTCCACATCTCTTACTATAGCCTTTGGTTTAAAATCTAAATTGTTGGATATGAGGATTGCTACTCCAGCTTTCTTTTGAGGTCCATTAACATGGTAAATTGTTCTCTATCCCCTCACTTTCAGTCTGGAGGTGTCTTTAGGTCTAAAATGAGTCTCTTGTAGACAGCAGATAGATGGGTCTTGCTATTTTATCCAATCTGATACCATGCGTCTTTTGATTGAAGCATTCAGCCCATTTACCAGAGAAACTATTGAAAGATATGAATTTAGTGCCACTGTATGACCTGTAAAGTCCCTGTTTCTGTAGATTGTCACTGCTTCTTTCTTGTCTATGTTACCCTTGATGGTCTCTCTTTGATTACAGTATACACCTTAATATTTTTTGCAAAGCTATGTTGGTGGTCACATATTCTTTCAGTTTCTGTCTATCCTGGAAGATCTTTATCTCTCCTTCTATTTTGAATGACAGCCTAGCTGGATAAAGAATGCTTGGCTGCATTCTCTTCTCATTTAGTACCGTGAATATATCATGCCAGTCCTTCCTGGCCATCCAGGTTTCTGTAGATAGGTCTGATGTTATTCTGATGCTCCTCCCTCTTTATGTAAGGAACCTCCTGTCCCAAGCTGCTGTCAGCACTCTAACATTTGCAAATCTCACTATTATATGTTGGGGTATTGATCTATTCTTGTTGATTTTGGGAAGGGGTCCTCTTTGCCTGTTGGATATGAATGATTGTTTCCTTCCCCAGATAAAGGAAGTTTTCAGCTATAAGTTGCTGAAATATACCTTCTGGTCCCCTCTCTCTCTCTTTTCCCTCTCAGGCACACCAATAATATGGACATTTTTTTTTTCTTTTCAGGACATCATTAAATTCTTAAAGCCTTTCTTCATGGGCTCAAATTTGTAATTCTCTCTTTTCCTAAACTTCCTTCCTTTCCATCAGCTTGTCTTCTAGATCATGTGTTCTCTCTTCCACCTCATTCACCATTGCTATTAGAACATCCAATTTCCACAGCATCTCATTTAGAGCATTTTGAAGTTCAGCATAATTGGATGTCATTTCTGCTTTTAGAGATTCTCTATTGTCATTTAAGTTTTTCAATCCGGGCTATGAAGTTTATAATTCTTGTTGTAAATTCCATCTCTGACATCTTATTTATATCCATATGAATTAACTCTGTGGCAGAGAATATTGCCTCTGCTTCCTTCTTTTTTTGTGACTTCCTACTTCTAGTCATTTTGCCCAGAGAAAGATGAGTGAGTGAGTGAGCAGATCCCAAAATATCAAACATGATCCAAGCAAAATATACAATAGACCAAAAAAAAAAAAAAAGCTGATGGGAAGCACAACAGAAATGTGAACAAAACCAAAAGAAAACCAAAAGGAAAGGAGGAGTGGAGAGAATAATCTTGCCGGGTAGAAAAAGCAGGGTAATCCATTTGTTCCTGATTGAAGACTCTACATCCCAAAATGGCAACCAAAACCAAAGCAAAACTTTATAAATATATATTTGGGGTTAGTGTTGGGGAGCATGAAGTTTCTACCCTTCTGAGGGCTCTGCGCAGCTCCAAACAGCACAGTTTCCTCCCCAGTGATGGGCAGAGTCTGGGGGTGTCACTGAGGGGTATTCAATCTGGGGAGCCAGAGGGCTAGGACTTTAAGATGGAAGCCTGTACAAACAAACTAAGGCTAAGCTAAGGGCCAAGGAGCATGGCAATTCTGATCTGCTGGTATAAATATGGGTGTGGGGGGCCAGAGTTGAGAACGAGGGTCAGGAGGTGGGTCAGACAAAGAGGTTGTTACAAAGGAGCAACTGAAACTGGATTTGGACTTAGAGGGGTATGCAGCATTCTCCCGGTCTGAGGGTTACACGCAGCTCCAAATGGGAGGGTTTCCTCCTGGGTGGCAGGTGCAGTCCTGGCATGTGTTTCAGAGGTCCCCAGTCTGGGGGGTTGGGGGCCAGGCCTCTGTGGACAGAAGGCTGATATCCCAAATCAGGGTTAGGGTTCAGGCCAAGGTTCATGGCAGTGCGGATCTGCCTGCTCTGGGAACGGCAAGACAGAAGGCTGAGTAGAGGGAGGGATTGGCCACGCATGTGCCTGGTTTGTACACTGCTTTCTTGCAGGGCTCCGACCAAGACCACGCGGGACCTCAGGCCAGTTCCAGGGGCTCCGCTGAAAGCCCGCACAGCCACAAGGGAGTTGGCCGGGGGTTTCCGGCCAATTCTCACGAGCTCTCTGCTGATGGATTTGGGCAGAAAGCTGGTGAGAATTGGCCGGCAATGTGCAGCGATTCAGGCCACACTCGCGCCCCCAGGGAAGAGCTCTGTCTGGCTAGGTGCATATTGTGACAATCAGAAACCTCTTCGAGGGACATGCGGTTCCTGTGAGAGCCCCAGCTGAGGGGGGCTTTCTGAAGGCAGAGATAAGGGAGGGACCCCAGCGGAGCATCACTGTCCATTTTGCTGGCTTGGTGGGGGAAGAAGATGGAGGTGGCCAGGGGGGCAGGGCACCCCTCTTTCTCCCACTCTGAGGTTTCCGCAGCTCCAAAAGGCACAGGTTCCTCCTGGGTGGCAAGCAGAGTCCTGGCGTATGACTCAGAGCTCCCCAGTCTAGAGGGCTTGGGGGCCAGGTCTCTGGGGAAGGAAGCCTGATAATGCAACCTAGGCTTAGGGCAGGGCCTAGGGTCCTCACAGGATTGATCTGCCTTCATTGAGACCCACACACCAGAAGGCTGAGAAGAGGGAGGGTTTGGCTCCCCGTGTGCCTGGCTTTTAGATCGCTTTCTTGTGCGGCTCAGAGCGGGACCACACGGGACACTCGATCCAGGCCCAGGGGGTCCACTGAAAGTCCGCACAGCTGGACGCGAGTTGGCCAGGGGGTTCAATCTCGATTTGGGCACAAAGCTGTTGAGAATTGGCCTGTGATGTGCCAAGATTCGGACGACACTGGCACCCCCTGTAGAGAGCCCTTTCTGGCTAGGTGTGTGTTGCGACCATCGGGGAACTGGGGTTGGGGACACATGGCTCCGTGAGGGCCCCAGCTGAGGGGAGCTTTCTGAGGGCAGAGATGTGGGAGGGACTCCAACTGACCGTCACTCTCCGTGTCGGTGTCATGCTGGGACAACGAAGGTGGGGGTGGCCTCTGGGGGTGGCATGCAGCTTTCTCCCACTCTGAGGGGTCTGTGCAGCTCCAAATAGCACAGTTTCCATGTGGCTGGCAAGAAGACCTCTGGGGTTGGGCTTTGGGACCCACACATGGCAGAGCTCGGGTGTCAGGCCCCTGGGGACAGAAGCCTGAGAACCCAACCTAGGTTTCAGATTTGGGCCTAGGGCCATGGCACCACCAATCTGCCAGTACTGAGGTGTGCTCCCTGGGGGGCTGAGTTGAGGGCGGGGATCAGGCAGTGCCTCAGACACCTTGGTGGTTGCCAAGGGGGTGGCCTCAGGGTGGATACAGATTTCTCCCACTCCAAGGGTTCTGCGCAGCTCCAAAAGGCACCATTTCCTCTTGGGTGGCAAGCGGAGTCCTGGGGTGTAGCCAAGAAGTCCCCAGTCCTGAGGGTTTGAGGGCCTGGCTTCTGGGGATGGAAGCTTGTATACCATCCTAGGGTTAGGGTTAGGGCCTAGGAGCATGGCAGGCTCAATCTGCCAGCACTGAGGCAGTCTCCCTGGGGGCTGGTGTGGAGGGCTGGGGATAGGCGGACCCTGGGTTCGTCGCCAGTGGTGCCACCCAATGTGGGGACGACCTTGGGGGAGCATGAAGGTTTCTCCCGCTCCGAGGGTTCTGCGCAGCTCCAAATGGCACCATTTCCTCCTGGGTGGCAAGCGGAGTCCTGGGGTGTAGCTAAGAGGTCCCCAGTCCTGAGGCCTTGGGGATCAGGCTTCTGGGGTAGAAGCCTGTATCCCATCCTAGGATTAGGGTTAGGGTTAGGGCCTAGGAGCATGGAAGGCCCAATCTGCCAGCACTGAGGCAGTCTCCCTGGAGGCTAGTGCAGAGGGCGGGGGGTAGGTGGACCCCGGGTTCGTCGCCAGTGGTGCCACCCAATGTGGGGGCGACCTTGGGGGGAGCATGCAGGTTTCTCCCGCTCGGAGGGTTCTGCACAGATCCAAACGGCACCATTTCCTCCTGGGTGGCAAGCAGAGTCCTGGAATATAGCTGAGAGGTCCCCATTCCTGAGGCCTTGGGGACCAGGCTTCTGGGGTAGAAGCCTGTATCCCATCCTAGGGTTAGGGTTAGGGCCTAGGAGCATGGCAGGCCCAATCTGCCAGCGTGGAGTCAGTCTTCCTGGGGGCCGGTGTTGAGGGCAGGGGGCATGTGGCCCATCGGACCCTGGGTTCATCACCAGGGGTGCCCCCCAATGTGGGGTCGACCTGGGGAGGGGCATTTAGTTTTCTTCCTCTCTGAGGGTTATGCGTAGCTCCAAAGGCACTGATGAGGGAGCAGAAGGCTGGCTGAGGACAAAGCAAAAGGCTGACATCTTGCAATCTCCCCCTCACCCCATGCAAAAGGCTGACACCTCACAATCTCCCCCTCACCCCTACCACTCCTGGGTGGGACAAATGTGACATTCTTTAGGAATCTCCCAACTACCTTGATGTTAATGGCTTGCTAAAAGGGAAAGTCAACCACAAGACCTCCAGTATCCCAGCACCTTGTAGGCCCTCTTCAGCATATGAAAGCTCCCTGGAAAGCTCCCTTTCCCTCACCTTCCCCCAACCACATGGTACATAACCTGCCATTCCTCACAACCCAAGGCAGCAGCTCTTCCTGCCCACAGGTCCTGTCCCCATGCTTTAATAAACCACCATTTTGCACCAAAGATGTCTCAAGAATTCTTTCTTGGTCATTGGCTCCGACCTCACCCCACTGAACCTCACCTATATTCCAGAACCTCATCATTTGTCATCCGAATATGGGGTTGTGAGTCTTTACATTTGGACTCTGAGCTTCAGTGCAAAATCGGTGAGTACTTTCTCTCTTCTTCCTTTACTCTCATTTCAGGGCTTTTCTAGGAGTATGATCTTATTGGAATACTTGCATGTCGATTGCTCAGGCTGTAATCCTCTAGCCCGTGGCTGGCTACTCTGTGGGGAGGAGAACATCTGCCTTTTGGCTGAAAGTTAGTACCCTGGCCAGAATGGTATTAAGACCCAGAAACTTGATGCCCTCTTTTTATTCCTGTTCTTATATAATGTTTTCTCTCTTGGGCACGGACAGCCACCTAAGTCACCAGGACGGCTGCCAATCTTAAGACTCCCATGTGAGGTTTCCTCCTGATTGATCTAATGTGATCCCCTCCACATCCCTGATCTAGCCACTTCTGGCCACGGGACCTCCATTGGGAGCCGGCCAAAATCAGTACCCGGTTGAATTAAAACGCAACCGGGGACCCTTTCCTAGGAAAGTTGGCTGTAAGGACCACATGTGTTGGAATGTCTCATAGACCATGATGGATTTCAGTCTTTACTGTTTCTTGTCAGTGTCTTCTACAAACTAATTAAAGCTACAAAATTGGGTAATTTCCCCTTGCCAAACTTTTCTAGTATTTCCGTGGGTTAAAATGGCAAAACAGCATGCAGTCTTCAGGACAGATGATGGCATGACATGGCACAATATCGGTCCATTCACCAGGCACCCATCAGCAGCCTAGGATGCAATGGGGAAGGGTAGGGGCACTGGCACCCCTCCAGGGCCTTTTATCACAGGAGTGCCTTCCCGGGTAAGGCAGGATCGTGATCAATAGCGATGTCTTGAGGGACGTCTCTGGTCGCTTTTGACACACGGGAACCTCTGACATATCCTGCATGGGACGCCACCCAGGCATCAGGGGGGATTTGGTAATGGACCTTCTTTAGTTTTCTGGGAGCATGGCCTAAGTAGGCTTCTTCAGTTCCCAACGACTCTACCTTTTAACCCACTGGAAATAATTTGGATTGAAAACTTAGGAAAGGACTGAGCTCCTGTAACACTGCATGGCCTCAGTGGGATCTATAAGTTAGATCTCCTCTGCAGGAAACAGGGCAAATGCACCTAGGACACCTTCATCGCTCATACCTAGGCCTTCATTGCTCTACACCAGGACCCCGATCTAAGGGCCTTTTGCAGAATGTGTTTGCCCGAATGAGTCAGCTAGTAAACTCCCTCCTGACATATTGGATGATAATTAGTAAATAAGCCTTCTGGTAAACCCAGGTTGCTGGGCCACCCCTAGCAAAGGGGACTCTGACTTTCTCTCTTTCTGTTCCTCCTAATAGATGTGGGGGCTTCTTCCTCATGCATTTCCAATGTTAATGGCTATAACTGGAGCCAACTGGGGTTAGTCTAACTCGAGACAGACACTTTAAGGAATATTCCCAAGCAGCTGCCAAAACTCCCTTTGTTTCGGGGAAATTCCCTGTCTTCTCTGGCCCGACGTGGACTGCTTAGCCCCTCCCCCCTTGTTGGTGGGAAAACATGGTGTCTGCTCCTCTGTTGGGGCTGATGAGCTCTAAAACCAGGAATCCTTTCTCTGCCTTCTGGCAGCACTTTGTTCTTCTGTCTCCCCCTTCTGTTTCTGCACCAACTTGGGTGCAGCCTGCATAACTGGCCTCTAGACCATCCTCGGTGCTTCCTGAACCACGGCTCCTTCTCTCTTCACTGTCAAGGAGCAAGAAGAACACCCCCTGGACCTAACACCCCCCACTCCAGATCTTCCCACCCCTGTCTCAGGTAAATATTCAAAGTGGAGTGGGCCCAGGTGGAATGTAAATCAGTATTTGAACTAAGTTAAGTTTGTTGGTTTAATTAAGATAAACATGTCTTTTAAGTTATCAGCAGTAAATGTGAAACTTCAATCAAGGTTTACTGAAGGTCAAATAAGCTCATGTTATTTGTTAACATCTCTTAGCAAAGAGATGACTAAACTGATGGTTATTTGTCTGTTTCAAAGTTTTAATGGGTAATTGCTGAGATAGCTTTCAAAGTCTTTGGTAACCTGAAAGTTTAATGTTTTGCTTGGATATCAAATAAAATTAAATTTGTTGGACATCTAGGTCTTTTTCAAATAGGATAAAGTGCTAAAGCATTGAGTACTGGATGTGGGTTTATGCTTTTGACTTCTTACTGCAAAGAAACTAAGAATATTTAAATCTGTTGGTAAACATGTTTTGCACTTAACTGATTAATAATTTTGCCATCTAAGGAATTCTGTTGTAACAGTTCACAATTGGTTTATATTTAGTCTTCACTAGAGATTAAGGTGTTTCTAAGAGTACAAAATTCTGCTAAGTGTAACTAAGACTGATGGAAATAAGGGAAACAACTCTTTATGTGGAAAAGTAGATATGGAAGAAAGATAAGGAATGGAAATGCATTTTGTTCAAGATAAAAGGTAATTTTGTCCTAAATGAGATGGTTGTTTGGAAGAAAATGGCTTGGGACAAAACCTGAATGCAAAGGAAAGTTGTAGAAGGTTTGTGAAGAGAAATCTTTGGAATGGAATTTTAGGTATGGTCAGGACGGACTAGGATGAAGTGAATTTTAAAAAGACACTGGTATAGAAAGTCTGCTTTCTCTCTGTTCAAAAAGGACAAAGTTTTCTTAGGTTAATTGATCTGCTGTTAAGAAGGAAACATAAACTGCTGTTTCCTCTTTGCCTGTCCAGAAAAACCATCTTCCACATTTCTCCTGTATCAGGTGTTTAACATCCTTAATTATATTTAGGCATGTGCTTTAAAACTTTCTAAGATTTTAGCAATTGTTGACAAGATTTAAGTTGTAAATGAAATCTCTTTAACTCATGCTTTCCCTTGGTATGTTAAGTTACTCAGGAAGTACTGCTAAACAAATGATGAACCTGGGGTTACATTTGGGAAAAGTCTATAACTATTCTAGACATTCTATGCATTTCCTAAAGTTTTAACAGTTTGATAGATCATAACTTGATACTGTAATTATTGAAATGTTATGTGTCACAGAAATAACCTGATTTCCCTGCCATCTAAATTGTAAACTCTTGTCTCATCAGCTCTGATCATATCCATTCTGAGTTTTTTTCATTTATAATTGTTTTAATTCTCTTGTAAAATGAGTTTTATCTTAAAGGAGATTCATGTAAAAGACTTTCAGGACAAATACAGATATTTGATATACTTGAAAATCCTAGAACTGAAATGGGTAAGAATTTCCAGAACTAAAGCTGCATTCAAACTAAACCAGAATTGGTAACATGGGACTAAATGAACCAAAAGATTATAGTGTTGTATCTGTTATTTTAAACATTGTTGGTTCTCTAATGTTTGCTCTTCCAGACTAAGGAAACTTCTTTCTTAAGATGTCTGTGACTTACAGAAATGTAAAAATATTAATTTGTAAACAAATCAAAGCATTCAACTTTTCTCTCTATCTGAACCCTCTAAAACTCAAAAGGTCTCAGTGAGTATTCTTTCCTCCATGGCAATCAGTCATTTGCATAAGTTCAATAAGAATCTGTTCTCCTTAGAACAGGACACCATTGGAAACATGGGTTATTTTTACCAAGGCTTTGACTGGAATGTCATATTTGAGAAAGACATGCATAGACTCAGATATGACCAGACAGCTTTAAAGGAACTAAGGTTGACTTTATGAAACCTGGAGTTATAAATCCCCTTGGAACTGTTGGCCTGATACCTTGCTTACAGAGTTCCCAGCAGCCTCACCAGGTGAGTAAAGAATGTCACTTCCTGGCAGGTGCAGGAACCTCAGGATACTTTGGGGACCTCAGGAAGAGGAATTCACCCAAATCAACAGGTATTGCAGGCATGTCTGATGGCAAGTATGTGGCTTGGCTTCTGGCCTGGAGAGGCTACTAAAAGTTCAACCTAGAGATTTCTTATAAGAAGTTCCAGCAAAGCAGATTCTAAAAGATTTATATGATCACTCACTGTTCTTGCTTACCTTATGTAAATAATTAGGCCAAATCTGTTTAAACTGGACTTGTTTTTCAAATAAATTAGTCCTGATTTGACTATCTCTGGAAATGAGGGTTATTTTAGAGAGAAAAATTATGTTTCGGTAACACACCTTTGTGGATGTTAAGTTCTAGATTTTGTTGTCTTTAAATGTTTGTTTACCTAAACTAGACAACTTGAGATAAACTTCAGAGAAGTTGCACAATAGCTCATTTAGACGATCTTGCCTAATATTCTGTAGAGATAATAACAGAACCCATTGGGCACATAACTTAAATATATAAACTGGAAAAATGGGATTGATTCCCCAACAGTTGTATAACTTAACTATCACCTTATGTGTGGCTGGAATAATGGAATTGCTTAAAGCCAACGTATTGCACTCCATAGGCTTAACTATGGACTTGTGGAGATAATGGATGACCCCACTTTCTTTATGATCGGACTGAATGATGCATGTGGGATTCCCCTTATCTCTTGACAAGTTTTCTCCCACTTGCCGGTGATCCTCTGTAATCAGGATATTGTTAAGGCTGGACCACTCAAAGGGCTTCTTAATGGTTTCATCCCTTTATCCTAGAAGCCACGTCTGTTGAGGTACAATTGCAAACAAATGCTTTAGCTAAGCATAGACTATCCCTTCTTGTAAAAAGAGCCTCAAAGTTCACTATAGGACAGTCCCTGACTGTAATGACTTAACATCAGGTCCAAAATGTCAGAAACCAAAGGCCACCAATGGATGATGGAGGCCAACTTAAATACTGGGCTACACTTACCAGAAATAATACTTAAAACTTGTCAGACTTTAAGCCTCGTTACCCATATGCCTGAACCTGACCATTGTACTTCTTTCTCTATAGAGCAAAACTGTTCAGAGGTTATTGATCTTGCTTACTCTAGTTGGCCAGATTTAAGATGCCCCTATTAAAAATACAAATGACAGTTGGTTTACTGATGACAATAGTTTTCATGAAAGGAGTAAGAAAAGGCTTGGTATGCCATATTGCTCACTAGCACTTTGCAATTACCAAAGCCTTACAAATAAACATTAAAACTGTCTCCAAATATGCCTTCCTGGTACTATATGCACATGGAGCTATTTGGAAGGAAAGGGGATTGCTGTCAAGCCATAACTCCCCAATCAAATATGGGCCTGAGATCATAACCCTTCTTGAGGCTGTATACCTGTCCAAGGAGGTAGCGGTAATTCACATCAAAGGACATCAAACGTATATGACCTTAGAATCTAAAGGAAACAATTTAGTAGACCATATAGCTAAAGAAGCAGTAAAAGGAACCCAGTGAGCAAATTAATGTGCCTTCTTACCCCTGTGAGCCCATAGAAGATCTCAAACTTCTCTTCAAACAAAAATGAAGGTTGTATATATTCTCTTTATCTTCCTTTCACCTATCTTAACTGACAATTCCTTTCTACAGTGGGCACAGCATTATGCTGAACTTCAAAATCAAACAGATTGTTGGATATGTGGAATTTTGCCTATGTCAAGTACTTCCGGGTAACCCTGGTGGGTTTCCCCTTTACAGGGCACTGATTGGCATTCTCTGCAGGATTATATTTCAGATATAATATATGGAGAGAGTATGTACTGGGATAAATCTATCACTAATCAAGATGTTTCTTCCTGGCCCATGATCAGTAAAACATGGAGTTCACCAGGACATAACCAAACTTTTTCATATTCTCAAACTGTTAAAGTCCTAACTGACCTTACAAGCCCACAAATTAATACCCACCAACTAGGGCCTAAGTTACAAAAACCTCCTTATCACTATACTGAGGATGGCATATATCAAATCTGGGATACATATTTGTGGCTCACACCCACTATTGGACAGCTCAGTCAAAAGGCAGTTTTATGCTGGGAACAAAAAAATCATACATATGATACTTGGGCAAATAATACATGAAATCTAAGATGGCTATCATTAGAAATGTGTTCCCAAATAATAGTACTCCAGGCTACTGACTGGTTTGCTACTGATTGGGTAAGGCGACCTGGCATTAGATGGTCAGCTCCAAATGGAACCCACTGGATATGTGGAAATAACCTGTGGCCCTGGCTTCCTCCAGGGTGGATAGGTCACTGTACTTTAGGATTTGCCTGGATTCATGGGCGCATTACTAAAACCATAACCACTCCAGCTAATCTTCCCAATTTAAAGCAAAGATGGACACGATCTGTTTTTAAATGGAATGATCACTTAACATCCATTTTTGCTCAATCTGTGGGACTAGAAGATGTCATTTGGCATGTAGAAGCCCTTAATAAATACACTGCAAAGGCACTCAATGATTCACTAAATAGCATCTCCTTACTTAATACTGAAGTCTCACAGATGCGCAAGGCAGTCCTACAAAATAGGATGGCCTTAGATGTCCTGACAGCAGCACAAGGTGGCACATGCACAATTATCAAAGCAGAATGTTGTATGTATATCCCAGAATACCACAAAAATGTCACAGGACTAATAAAAGATATGAATACCCAGATTGAGGCTCTACAGGATCCTTTTCTCTCTCTCAGTGATTGGTTAAGTTCCTGGTTTAAAGGAGGACTATGGCCAACAATTAAAAATCTCCTTTTTGGGCTTCTCATTCTTATAGCCTTATTAATCTTAATGTGTTGCCTTGTTCAAAGTTTCTCTACTTGGTGCCGAGACTCCATTGCTGCAATGACTTCACAATGACAGATGATCCTTACCACACATAGAGACACATCTTCACTGTCAGCTCTGGATTCAGCTGCCTCGGTCTTTTGTAACTCCCCCTACACATTCCTCAACTGATCAATGCTAACCCGAGTAGGTAGGGACAACTCTACGCCCCTATTCAGCAGGAAGATGTTACAGAAGATGAGACCTTCCACTTTCAACTACCTTAAAGATTTAAGGGTCAAAATTGTTCAGGGGGGAATGATGAGGGAGCAGAAGGCTGGTTGAGGACAAAGCAAAAGGCTGAC
Source organism: Martes martes (assembly GCF_963455335.1). Taxonomy (NCBI): domain Eukaryota; kingdom Metazoa; phylum Chordata; class Mammalia; order Carnivora; family Mustelidae; genus Martes; species Martes martes. The sequence goes on from NC_137897.1 coordinate 65,973,799, forward strand.
ACCTCGCAATCCCCTCCTCATCCCAAGCAAAAGGCTGATACTTCGCAATATCTCCCTCACACCCACCACTCCTGGGTGGGACAAATGTGACATTCTTTAGGAATCTCCCAACTACCTTGATGTTAATGGCTTGCTAAAAGGGAAAGTCAACCTTGATCAAGCCACAAGACCTCCAGTATCCCAGCACCTTGTAGGCCCTCTTTAGCATATGAAAGCTCCCTGGAAATCTATCTCTCACCTTCTCCCAACCACATGGTACATAACCTGTCATTCCTCACAACCCAGGGCAGCAGCTCTTCCTGCCCATGAGTCATTTCCCCGAACATTAATAAGCCACCTTTTGCACCAAAGATAACTCAAGAATTCTTTCTTGGTCATCAGCTCTGGACCTCACCCAACCGAACCACCCTATATTTCAGAACACCATTTACTCCTGGGTGGCAAGCAGAGCCCTGGGGTGTAGCTGAGAGGTCCCCCATCCTGAGAGCTTGGGGGCCAGGCTTCTGGGGACAAAAGACTGTATCCCATCGTAGGGTAAGCGATAGGGCCTAGGAGGATGGCAGGCCCAATCTGCCAGCACTGAGGCAGTCTTCCCTGGGAGCTGGGGACACGTGGCTCTGTGAGGGCCCCAGCTGAGGGAAGCTTTCTGAGGGCAGAGATGTGGGAGGGACTCCAGCTGACTGTCACTCTCGGTGGCATACTGGGGCCTCGAAGGTGGGGGTGGCCTCTGGGGCGGCATGCAGCTTTCTCCTGAAGGTTCTGTGCAGCTCCAAAAGGCACAGTTTCCAAGTGGCTGGCAAGAAGACCTCTGGGGTTGGGCTTCGGGGTCCACAGTGGGCTCAGGCGTCAGGCCCCTGGGGACAGAGGCTTGAGAACCCAGCCTGGGTTTCGGGTTTGGGCCTAGGGCCATGGCAGCACCAATCTAGTTCTGAGCCATGCTCCCTGGGGTCTGAGTTGAGAGCGGGGGTCAGGCAGTGCCTCAGACACCTTGGTGGTTGCCAAGAGGCTGCTGAACCTGAGGGGGTGGCCTCAGGGTGGATGCAGATTTCTCCCGCTCTGAGGGTTCTGTGCAGGCCCAAAAGGCACCATTTCCTTCTGGGTGGCAAGAGGAGTCCTGGGGTGTAGCTGACACGTCCCCAGTCCTGAGAGTTTGGGGACCAGGCTTCTGGGGATGGAAGCCTGTATCCCATCCTAGGGTCGGGTTAGGGTCTTGGAGCATGGCAGGCCCAATCTGCCAGGGCTGAGGCAATCTCCCTGGGTACCGGAGTGGAGGGCGGGGGGCAGGCGGCCCATCGGACCCCGGCTTTGTGGCCAGGGGTGCCGCCCACGGTGGGGGTGACCTTGTGGGGTCATGAAGGTTTCTCCTGGGCTGATGGTTACGTGAAGCTCCCAACGGTACCACTTCCCCCTGGGTGGCAAGCGGAGTCCTGGGGTGTAGCCTAGAGGTCCCCAGAGTGAAGGATTGGGGGCCAGGCTTCTGGGGACGAAGCCTGTATCCCATCCTAGGGTTCGGGTTAGGGCCTAGCAGCACGGTAGGCCCAATCTACCAGTTCGGAGGTGCCGCTTCCCGTTGGCGAACGGGAGAAGAATTAGGCACAAACAAGTCAGCTGCAAGAGATTGGGAGCAGGGGACAACAGTCGAAAAGACTGCTGCCTTGAGCAACTCCACAGTCTCACTTTTATTAGATAGAAACAATAGCCAACAGAAGAGCTGATAGAGGTCAAACATTAGCCACATGTCTTGTGGACAAACAAGAAGGAGGATAAAGTTTATAGTTAATCAAGCACATTCAAAGGACTCATCTAACTAACAACGGGCGCTTCTGGGAAGAGAAAGGAACAATAACGGAAAAGAGAAGCAGGTGGTATTTCGTTCTGCCCTGAGCGGGCCGGGCATTCCCAGCTGCCTGGCTTCTGTGAAGGGGCGGCGTTCCGCCCCTAGCGAGCCGGACATCCCCAGTTGCCCAGCTTCACGGTTGTATATTGTCCTTCTCCCCAAAGACCTGTTGCCAGTATATGTTTTTCTTAAGGCCATATCTAAATGTGCTTGGTAACTAGTAAAATCCTCCAGGGGTTATAGTTTAAGTAACACATTGTTCCTAGGGGCAGTAGCATCTCCCCCTTTTTGTTTGTGAAGAAGTAGAAAAGTTGATTTTGCAGTTTCTTGATTCTTCAGTCGTTGGAGGGATTTTCGTGTGCTTCTGAGGACTATGAATAAAAAGATTATAGCAATAAGAAGAATAATCATTCCACCTATAACACCGAGACCAGTTTGTTTGATCCAAGTAGAAGGGTTTAAATCAGACAGAATATCATTAATTCTTTGAGTAAAACTCACTCCTGGAACTGATTATAATGATGAGTGAGTAATACTTAGAATAGTATCTTGAAGTTGTTTAATATCTAAAGTTAGATTATCACCATAATGGCTAGTAATATGCCGGCGAATTTTGCTCCAAGATATTTCTGATTCATTATAGGCATGGGGAGTAACACAGAAAGAAGAAACATTCCAGTCACATAAAATATGAAGTCTAAGTTTTATGTTGTGAAGATCTCCTATATATATCATGGCTGTTTCTAAATCAGAGATACGTTCATCTAATTTTTGATCTATGATCATTTGTTGATTCCAAGCCTTGCTGGCATTCTCGTACCACTTCTGTACAAACTGTGTAGTTTGTACAGTTTGATGCAAGGCTATTCCTGCAGTGGTAGCTGTAGCAGTAATGGCTATAATCCCTAAAATAGCCATTATAAGCAACCCAAGAAATCTTTTTGTTCTATGGACCCAGTTCTTCAATATTGTTAAAAGTATATGTACAACTGGAGAGCTTTCTCAAACACGGCGGTGTTTCACTGGTAACCAAATGCCTATTCTTCTTCTAGCTATGAGAATGATAGAATTGTCTGTATAAACATTCTTATCTACACAGGTGAACATTTTACAGTAGAGACAATCTATTTCTCTACTGCTATGGTCAAAAGTCATTTTTCCAATAACAAAAACATAGGGATCTCTAACACAAGCTTTTACTCATTCTTTATCCATTAGGAAAAAAGAGAATGTATAGTCATTAGACTGATGAATGTTAAGAGCTGTTCCAAACTCTTATGTGATTTAAAGTGGTGATAACCTTCCATAAATTCTTTTTTTCTTTTATGATAATTAACAAAAGGAGATGACATAGAAAGTCCTTGTCCAAGCCAGACCAGAGGTGCATCTCCTGAGGTTAAGGTTTGCAGTAAAATGAGATCATCAAAAACTTGCCATTTTAAATTTCGATGAGAGGAGCAGTGCAATTGGTGACTGCCATCCCCTTAGGGGACCAGTCCCATACAATTCCATAGGAATCATTAATAACAATACTGGGGTGAGAAGCTCGACAATCCTCCCATAAAGGGCGAATTCCCTCATCAGACCACATTTGTGTTGGTTTGCATTTGGGAATAGGGGGTGCTGTGGTATTATAGCTAGGACCCCGATATTCATTGGCAAGGAATCCTTTAGTGGAGAGTAAATGTAACTGAGCTTTAGCCAAATAATTGTTAGTAGGAAGGTCTACCAACCATCTCTGATCATCAGGGACAAGGCAACTGGAATGATTGCCGATACATATTGGTCTATTTTGATATCCAAAAGTAAGATTAGTATTTGTGCCCTCCTCTAAGGGCAATAGCGGCAATCTAGGATCTATTCCAGGTACCCATTTTGAGGCATTTAAATAAATTGGTATTATATCTTCTCCCCACTCTACTGGATGGAGTAGCGGAGGATTGGGTATATAAGCCCAATAAGTAAAGTTATTTATTTGTGCATAACATCCAGGAAGACTTACGGCTACAGTGATGAGAGTCATCATATCACATCAGATGTAGAAACAGTAGTAGTTTCGATATGCTGCAAAACATATACTGTATATAAAGAATCAGGTAACAGATTAAATGCAGAAGAAACGTCTTGAAACAATGCAATAACCTCCATTAATTCTGATTTTTGTGCTGAGAGACCAGTAGTAGATATGACTTTCAAAGTAGGACCATAATAACAAGCTTTACCTTTAACAGAGCCATCAGAAAAGTAAGTAGGGGCATCTGTTATTGGATTTTTAGAAGTAATCTTGGGAAGGACAAAAGCAGTATGTTTTAAAAAGGAAACAACAGGTAAAGAGGGATAATGAGAAGAAGTGTTTCCAGTAAAGCCACTAAGAGCAATCTGCCAATTTAAATTATTTTGGAATGCCGTATCAATTTGTGCCTTATTTAAAGGCAGAACAATAACCTGTGGATCATACCCCTGTATTTGCTGAATTCTTTTTCTTCGTAACTGAATAATACTGCCAATATGGTCTATATAGGTAGCGAGTGTTTTAACAATATTATTTGGAAGAAAAATCCATTCTACAATTAGTTTTTTTCTTTTTGTCTACATTGAGCTTTGGTATGCCCTCCCTGCCCACAGTTGAAACATTGTCCCTTAAATTTTCCTGTGGTCAGAGCAGCCATTGCTTGAGCTAACAAATAAGCTTTATAGGTCTCTGTTCCTACTCCTTGGCATAGCTTTATATAATCTGTCAATGTTCCCTTGCCTTTAAAAGGTGCTATCAATTTCTTACAATCAGAATTAGCATTCTCATAAGCCAATAATTGCATAATGGTATCCGCAGCCCAAAGATTATTCATTTGTCTTTTGACAGCCTCTTGTAATCTTGCAATAAAATCAGTATAGGGTTCTTTTGGACCTTGTACCACTTTTTGAAAAGAAGAGCTCTTATCTCCCTGAGATTCTATTCTTTCCCAGGCTCTCAAACAGCAACGCCGGAGCTGCTCAATAGCTTGATCATTCGTTAGTACCTGCTCTTGCACCTGGGCCCATGGCCCAAGACCCGTGAGCTGTTCCATGGAAACAGGAATATTACGAGCTCTACTGTAGGCAACTGCTGTTTCTGCATGATCTTGCCACCATGTTTTAAATTGTAAGAACTCACTTGGAGGGGCACCTGGGTGGCTCAGTGGGTTGGGCCTCTGCCTTCGGCTCAGGTCATGATCTCAGGGTCCTGGGATCGAGCCCCACATCGGGCTCTCTGCTCAGTGGGGAGCCTGCTTCTCCCTCTCTCTCTGCCTGCTGCTCTGCCTACTTGTGATTCTATCTCTCTCTCTGTCAAATAAATAAAATAAAATCTTTAAAAAAATTAAAAAAAAAGATTTAAAAAAAAAAAATAAAAAAGAACTCACTTGGAGATAGAACTGTTCTTGCTAGCAATGACCAATCAGTCGGAGTAAGTCGATTGCCTTCTGCGATGCCTTGAATGATTCCCGTTGTAAATGGAGAACTAGCTCCATAGTTTTGTACTGCTTGTTTTAGTTCCTTCAATAATTTGAAGGGAAATTGCTCATGCTTGGCCTCATAAACACCATTAGGGTTGTTAGGATCATGTCCTGGAGCGACATGTTCTGTTACAATAACCGGCAAATTAAAATGCAAGGCATCTAGGTCTCCAGCTCACTGTGCTTCAAGGAGGCCTTTCTGAACAGCCGATAGCATGTATCTTTCATCTTTTTCATTAAATGGTGCCTTCTTATAGAACGAGGGAGCCGATGGCGACAGGGCCATGGGCACCTTTTGTTCTGTTACTGGAGGAGGAGGAGGAGAAGGAGATTCCTCCTTTATATATTCCTTTCTGGTGGCCTTAGTAAATTCTTTCTCCTCCTGGATGGCATGTTCAGGTTTCTCTTTTTTAGTTTCTCCTGAACATTCATTATCGCTCTCTGAATCAGGGGTTTGTAAAGGCTCCAAAACGGAGCGAATGAGGGTCCAACTAGGCCATATAGTAACTGGTATTGGCTTTCCTTTAGTATATGAGAGTTTTAACTCATGACCTACTTTTCCCCGTTTGTAAATCCGAAGTCCCTAATACAGGGAACCAGGAGCAATGTTCTTTAATTACCTTTAAAAGCTCCAGAAGTTGGCCCTCGAGACTCTTGCTCCTCCCGCCTTTAGGAGCCTTCTCAATAAATAAACGTAAGGGCGATAATCGTTTGTGCTCTCTAGATTACCCATACCCTGCGATAATGGCCCACAACTCACCAGCGGGAAAAAGGCACAGCCGTGCAAAACTCACGTTGGGGCTTCTTCTCCTGTTTTGTTCCTAGTCAGGTCAGGTCCCTGTTCGGGCACCACTTGCCCCTTCCAGTGGGCGAACGGGAGAAGAATTAGGCACAAACAAGTCAGCTGCAAGAGATTGGGAGCAGGGGACAACAGTCGAAAAGACTGCTGCCCCGAGCAACTCCGCGGTCTCACGTTTATTAGATAGAAACAATAGCCAACGGAAGAGCCCATGAAGGTCAAACACTAGTCACAGGTCTTGTGGACAAACAAGAAGGAGGATAAAGTTTATAGTTAATCAAGCACATTCAAAGGACTCATCTAACTAACAATGGTCGCTTCTGGGAAGAGAAAGGAGAGATAACGGAAAAGGGAAGCAGGCAGTATTTTCTTCCACCCTGAGCTGACCAGGCGTTCCCGGCTGCGCAGCTTTCCCGAAGCAGGAGGCGTTCCGCCCTGAGTGAGCCGGGCATCCCCAGCTGCCCAGCTTCATGGTTGTATATCGTCCTTCTCCCCAAAGACCTGTTGCCAGTATGTTTTTCTTAAGGCCATATCTAAATGTGCTTGGTAACTAGTAAAATCCTCCAGGGGTTATAGTTTAAGTAACACATTGTTCCAAGGGGCAGTAGCACCGAGGCAGTTTCCCTGGGGGCCTGTGTTGAGGTCGGGGGGCAGGCGGCCCATCAGACCCCGGGTTCATGCCCACGGGTGCCGCCCAATGTGGGGGTGACCTTGTGGAGGCATGAAGGTATCACCCGGTCTGAGGGTGACACGCAGCTCTAAACAGGAGAGGGTTTCCTCCTGGGTGGCAGGCGCAGTCCTGGCATGTGTTTCAGAGGTCCCCAGTCCGGAGGGTTTGGGGGCCAGGCCTCTGTGCCCAGAAGGCTGATATCCCAAACTAGGGTTAGGGTTCGGGCCACGGGGCATGGCAGAGCAGATCTGCCTGCGCTGAGCATGGCAAGCCAGAAGGCTGAGTAGAGGGTGGGTTTGGCCATGCGTGTGCCTGGCTTGTACACTGCTTTCTCTCAGGGCTGGGACTGCGATCACGCAGGACCTCTGGGCAGTTCCAGGGGGCTCCGCTGAAAGCCTGCGCAGCTGCAAGGGAGTTGGCTGGGGTTTCCAGCCAAGTCTCACCAGCTTTCTGCCCAAATTGGGATGGATTTGGGCTGAAAGCTGGTGAGACTTGGCTGGCGATGTGCAGCACTTTGGGCAACACTCGCGTCCCCTGGGGAGAGTGCTTTCTGGCTAGGTGAATGTTGCCACCCTCCAGGAACCCCTTCCAGGGCCACCCGGCTCCTGTGAGGGCCCCAGTTGAGGGGAGTTTTCTGAGGGCAGAGATGAAGGAGGGACCCCAGCAGAGCGTCGTTGTCCGTGCTGTGGGCCTGGTGGGACGAAGAAGATGGAGGTGGCCTAGGGGAGGTGGGGGCGGTCCACGCCTCTTTCTCCCAGTCTGAGGTTTCCGCGCAGCTCCAAAAGTCACAGGTTTCTCCTGGGTGGCAAGAAGAGTCCTGGCATGTGACTCAGGGCTCCCCAGTCTGGAGGGCTTGGGGGCCAGGCCTCTGGGGAAGGAAGCCTGATTGTGCAACCTAGGCTTAGGGCAGGGCCTAGGGTCCTGGCAGGCTTGATCTGCCTGCGTTGAGACCGGCACTCCGGAAGACTGAGAAGAGGGAGGATTTTGCCACGTGTGTGCCTGGCTTTGACATCGCTTTCTGGTGGGGTTCGGATGGGGACCACTCGGGACCTCGAGCCAGGCCCAGGGGGCTCCGCTGAAAGTCCACGCAGCTGGACACGAGTTGGCCGGCAGGTCCCGGCCAGTTCTCCCGGCCAATTCTCACGAGCTCTTGAGAATTGGCTAGCGATGCGCCAAGATTTGGGCCACCCTGGCGCCCCTGTAGAGTCCTTTCTGGCTAGGTGTGTTTTGTGACCATTGGGGAACTGGGGTCGGGAACAGGTGTCTCCGTAAGGGCCCCAGCTGAGGGGAGCTTCCTGAAGGCAGAGATGTGGGAATTTTTCCAGGTGACCGTCACTCTCCGTGTCGGTGGCATGCTGGGGCAACGTAGATGGGGGTGTCCTCTGGGGGCAGCATGCAGCTTTCTCCCGGTCTGAGGGTTCTGTGCAGCTTCAAATGGCACAGTTTCCATGTGGCTGGCAAGAAGTCCTCTGGGGCTGGGCTTTGGGGTCCACACTCGGCTGAGCTCTGGCATCAGGCCCCTGGGGACAGAAGCCTGAGAGTCCAACCTGGGTTTCGGGTTTGGGCCTAGGGTCACAGTACCACCAATCTGCTGGTTCTGAGCCATGCTCCCTGGGGGGCTGAGTTGAGGGCGGGGGTCAGGCGGTGCCTCAGACACTTTGGTGGTTGCCAAGAGGCTGCTGAACCTGAGGGGGTGGCCTCAGTGTGGATGCAGATTTCTCCCGCTCCAAGGGTTTTGGGCAGGCCCTAAAGGCATCATTTCCTCCTGGGTGGCAAGCAGTGTCCTGGGGTGTAACTGACAGGTCCCCAGACTTGAGGACTGGGGCGCCAGGCTTCGGGGGACGGAAGCCTGTGTCCCATCCTAGGGTTAGGGTTAAGGCCTTGGAGCATGGCAGGCCAAATCTGCCAGTGCTGAGGCAGTCTCCCAGGGGGCTGGTGTTGAGTGCGGGGGACAGGCGGCCCATCGGAACCCCGGTTCTTGGCCAGGGGTGCCGCCCAAGGTGGGGGTGACCTTGTGGGTGCATGAAGGTTTCCCCCAGGCTACGGGTTAGGCAAAACTCCCAGCGGCACCACTTCCCCCTGGGTGGCAAGCGGAGTCCTGGGGTGTCACTGACAAGTCCCCAGACCTGAGGACTGGGGGACCAGGCTTCGGGGGACGGAAGCCTGTATCCCATTCTATGGTTAGGGTTAGGGCCTTGGAGCATGGCAGGCCGAATCTGCCAGCGCTGAGGCAGTCTCCTTGGGGGCCGGTGTTGAGGGCTGGGGGCAGGCGGCCCTTCCGACCCCGAGTCCGTGGCCAGGGATGCCGCCCAATGTGGGGGTGACCTTGTGGAGGCATGAAGGTTTCTCCCAATCTGAGGGTGACGCCCAGCTCCACACGGGAGAGGGTTTCCTCCTGGGTGGCAGGCGCAGTCCTGGCATGTGTTTCAGAGGTCCCCAGTCCGGAGGGTTTGGGGGCCAGGCCTCTGTGCCCAGAAGGCTGATATCCCAAACTAGGGTTAGGGTTCGGGCCACGGGGCATGGCAGAGCAGATCTGCCTGCGCTGAGCATGGCAAGCCAGAAGGCTGAGTAGAGGGCGGGTTTGGCCACACGAGTGCCTGGCTTGTACACTGTTTTCTTGGCTCCGACCGTGACCACGCAGGACCTCGAGCCAGACTCAGGGGGCTCCCCTGAAAGTCCAAGCAGCTGGATGGGCTTTGCCGGTGCTTCCGGCCAGTTCTCAGGAGCTTTCTGCCCAAATCCATCTCTAATTGGGCACAAAGCTCTTGAGAATTGGCCGGCGATGCGCCAAGATTCGGGCCACACTGGTGCCCCTTGTCGAGAGCCCTTTCTTGCTAGGTGTGTGTTGCCACCATAGGGAAACCTGGGTCGGGGACACGTGGCTCCCTGAGGGTCCCAGCTGAGGGGAGCTTTCTGAGAGCAGAGATTTGGGAGGGTCTCTGGCTGACCGTCACTCTCCGTGTTGGTGGCATGCTGGGGCAACGAAGGTGGGGGTGGCCTCTGGAGTGGACATGCAGCTTTCTCCTGCTCTGAGGGTTCTGTGCAGCTCCCAAAGGCACAGTTCCCTTCTGGGTGGCAAGGAGAGTCTTGTGGTGTGACTCACTGGTCCCCAATCTGGAGGGTTTGGGGGTCAGGCCTCTGGGATGGAAGCCTGATTATGTAACCTAGGATTAGGGCAGGGCCTAGGGGCATGGCAGGCTTGATCTGCCTGCATTGAGACCAGCACACTGTAAGGCTGTGAAGAGGCAGGAATTGGCCATGCGTGTGCCTGGTTTTATAGTGCCTTCTTGAAGGGTTCAGACTGTGACCATTCGGGACCTCGAGCCAGGCCCAGGGGGCTCCACTGAATGCCCGGGGAGCTGGAAGGGAGTTGGCTAGGTGGGTGTGGCCAATTTTCTGGAGCTCAACTCAGCCCCACAGGGTATAACACCTCAGTATCTGTAGATCCGTGCTGGCATGCCCTTAGGCCCTTAGTGGAAACCTAGGTTGGGTTCTCAGGCTTCTATCCCTGATGGCGTGTCCCGTTTGCCTTTTGAAGTGCGGACCCCAAAGCCAATCCTGAGAGGTCTGCTTGTCACCCACATGGAAACTGTCCCATTTGGCGCTGCACAGAACACTGAGAGTGGGAAACAGTTGCATGACCTCCCCCTTCCCCCGGAGGCCATCCCCACCTTCAGAGCACCACCAGGCCAGCAACATGGAGAGTGATGGTCAGCCACAGTCTACTGTCATCTCTGCCCTCAGAAAGCTCTCCTCAGGTGGGGCCCTCACGGGAGACGCATGTCCCTCAAATAGATCTCGATTTGGGCAGAAACCTGGTGAGAATTGGGTGGAAACCCAGCCAAGTCCCTTCTGCCTGCACAGGCTTTCAGCAGATCCTCTAGGAACTGGCTTGAGGTCTTGAGTGGTAGCGGTCGGAGCCATGCTTGAAAGTGGTCTAAAAGCCAGGCCCAGCACTCCCTCCATTCAGCCTTCTGGGGTGCTGGTCTCAGTGCATGCATATCCGCTCTGCCATGCCCCTTGGACCTAACCCTAACCCTAGGTTGGGTTATCAGGCTACTGTCCCAAGAGTCCTGGCCCCAAGCCTTCCTGATTGGGAACCTCTGAGCCACAGGCCAGGAGTCCGTCTGCCACCCTGGATGAAACTGTCCCATTTGGAGCTGCACGCAACCCTCTGAGTGGGAGAAACCTGCATACCCCCCCAAAGGTCACCCCCACATTGGGTGGCACCCCTGGCCATAAACCCCAGTTCTGACATGCCACCTGCTCCTCCCTGAACATGGGCCCCAGAGAGACTGTCTCAGAGCTGGCAGATTGGGTCTGCCATGTCCCTAGGCCCTAACCCTAGCCCTAGGATGGGATAGGCTTCTGTCCCCAGAAGCCTGGCCCCCATGCCCACCAGATTGGGGACCTCTGTTGCACACCACAGGACTCCAATTGCCACCCAGGAGGAAATTGTGCCCTTTGGAGCTGCGCAGAACCCTCCCAGGGGGAGAACCCTGCATACCCCCTGAGGCTACTTCCAGTTTCAGTGGCTGACAACCATCTGGGTGTCTGATGTACTCCCTGACCCCTGCCCTCAAGTCAGCCTCCTGAGGAGCCCACCTCAGTATGGGCAGATAGGTGCTGCCATGCCCCTGATGAGGGAGCAGAAGGCTGGCTGAGGACAAAGCAAAAGCTGGCGCCTTACACCCCCTCTCACCCCCCCACCTCGGTGACATGTGTGACATCCCTCAGGCACTCCTGACTGCCCTAAAAGAAAAACAAATAGTTAACTTGTAGAGATCACAATCCTGCAAGACAGGAGTCTCCCTTGGTTTACAAATGTCCTAGTGATTTACAACAAAGAAGCTATCTTATCAATAGCCTAACTTCTGGAGACAACTCAGTTCCTAAAGCCCTAACATCGCCCTCCCCTCCATAAAACTGAAGGAGGCTGAGGCAGAGGGAAATGTAAATAAAGTTAAATTTCTTCTAAACCTAAAGCTCATTGACAAGGATGTGTGATAGGAGGAATGTGACATTCCACCAGGAAACTCCCAACTTTCCTCATGTTAGTGCCTCATTAGAGGGAAAAACAGCCTTGGCTTGACAATAACCAGGCCTCCAGTATCCTGACAGTCTTCTTTACCGTGATAGCCCTTCTGGACACCCCCTTTGTCCTCACCTACCCGACTCCTGTGTATATAATCAGCCACTCCTCAGGATATTAGGGCAGCAGCTCTTCCTGCCCACGGGTCCTGTCCCCATGCTTTAATACACCATTTTGCACCAAAGATGTCTCAAGAATTCTTTCTTGGTCATCGGCTCCGGACCTTACCCCCTGAACCTCACCTATGTTCTAGAACTTCATCACCCCTAGGCCCTAACCCAAAACATAGGTTGGGTTCTCAGGTTTCTGTCCCCAGTGACCTGTCCCCCTTGCCGTTTGGAGCGGGGTCCCCGAAGCTAAACCCCGGAAGTCTGCTTGCAACCCACATATTAACTGTGTTATTTGGAGCTGCGTGGAACCCTGAGTGGAAGAAAGCTGCATGCCCCCTGGAAGCTACACCCACCTTTTGAGCCCTGCCAGGCCACCGATAGGGAGAGTGATGTTCTGCAGGAGTCCCTCCCTCCACTCTGGCCCCTTAAAGCCCCCTCAGCTGGGGCCCTTGGAGGAGCCCTGTGTCCCTGGCTGGAGTTCCTGGAAGGTCGCAACAGGCAACTAGCCAGAAAGCATTGTCAACAGGGGCATGAGTGTGGCCGAAATTGCTGCAGAATGCTGGCCAGTTCTCAGGAGAGGAAATAAAGAAAGGTAATGAAAGAAAGGAAATAAAGAAATGGTAGGGGAGGGGAGGGGAGGGGAGGGAGGGGAAGGGAAGTAAGGATGGAAGGATGAATGGAAGAAAGGAAAAAGAAGGAAAGAGAGAAGAATGAAAGAAAGAAAGAAAGGGAGGAAGGAAGGAAAAAAAGAAAGAGAGAAAGGAAGGAAGGAAGGGAAAAAGGAAGAAAGGGAGGGAGGGAGGCAAGAAAGGAAAGGAAATAAAGTAAGTGGAGGGGAGGGGAGGGAAGGGAAGTAAAGGGAGGGGAAAGGAAGGGCAGGGCCGACTCTGGCCAGACCATGTGTATACAGATTGGAGTCCCTATGAAGATACTTCTAGTAGCGGAGGGCACAGGGTTTAAAGGAGTGGAGACTTCTCAAGGTTATAGGCACAGTTTAGAAAAGCCATTGAAAATGAGCTCTTCCAATATTTTCAGTGTCTCCAAGAAAATAGAAGGACACTGGGGAATCATGGGAGAAACAAAATGTGGTCTGCTTCTTCCACTCCTTAAGGTACCCTCCAGATCAACTTAAGAAGATTAAATAAGCTTTAGCCTAGTAAGTCTGAATTATTTCAGGGCCGCACAGACCAAAAATCACATTTCTTATCTTGGTAGCTAATGCTTAAAAGGAGAATGCAGAAAGAAGTAATATTTTAGGAAGAATAAGCTGCTTAAAGTATAATGATATATATATGGTTATCAGATATTTTACTAAGGGGCTGGAGGGACGGGAGGGATGAAAGAAGCAAAAGCAGAAGATAGATGCAAAGGAGGTGTCCAATGGGAAAGCCGTTATTGCAGACTTCCCAAAGTTGCCCTAGGGCCTATCCTGCCTACCTTTAAGAAATTTAGAAAAATAGAAGTGATACAGAGATTTTGATTGCCAGTGGGGTCAAAAGCATTTTGAACCTCATACAAAATCATTTCTATATATGTATGCATAGCTGGTACAACCTAACATGGCCTAGAAATGTATGACTTTGGGGGGGAAGAATTTATGTTATTCTACTTGATACCAAGTATCAAGTAATTTTTCCAATACCCAGAGACTAAGGTTTTAATTTGTTGTACTGTAGAAAAGGTTGTCACCTCAACTAACTTGCAGTGAAATGTATTCTCCTGATAAGTCCTACAAATATTGTAAGTTTTCATCTTCATTTTCATAAATTACCTTGCCTTATAGGAACATGAGAAGAATACTACTAAAGTGGGAAATATTACAGTTCAGGAAATATCAAGGCAAATTCATAAACAAATATCTTGAAAAACTTCTACAATTGGCTCTGAAACAATATTTAACAGCTTTTAATGAAATCTGCAAATACCTATATGTGCGTTTTTTTTTAAGATTTTATTTATTAATTTTGACAGACAGAGATCAGAAGCAGGCAGAGAGGCTGGCAGAGAGAGAGGGAGGAAGCAGGCTCCCTGCTGAGCAGAGAGCCCAATGCGGGGCTCGATCCCAGGACCCTGAGATCATGACCTGAGTCGAAGGCAGAAGCTTAACCCACTGAGCCACCCAGGCACCCCCCCATATGTGTTTATAAAAGCACACAGTTTTACATCTATAAATGATCAAGCAAGGTCAACTGTAAAATGTTAGAAAGTTGCAGCCTTTTTATTTGGTACCCAGAGAATGCCAGTAATTTAACATGATATTGTGATAAATGTTGCTCACAGAGTTTTAACAAGAAAAAAAATAAATATAATTTCTATGTCATCTTTGGCATGTTGTAAATTCAAAATGATAGCCATTTCTTTAGCAGCACAGTGAGGGAAAGAAACACTGTAAAACGCACTACGAGGTTTGGTCTTACAGGGAAAAAGTACAATGAAAACAATAATGTCAAAAGAAATAGTGCTTTAAATAAAACATATATATAAAATAAATGATAGTATAAATTCCATAATGTAGCCAGAGAAAGAAAATACAGTTATCTGAACAACTGGGACCCTTTTTTTTTTTTTAATTGCAACTTTTAAGTTTTTAAGTACACACAATTTCCATTTAACACAATTTCTGCCTTGAGAAGTGTAATAAAATGCCAGTAAATATATTTTCTATATCAGAAAATAAGTTTAGGAATCCCAAAGTATATGGGAAGTGCTGGCAAGGCATTTTTTTACTGTTAACTATAGCCCCAAACTTTATTCTTTCCGCATAAACCCTATATAACTCACAACTACCAACGGTACTTGCTGTTTTTTTTATTTAATCAGATACAGAAAAACCACATTCTCTCTCTCTTTTTTTGTACTGTGGAATTTAATGCAAAATAAATTCTCATTTCCAAACCATGCTGGCATTTGGATAATTAAGTTTTCTTATATAACTTTTAAAATGGATTTTTTTTTGCTAGAATGCTTTTGTGATGTTACAAATAATTTTATTATACTAAAAGACAAACTTACATTTTTTGCTATTAGTGGTATCAATTTCAGTGTGAATTTGAAAAGAGAACTCAAATATGATCTGAGTAATACTAGTTTGTTAGGAAAGAAAAAAGCAAATAAATCCATTTGGTCACATTATGACAATTTATTAATAAACTAATGCACTTAGTATGTTCTCTAGAACTGTTCTACATAAAATTAGATGTTTAATACCCTTTGAAGAGTAAATTAGTTCACATAATTAGACAAATAGTATGAAAGCTAAACAGTAATCCAAAGAAGTCCTATTGTCCAAGGTTTAGAAATGTGAATATAGAACACATCCTACCTTGCCAGTCACGGAGATGTTTATTTATAAGCATTTAGCTGAGATTTCTTGCTGGTTGATCAAAAGGTACATAATTTGTGGAATATATGCAAGCAAACTTGAATTTCTGTATTTTCAAAATACTTTGCCTTTGTCTTTTTCTTCATATTTCAAAGAAACTTATCCTTAAAATTTACGACTAACATACATTCAAGTATTAGCAACAGAACTGAATTTGAGGTGATCAAGCATTATCATTTTATTCAGATGACTTCACTGTATTGTTATGAATAAAACCAGGAACAGCGCATCTGTAAGTGTAACTGACATATGAGTAATCACCATCAGTGGCCTGCACTCTGGACAGGAAGGTGGATAGCACATTCCTGAGTGGTGCTGCTAATTTCAGCAATCATTGTATTGAGATACACACCAAACATACCCAGTAAGTTTTGAAATCTAAGAAACTGTTCTAAAGGAGTTTAACTGCAGTTGACTTAATACAGCTTGCATTCGTGTGGGAGGATTAAGGCTCTCTGTGTCCTGAAATGTAGACAAAGGGTCTGCAGACTTGGACTCCACTGGTGGCTTGCATTCAACTGCTCCATGTTCTTGTGTAGCAGGACGATAGGAATAGAGGAAGAGAGGCTGGTGGAGCTGGAGATTCCTTACGTTACAGGCTATGTACTAAGAGGAACAAGAATGCAGACAAATACGCACTTAACAACTGTCTCCCTGCACACCATTCTATCACGTAAGTTCATTGTGATTAAAGAGCTTGGAAGTTTCTTGGAGGAAAAAAAGTATATCGAGGAGTAGAAAGGATGAAATAGTGCACCAACGCAGCAGTTTATGAGATAATCTGATCCTGGGGCATACTGTGTAAATTCCTTGTCCAGAAATATTTTCCCTGATAATAACTGATAAAGAGTTGTTCTCGTCTGGTTAGATTGCCTAAAAATCCAGCAAGTGGAAATTCATTAGATTAATGGACATCTTCTTTGAAAAATGCCGATTATTTATTAGCTACTGACCAAAAAAAAAAAAAAAAAAACCAACAACAACAAAAAAAACCGAGAGAACTTAAATGAGATCACTCTCCTTTTACCCTTTTAGCTAAATACAGCTGCTCTTTGAGAACGGAAGTTCTGATTTGGGGAAGGAGAAGGGTGTGAGGTGCTTTGGGGCAGAGAATCCTTCTGGACTAAGCTTTAATCATGGAGTCCTCTCTGAGGTCCTCAAGTAGGACAGCATGTGGGGACTGGAAAGCCAGGGAAAGAGAATATACAGAATGCCACAGACACACTCTGCCTAGTTTAAATCCTAAACTTTCTAGTTGATCTTAAGGCCAAGTTAAGAAGTTTTCCTTTTTCATATATGAAGGGCCTCATACTATCAGGAAAATACTATTCAATCAGTATGAGTAACTTTCTACAGACAGTACTATATTAACATGATGTTCCGATGAGATGTTGGAAACACCAAGCATCTGTTCTTAAGTTTGTGGGTTGCCTACACATAAGAAATCCCTTTGGGTTAACCAGGGGTCTATCAAAATGTTTTACTATTTGTAATTACTGATGGCAACAAATTACAAAAATTAAAGCTTAGGCATTTCTGGGTCTAACAAAATAGGCTCAAGGTTGATTTTCATGAAATAACTGAAACCATTTTCCTCCACAAAATCACCACCACTACATCTTAATTATCTTACCAATGGTTTCCTGCATTTATTCATGATAACATGTGCTTTAGGATAATAAATTTAGTATTAGTCTATCTGGGCAAACCTGGTGTTTTCCCTTTGAGGAAAAAAAATATATAATATCCTCTTCCTTCCAGAACAACAAAAACTCCAAATTGTGCTATCATTAAATACTAGCAAGAACCATCAACTAGAAAGAAAAGCAATGCAAATTAATTGTTCATGAATCCATTAAAAACCATAATATCTTCAAATTTTATAGATTTGTTTCAGTGGTTAAGCATTTATAGAAGCCCGACCCAAAAAGCTCCCATTCATATCTGCATTTTTTTGCTCTAGCCAAAATGGACATGATGAGGCATCCCCACATGGATTCCTTCTACAAAATGAGGGTATATGGTTTGAAGACTTCCCTTACAATAGGGCTGTCCCTATGACTGTTGAAAATTGGTTTACGCAATTACTGGGAAAATACATGAGCATATCTGTGTCTTTTATAATTTGTCAGTCCTCACTGAGCGATTTAAAATCAAGTTGTTCGTTGCTTAATTCCGTGTTCCTTTCATGAATGGACTGTATATTACCCTTCAGTAACCTCACTGAAACATTAAGTAAGATCAGCTATTTTTAAAAACTACTGATTATGGAAAGACTGAAAGTTATTTTGTGATAATTTTTCACTTTCCAATTTCTACTTACCCTAATGCTATTACTAGAAAAGCTTACATGGAAATAGTATCTCTGTTCGGAAAAGTTCAACACCAAAATCATACCTCTTAGTTTGTCATATTAATTCTGATAAGAAGAAGCATAACAGCACAAATAAGATGACAAGAGGAAAGTAAGTCAGATGATACGGACACAAATTGCGACATGCAAGTACTTCTAGTAATAAAGCAAAAGGAGGAAAGAAAAGGCCAAACTGGGAAATAAAAATCCACAAGATATGATACCAGTCTATTTCTAAGTACTGTTTCCATGTGGCATTAGATGTTTTTTTAATGTCTTTCAATTATTGCAAAAAGACAACTCAAATTAAGGGTATATACTTTTATACATCACACCCAATAAACAGATTTTTGTATATGGAATATATCACTTACATTTTAAAGAGAATACGTATAGTTTCCTTATTGAACACTGAAGTTACAAGTTTTCTAGCCTGAATTGTATAGTTCAGTGCTCAGTAATTAACTTTCTCTCTGAATTAAACAAAATAAAACACACAGCAAATAGTACATTTAGCACATACAAATAGTTCACTTATATTCGCTAAACAAAACTGTAATATCCTCCAGTTTACATTCATGAATTTCTGTCAGTAGTAGTAGTAATAGTAGTAGTAATGGTATTTTCTTCAACATGAAAAGATTCTTTAAAATTCCATCATTTAGAGAAAACAATATATATTACCCAGTGATTCTGAATCATAAATTTAATAATAAGAGTGAATCTGTCAGACTTTTTTTATAAATACGATTAAAAATGTGTTTAGATTTTGTGTTAATCATTAATATAGCTTCCTTTTCAAAATGTCAGTTTATCTCTTTGTATCATTGTCTAAACTTTACTGAAATGCATTTTGCTGTATCATGTGTGCTAAGTCCACTGCAATAAAATTTAAACTATATTGCCATAGGATTCAAGGTAAATTAATATGCTATACTGTAATTCAATTTTGGAAGTCCAAAAAACAACAGTGTAGTGCATTATAAAAGGGACAGATGATTAAATCCAACTGATTAACTTGAAACCCAGCCCACGTGTCACGAAGGTAGTAGCAACACATGTATTTTATTTTCAAAGGCTTAACTATAACCCACTTAGTAGATTACAACACCAACATAAAGCCTCTGTCTAAAAAATTCAATTGCACTACAATTCCATTAGATGTAAAATTTACAGAGGACTTATGGAAACCACTATTTCTAGATGAGGACATTTATGGGTAATATACGTCTGTCTGCACACATAATTTGTGAATTAATTCTGTAAAAACTTTGGCACCAACCATATCAGGAGTTCATATATTAGCACAAATGAATGTAGTCCTTTGGTTGTACACAATAACAATCTTCTACACAATACATTTCTTGTTTGTTTTTCTTTTTAAAAAAGCCTATTCTTCAGGATCTGGTGTTAAAAAATATTGGCATTGCTTGGCATTATGCTATTATATTTGCATCCTGATTATTGGTAATGATTCCCCAAATCATTATTTTATAAGACCAGAAAACTAACAAAGTAACTTTATTTGAAAGGAACTTTACAAGTTAGTGTGCAGAAAAATTGTTAGGACTTCGTAGACACCAATTATATACTTAATTACTTGGACACTACCGCAAAACAATATTGTATGACTACTGTGGACCTGTGTTTTTTTAATCTCATCTCCCTAAAAGAGGAGGTTTAAACAGAATATTCAAGTAATGTAGCAGAATATGATGCTTTTGATATAAGATTAGGCAAAAAGCCACAGTTAATTTTTACTTCATCCAGGATGGCTGAGGAACAACTAGAAATCTTACAGACCAGTTGATGTTCGTTTTTTCATGCTCCGTCGCTGAGCTAAGTTTGAAGCAGCAACAGGCTCAAGGACTGGTTGAAAGGTCTTGTGAGTCAGGGCAGAATATGTGGTGACCACTGCTCCCTAAAATAATGAGAAATAAGACAAACTGAATAACAATATTTGGATGTAAAAAAATTCCATATTACTATTTGTTTATAAAGATTTTATTTATTTGACAGAAATAGTCAAGAGGAACACAAGCAGGGGGAGTGGGAGAGGGAGAAGCAGGCTTCCCGCCGAGCAGGGAGCCCAATGCGAGGCTCGATCCCAGGACCCTGGGATCAGGACCTGAGCCAAAGGCAGATGCTTAACGACTGAGTCACCCAGGTGCCCCCAAATTCCATATTATATCATGAGAGATTTAACTAGAATACAACTTTATTTCTGAGGAAAATAACTGCATATACTTGATCTATGCATTAATGTTCCCTTCATGAATTAATACCTGCTTACTTGTATATTTTTTTATTTCAATGATTATACTTACATATTTTTAAAACATTAAAATGTATTCTTTCTGGCAGCCTTTCATCATGCATATAATTTGTTGTAAACATTTTAAGAATTTTATT
This sequence comes from Martes martes, assembly GCF_963455335.1. NCBI lineage: Eukaryota > Metazoa > Chordata > Mammalia > Carnivora > Mustelidae > Martes > Martes martes. The sequence continues at coordinate 65,993,945 of NC_137897.1, forward strand.
TTTAATAGAAGTTTTTATACTTAAGACATGGAACATAATGTGATGTACATATACATAGTCCAGTGATTATTATAGTCAAATAACATATCTTCTCCTTACATAGTTTTCATTTTTTGTGATGAAAGCATGTGAAATCTACTCCTGTCAAATTTCCAATATTTAATACAGTATTATTAACCATCATCACCATGCTGCACATTAGTTACCTATACTTATTCATCCTACATAACTACAACTTTGAACTTTGACCAATATATCCCCATTTTTCCCTCTTCCCTGCCGCTGGCAACCACTCTTCTACTGTCTGCTTTTATATATTTGACTTTTTAAAAATTACACATCTAAGAGGGAGATATATATATATTTTTTCTTTCTGTGTCTGGGTTATTTCATTTCGCATGTCTTCCAGGGTCATCCACGGTGTTGCAAATGGCAGGATCTCCTTTTTTATCTTTTATTTTTTATTTTTATTTTTTTTAAGATTTTATTTATTTATTTGACAGGCAGAGATCACAAGTAGGCAGAGAGGCATGAAGAGAGAGAGTGGGGAAGCAGGGACCCCGCCGAGCAGAGAGCCTGACATGCGGCTCGATCCCAGGACCCTGAGATCATGACCTGAGCAGAAGGCAGAGGCTTAACCCACTGAGCTACCCAGGCGCCCCAGGGGATCTCCTTTTTTAAAGTTGAATAATATCCCACTGTATATATGTACAGCACTAGTCATTTATCCTCAAAGAGATCTCTGTGCTCCCCTTTTCAGTGCAGCCTTATTCATAACAGCCAAGACAGGGAAAGAACCTAAGTATGTATCAACAGATAAATGCATAAAATACTAAAATCTTAAAAAGTTTCAATGTCTATAAATATGGAAATCTGCGCCAATGGTTATTAATTTAGGAACCAATAACAATATTTTCTTTCCATATGAAACTTGCACTTAGTACACTTCTAGTCCCAGTGTCTCAAGAGCAAGTCAAATACAATCAAAGAATTTTTATTTATCAACAGAAAGGCAATAGGTAGAAAAGAAAAGTAACAAGAATCCATGGTGGGGGCGCCTGGATGGCTCAGTGGGTTAAAGCCTTCAGCTCAGGTCATGATCTCAGGGTCCTGGGATTGAGTGTCACATCGGGCTCTCTGCTCAGCAGGGAGCCTGCTTCCACCTCTACCTACTTGTGATCTCTGTCTGTCAAGTAAATAAATAAAATATTAAAAAAAAAAGAATCCATGGGGGTTATCTAAAAACAAAAATAAAAACAAATCTATGAATATATCTTTGAAAAATAAAGGTATTTAAGGTAATTATATGTGTTATCAGTGAATGGCATACAGGCTTTATTAAGTATTTAGGAGATGCATAAAAGTATGTTTGTTTTACCTTAATGACATCTGATGTATCATTTCTATTTGGCTGATCATTCAGCAAGCGGTCTCTGTGGGTTATCCATGAGTGTTTTAATACTTGTTCTGTAGTGTACCGCTGATGTGGGTCCATATGTAGCATATGGGAGAGCAAATCCTAAATTAAAATGAAAAATACATATATACACATATATGAAACCATATACCAGCAAAGGTTTTAGTAAAATATATTATTTCACATTTTCTTGATATATGAAAGCATCAGTAGCTTTGTGATCTGTTTTGTTTGATGTATATGCAGGGAAAACCACACTTATACTCTGCATAGTTAACTGTCAGAATCTTCAAACAGAGTTTTGATATATGGTAAACTCTTAGCAGTCATTTCTAAATCAGAAGATACCAAATCTGTGGAACTGGAATGTGGTTAGTGAGGGAGGAAGAAAATGTAAAGTAGCAAGGGTTATCCTGGAATGTGCTGAATAGTCGAGGAGAAGAGAGGCATTGATCTTTGCTGGTAAGCTAGGCCCTAAAATACACGGGTATGTGTAGACTCATACAACATAGAAGGGAAGGTCCCATGTTGTTAAAACACTCAATAGCTGAGGGTTTAGGTATAAAACACACAAAAAAGCAAACATAAACCCAAGGTTGGCAGCTGACTGCTAGCATTCTAGTGGTCAGAGTATCATAAGTTTCTTGCAGACTAACTTACTTTAACTTACTTTATCTCTTACGATAACAAGCTGTAAGTATAATACAACTTGATAATAAAACACAATTTTAAATAGAAACTATCTCTACCAAGCATCTTTTAGAAAAAGGAAAAATAAACTCTCCTTAAAAAGCATCATCTAAAAAAAGTCATCATTTGTGAACATTTCATCAGCAGCATAAGCAGTGAAACTAAAGACTCTATGTAGCAACATCAGAATTTGAAGAATAATCAAAGTATGTAGGAGAATAAAACAATAAAAAAACCTACTGGAAAAAGGACAAATATAAAAAAAAATGAATGGGGAAGTAATTTAGAAAACAACATTGAATTACTTCAATAAAACAGACCTAACTGATATTCATAAAAAATGATAAAAGTTCAATAGTCCAAGGACTTCTACCTCTAGCTGAAATAGAATACTAGAGGCTGGATTCACCTACCTGTTTGAAACAACACTCCCCAACATACATACACACACACACCACGCACACGTGCACGTGCACACACACACACACACCATAAAATATAGGAAACAACAGTTTTTCAGAGATCAGATATTAAGCAACACAGACAAATGATCCCTAAGAGATGGGAAACAAATCAAGTAAGCCTTATGATTGCCCAAACTTACTACCTTGAGTGTTTTCAGGCTTTTGTATAGATAACAGAAACCCAGGCAGTGCCTGGTAGCTTCCTTGAGTGGTTGAGACAGAACTAAGAGTCAGGGAAGACCAAGGCAGAGTTAGCAGGATGGACTACTAGAGTGGTGAAAGGAGCAGAGAGAATACTACAGAGACCTGTAGAGGGTTTTCCTCAATTATTCAGCAGATTATTGATAAGCCAACATCTGTGGGAAAAACTATTTGAAAGGATTAGAGGGAAATCAGAACTCATCAGGGCTGACAATATTACCAGTTCTCACAAGCCAGACTGGAAAAATCTCCTAATTCATGGAGTATTTCGTAGAGTACTTGGAAGTAACTTGCCTGACTACTGTGTAGCTCTAAACACTGCTCTGGTCCTGCCTAAGAAAGATTCAAAGGGAGACCCCAAATTTTCAGATTGTTTCACCTAACTTAATTGTGCCCCAGAATAAAGCTGAAGAATCTGTATAAGAATACAAAAGTGTCCAGCATACATTAAGGTAAAATTCACTATGTCTGACTTCTTATCAAAAATTGTCAGGCATACAAAAGAGAAGAAAAATAACATACGAGAAGAAACCAACCAATCAAAATTGGCCCATGATTGATACATATGTTAGAATTAGCAGATAAGGACATTAAAACAGTTATTATAACTCCATGTCATATATTAAAAAATAGAGACATAGAAGATATAAAAAGTCACAAATCAAATTTCTAGAGATAAAAACTAAAATGTGAGACAAAAAAATAAAATGAATGAAAATTTGATATCAAAAAGGAACTCGGCATAAAACAAACAAAAGAACAGAGCTGTGAGATAACTTCAAGCAGCATAATACACAAATGCAATAGATGTCCCAAAAGGAAAGAAAGGAAGAAAAACTATGTGAGAGAATAATGTTTCGAAAATTTCCAAATTTTACAAAAACCATAAGCCTATAGATCTAAAAAGCTCAGTGAGGCCCAAGTACAAGAAAAATAAAGAAAATTATATCAAGGACACCAAACCATGTTTCTCAAAATCCAAGGCAGAGAAAACTTTAAAAGCAAATAGAGATTTAAAAAAAAAAAGACATGTTACATATAGTGAAAAGAGAGATCAGAATGATAGAAGATTTCAGAAAAAAAAATCAGGGTGTCTGGGTGGCTTAGTTCGTTAAGCGGCTGCCTTCGGCTTGGGTCAAGATCCCAGGGTCCTGGGATCAAGCCCCATGTCGGGTTCCCTGCTCGAGGAGAACCTGCTTCTCCTTCTCCCTCCACCTGCTGCTCTGCCTACTTGTATTCTCTCTCTGTCAAATAAATAAGTAAAAATCTTTAAAAAAAAAATCAAATAACAAGACAACAGAACTCCTGAACAACCAAAGGGTCAAAGAAAAAGATCAAGTGGTAAATTAAAATAAACCAAGACAGAAATAAAACATGCCAAAACTTATGGAATGCAGCAAAAACAGGTCTAAGAAGGAAAGTTTATAGCAATGAATGCCTACAGTAAGAAAAAAAAAATCTCAAAAAAAGAAAAAGGAAACAAGAAAGCTCTCAAATAACTCAACCTTATACTTCAAGGAACTAGAAGGAAAAAAAAAAAAAAAAAACAAAGCCCCAGAGCAGGAGGAAGGACATAATAAAGCAGAAATCAATGAAATACAGAGCAGAAAAACAACAGAAAAGATCCACACAACTAAGAGCTGGCTTTTAGAAAAGATAAATAAAACTGACAAACTTTTTAGGTAGACTAAGAAAAAAAGAAGACTCAAATTAAATACAAAATTAAAGAGGAGACATTACAAATGATGCCAGAGAAATAAAAAGGATCACGAGAGTACTACGAAAATTTATGTCAATAAACTGGATGACCTAAAAGAAATACATATATTCCTAGGTATACATATCCTACCAAAAGTGAAGAAAAAGAAGACCAGGTAATGTGTAAGGAGACTGAAGCAGTCATCAAGAATCTCCTAACATAGAAAATCCCAAACAGATGGCTTCACTGGTGAATATACCGAACATTTAAGAAAATTAATGCTTACCCTTCTAAAACTCTTAAAAAAATTGAAGAGGAGGAAACATTCCCAAACTCGTTTTATGAGGACAGCAGTACCCAATATTAAACCCATATGAAAGCACTACAAGGAAAGAAAATACAGGCTGCTATCATTGATGACCATACATGCAAAAATTCTCAACAAAATAGTTGCTAACCAAATTCAACAGCACATTAAAAAGAACACACAACATGACCAAGTAGGATTTATCCCTGGGTTGTAAGGGTGGTTCAATATTCTCAAATCAATCAACATGATACACCACATTAATAAAAAGAAAGGCTAAGAACCACATGATCATTTCAGTAGATGCAGAAAAAGCATCTGGCAAAGTGCAACATCCATTCATGATAAAAACCTTCAACAAGGTAGGGTTAGACAGAACATACCAAATCCAATGAAGGTTTTTTTTTTTTTAATTTCCCAGCACCAAACCCAATAAAGGTTACATACTAAAAATGTACAGCTAGTATCATCCTCAATGGGGAAAAATTCCAAGTTGTTACTCTACAGACAGGACAAGACAGGGACGTCCACTCTCATCACTGCTATTTAACAGTTACTGAAGTCCTAGCCACAGGAGTCAGGAAAAAATGAAATGCAAATCATCCAGATCTGCAAGGAAGAAGTCAAACTTTCACTAAATGCTGATGACATGATACTATATATAGAAAACCTAAAAGACTCCACCAAAAAATTGCTAGAACTGGCAAATTATGTATAGTCACAAAATACAAATCAACAGAGAGAAAACTGTTGCTTTTCTATACATAAATAATGAAATAACAGAAGTAGAAATCAAGGAGTTGATTCCATTTACAATTGCACCAAAAGCCGTAAGATACCTAGGAATAAACCTAACCAAAGAAGTGAAAAACCTGCACTCTGAAAACTATGAAACACTGATGAAAGAAATTGAAGATGAAACCTACTTTGTTGAGGGTTTTAATCATGAATGAATGTTCTACTTTGTCAAATTTTTTTTCTGCATCTACTGAAAGGATCATATGGATCTTATCCTTTCTTTTGTTAATGTGGTGTCTCATACTGATTGATTTGTGAATACTGAACCATGCTTACAACCCAGGAAAAAAGTCCCATTTGATCATGAGGCATGATTCTTTTAATGTACTATTGGATTTGATTTGCTAGCATTTTGTTTGCAATTTTTGCATACATTTTCATCAGGGATACTGGCCTATAGTTTTCTTTTTTTAGTGGAGTGTTTATCTGGTACTGGTGTCAGGGTAATGCTGGCTTCATAGAACGCATTTGTTAAATTTTCATTCCATTTCTAATTTTTGGAATAGTTTGAGGGGAAAAGGTATTATCTCTTCTTTAAATTTTTGGTACAATTCATGTGTGAATTCCCCTAGTCTTGGACTTGTGTTGGGAGATTTTTGATGACTGCCTGAATTTCTTTGCTGCTTATCAGTCTCTTTAAGTTTTCTATTTCTTCCTGTTTCAGTTTTGGTAGTTTATTTTTCCAGGAATTTATCCATCCATTTCTTCCAGGTTGTCCAATTTTTTGGCATACAATTTTTCATACTCTTCTCTTAAATTATTTGTATTTCTGTGGTGTTGGTTGTTATCACTCTTCTCTCATTTGTGAATTTATTCATTAGGGCCCTTCCTCTTCTCTTTTTGTTAAGTTTGGCTAGGGGTTTTTTCCAATTTCATTACTTTTTTCAAAGAATCAGGTCCTGATTTCATTAATCTGTTCTACTGGTTTTTTGTTTTTCATTTCTATATGATTTATTTCTGCTCTAATTTTTATTATTTCCCATCTTCTTCTGGCTAAGGCTTTTTTCTTGTTCTTTCTCTAGGTAAGGTTATGGGTTTTTTTTAAGATTTTATCTATTTATTTGACAGACAGAGATCACAAGTAGGCAGAGAGGCAGGCAGAGAGATAGGAGAAGGCAGGCTCCCTGTGGAGCAGAGAGCCCAACGTGGGGCTCGATCCCAGGTCCCTGAGATCATGACCTCAGCCGAAGGCAGAGGCTTTAACCCACTGAGCCACCCAGGAGCCCCGGTTATGATGTTTATTTTGGATTTTTCTTACTTTTTTATATAGGCATGTATTGCTCTATACTTCCTGCTTTGACTACTTTTGCTGCATTTCACAGGTTTTCAACTGTTGTGTTTTCATTTTCATTTGTTTCTATTTATTTATTTTTTATTTTTCTTTGACTTCCTGGTTTACCCATTCATTGTTTAGTAGCATGTTGTTTAACCTCCACGTGTTTGTGGTTTTTTCATATTATTTTTTTCTGGTTAACTCCAAGTTTCTTTTCACTGTAGTCTGAAAATGTGCATGGCATGATCCAAAGCTTTCTGTATTTTTTCTGGATTGAGACCTAGTATGTAACATATTCTGGAAAATGTTGCACATACATTTGAAGAGAATTTGTACTCTGCTGCTTTCGGACGAAATGTTCTCAATGCACCTGTTAAGTCCATTAGTTCCAGGGTGTCATTCAGAGTCATTGTTTCAATGTTGATTTTCGGCTTAGATGCTCTGTCCATTGCTTTAAGTGGAGTGTTAAAGTCCCCTACTATTATTATCAAGAAGTTCCTTTATTTTTGTTATCAAGTATTTTATATATTTGAATGTCCTCAATTTGGGGGGCAAAAATATCTACAATTGTTAGATCTTCTTGTTGGACAGTCACTATGTTGATACAGTGCCCTTCTTCATCTCTTGTTACAGTCTTTGGTTTAAATTCTGGTTTGTCTGATATAGGTATGGCTATTCCAGCTTTCTTTTGGTGTCCATTTACAATGGTAAATGGGTCTCTATCCCCTCACTTTCAATCTGTAGGTGTCTTTCAGTCTAAAATGTGTCTCTTTCAGGCAGCATGTTGATGGGTCTTGTTTTGTTTTTTTTTTAATCCATTCTGATACACTATGTCTTTTGGTTGGAGCATTTGATCTACTTACACTCAAAGTAATTATTGATAGATATGTATTTAGTGCCATTTTATCACTTGTTTCATCATTGTTTCTGGAGATTTTCTCTGTTCCTGCCTAGTCTTTTTCACTTTTGATCCTTCGCTTCCACGCAGAGTCCCCTTTAGTATCTCTTGGAGGGCTGGTTTAGTAGTCACAAACTCCTTTCATTTTTGTTTGTCTGGGAAACTATCTCTCCTCCTATTCTGAATGATAGCTTGCTGAAGATAGTATTCTTGCCTGTAGATTTCTACCATTCAGCACATGAATTTATCTTGCTTGCCAACTTTCCATTGAAAGATCTGCAGCTAACCTGTAGTGCCTTCCTTTGTAAGTTAGGGATTTCTGCCTTCTGCCTGTAGGATTTTTTTCTTTGTTGCTTTATTTTGGAAATTAAGCATGATATGTTTTGGTCTTGGTCTGCTTTTGTTGATTTTGATGGGATTTCTCTGTGCCTCTTAGATTTGCATGTCTATTTTCTTCCCCAGATTAGGGAAGTTTTCAGCTATTATTAATGAAATAAATTTTCTGTCCCCTTTTCTCTCTCTTCTTCTTCTGGGACTCCTATAATATGAGTGTTATTATATTTGATGGATTCAATGAGGTCCCTAAGTCTATTCTCGTGTTCCACGATTCTTTGTTCTCTCTTTTGCTCAGCTTCATTATTTTCCACTACTTTTTCTTCTGTATCACTTTTTGTTCCTCTGCCTCTTCCTTCATTGTGTTCATTGCATCCAGTCTGTTTCAAATATCATTTATAGCATTTTTCATTTATTTTTTAAATCTCTTTTATCTATCTGGTAAGGGTCTCCCTGAAGTCTTACATTCTTTTCTCAAACTCAGCAAGTATCTTTATGATTGTTGCTTTAAATTCTCCATTGGGCATATTACTTATATCAGTTTTGCTTTGATATCTGGCTGTGACCTTATCTTGTTTCATTTGAGATGAATTCCTCTGTCTTGGCATTCTGTCTAAATCTCTGTCTTCTGTGTGTTAGAAGAGCCTGTTATATGTCCTGCTCCTGGGATTAGCTTTACACTGAGGAGGTCTTATAGTGTCCAAGGTCTGGTGCTGCAGAGACTGTCTCTAGTGTGCGTTGCAGGCACAGTGCTGCTCTGTTCTGGCTGTTTTATCCTTCAGGCCAGTCATCTGAAGAGTCTCTCCTTGTGTGTAGTGGGCAATGTTTGGTCCTTGGGCAGAGCTGAACTTTACTTAATACAAGCATTTATAGAAGAAATTTTACTCTAATATCTTCTTTTGCTATATCCCACAAGTTTGGAATATTGTGTCTTCTTTTTCTTTTGTTTAAAGAAATATGGTTTTCTGTTTTATTTCTTAATATACCATTGCTTGTGCAGTAGTGTGTTATTTAATATTTACATATTAAATATTTAATACTTACATTGTAGATTTTCCAGCTTGGTTTTATTGTTGATCTTTAGTTTTGTACCATTGTGGTTAGAATATAACTTGGTAAGATTTCAGCCATCTTAAATTTATAATATTTGTTCTGTCTCTCTTTACATGATTTAATAAGGGGATTTTTCTGTACTTGAAGAAAATGTGTATTCTACTTTTCTTAGATGGAAGGTTTTATCCATATCTTTTAGAACAACTTACGGTGAAGTATGCGTCAAGTAAAAAATGTTTTTGTTGAAAAAAAAAGTAACTGAAGGTACTCATTTAAAACAAAGTATATCAGAGTGGAAATGAGTTGGGGGATGGGTGAAACAGGCATTAAAAGTACACATATAATGATGAACACTGAGTAATGATGTATAGCAGTACTGAAGCACTATATTGTACACCCGAAACTAAGATAACACTGTTAACTATCCTGGACTTAAAACAAAAACAAAAACAAAAATTTAACAAAAAATAAAGAAATATGCTTGGCAAAAAAATAAAATAAAACAAAATAAAAGCTATGGTACTAAAGTTCTAGAAGAATTTCATTATAATTTTTTTAAGTGTTAAACTGTTCTGCAATATAGATCAGGTAAAGGTAAGTTTTAGTATACTTAAACTTCATATTATGTAAAAAACTGTAGGAATAAGAACACCTTTACTGTTATTATTTATTTTATTTTTTAAAGATTTTTTAAAGATTTATTTATTTGACAGGGGGAGAGATCACAGGTAGGCAGAGAGGCAGGCAGAGAGAGAGGGGGAAGCAGGCTCCCCACTGAGCAGAGAGCCCCATGCGGGCTCGATCCCAGGACCCCGAGATCATGACCTGAGCCGAAGGCAGAGGCTTAACCCACTGAGCCACCCAGGCGCCCCCTTTGCTGTTACTATTAAAGATTTATAGACCTCTATTTGATTCTCCTCACATAAGGCAAGCTAATAAAGCCTTTCTTTCTCTAGAAAATCTTCTCTAATGTGTAGTAGAATGAAAAGAATGCTGGACTGAAAATCAACTACAGCTCTGTCATTTGTTGGTTTGTGACCATGGGTAAGATAAATTCTACACACCTTGGTTTATCTAACTACACAATGACGGACCAGGTCCCTTCTAGCTCCAGAAATCTATGACTTATAAATACATACACAAAGGTTCTTATACTTAAAGAACATTCAAGCCAAAATGAAAAATAAATATTTATGTAAAACTTGGCCACTTATTGAAAATTTACAGTCATTCATAATAGGACAATATTTATCTTTGTATATGGACAGAAGAATCTTACTGTGTAAGTTAACAATGGAAGATGTATCTGAAGAAAAGATTAGTTTTTGAAAAAGTATTCAATTAGGTATTTATTATGCTAAGTGTGTTAGGAAATGTAAAAAATGAGTATGACATTTAAACACTGAGGAGGAGGAATAAAAATGCACACAAATACAGACAAAGGAGAATGTGTTAAGTGCTCTAATAAAGTACATACAATATAGTAATGGGAACACAGTAGAAGAGAAGTAGAACTTACTTTTTTTATAGGAGGCAAGGGAAGAGGTCATAAATAGTTGTCCCATAAGAAATTCTACTGGTCGGGGCAACTGGGTGGCTCAGTGGGTTATAAAGCCTCTGCCTTCAGCTCAGGTCACAATCCCAGGGTCCTAGGATCAAGCCCTGCATCAGGCTCTCTGCTCAGTGGGGAGCCCACTTCCCCCACCCCTCTGCCTGCCTCTCTGCCTATTTGTGATCGCTGTCTGTCAAATAAATAAATAAAATCTTTTAAAAAAAAAAAGAAATTCTACTGGTCAGTTCTTCGTTGGTTAAAGGTCTATGTACTTGAAATAAGTAACACATTGTTAACTTAAAATACTAGAAAATTTAAATAGAACAGTCTTCTAATTAATCAGGTATTACTGTGTTTATATGGGGTGACACCACAGGCTTTTAATTACTCTTGCCTCTTCTACCTTTGCTTTGTTTACAAGATACTTGTCTTCCCTGTTTCACAAAAGGGAAGCAGTAAAATGCCAGTGTTCTTGAAGCCTGCAGTTTGGAGGTGAGGACTTAGCTGAAACTGTTGTAGCAATAAAACACACAAAACTATCATACTTCAACGCCCCCCCCCACCGCCCCATTTAACTGAATGAACAAAGTTTATGAACTCTGCATGGACAGGAGGCAGACAGAATCATCGTCTATATAGTTCTGTCAGTGGCATTCACCAATAGCCAGAGCATTTAAAGGAAAAAAAAGTAGCTTGTAATGAACTGCAATTAAGTAAAGCAACTGTCAAGAGATCATAGCAAGCCAAACCATGAGACTCTTAACTCTGGGGAAATAAAAACTGAGGGTTGTGGAAAGGTAGGTGGTGGGGGGGATGGGGTAACTGGGTGATGGACATTAAGGAGGGCATGTAATCTGATGAGCACTGGGTGTTATATGCAACTAATGAATCACTAAACACTACACCAAAAACTAATGATGCCAACTACATGCTGGCTAACTGAATTTAAATTAAAAAAAAAAAAAAAAGAAAAGAGATGATAGCAGATGCCACAACTCCCACAACTGAGGTGTACTGGTTTAAGGAGTTATAGGCAACTGAACAATAGTCTACCTTTATCACTAATTTAAAACAAACAAAGATAAATCAAACTGTTAAAATGTACAAGAGATAGGGTTTTTTAGAAGGTTCACATAGTTCTTTGCTCAGCATTTGCCACCATTTTCAGAAGTTTCAAAGATAGAACTAAAGTGACTTGATCCATAAAAAGGGAATACATGAAAGATCTTGTGAAATATTTCAATATCCCCCAATATCTTTTCCTGTGTTAATTACTCCAGAATATCACATTAAAAGAGGAGGTGAGAAAAAAACTTAATTTTAATATGTATTATTATTTTTCTTTTTTTTTTTAAGGGGGAGTGAGAGAGGGAGAAACAGGCTTCCCGCTGAGCAGGGAGTCCAATGTGGGGCTGGATCCCAGGACCCTGGGACCATGACCTGAGCTGAAGGCAGACGCTTAACAGAATGAGCCACCCAGGTACCCTTGTATTATTACTTCTTAAGCACTAGACAGACTCAAACATAAAACACACAGAACATGGAAAACTGAAATCTAAGCATAATTGTCATATGAATCTTTATTTCAGCATTACATTCACTGCTTAGTTATTTTTTAAAAGAAATGCAAGAGGATCATATCTATAGCTTTAAACATTGGAATTACTCCTTGGGAAAATGCATTTTCTGACACACAAACTGGCTGACTAGAACATACATGTATTTAATGAATAATACTAGTAGTTTCAATCACTTTACATGGAGAAATATGACAAATTATAAATAAACCAAGCTGCAAAGAAATGGAATTTTGGAGAATTCAGTCCCCAAACTTTATGGATGAGAAAACTGAAGCAGCTAGTCAACAGATCAAAAACCCATAGTATTCTTGGCTTCCAATCAGGTGTTTTCTCTACTATACCACACAGTACATTTGTGTCATAGCTAAGATCCAAACAGAATCCCTTCTGTGTTTTTCTAATGTTTATAAGGCAATTACAATCAAATCCCTGATTTACTTACTCTATAACAATTAGGATATGAGATTTACTCCATAATGTACTCTACAGATAAGCTACTATTCTTGAGACAGTTATGTTTTATAATCAGCAAATATTAAATATAAGCAATTCCTTTAGTCTTAAATTGTTTTTTACTTCAAACTGCAGCTTAAAAGCTTCAGGACCCTATAAGCCACATGCTGACAACCTTTGGATTTTTGTCTTAAAACTCAAAATTTTTAAATTATTAATGTTAAGAGTTCATAGTCAAGATTCGATCATTGTTTTTTTCCCTAAATTAAATAAGGTCAGTTACACTGAAACTCTACTGCCTACTATGGCAGCCACTAGCCAGCCATATGTGGCTATTAATTCTTTTAAAATGTGGGTAGTACAACTTGTGATGAGTATAGCATAATGTAGAAATTTATTGAATCACTATGCTGCATACCTGAAAATAATGTAACATTGTGTGTCAACTACACACAAATAAAAAAATTAATGACAAAGAAAAATATTTTTTAAACATGTGGGTAGTCCAAATTTACATGGCTTCTAAGTATAAACTACACACCAGGTTCTGAAGACTTAGTATAAAAAAAGAATATATAATATCTTACTAATTTTTGTATAGTGGTTAGATATTGAAGTGATAAATTATGGATATACCAGGTTAAATAAAACATTCTTAAAATTAATTTCACCATGGGGCGCCTGGGTGGCTCAGTGGGTTAAGCCTCTGCCTTCGGCTCAGGTCATGATCTCAGGGTCCTGGGATCGAGCCTCGCAGCGGGCTCTCTGCTCAGCAGGGAGCCTGCTTCTCCGTCTCTCTCTGCCTGCCTCTCTGCCTACTTGTGATCTCTCTCTCTGTGTCAAATAAATAAATAAAATCTTTAAAAAAATTAATTTCAACTGGTTTTTTTTGTCTTTTTATTGTGGCTACCAGAAATTTTTAAAATACATATGTGGCTTACATTATATTTCCATTGGACAGCTCTAAGTTATCGATAATAAATATCTAGGCATTACTGATAAAAAGTTTATATATTCTCAAAGAATAAGTTAGCATTAAAAACTGCCTGCATAGGGAACCTGGGTGGCTCAGTGGGTTAAGGCCTCTGCTTTCGGCTCAGGTCATGATCCCAGGGTCCTGGGATCGAGTCCCGCATCGGCTCTCTGCTTGGAGGGGAGCCTGCTTCCTCCTCTCTCTCTGCCTGCCTCTCTGCCTACTTGTGATCTGTCTGTCAAATAAATAAATAAAATCTTTAAAAAAAACCTGCCTGCATAATCACGAGTCAATGTCTGTGCTAAAGAAGAAATGAGGTGTAAAAATACACTAAATGCAGAAATCAGTTCTAATTGGCTTTAAGTATGTATTTTTCCCTAGTAGTTTTATATTTTTAGCTTTGGTTAATACTGAAAATAGTTTATATTTCTTGAACGCATATGAACTGATATGAGAGAAATATTGCCCAGAAGCTTGGCAGAAAAAAAAGTCAGCCTTCATCTTGTTCAGTCCACATATAAATGTGAGTTGACTTAAAAACAAATACTGACATATAACACCATCAGATACTCTGCAAATACAGACTAGGCTATAACGTAAAGATTTCAGCAATTTAACAAGGATGCAACAAAACCAAAGATATTTATGATTTATACCTTTGCTCCATCTGAAATATTGTCCCAGTTTCCACCAGTCAATGAGAACTTGCCATTGCCTATACGTAGCAGTATCTCTTCAGGAGTATCATTGGGGCCATTAGCAAATGGAGTATAGCTATTAATAAAATAGATTTTAATAGACATTAGGGTCTAACATACAAATTAAATCTAACTGAAAGTAAAGAGTATAAGACAACATCCAGATATTTACTATAGCAAATGAAGAGTATCATCTAATATTTTCCTTTACTCTTCATCTAAAATTTTATATTTCAATGAACTTAATTCTAATTATTTAACAGAGAGTCTTGCCTACATCATTATTTTTTCCCTTTTTTTAAATATATTATTTATTTATTTATTTGACAGACAGAGATCACAAGTAGGCAGAGAGGCAGGCAGAGGGAGAGGAAGCAGGCTCCCTGCCAAGCAGAGAGCCCGATGTGGGACTCGATCCCAGGACCCTGGGATCATGACCTGAGCCGAAAGCAGAGGCTTTAACCCACTGAGCCACCCAGGATCCCTATTTTTTCCCTTTGATTAGTTAATCAGTATAAAATAAAATAAAGGCAGCATTTCATGTAAAGCTATAGGCTTAAAATTGGACCAGAATAAAAAATGTAAATTTTGTATTCTCCCAGGCATAAGTTAGCAAACCAAATATACCTACTATGAAGAAACTATCAATTTTATATATTTAGAATGTATTTATTGATTAGTTCAAATTTTATCATTAGCATTTAATCAGTATTATCCATGGGAACAGGTTAACAATATTTTAATTAATGTCTATAAACAATTGGCTAAATATTTATATCAATATGACAAGAAACCTCTATAGTTGAAGACAAATAGACTGTATAAAATTAAAGTAGTTTAAAAATTAATTATGGAGTAACGAAAGTTATCAGCTTTGCATCATTCTAACAGGTGGAATTGAAAATGATATTCAAATTTGGGAATAGAAAGACTTATGGTTGAGAAGTATGAGGAAGGGTGCCTGGGTGGCTCAGTGGGTTAAAGCCTCTGCCTTTGGCTCAGGGTCCTGGAATCGGGCCCCACATCGGGCTCTCTGATAGGCAGGGAGCCTGCTTCCCCTTCTCTCCCTCTGCCTGCCTCTCTGCCTACTTGTGATCTGTCAAATAAATAAATAAAATCTTAAAAAAAAAGAAGTATGAGGAAGATATCTTAATATGCTAATGCCTTAATTCTCTTATGCAACAATTAAGTAGAGATAACACTAAACACCTATACATACACCCACACACAAAATCCTTTTTTATTAGTCACAAAGTAAATATGTGAAAGCAGCAATCTAGAAATGGTAGCCCATGGTTTGAAAACAATAGGGCTAACCTAAATTCATATACAAATTTTAACTATTCTTAGTTTTAATATTTCCTATAGTCTATAACTAAATATTTTGTATAAGTATATGATATATCTGAAAGTATTTGGAATATACTGATATATGTAATTACCACCAAGTCAATAAATAATTCAGTCATAATATTCACATTTATAATGCTCCTGTTACGTCAAGAGTATTTAAATTATACTAAATGGCTTCTTTAAAAAGTCACACCTAAGTATCACATATAATGCATTATAATGCTTCAAATTCTAGTCTATGCAACAGACTGCTAAACCTAGTCTTTTTCTACAGCCATAAATGTTTATTGCTAAATAAAAGTGCTACTCATTAAGAGTAAAACAGCTCTTATATTATTTGTAAATTACCAACATTAACATAATCCAATTATTATTTTCTTTTTAGTATTTATCTTTTTAAGAGAAGGCTGCTCTGTATGTTTCTGTAGTTTAGTATTCTGTTGCTATTTATATTCTTTATAAAGCTCAGTCAGGAGAGCCAGAATTCAAATACTTCAAAAAATTTTAAATCAGTATCAACAAGCTCAGTGGGCAAGTACCCACTGAAGGAAGAAATTATTTTATGTTCAAGTAAACATTTTCAAACCTTAATGCATTGAAAGTAAAACATCAAAAAAGTATGTGCTTTTATTTTTAAAAGTTTTAGTGCTAGCTGAAAATTCTTTTAATTTATATGTCTGACTAGAGCCTCATCAAACACTTTATGTTTTCACATTTTATAAATAAACAATAGATGATATTTTAAAATGTTGGTAGAATTTTATTAAGGCTATTTTCATCTGTCTATTTTTATTACAGATAAAGATATATAGATGAAATTCAAATTACAATGTGTATTATTTTGAATATATAAGTTTCTTACCCAGCCAGCATCGTGTAAAAAAGAACACCCAGGCTCCAAATATCACAAGCAGCATCATAGCCCTGTTGCATAAGAACCTGAGAAAGAAATACACATTATGTGGTATTACTTAGTATAAACTCAGTTTTATTATCCAAAAGACAGTTGTTGTATTTCCAATAATCTCATAACTGCTCACAATGTAAAAGTTTAGATCATTTAAATCTTTTCAGTAATAGATTCATGTAATGTCAAAGGCAAAGTCATTTACAATTAGCAAGCATTGAGTAAACGTCCATTAATAAGGTGACTGAGTAATATGGGTCATTAAAAAAAAACAAAACCCAAAACTTCGAAGATATAATCCCTGACCCCAGTGAGTTTTCACTCCTCCTCTTAGAAAAACCAGACACAGACATCAGAATTTAAGATGAATATTGTACAGAGAACCTAATGTGTACTATACAGAATGATGTCTTTTCATCCTGACACTGACTCTTTGAAGTAGATATTACTATTTCTATTTTGAAGACATGGAAACTAAGGCAAATATAATACAATTTGCCCAACAAAACTAGTAAGTAGTAGAGACTGTGTTTTGAATATCTATGATAACTGCCTCCTTACTAAGCGAAAGATGGTAAGATAATATATGCTCTCATTGAAGCAAGATGAATTTATATTTTACATCCAAGCCTAGTATGTTTTGGGAAGAGCATTATACATCTGGATCACAAAAATACATTTGATACATTCTGAACGGTTTCATTAATTTTTCATGCAATAGTTTAGGTAGCTGTTCTATGTCTTGGAGCCAGTGATAAATGATATCTAGTCATATATTTATTGTATATTCATGTGAGTTTTCTCTATGAAGTTAATAGTTTGTTAAAAAAATAAAGAGATGACATGGATTGTA
Organism: Martes martes; assembly: GCF_963455335.1. Taxonomy (NCBI): domain Eukaryota; kingdom Metazoa; phylum Chordata; class Mammalia; order Carnivora; family Mustelidae; genus Martes; species Martes martes. Next base: position 66,011,447 of record NC_137897.1, read on the forward strand.
AGAACAAATACTATAATAATCTCTATACTATGCAAAGCAATCTATACACTTAATGCAATCACTTAATACAATTGAAACACCACCAGCACTTTTCACAGAGATAGAAAAAACAATCCTAAAATTTGTATGGAACCAGAAAAGACCCCGAATAGCTAAGGAAATGTTGAAAAAGAAAAACAAAGTTGGTGGCATCACGTTACCTGATTTCAAACTTTATTACAAAGCTGTGATTACCAAGACAGCATGGTACTGGCACAAAAACAGAAACATAGACCAATGGAACAGAATAGAGAGCCCAATATAGACTCTCAACTTTGTGGTCAACTAGTCTTCAACAAAGCGGGAAAAAATATCCAGTGGAAGAAAGACAGTCTCTTCAATAAGTGGTGCTGGGAAAATTGGACAGCTATATACAGAAGAATGATACTCGACCATTCTCTTACACCATACACAAGGATAAACTCAAAATGGATCAAAGACCTCAATGTGAGACAGGAATCCATCAAAATCCTAGAGGAGAACATAGGCAGTAACCTCTTCCACATCGGCCACAGCAACTTCTTTGGAAGTTTGGACACGTCTCCAAAGGCATGGGAAACAAAAGCAAAAATGAACTTTTGGGACTTCATCAAGATAAAAAGCTTCTGCACAGCAAAGGAAATAGTCAACAAAACAAAGAGGCAACCCACAGAATGGGAGAAAATATTTGCAAATGACACTACAGACAAAGGGCTGATATCCAAGATCTATAAAGAACTCCTCAAACTCAACACCCAAAAACCAGATAATCAAGTCAAAAAATGGGCAGAAGACATGAGTAGACACTTCTTCAAAGAAGACATACAAATGGCTATCAGACACATGAAAAAGTGTTCATCATTAGCCATCAGGGAAACTGAAATCAAAACCGCATTGAGGTTATCATCTTACACCAGTTAGAACGGCAAAAATTGACACGGCAAGAAACAACAAATGTTGGAGAAGTTGTGGAGAAAGGGAAACCCTCTTACACTGTTGGTTGGAATGCAAGTTGGTAAAGCCACTTTGGAAAACAATGTGGAGGTTCCTCAAAAAATTAAAAATAGAGCTACCCTATGACCCTGCAATTGTACTACTGGGTATTTACCCCAAAGATACAGATGCAGTGAAAAGAAGGGCCATATGCACCCCAATGTTCATAGCAGCAATGGCCACAGTTGCCAAAATGTGGAAAGAGCCAAGATGTCCTTCAACAGATGAATGGATAAAGAAGATATGGTCCATATACACAATGGAATATTACTCAGCCATCAGAAAGAATGAATACCCAGCTTTTGCATCAACGTGGAAGGAACCAGAGGGGATTATGCTGAGTGAAAGAAGTCAAACAGGGAAAGTCAATTATCATATGGTTTCGCTTACTTGTGGAGCATAAGGAATAGCAAGGAGGACATTAGGAGAAGGGAAAAAGGAAGGGGGAGAAATTGGAGTGGGAGACAAACCATGAGAGGCTATGGACTCTGGGAAACAAACTGAGGGTTTTAGAAGGGAGGGGGTTGTGGGGATGGGTGAGCCTGGTGATGCGTATTAAGGAGGGCATGGATTGCATGGAGCACTGGGTGTTATACGCAAACAATGAATCATGGAACACTACATCAAAAATTAATGATGTATTGGATGGTGACTAACATAACACAATAAAATACAAAACAATATTATTCTAATATATAATTGTTAAAATACAGATTTATTGATATTTAAATATGAATATCTTGCTATATCTGATGTGAATTATTATCCTGAAAGGGATAGTATTTGACATAAAAAAATCAGAAAACATGCATATGAGATAGGAATTTATCCTCAAATTATTTTACTGCTCTTCTCTGACTTGGAAAATTTAAGTTTTCAAACATGAGGATTTCTGTGTATTTTGTTTTGTGCTGAACATATGGTAACTCATACGGGTTAGCATTATTCATAACATAAAAGAACAGTTACTAGTTTACAAAGACATTATATGGCCAGTGCCATCCCTGATTCAGTTTTTAAAATTTATTTTAGAGAGAGAGGAGGGGGAGAGGCAAAGGGAGAGAGAGTCTTAGGCAGACTCCCTACTGAGCTAGGGCCTGACTTGGGGCTCAATGCCACGACCCTGAGATTACGACCCCAGCTGAAACCAAGAGCTGGATGCCCAACCGACTACGCCACCCGGGCAGCCCCCAATTCATTTCTGATCAACCATACTTTCACTCCTGTGGGAGTTGCTACTGTCAAAGCTCCCATCCCCAGTATCAGAACTGACAAATGTGAAATCTATACCCCTTACCTCCCCAAACTCACTTTTCCTAACTCTTCCCTGTAAGATCTACATATAAATGTTATTTTCCAAGAAAAATCCCCCTGCTTATAAAAATCCCTATGAAGCTGTTTTCTCCAGGAATTAGATCTTAAAGACAATTGATGGCACTGCCTTTATACATCATGTATAATGTTAAACAATATAAATTACCTCTTGCTCAGCCCAAACTGAAATACCTGAAAATCTATCCTGGCTTTATTAAAAAGTGAATGCTAGGACTTGAAAAACTTATTTAAAGTATTTTGAGCTTCAACTTTTTCACTTAGAACATTTAATATGTTATAGATAGGGTTATCTCTATTTGCCCTCCCAGCTCTAAAAGTGTACGATTCTGATGCTAGTACATAACCCAACAAAAAAGAGTAGTCTAATGATTATACATTCAGGCTGTTTTCAGGCTGTTTTCAGATGCTAGTTACTAGTCTGAATATTTATGTTAGAGGTTATCAGAATTCACTGATTTAAAGAGCTTTAGAGCTGGGAAAGGATAAGACAACTCAGCTTTTACCTACCAATTGTAACATATACATGACATCATACATATTCAACTAAAGGAAAAGAACAAAAGGACAATACTTTTAAGTTTTAACAAATACCTCAGGTGCTACAAAGTTTGCAGTGTAGCATGGAGTTAAGAGAAGTCCATTTCCTCCTCGAAGTTGTTTTGCAAACCCAAAATCACAGATTCTAATGGAGTCTGCGTTGCCTGATTCATCCATATATAAAATATTACTAGGTTTAAGATCACGATGAACAACCTTGAACATAAAAGAAAAAAATTACATTTCTATAGTGAACTAAACATCTATGAAATGAAACACTTTAAGTTAAAGAATTTCCAGGAGAAGGAACTTTCTAAATCATAAAATTTTGAAAATGACAGTTTCTCCAACCACGAAAGCTTTGACAACCTAAAGCATATAGAAGAAATTATCTCTGTCCAATAAATGTTCCAGTTTCTATTCAAACCATAAGTTTTGTTAATCATTTCCAACCTCAAAATATCAAAACTCAATTCTCAATTCCACTTCTGGAAATAATGGACTAAGAGCCTATTTAACATGTTCCTCTACACAGTAAATAGCTCTAAAACTTGAACATAATTAAAAAAATCAACTACCTGAAGGTATAGCAGAATGAACAGAAGCAGACAGACTCTGATGCAATGTATATGCTTTGTTGAGGGAGGGAATACAGGGAGCTATAAGTAAGGTTCCCATATCTGTGGCTTTTAGCCTAGGGTTAAGTGCAGTTCCTATGTCATACAGTGATGGTGAAAACACAGGTGGAAAAGCCCACAGTCTTTCTGGCTGGGAGGAATGGAAAAGAGATGCTAAGAAACCGTGAATGCTTGGGATGAATTCCATTAGGAAAAGAGCCAGAACTGACCCCTGAATCAAAAATATACAGAAGAAGGGCAATGTAATTCAAACAAAGATAAAAGATACAGAGACCAGAGCCGCTGCCCCAAAAGCAGAGATTTCAGTGCAAACTGCCAAGAAAATTATCCACCAAAACAAAACGATAATCACTGAAGAAAAAAATAACAATATGAAAACCTCCATAACTTAACAATCAAATGTCTGATATACAAGGAACCAAGACAATGGAACACAGTTCAACGAAAAGAGAAAATCAATTCCAACTCCAAGATGAACCACATTGGACCTGACAAGGATTTTAAAGGGGCCATTATTACATGTGAGGTGATGAAAGTGCTAACTAATGCTGTACATTTTGCAATACATAAGTCATTTTGCATTACATAAATGTATCAAAGCAACATGCTATATAGCTTAAACTTACCTAATGTTATATGCCAATTATATCTCAAAATTCATAAAATACATATTTATAAAAGAAATATTAAAAATTAAGTGGCTATAATAACTATATCAATGAAGTAAAACAAAAACATGTTTGCAATGCATGAAACTCAGAAGAAAGGCAGTGGGAACCAAATGAAAAGCTAGAAATGGAAAATATTCTGAAATTCTCTATGTGATAATTTTCCTACTAATATTATCAACTTTGTTTATTCTAGTCCTATCTTTAATCAGCATTTTACTGCACTAAAAGTTTTTTAAAGATGAGGACCAAGTCTTACTCATGCTTGAATCTGCAATACCTTTTACAATGCCTGGCATGTAGAAATACTCAATATATGTCTGTCATTGACTTAATTGCTGTAAGAATCTGAAGGTTTCTAAAATAATAAAGAAAAAAATAGTTGTTTTACTTTTCTCAGAAACCCTGGTCACCCTTTATTTTAGAGAGTGTTGATGAAGACAGTCAAGGAATCAAATTTAGCACTATACAGTTTATATTTCAAAATATTTAAAATATACTCTCTTAAAACACACACTACGTACTGGCTTATTTATCTTAATTAAAAGAAGGGTCCCTATAGAATTTTCACTGTGCCAATTCTGAATTGCTCATTTTTAAATTTTTTATACTTAAGTGAGTACATATGTACTATTACAACTGATTCAAACTTAAAATAAATTATTTGTGACTTTGTTTCCTTGTATAACTGTATGTAACAAAAATTGGCTTTTTTCATAACTCAATTCACTTGCTTTCTTTATGAAGACATGGGAAGCAAAATAATAGGCCTGCTTCTCCACCAAAATTTTTAATATATTAATATTTCAAATGCTTAGAATCCAAATTTGTTATTGTATTTGGAGGAGAGGCTGTCAAGGGTTATGATATAAGTCCTCTGGACATCTTTACAAAGAAGACATAGAGATGGGTGATAGACACATGTAAAGATGGTCAGTATCACCCATCATCAGGAAAATGCGAATCAGCACAATGAGGTATCACCTTACCACTATCAGAATGGCTAGAATCAAAAAGACAAGAAATAACAAGTGCTAGCAAGGATGTGGAAAAAGGGAACCGTAGAGCACTGCTGACGGGAATGTAAACTGGTGCAGCCACTGTGGAAAACAGTATGGAGGTTCCTCAAAAAGTTAAAAATAGAACAACCATATCATCTAATAATTTCACTACTGAGAATTTGCCCAAGGAAAAAAAAACCACTAACTGAAAAAGACATAGGCACTCCTATGTCTACTGCAACATTATTTACAACAGCCAACATATGGAGGCAACCCAAGTGTCCATCCACAGATGAATGGATAAGTTAGATAGAATGTGTGTGTGTGTGTGTGTGTGTGTTTATAATGCGGTATTAGTGCACAGCCATAAAAAAGTGAGTTCTTGCCATTTTCAACAACATGGATGGACCTAGAGGGTATTGTGCTAAGTGAAATAAGACAGACTGGGAAAGACAAATACCATAAAATTTTACTTTCAAGTGAATCTAAAAAACAAATGAAAAATAAACAAAAAGCAGAATCAGGCCTATAAACACAGAGACAAAATGATGGCTTCCAGAGGAGAGCAGGTAGAAGTATCAGCAAAATGGGTGAAGGGATAATAGAGGTCTAGGTATGGAATGAGTAAGTCATAGGAATAAGAAGTATGGCATAGGGAATACAGTCCTTGGTAATGTAATAGCACTGTATGGTGACAGATGGTTGCTACATCTGTTGTGGTGAGTACAGCATAATGTATAGAGTTGTTGAATCACTATGTGGTACACTTGAAGCTAATGTAACATTGTATGTCAACTATACCCCTCAAAAAAGATATACAGTCCTTTTACTGCCAGAACGTTATATGTCAGATACAGCATAATTTGAATAATATTCACAACATGTCCTTGGATAATTATTTTGACTGTTAAGTTTGATTAGGTTTAATAATTTCAAAATCAAAGTTAGATATATTTATATAATTCAAACCATTTTAAAACTAATATGCTCTTAAATCAGGGCAACAGGCAGAGTGAAGAGAATTAATAAAGTATTACCCAATTTCCTAAATCTGTAACTTTCACTACATTATGAATTTTATCAGGATATTCTCTATAGAAATATATGTTACAGGAAAATTCATTTTGGGTTGCATCTCCTAAATATAATTTTATGAAGATACAGAAGTCTCAAAATTGAAGGGGAGAATATAACTACAACTTACTCCTTGACAATGAAGATAGTCAACTGTCTTAGTTATTACAATCAGTACATCACTAGCTTCCCGTTCTGAGAAACATTTTTTTTTGAGAATACGGTCAAGTAGTTCTCCTCCTTTCATCAAATCCGTAACAAGGTAAACATATCTACCATCATCATAAACCTAAAAAAAAATTTTTTAAATATTATTATTTATAATTATAATTCTGAAATTTTGCAATTATATTTACTTTCCTTTTCTACTGAACCTCTATTATTTAAAAAGGACATTAACCCCTTACTGTTAATATAGTACAGGCTACACTGAAGATTAAAATGGCTAAACAACCTCCTACACAGTTTCGAGACCATGTTAAACATATGATTGTATTAACTTTTGAAGTTGTACATTATACTTCACAAATGGTATAAGTGGAACGACAGAACTCTGTGTCTCTCAAATAGCACCTATCTCATTTTTTTTATTATATTATAGCCACTTCTCTTTCCCATTAATAATAAGCTTCCTTCTGGCAGTAAATGTATTGTTTTTAAATATTGCCTTCACAGTCCATTATCTGATATGGTATCTTAAATATTTGTTGATTTCAAATACTATATTAAGGAGAATAAATGAGAAAAATATGTGTACCCTTCAATTCAGGGCTTGTGAGGTGTTAGTGTACACAGATGTGTGTGTATATATGTGTGTGTGTGTAAATGTGTGCATATATATATAAAACAAAATACTGCTTAAAGATTACAAATCAAAATGCATAATACTATCTCACTCAACGAACAATCCATAATGTTATAGCCATTTGTTATATAATCAAGAAAGTAAACTATTTGAGTATTCGGCAGATTCCAAATCTCCTATATCTTCTACACTTACTACATTTACTACAGAATAATAAATAGTGCTGGTTATGATGTTGATTAGTTGACCAGTCAGAATATATTCAAGCCATCAGGACACTGTCATTTACCAACCATTGTGGTTCCTTTTTGATGTGGTATAGGAGTACAGAATCACAGGGGAAAAAAAAAAAAAGAACTATAGCGGCTAATTTAAGACTTTTGAGATTTCTGTGGCCTAAAAGTAGAATATACCATAAACATGAAAAGTTTCAAAAAGGAAATAAAGTGTCAAGTCAGAACTTCATTAGCTTAGCTGACACATAGATTTTGAATACCTACATCCTTTAAAGTAATGACATTGGGGTGTTGTCCATAGCGCATCAAAATTTCAATTTCTTCTGAGGGATCTCTCTTACTTTTGTCAATGATCTAAGAAATAAGTCAAGGAAAATCTCAGAGAAAACCATATTATTTGCTTTGTCTAAAAATGAATGAAATATTTTCAATTTGGTTATATTTTAAGTAAACACTGAAAACTCGAGAGTGATGCTTGTTCTACATTATTTTAAGATTTAAAATTTTCCTATAACTGAAACTTAAGAATAAAAAACCAGAACATTTTCCTTAACATTATATTCCACTTAACTGAAACTATACCAACAGATAATGTGATCAAAATGTAACAGTAATTGTCACAATTGCACAATCTTAACATATAACAATAAAACTATTTAAAACAAGACATTCATGAAATATACCATTCCTCCAAAATAGTCCTATAAAGAAATTCAAATGAAGATATTAAGTGTTAAGACTTTTCCCCCACTTATGATGAGTATTGGGTGTTATATGTAAGTGATGAATCTCTAAATTCTACACCTGAAACTAATTTTACCATATATGTTAACTAACTTGAATTTAAAAACTGGAAAAAGAAATTCCCCTATAATCTTATCTTTGCTATCTCCACTTGCTCCACTGAAAAATGTGTCAGTTACCCTGTAATTTTATACATATAAAATATATATTTATATAACTTATAAATAATTTATAAATTATATATATTTTTAAAACTTATAAAATTTATATATTTTTTTAAACAAACAGGTTAGGCTCAGAGATAATACCTTCACTGCAAATTCCATGTTGGTAGCTGTATGAATGCATCGCTTGCAAACAGAATAGGAGCCAACACCTATATCTTCTTTTAATTCATATACTTCACCAAATTGTGCAGCATTTCCATTTATCTGGTTTTTTAAAGTAAAATATTAAAGAAAATGAAATATTTTCAGGTTTTTATCTTCTCTCCTAAATATTCACTAATCTGAAATTTTTAAAAAAAAATTCATTATAGAGGAGTTTTATCAGTATTTATAAATGGATTAAGAAGATTCTTTGCTGATCTTAAATTTTAGGTTTTTGAGATCCCCAAAGCCAAAACAATAAAACAACTAGTTTAGACACTGCCATTATCTTTTTCTTGCCAGAAGAGATACATAAATACAATTAAAAAAATACAATAAAAAATACAATTAAAAAATTAATACTATCTGCTTTTTCCCAAAACATATGGAGGAGACATCTTTAAATCATATTATACACAGAGATAAATTAAGAAGTTAAAAATCACCTAAAAGTTTTAACTTCTTGAACCTCATTACTGTTTTCCAGAGTGTCTGTACCAGCTTGCATTCCCACCAACAGTGTAAGAGGGTTCCCCTTTCTCCACAACCTCGTCAGTACTTGCTGCCTCCTGTCTTCTTAATTTTGGCCGTTCTAACTGCTGTAGGGTGGTATCTCATTGTGGTTTTGATTTGTATTTCCTTGATGGCTAGTGATGTTGAACATTTTTGGGGGATGAGCACTGGGTGTTATATGCAACTAATGAACCGTTTAACACTACAACAAAAACTTAAGATGTTCTATATGCTGGCTAACTGAACATAATAAAAATAAATAAATTTTTAAAATCACTTAAAATTATTGTAAATCCATTAGCAATAACTGAAAGAAACAGTTATCCCTACACCAAATAATCTGATTAAGTGTAATTTACCTGAACAACTGGTAACATGTTTGCACCTGTGACAGGAGTGACTTTATATTCTTCCGCAATAGAAGTTGCCACAAAGCTGAATCCTTTGAAGAGTTGATGAGCATTAGCACTAGCTGGCAAACCAGGAGAATCTAATGTCCAAATAATTAAATTTAATTAGAACTACACAGAATTCTGTGATATGAAATGTTAGCTTTTCTTTATTTATATTTATAAAAGAAACCATTAAATGTTTCCAACAGACATAGTATATCATGTGATTGATTTACTGCAGATGATCTATCTCCCCATGCCAGCTAGTATGCAAGTCCCATAGATTGTAATTTTTGCCTGTTCTGTTCACTGCTGCATCTTCACTGCTTAGTACCTTCAATATTTGTTGGTATTCAATATTTGTTGAATTAATATATGAAATTGATGCTATTATAAGTAGACCTCATTAAATTATAAATTGTAAGAGTCAGTGATATATCTCATTTTACCTCCTACCCCTTACCCTGTAAATCATTAGCATGTCAAAGGACTTTAAAAACAAGAATGAAAAAACTTGGAGCACCTGAGTGGCTCAGTTGGTTAAGCATCTGCCTTCAGCTCAAGTCATGTTCCCAGGGTCCTAGGATGGAGCCCTGTGTCCGGCTGCCCGCTCAGTAGGGAGTCTGCTTTTCCCTCTCCCTCTGTTCTTCTACCTGCTTGTGCTCGCTCTTGTTCTCTCTCTCTCTCTCTCTCTCAAATAAATAAATAAATAAATAAATAAATTTTTTAAAAAAGAATGAAAAAATTTTACCCTTTCCTCTAGCCCTTGCTTCCCTGATAAATACTTCCTATTTAAATCCTCTGAAAGATGTCCAAGCAATGCTGTAGATAAGATCCACACTTTCATACAGGGCAAACCAACCCTCTGCAAACTTAAAATTCATTTAGTTTTTACCTAAGAAGCTAGTTTATTTTTACCAATCTAATTGAATGACAGCCCTAATGTTACATATAAACATACATTACCTTTAGGTGTTTTTGCAGTAAATTCAGGATCAAAACAAAAGGTATCATCTGGTTTTCCAGAAGCAGGTTTGAAAGGAGGTTGAACTTCTCTTCTATATAATTTCTAGAAAAAAAGACAGGATAACACAAAATCATATTAACATTTTAAAATTATTATATTTTCTAAGGGAAAGAACATAAGTTTCACAGTCCTTAACATAAGACTCACAATTTAATAAATAAAATTTTGACAGGCTTCAGATACCTATTAACCAAATTCCAAAAATTTGAGAGAGAATGTACACAGTCAAATGAGACCAGGAAACACAACAATGATGCCAAAAGTTGCAGTCACAAGGAATGATGCTCAATTTTGGATATCAAAAACTGACTTGAATTCTCACTGGTAAAATAACCATGTACAATGTATCACAATGTGACCATACAGAAATAACTAATAACATTCAAGAATTTCAAAACTAATAGATTATCTTTTTTTTTAAGATTTTATTTATTCATTTGACAGACAGAGAGGGATCACAAGTAGGCAGAGAGGCAGGCAGAGAAAGAGAGGGGGAAGCAGGCTCCGCTGAGCAGAGACCCTGATGCGGGGCTCAATCCCAGGACCCTGAGATCATGACCTGAGCGAAAGGTAGAGCCTTAATCCACTGAGCCACCCAGGTGCCCCTAGATTATCTTTAAGAAGTATATATTTCACCTAAAATATTTTGTTGTTACATAAAAATATGTCTCAAATATACTGTTTAGGGCTCTTATTATATAATCTAAAAATATAATCTTGTCTAACAATTTAACTTTCTAAAACAAGTTTTTGAAAGACATTTAAAACATGTGAAAATATATTATGCTCTTTCAAAAATCTGCTTTCTTAAAAGGTCACAGTCCCAAAGTGGGGGGAAATTAATAGATAATTACTCTGATTTTCATTTATTGAAATATATAAACAATCAATTCTTTTGTTATTTAAATTAAGAACAATGAACATAAACTGACTGATGGAAAAAAGGAATTTGCAGTTGTCTAGCTGAGGAGAAAGGAAGAGTAGACAAGATTAGGAAAAAAAATGACAAGGGGTTACAAGGACACCAGGAAAGGGAGGCACACACATATGACACAGGGCAGACTCCCATGTAGCATGTCTACTGAGTGGCCTTTCAGGGTATTAATACTAATGGGTTATGTTACACAGTTGTACAATTATAAAAATCATTTTTTCCAACTTTTAGTTTAAATTCCAGCTAGTTAACAGACAGTGCAATATTAGTTTTAGGTATAGAATTTGGTGAGGCATCACTTACATGACACCTGATGCTCATTATAACAAGTGCCCTCCTTAATCCCCATCACCTGTTTAACCCATTTCCTACCCATCCCCCTCCCCTCCAGCAACTCTCAATTTGTTTTCTATATTTAAGAGTCTGTCTGTTGGTTTGCTTCTCTTTCTTCTCCCCTATGTTTATTTGTGTTGTCTCTTAAATTCCACATATAAGTGATACCATATAACTGTCTTTCTCTGACTGGCTTTTTTCACTTAGCATAATACACTCTAGTTCTGTTTTTGTAATTGCAAATGGCAAGATTTCATTCTTTTTGATGGCTGAGTAATATTCTAATATATATAGATAGATAGGCATCTATCTATCACTTCTTCTTTATCCATCAGTTGATGGATATTTGGGCTGTTTCCATTTGGCTATCCTTTATAATGCTGTTATAAAGATCAGGGTGCATGTATCCTGTTGAATCAGTATTTTTGGGTAAATACCTAATACTGCAACTGCTGGGTCATATGGAAGTTCTATTTTTAACTTTTTGATGAACCTCCATACTGTTTTCAGAGTGGCTACACCAGTTTGCATTACCACTAGCAGTGTAAGAGGGTTCCCCTTTCTCTGCATCCTTGCCAACATCTGTTGTTTCCTGTGTTGTTAATTTTAGCCAGTCTGACTGATATAAAGTGATATCTCATTGTAGTTCTGTATTTCCCTGATGACGAGTGACATTGAACATCTCATGTATCTGCTGGTCATCTGTATGTCTTTGGAAAAATGTCTATTCATGTCTTCTGCCCAGTTTTTAATTGGATTATTCATTTTTGGGTGTTGAATTTTATAAGTTCTTTGTATATTTTGGATACTAACCCTTTATCAGATATGTCATCTGTAAATATCTTCCCCCATTCCCGTAGGTTGCCTTTTAGTTTTGTTGATTTTTTCCTTTGCTGTACAGAAGCTTTTTACCTGTTAAGTGTGGTTATTCTTCCCTATTCTCAGTTGGGGAATGTGAAGGAAGAAAAGAAATGAATTAGAATTCATTTTCTTTAAGAATTTGCCTTATCATTTACCCCCTTACCCCTTTCTCTCCCTCCTTCACATTCCCCAACTGAGAATAGGGGAGAATAGTAACCACACTCAATAGGTAAAACATATGAGTAACAAAAATTTACTAAATATCATCCGCACATTTACTGGTTCAAGGTAATTGCCAGACATCTACATAAAATGACATCTAAGTAAAAATCTCATACCCCCCAAAAAACTACATTAAGTTTATGAACAAAGTCCAAATATAACAATTTTATTCTTCAGTGTTAGTTCATATTAAAGTCACTCAGTAACAAAGTTTCTACTGAACTTACATTCCAGTCAACATTTGCAAAAAAAAGATGTCTTTTAATTTCCTCAACTCCTTCTGAACCTATAAAAGAAGAAACAATTTTTTACTGGTAGAATTTTTAAGCCTTCTACCTGGCTTCTTTGCTATTATCTGTGTAAGAGTATGCACATTTCATAGACTCCTTGCAGTGAAAATTTTATGATTTATCTGATATTTTATTGTGTTTTTGATTTAATGATAAAATACAGCTGATGTTCACACTGAAGCACATAAAGTATCATGAAATACTGAAATGCCTTGCAAGTTAAATCAAAGTAACATTTAACATATAACTAAAATTGAGGTTTATTTTTTCCTTCACAATTCAACTTATAACCTTGTATCTTAAGGCCAAATTAAAAAGTGCAACAGAATAAAGTCACATTGAAATTTTAACACAAGTACATAAATAAAACAATAGGATCATAACCGGATCCAGGGAAAGGTTACCAGTAAGTAGCCAAATAATGAGAGACTAGGGCCATATTTACCTTGAAGAGTACTGGAAGGGACAAAATAATTACATTCAAATATGTAACAGGATTACCTATATAAGGAATAATTCTGTGAATTATTTTACAAGAGGTAATCCACATGATATACATAATGATAGATATTAAATGAAAGTTCTGAATAACTAGACCACTCCATTTTTAAATTATAGACACAATAGAGTTTACTGGATCCATGTACATACGAAATGCAAACTTCTAGGTATAAATGTATAGCAATAGTAAATAAACTTAGCCAGAAAACAAAGTTACAATTATCCTCCCAAAGCATGCAATGTATTGTTATAAAAGCTAAGGCAATGAAGAATACCCAATCTATTCGCTGGATTCCTTTTGAATAACATCCTTAGAAGACTTTGTGCCTCAGCACTAAGAAACTGAGGCATCCCAAGTTTTGCTCTGAAAAAGAAGATTTTAGAAAATTTCACTTAAATCTAGCCATATTTTAAATTGACAGATCTCAAAAAGAATTTAAAAGAATTCTTTAACAATGACAGACAGTGTCCCTTTTATGGTAGGAGAACAAAACAAGAGAGTGTGAAAAAATGTTCTTTTGTGTCAACTGAAAACAAGTATCCCAAAACTGAAAACAAGTATCTCAAAACTGAAAGCAAGGAATTTTTCCCAAAAGAAAACAAATAATGTTCACACTTACTTTAATATCATATTCATGGTCTCATTTCTGTCTTTACCTTGAAATGGCAGAGTACCAGTAAGCATTTCAAACTAAAACAAATAGAAAGTAACACATAATTCAGCAGAACTTAGAATATATAATAAAATTCTTTAGGAAAAAAATTGAGACAGGTAATACATGATCATCAAATCATGTAGGATCTACATGATAGGTCAATATAGGACCAGAAAACTAAGTCCATTAAGGGCCTACACTTCTGGTACCCCACTACACATAGCCCAACTGACAGGTGACCTGTAGGAAATGAAACCAACCAATTTTTTCCAGTCTTGTCTAATCTGGCTAGGGTCCCAAAACCAATGCAATCTGAAAACAGATACATAGCATCTTCTTTTAAAACATATTTAAAGCAAACATTTAACAATGAATGGAAAAAAACTAGCATTGAGCCATTTCAAATTGATACATGCTTTGTACAACAGAAACTAATATTACAATGTATATTAACTAACTGGAATTTAAATAAAAACAAAGAATTTTTACAAAAGGCCAATAATCTCATGAAAAATATGTTCAACATCACTAGTCATTAGTGAAATAAAAAGAAAAAAAGATTTAGTCATTCTCATTCTCCTCACTGCTCCCCCCAAAAAAAGCAATCAAAAAAAGAACAAGAAAAAAAAAAAAGAACAAGAAGCTACACACACCAATATCTTAAAAAAGAATTTTTGAGATCATTGTACATGGCATAAAAACAATTTCCCTAAGAGATTTAACTGCGATGTAAATAATTAGAACATTAAATAATGGCATAAAAAAGACTAGATCTGGGGGCGCCTGGGTGGCTCAGTGGGTTAAAGCCTCTGCCTTCGGCTCAGGTCATGATCCCAGGGTCCTGGGATCGAGCCCCGCATCGGGCTCTCTGCTCAGCAGGGAGCCTGCTTCCTCCCCTCTCTCTCTCTGCCTGCCTCTCTGCCTACTTGTGATCTATGTCTGTCAAATAAAGAAATAAAATCTAAAAAAAAAAAAAAAAAAAAAAAAAAAAAAAGACTAGATCTAAAAATTAAGATTACAGTTCACTAAAGAGAAAACTTTTTATATCTCTAATATTTAAATCTTTTTTTCATTCATTTTTAATTATTATGTTCAGTAAGCCAACATATATCTCTAACATTTAAATCTTGAACTTGGATTCAACAATGGCTTTTGCTTCAGTCCTCTGCTCATTTAACTGAATTCTTAACCTTAGTTAGCTTACCCATTCCACTCTTTCCTATACACTGATGACTTTCAAATCTGTTCTAGCCTCAATCTCTCTCAAGCCCCAGTCATCCCTCCCAAATCTGTAGTAATCTTTCTCAACTGGAAACTGAAGAAGTAGAGGTAGGAGCCATAGAAAGGGAAAAAAGAAAAAAGAAATTATAGTATATAGGGATCATTGTTCTCAAGTTCCAGTCCCTTGCAGCCAAACCTAAAGGTATGGTTCTCTACTGGGGACTGGAGGAATAGAGGTGGTAATGGCAAGGACAAAAGGAAGAAGGATATTATACTGGAATCACACCTCCCCCCTAAATTAAACTGTATATTGGCTGACTGAGTACTGCCTTTTTTTTTAAAGTCTCCAGATGATTTTGATCCTCTCTCCACTTCCCTCTTCTAATTTATTATAACCAAGGGGTTAGCCACAAACCTACAGTAACCTATGTAATATTTTATAAATCAATTATAAATCAATTATAAATCAATTATAAATCAATTATTTCTCCACTTCCAAAACTCTCCTTCCCAACTATCTCTTTTCTACTGAACTTCCATTCTTTCAATTCCCTAAAGTCCATAAATTTTAAAAGTGTCTTTATCTTTGACCCTTTCCTTCTGCTTTCATCTGTGACATCAAATCAGGTATTAAGATCAGGCACTTCTTCCTTCCTTCCTGAAATACATTTTTGCTCTAATTACCATCTTTTTAAAGAATCTACAAAACTTTCCTACTACTCCAGAGAATCGCATGTATATATGTTTACAGGCTTATAGTCTCATTTCCTCCACCTTCACCCTCACTCTCCACTACTATTCTAATATTCTAATTGGTTCTCCAGTTCTTTGCTAATATGATCACAACACTATACTTCCTGACTTGGAGCTATTTAAATTTTATACATGCTTCAGGATTTAAGTTTTACCTCCTCCACGTCTCCTAAATGAATGTATGTGATGTCTTGACTGAATTCCTAAGGTATACTATCAGTTGACTGAGCTGATCCAGTTTCCCCAACCAGACCATATGCCTTCTTAGGTGATGAAAAATGTCAAATATTGCACTTCCAGTTTATCCCTACCCCACTACCCTCTCCAAATGCCGGGTTTGTAATAGTTACTAATACATTAATGTGTCATATAGTATGTTATTCAGTAGTAAATAGGCAAAATGGATTATCAGAAAGATAGCTTACACAAGCAAATTGATTCAATAGCCATTCATTTATCACCCTACTTAATACTACAAATTCTATTCTTAATTTATATCAGATTAATCAGTGTGTATGCCCACTATGCTAGGTACCATGGAAGATGAAAAGTAGTAGGAAACAGGATTGCTCTCTTCAAGAAGTTTTCAATCTTTCTAGGTACATACATGAAACAATTCAACAATAAGACAGTTTATGGTAAAGTGCTAAATTCTGTGATACCTAATTAAAAATCATGTGACAGTTAAACATAGTATTCTGAAACCTAAAATCTGGAAAGCCTTTTTCTAAGTTTTAAATTTGAATAGCTTATAAAAGAATGGTGCCATTTACCTTTTTTTCATCTAGGAACTTTAAAAGAAACCAGAATACCAAAACCTTAATTCTTACTGTGTAACAGCTAGCCAGTCACAAATTTTTTAGTAATCATGAACTGTCAAAACTCTATTCTCACCTGACACATTCCAAAATTTAAATTAAAATTCTAAATAATATTACTTTTATATTGGCATAATTTAAAAAAATAACACTACTTACCATAAGTACACCATAAGACCACCAATCAGCACTCTGGGAATGGCCTCTCCGATTTACTATTTCAGGAGCCATATACTCCACTGTACCACAAAATGAGTAAGCCTTCTTTTCTTGATCTACTGATTCCTTGCTGAGTCCAAAATCTATAATAACAATATGACACAAAAATATATCTGAAGATATTCAGAAAATAGAAAATACCAAAAGAAATAAAATTGTGTTAGGCCTTAAAACAATTCATGGATAGCCTATAATTACTTTTCAGAAACCTCTCCTGTGAGACAATGGAATGCAGCCTGTATTTCATAATATACTCTTTAAGAGCATTTAAAGATTGCTCAGTTAAATTTCATCATCAAAATACATGTTTTCATGTCTATACTAGAATATCATTCAGTAACTTTGAGAGGTCAACAATTAAATCAAAGCTGTCATAGTAATCTAAGTTTTAAATCAGGCTAAGACAAGAAGGAGAGAGTAACACTTCTTAAAACACTAAAAAAACAAATTATGCTTTGGCTTTGGTGAGCTTCCATTTTTGCTTAAGGCTTTCAAGAGCTAAAGGTACTAATATATGAAAATCAATCTTATTCCTATGTGCTATCAATGAAAAACTGGAGGCTGAAATTCAAAAGGTACCATTTATAAGACCACCAAAATCTCCCACATAAAATCCACAGGTATAAATATACAATGTATATGTAAGACCTGTATGCTGAAAACTAGAAACACTGCTGAAAGAAATCAAAGTAGATCTAAATAAATGCAGAGACAAATCATATGCATGGTTTGGAAGATTCAGTGCTGTTAAAGTATCAGTTCTCCTAAAAACTGATCTACAGGGGCTGGGTAGCTCAGTGGCTTAAGCCTCTGCCTTCGGCTCAGGTCATGATCTCAGGGTCCTGGGATCAAGTCCCACCTCAGACTCTCTGGTCAGCAGGGAGCCTGCTTCCCCCTCTTTCTCTCTGCCTGCCTCTCTGCCTACTTGTGATCTCTGTCTGTCAAATAAATAAAATCTTAAAAAAAAAAATCTACAGAGTCAATGAAACTGTTTTTAGAGTCAATGAAATTTTAATAAAAATCCCAGCAAGATTTCTTCTGTAAAAATCAAAAAGCTAAACTTAAAATTTACATAAAAATATTATAGGAAATACAATACCCAAAGTAATTTTGGAGGAAAAAAAAATGAATGACTTACACTACCTCACATTCAATACTTAATATAAAGCTACAGTAATCAAGAAATTATGGCATTGGAGAAAGGCTAGACACATATATGTCACATATATGACACTATATATTGACATACATATTGATGTATATCAATGCAAAAGGACAGTGTCCAAGAATAGATTAACACATACAGTTCTACTATAGTGCTTATTTTGGTATTAAGGAGGGCATGTATTGCATGGAGCACTGGGTGTGGTACATAAACAGTGAATTTTGGAGCACTGGAAAAAAATTAAATTAAATTAAAAGAAAATGTAAATTTGTTCCAATGTGATTGATACATTAGGGAACAATTTGAGCATAACGTGAATTTCAAATGGGGTTGGCTTATGTGTGGCTTATGCACAATTTTCTCTATAAGAGAATATTAGGTGAAACACTACAAACCTGTACCTAGCTGAAGCAAGCACATACCCCACACATCGGTCAGCTATTTCAGCTCACCATGTGTATTATGAGCCACTCCTGTCCACCTGTAGTGTTACAACCTTCCTCCCAATTCCAGATAATTTTTCTTCTACTATTTCACAAGAACCAACAAACTGTAACCCTTCTGACAACAATTCTACAAGCAAATTTCAGGATTTTTTTCCAAAGTAAGGTTCCTACTTATTGTAGAATTTATATATTCTTAAACACTTAGAATGTGTAAAACAATGCTTTCATTTTTATCAATTTCCTATATTTCTTTTGTCTGGTTATATATTTGAGTATTAAACCACTAGCCCCATTTTTCCCATTAAGCCCTGTGCTTTTCATTATGTAATTATTCATAATGGAGTGATTTTTTTTTTTAAGATCCCACATGCTGCATTAGAACTGCCTATATATTGTCAGCTGATTTCTGATAAAGGTGTAAAAGCAATTCCAAGAAGAAAGTTAAGTTCTTTTCTTTGGTGCCAGAACAACAGGATATTAATATACAAAAACATCCTCATAACATAAAGAAACATTAACTAAAAATGAATCATAGAACTAAATGTAAAACCTAAAACTAAAATTTCCAAAAGAATAAAAGGAAGAAATCTTTGTGATCTTGCATTAGGCATGGGTTTCTGAGATACAACATCAAAACCATAATTCATAAAAGAAAAAAAGTTGATTATTGGACTTTATCAGAATCAAAACTCTTCAAAAGATACTGTTCAGAGAAGAAAAAAAAAGAAGCTACAGACTGGAGAAAATATTTGCAAGCTGCATATCTGGTAAGGCTCTTTTTTTTTTAGATTTTATTTATTTATTTATTTGACAGAGAGAGAGATCACAAGTAGGCAGAGAGACAGGCAGAGAGAGAGGGGGGAAGCAGGCTCCCTGCCAAGCAGAGAGCCCGATGCGGGGGTCGATCCCAGGACCCTGAGATCATGACCTGAGCCGAAGGCAGAGGCTTAACCCACTGAGCCACCCAGGCGCCCCTGTACTCAATATATTTTAAAAACTCAAAAAAAACCCTCAAAATTCAATAGTAAGAAAACAAACAATCCATATTTTTTAAATGGGCAAAAGGTCTGAAACAGAGACTTCTCCAAAGAAATAAATACACAAAGAGATGCTTACTGTCATTAATTATTAGGGGCATTCAAATTAAAACCCCAATGAATACTACTACATGCCTATTAGTATAGCTAAAATAAAAATACTGACAATACCAAGTAATGACGGGAATGCAGAGCAACTAGAGCACTCACATGTTACTGCTGGGTATGTAAAATGGTGTGACCACTTGGATGACACTCTGGAGGTTTCTTACTAATTTAAAAATACACTTACCATATGACCAAGCAATTCCACTCCTTCAGTATTTACTCAAGTGAAATAAAAATTTATGTTCACATAAAATCTGCACATGAATAGTTACAGTGGTTTTATTCATCACTGCCAAAAACTGGAAATAAGCCAAATACCCCTTAATTGGGGATTAGACAAACCATGACATCATGATAAAATGGAACACTATTCAGCAATAAAAAATAAATTGATACACACAATATAGATTAATCACAAATGCACTATATTAAGTAAAGGAAGCCAGACTCAAAAGGCTATTTACTGTATGCCTCTATTTACATTACATCATGGAAAAGGCAAAACCTTAGGGACATAAATTAGATTGATATTTGTCTAGGGTAAAAAGGAGGATTAACTTATAATGGGGAAATTGTAGAGGGTGATAGAATTGTTTTATATCTTTATGTTGGTGATGGGAATAAAACTAAATGTATTTGTCAAAATTTGCAGAACTATAAATGAAAAAGGGATTTTTAAAATTTAAATCTTATATTTTGAGACAACTGCAAATTCACATGCAGTTATGTGAAATACTACAAGAGATTTCATTTACCCTTTACCCAGTTTCCCCCGTGGTAACATCTTACAAAACTATATTATAATATCACAACCACAATATTGACAAGGATGTAGTCAAGATAAAGAAAAATTCCATCACCACAAAGACCCAAAGAATGAGTTTTACTCGATGTAGATTATACCTTAATTCTATAAGTGAAAATAAAGCCATAAGTCCTATATGGATCTCTTAAAATATCAATATTAATTTTAGGGTCTCTCAAAATTAATTTTCTAACCATGCTCAATATTTTCATTTAAAATCACTTACCCCTGTATAATAACTCGAATGCATTGTGATTTTTCCACAATTTAAAAAAATCTTTTCAATGTACTTCTACTTTATTTCTCTCCATATTGAGACTTTTAAACTCTTGCACATTCCATGTCAAAGATTAGATGTAATAAAAGTTAGCCTTCGAGGTCAGTTCAGCTGAATAAAACAACATACCTTGTAGAGAAGAACACTGGCTTCTTTGGCCATTCCAGAGAGGAGGAGAAAAGGAAGAGAATTTTCTTATCCTCCATTACCTTTCAGAGATTTATACCACTCCACAGAGGTCCTCTGCTGTACTTTCTCTGACAAAACTGACATTTAACACTAGAATTTGCTCAGCAATCAATTGACAAAAAATTTACAGTAAGAATTAGCTACAAGATTAAATAAGATATAAGTTAATCAGAGATTTTTCCAAGCCACTAATCTGAAAATAAAATACAGAAATCAGCTATATAAAGGCTTTTTTTTCGGGAGTGGGGAGGGACAGTGTATCTTTGTAACCTTAAATGACTCTAAGACTTCAAATTTTAAAAGCATGCCTAGAAAACAATAATTTCATGAGTATTTACTATGGGTAAAAGTAATCTCAGTGACTAATTTGCAGATAACCATAAAAATTATTAAAATTATTTTAGGCATACATTCTCTCTTAAATATCCAGCTCAAGTACTGTGTGATATAAATTTCTGACAATGTATATTTTTTCTCCCTTATCTTTATAGAAATTACCCTGAATTATGTCGCTCCATAAACACATTATAGCAACCACAGATAGTTGAAATCAACTGTATAGACTATGAGGTGGGGTGTTACAGAAAAAAAAAAGACACAAAAGCAATATAAATAATATATTGACACTTAATGCAGATATTTTGGGGGTATTCACTCTCATTCCGTTGATCTTCTGCTATACAATCATATCCTCAGTATGAGGTCAATTACGCTCAAACTATAGTCATACCAAGAAACATTTGTATAGTCTGCTGCCATTCTAGAGTAACCTGTTAAACACTGCATCTATTCTTTTTATCTAGAGGATTTTTAAAGTGGACAGGTAAAAAGAAAGATATTCCCCTCTCCTATGATTAAGGAAAACCTCCTAATTCTTCCTCCTAAGCCTAAGAAGAAACAATGTTGGGGAAGACCCTGCTTAGATGACACATTCCTAAATCACTATAGCCCACAGGTATCAATGACAAACAGCAATCAATCTGGTACTTTTGACTATAGTATTCAAAATGGAAGGAAGAAGATAGGAAGGACAAGAGGAAAACAGGGAGAGGAGAAGGGAGGAAGGAAGAAAGGAAGGAAGAAAGGGAAGAAAAAGAAAGAAAAAGGAAGAAAAAGAAAAGAAAGAGAACGAAAGGAAGAAAGGATAAAAAGAAAATAAAGGGAATAATGGGAAAAAAAGTAAAGTGTTAGAATATTGGCCGTGAATAGTCACACTTTAAACGACCTTAAAGGAATGGTTTGAGATTAAATCCATACGTTTATTACTCATTACACAACTTTGAATTAGGCTATAATTATAAAACAGTGTAAATTACTAATATTTACTATTGTATAATTTCTTTAAAGAAATATTTACATCATTTTAAGGAAAATAGATTATATATATATATACACATATATATGTGTGTATATATATATATACACACACACACATACATATGTATATATATATATATCACATTTTCTTCCTGTTATAAGCATCTGTCCTTTGCTTTTAAGTTTATATTTATTCTAATTAATCCTTCCTCCTCAGCTAGTTTTAGTCCAAAAGCTATAAAAGCAGAATTTACATTACAAGACTAAATATAAAACAATTTGACATCATTATTCACCCAATTAATCTTACTGTAGAAAAGAGATATAGGTAGGATTTATTCTACTTTTTCCCCACCTCCCTTCCTTAACCCCTGACAAAATAGGTATAATTTATTTTTAAAAATGAAAAGAATTAAATTCTAATTAGCTTTGCAACTAAAACTTGATTGCTGTAAGATAAAAATTATACAATATATAAAATCTTAAAATTCTACTGTTCTCTCTTCCTATTATTTTTTCTTTCCTTATCCTTTCACAATCCCTTTAAACCTATGTTGCTTCCTTTATATATGAAAAAGAGAAGCAAGCTATGAATCAAAAAGATTTACTAAACTTTATTTGAACTTTGTCACATTTGCCTGAGCTTTCAAGTTAACAGCTTTATACTTTATTTTTACATTGAAGCAGTATACTTAGGAATTTAAAGCAACTTACCTTTAATGTGTACTGGTCCAAAATTCTCTGTAAAGACCACATCTTCATTTTAACATTCTGATAATTAAATAAAGATTTTACTATCTATTTATAACATAAGTAACCTTTTGAGATTGGCTCACTCAGCATAATGCCCTTGAATCCATCCAAGTTGCTGCATATATCAAGAATTCTTTCCTTTTTACTGCTGGGCAGTATTCCATTGTATGGTTGTATCAGTTTGTTTATCCATTCATTCTTTGAAGGACATTTGGGACATTTCCAGTCTTGGGCTATTATAAATAGAGCTGCTATGAAAATTCATGTATAGGTTTCTATGTGGACATAAGTTTTTATTTCTCTAGGACAATTGCCTAGGATGGGTACTGTATGGTTCTATTTATATCATATTCTCGACATAACAAAACTAGAGATGTAGAATAGGTAAGTCTTTGCCAGGAGTTAGGGGAGGTGGGGGAGGGCATGATTGTAAAAAATGGGCAGCACAAGAGACTGTAACTGGGCAGCACAACAGAGTTCTTTTGTAGTTGTGAAACAGTTTTGTATATTGATTTGTGGTGGTGGTATTCAAATCTGTACATGTGATAAAAAGTCACAGAATTATAGACAAACAAAAAAAATGCATGCAAAAACTAGTGAAATCCAAGTATATGGTCCAGTGAGTTGTACTATACAAATCAATTTCTGGGGTTTGATAATACACTATAGTTTATAAGATGTCACCATTGGGGAAAGCTGGGTGATGGGTAGACAAGACGTCTCAGTACTATTTTTGCAACTTATTGTGAGTCTATAATTATTTAAAAATAAGTTTTTAAAAAGGGTATAATAAAGATATTTTACACTTAAGAATCCTGTGAGGATTAGCACCTTGTGTTATAGTAAACCCACAATATTCAAAATAAAGAAAAATAAAATTTTTTCACAAATAAAAAAATGAACCTCTGATTCTGAAACACTTGGTTTAAAAGTTTATAATCCACTGTATTTCAAATATGATAACTACTTATGATAAATCTTTCAGTCTAGACTAAACTAAGATGATGTATTTTTATCTAGAAAGCCAAATGTCATTTGTTAATCAGGATAGTAACTCTCTGGTATATAATTTTTTGGCACTACAATTAGAACATATTGAGAGCTATCTTACCTATCTTTTATATGAATTCTAGTTCACTAAAGAGATGAATAAAATACAAGTCAAGAAAAAAAGAAAATAGGCTTAGACAAATATATATTACAGAAAAATATCAAATGGGCTTAGGGTAAAATAAGGAAATTTGCATACCTGTTAACTTGATATGTCCTATTTCATCAAGCAGAATGCTGTAAATCAAAATTCATATACAAGAAGATGGAATAAAGTATTTTTATATAAAACATTCACACAAAAATCATCATATACTTTAAAATAATATTTATTTGATATACTTGAAAACATGTAAATGATTAATTCAAAATCAATGGGAAAATAAAATCAATGGGTATTACATAAAGATTACTTTTCATAAGTTTTCATAAGTAAGTTTCATAACTGCATGGCTCATATTTTCATATAATTATTAAATAAAATAAAAGACTTAATGGAGAAAAAAGTAGTTATAGAAGTACTGGTAACAGGGATTCATAAGGAGAATATAGCTTTACTTTTCTGGCTTCAGGTCTCTATATACAATTCCTAATTGGTGCAGATGATCCAAAGCAAGGGCCAGTTCTGCAAGGTAGAATTTCACATCTTCCTCTGTAAACAGAACCTAGAATACAATAATTTAACATTTGATCCTTTTTTCAATATTGAACTTTTAAAATTTATGTCATTAAAAAACCAACAAACAGACAAATCTAGGTAAGTAAAAAAAAAAAAAAGAAGTAGATAGATGAAACTAAACTCCTTAAGAATCCTTTCCTTCAATATTAACTGTTTTAATGTAAATTTTCCTAAAACATTTTATGGAATTTACATATCTTCTACACTGAAGAGTCAAAATAGTTTATGTGAAAAAAAGCATTGTAAACTATAAAATACTATGCATGTAACCATGAGGTATACTTATTACAGATTTATGTCTATATTCATTCATAAGTGAGTGTTAAATTTACACAGAAAATTAGGCACTACTCAACCATTAGATGTATTTTTTTTCCATTGGATGTAATTTTTAAGACTTATCAAAGGCTTCTGTTGGGCAAAACAAATAACTTGTCTAGAAATTGGTTATTTTCACTAAAAAATATCTGAATTATTAGGAAAGCTCAAAATTTGAATGAAATATCATTAAACCTTATAACTGACTTGCCCATTTAGAATTATGGCCCTTCCATTACATAATACAGACTCTGATTACTAGTAAAATTGCAGAGAATGAGCAGTTAAAGATAAATTTTGAAACTCTACCTGCTTTTTTAAATGAGCTATAGAAAAACAAAGATAGTGTGCATTATCTAAATTTCAGGGAGTTCATTTGAATATTATAATGGTAAAGTTATAAAAACATAATTTTCACTTGATACCTTATTAAAA
The DNA here is from genome assembly GCF_963455335.1 of Martes martes. Taxonomy (NCBI): domain Eukaryota; kingdom Metazoa; phylum Chordata; class Mammalia; order Carnivora; family Mustelidae; genus Martes; species Martes martes. The sequence continues at coordinate 66,037,183 of NC_137897.1, forward strand.
ATAAAAATATTTGTTACTTATTTAACTTCTCAGAAAGGTTAATCAAAATTTTCATTTAAACCTAACATATAAAATCCTAAACAAAAATCTTTCTAACTCTGAAGAAGCAGCTTTGCCCAGGTAATAGTTTTCTTTTTTTTTTTTAAGGATTTTATTTATTTATTTATTTGTCAGAGAGAGAGAGAGAGAGAGAGAGAGAGAGCGCGAGCACGCGCACAAGCAGGCAGAGTGGCAGGCAGAGCCGGAGAGAGAAGCAGGCTCCCTGCCTTACAAGGAGTCCGATGCGGGACTTGATCCCAGCACCCTGGGATTATGACCTAAACCAAAGGCAGAGGCTTAACCAACTGAGCCACCCGGTGTCCCAGGTTACAGTTTTATGGCAAGCATATTATTTTGTCATGAAGCTGTCTCTGTGAAAAGCCTTGTGATAGACACAAATAAGAAACTTACTAAGTAGAAATCATGTGCCAGTAACTTTACAGTTATTATGTTACTACAACCTTTCAAACAACACTCTGAGGTATATATATTATCACTACCTTACCTCTGGAGAAAGTGACTCAGAAACAGAATAGCTAGAATAATATAGCTAATAAGAAGCAGGCCTACAATTTGAATTCAGGAATACTTATCTCTAAGAACTACCTCTTCCACAGAAGCCACTTCCACCATATGTTATGTTTCAGCTTATTTTTAGTTTCACTACTATTAATGCATTCCTAACCATCCTATCACCAATGAACCCATGAAAGAACATCATCTAAACACTAGCACCTGGTAAGGTAAGCATTGCTAGTCTTTTGTTGTCTGCTCTTCAAATCATTTATGTATGTATGAATGCATGTGTGTTTTAGCATATTTAAGATCACAGTATATATATTATTTCAGTGGCTTCCTTTTTCCCCACTTAATATTATAACATAAGCATTCTTCCATATCTTTAAAATTTATTCACAGTTTTCAGTAGCTGCACAATATCAATATACTAATTTACCATAATTTACCTAAGTGTTCATTTGGATTCTTTTCAGTTTTTCATTATTTTAAATAACTCTGTAATATGCATATGTGTTATTTATATTTATGCTTATTTCCCCAAAAAGGATTTTTAAGAAATAAAACAGGAAATACTGGGCCTCTGAAAATAAACAGTCCAAGATTTTGACATATAGAATAAAACTATTTTCCGAAAATTGTATAATAATTTCTACTCCCATCAGCAATTTATGAAAGCATTTGTCTTACCACATCCACAATAGCACTCTTCAAAAATATTTTTTTTAAATTTGATATAGAAGAAGGCCACCAATTGTTTTATTTTTTTAAATTAACATATAATGTATTATTTGTTTCAGGGGTACAGGTCTGTAACTCATCAGTCTTACACAACCACCAATCATTTTAAATTAAATTTTGATATCTAGACTAAAACATTTTTCCATGTCCTTTAGGCCTATTTTGTAAGTGAATTCTCAGTAATGTTTTTGCTTATTTTCCATTATTTACTTACTGTGTTTTTTTTCAATCAGTGCAAGTACTTCAAATTTTAAAAATGTCAGTTCTCCATCACATTACTTGTAAATATTTTCACCATTCTGTGCTTGTTTTTGACATTCAGGAATTCTTAATTTTATGCAGTCAAATTTATGTATCCTTTCTGTATGATTTTCCTTTATTATTTTAACGATTAAGGAGAAACTGCCATTAGGTGGTCAATGACACATTTGGCTGCATGTTCTATTAGGACAATTGTTTTCCAGATTTAACTCTTAAGTAAAATGTATCTTTGTATGGTACAGATGAAAATTTTAAATGATCTTTTTCTGAAACATCTAACCAATGTATCATATACCATTGACTGAACAATCAATCTCTTTGACATTAACTTGCAATTCATCCTTTATCATAATAACATATAGTAAGTCATATATACATGAATATTTGGGGGATTTACAGTGTGCATCTAATCTTGTGTTGATATTATGATGTTCGGTTTATAGCAGCAGTTTTACAAGTTTTAAACAAGAGGTAGGGTAGGAAAAGGGTGTTATACTCAAAATGTATTAGTTTTTTTTATTTGTTTACTTTTCTAGATAAGCTGGTAAAATTATTCTGGCACATTCAAACAAACAAAAATTCCTATTAGGGACTTTATTTGAAAAACCAATTTTTTATTAACATACAATATATTATTTGTTTTGGGGTACAGGTCTGTGACTCATCAGTCTTACACAATTCGCAGCACTCACCATAGCACATACCCTTCCCAAAGTGTATCATCCAGCCACCCCATTCTTCCGACCGCCCCCTCCAGCAACCCTCAGTTTGTTTCCTGAGATGAAGAGTCTCTTACATTGTTTGTCTCCCTCTCTGGCTTCATCTTGTTTCATTTTTTCCCCTCCCTTCCCCTATGATCCTCTATCTTTTTTCCCAAATTCCTCATATCAGGGAGATTATATGATAATTGTCTTTCTATGATTGACTTATTTTGCTCAGCATAATACCCTCTAGTTCCATCCACGGCATTGCAAATGGCAAGATTTCATTTCTTTTGATGGCTGCATAGTATTCCATTGTATGTATGTGTGTGTATACACACACACACACACACACACGTATGTGTATATATACACACACATGTATGTGTATATATACACACATGTATGTATATATATGTATACATGTGTGTGTATACACACACACACACACACACACACACACATACACACACACTACATCTTCTTTACCCATTCATCTGTTGATGGACATCTAGGTTCTTTCCATAGTTTGGCTATTGTGGACATTGCTGCTATAAAAATTTAGGTGCAGATGTCCCTTCAGATCACTACATTTGTATCTTTAGGGTAAATACCCAGTAGTGCAATTGCTGGGTAGTAAGGTAGTTCTATTTTCAAATTTTTGAGGAACCTCCATGTTGTTTTCCAGAGTGGCTGCACCAGCTTGCCTTCCCACCAACAGTGTAGGAGAGTTCCCCTTTCTCTGCATCCTCACGGGCATCTGTCATTTCCTGACTTGTTAATTTTAGCCATTCTGACGGGTGTGAGGTGGTATCTCATTGTGGTTTTGATTTGTATTTCCCTGATGCTGAGTGATGTGGAGCACTTTTTCATGTGTTTGTTGGCCATCTGGATGTTTTCTTTGGGGAAATGTCTGATCATGTCCTCTGTGCATTTCTTTATTGGATTATTTGTTCTTTGGGCATTGAGTTTGATAAGTTCTTTCTAGATTTTGGATACTAGCCCTTTATCTGATATGTCATTTGCAAATATCTTCTCCCATTCTGCCAGTTGTATTTTGGTTTTGTTGACTGTTTCCTTTGCTGTGCAAAAGCTTTTGATGAAGTCTCAATAGTTCATTTTTGCCCTTGCTTCCCTTGCCTTTGGCAATGTTTCTAGGAAGAAGTTGCTGCGGCTGAGGTTAAAGAGGTTGCTGCCTGTGTTCTCCTCTAGGATGTTGGTAGATTCCTGTCTCACACTGAGGTCTTTCGATTTTGAGTCCATTTTGTGTGTGGTGTAAGGAAATGGTATAGTTTCATTCTTCTGCATGTGGCTGTCCAATTCTCCCAATACCATTTGCTGAAGAGATGGTCTTTTTCCACTGGACGTTATATTCCTGCTTTGTCGAAGATCAGTTCACTCTAATCTAATCTAGTGTGCTCTCTATTCTGTTCCAATGATCTATGTGTCTGTTTTTGTGCTGGTACCATACTGTCTTGATGATTATAGCTTTGTAATAGAGCTTTAAGTCTGGAATTGTGATGCTGCTAACTTTTGTTTTCTTTTTCAACATTCCTCTGGCTATTCAGGGCCTTTTTTGGTTCCATATAAATTTTAGGATTATTTGTTCCACTTCTTTGAAAAAAGTTGATGGTATTTTGATAGGGATTGCATTAAATGTGGAGATTGCTATAGGTAGCATACGTATTTTCACAATATTTGTTCTTCCAATCCATGAGCATGGAACATTTTTTCCATTTCTTTTTGTCTTCCTCAATTTGTTTCATGAATATTCCATACTTTTCAGATTGCCTAAATTGTTGTCATATAATTAATCATGTTTTCTTATAATTGTTTGTGTTTCCCTGGTGTTGGTTGTGATCTCTCCTCTTCCATTCATGATTTCATTAATTTGGGTCCTTTCACTTTTCTTTCTCATAAGTCTGACCAGGGGTTTATCAATCTTATTCATTCTTTCAAAGACGTAGCTCCTAGTTCCGTTGATTTGTTCTACTGCTCTTTTAGTTTCTAGTGCATTGATTTCTGCTCTGACCTTTATTATTTCTCTTCTTCTGCTGGGTTTAGGCTTTCTTTGTTGTTCTTTCTCCAGCTCCTTTATATGTAGGGTTAGGTTGTGTATCTGAGACCATTCTTGTTTCTTGAGAAAGGCTTGTATTGCTATATACTTACCTCTCAGGACTGCCTTTGCTGTGTCCCAAAGATTTTGAACAGTTGTGTTTTCATTTTCATTTGTTTCCATTATTTTTTGAAACTTATTTAATTTCCTGGTTGACCCATTCATTCTTTAGTAGGATGCTCTTTAGCCTCCACATATTTGAGTTCTTTCCAACTTTCCTCTTATGGTTGAGTTCTAGTTTCAAAGTGTGGTGATCTGAAAATATGTAGGGAATGATCCCAATCTTTTGTTACCGGTTGAGACCTGATTTGTGACCCAGGATATGATCTGTTCTGGAGAATGTTCCATGTGCACTCGAGAAGAATGTGTATTCTGCTGCTTTGGGATGGAATGTTCTGAATATATCTGTGATGTCCATCTGCTCCAGTGTGTCATTTAAAGCCTTTATTTCCTTGTTGATCTTTTGCTTGGATGATCTGTCCATTTCAGTGAGGGGGGTGTTACAGTCCCCTATTATTATTGTATTATCATCAATGTGTTTCTTTGATTTTGTCATTAATTGGTTTATAAAATTGGCTGCTTGAATGTTAGGGGCATAGATATTTAAAATTGTTAGATCTGCTTGTTGCACAGACCCTTTAAGTATGATATAGTGTCCTTCCCCATCTCTTATTATAGTATTTGGCTTAAAATCTAATTTGACAGATATAAGGACTGCCATCCCAGCTTTCTTATGACGTCCATTACCATGGTAAATTGTTTTCCACCCCCTCACTTTAAATCTGGAGGTGTCTTTGGGTCTAAAATGAGTTTCTTGCAGACAGCATATCAATGGGTCTTATTTTTTTTTTTTTTTTGTTTTTTTGTTTTTTAATGCTGTGACTTTTGACTGAGGCATTTAGTGCATTTACATTCAGGGTAAGTACTGAAAGATATGAATTTAGTGTCATTGTATTACCTGTAAGGTGACTGTTACTGTATATTGTCTCTGTTCCTTTCTGGTCTGTTTCGTTTAGGCTCTCTGTTTGCTTCAAGGACCCCTTTCAGTATTTCCTGTAGGGCTGGTATGGTGTTTGCAAATTCTTTTAGTTTTTGTTTGTCCTGGAAGCTTTTTAATCTCTCCTATTTTCAATGACAGCCTAGCTGGATATACAATTTTTTTTTGATGCACATTTTTCTTGTTTAGTACTCTGAATATATCATGACAGTCCTTTCTGGCCTGCCAGGTCTCTGTGGGTAGGTCTGCTGCCAATCTAATATTTCTACTGTTGTAGGTTACAGACCTTTTGTCCCAAGCTGCTTTCAGGATTTTCTCTTTGTCTCTGAAACTTTTAAGTTTTACTATTAGATGATGGGGTGTTGACCTATTTTTATTTATTTTGATGGGGATTCTCTGTGCTTCTTGGATTTTGATGCTTGTTCCTTTTGCCAAATTAGCAAAATTCCTGCTATAATTTGCTCTGATATACCTTCTGCCCCTTCTCTCTTTCTTCTATTTCTGGGACACAATTATTCTAATATTGTTTCATCTTATGGTATTACTCATCTCTTGAATTCTCCCCTCATGGCCCAGTAGTTGTTATCTCTCTTTTTCTCAGCTTCTTTATTCTCCATCATTTGGTCTTCTATATCACTAATTCTCTCTTCTGCCCCGTTTATCCTAGCAGTTAGGGCCTCTGTATTTTATTACACCTCACTAATAGCTTTTTTTATTTCAACTTGGTTAGATTTTAGTTCTTTTATTTCTCCAAAAAGGGATTCTCTAGTACCTTCCATGCTTTTTTCAGGCCCAGCTAGCATATCTATAATCATCATTCTGAACTTTAGTTGTGACACCTTACTAATGTCCATATTGATTAGGTCCCTAGCAGTCAGTACTGCCTCTCGTTCTTTTTTTAGGGGGCTGAGTTTTCCCACCTTATCATTTTATCCAGTGAAGGATAGATGAATGAGAGAACAAAATACTAAAACAGTAACAACAACCCCAGAAAAATATTCACTTCCAGAATGTGGTTGCTTTTCTGTTCATAGAATCGCTGCTATTCTTCTTTTCGATCTCCTTTTGAGTTTGTAGGTATTCAACATGGTTTGATAACTATCTAAGTGAATTCCTGGGACCAGATGGAATTTAGGTCTCCTATTCCTCTGCCATCTTGCGACTCCCCTCTGGGAAAAAAAAAAAAAACTTTTAAATCTATAAATTAATTCTGGGAAAACTGGCGGCTTTATAATTATCAGCCATTCATCCAGATATATTTTCTTAATATTAGCAAGGTAAAACATGGCTTTTTGGGGGGGAGGTGTTTGTGGGAGAGCCATCTGGAGAGGTACTGTTCCCTTTGAAATATATATGACATACAGTATAATATTCTTTAACCCACACAAAAACATACTTTTTAAAGTCTTTTACTAAAGCATGAAGAATATGACCTCAGTTTGGATGACATAACAGTCTTTTTTCTATACACAAGTGAAGTATAACTAAACAACAGTTTCTTATTAATAAGCTGTCTATAGAAGTAAGAAATCATTTTCTGAAAGCCTGTTCAATGAATATACTAATTTATTGTCTTTTGGGAAATTCATTTAAAATGCTTGCTCTTACCTAATATTCCAGACTTAGGAATCAAAACTTACTGACTGCATCTCTGTGCTAGTATGGGTTTAGACAGTCCCACATCGAGCATGAAGGTTTAAAGAGTTTAAAAGAAAATTAGAAATGACTACAAGTAAAAATTTTTCAAACACATTCTTAAAACTTCTACAGTATAACACAAGAAATCATGAATTTTGGAGTCTTTCACTGTTGCCATTCGGTGTCTTGAGTGCAGCTTTTAACAAGGTCCTTTATAACCATGCTTGGAAAGGACTCCTAAATAGACTCTACCATAAACTGAATTCTGTTCTGTAGTAAAAAATATACCAAGATCACAGTCTATGTTCATGCATGGCATGTACTGCACTGGATGTAGACAGATACAAGCCAAAGACCTTAGCCACTTAAGCACTGGCTAGCATATAGTTCCTTTTTCACAGCACGTTCCAGAGCTCTGGGAATCAATAATATTTCTCCCACACTCAACATCTTAATTCTGGAAGTGAGATGGTGAAACACTATCACCCAATTAAAATGCTATTCCCAGACTACCACTTTAAGACAGCATGAAGTAGACAAGGACAGGATACATTTCCTGCCTGAAACAACAAAAATACAGTACAAAAGCTATGAAATGACACTTTTCAAGATATTAGCCATCAGTCAACAAAGGACAACGAATAGTGAAAAATGGGAAACAAACAAGGTAAGCCCTACAGCTGTCCCACCTTACTATCTAGAGTTTGTAAGCAGCTGTGTAAGGAGGCCCAAGTCAGGCAAAGCCTGTAAGACTCCCTGAGTTAATGAGAGGCTGGGAGAAAAGAAGGATAGAATTCACAGGATAGAGTATAGAAAGGAGAATTTCAGAGAAAGAAAGAGAACTATAGAGTTATGCAGAGGTCTCCCTCAAGGATTTAGAAGAGAAATGTTTACAACACAGGAGTGAGGAAATTATCCTGAGCTAGGAAACAATCAATGAAAGGATTAGAGGACTATTCTATGGAACTTACACAGGACCAAGAATACTTTCTCTTCCCTCTAATCACAGCAGAAAACCTCATAATTCACAGGATATTGGACATAGTAATCCAAAGTGTTTTGCTTCAGAGTGCTGCAAAATTAGTCTCTGATTAGTTGTGCTCCAGCTTAAGAACCTGAAAAAATCAAACTAGTTTTATATTTCAGAACAAATCTCAATATTTATAAGAATACAAAAATAATAAATAAAAAAATAAGAATACAATAATATGATCACCTAACAAGATAAATTTCAGAAAGTCTGCCATTCAATAAAATTTGCCAATCATGGACTGAGGAAACTACTTGAGGACAGGTAATCCTAAGGGATTAAAAACAAGAATTCACAGAATTCACAAAGTAACACGATAGGTCCTATTCTCAAAAGTGAGATTGAAACATTTCATAATTCACAGGGTATTGGTTTAGAGTACTAAGAAGGGTCATGCTTCAGTATTGGGAAAAATTAATTCTAGACTAAATTCTGCTCTGGTCCCACGTAACAAAGCTTAAAAGCAAGACTCAAAAGGTTAACTGCATCCAAGAACAAAGCTAAATACTACTTATAAGAAAACAATAGGGGGTTCCTGGGTGACTAAGTTGATTAAGTGTCTGCCTTCAGCTCAGGTCATGATCCCAGAACCCTGGAATCAAGCCCCATGTCAGGCTCCCTGCTCAAAGGGGAGCCTGCTTTTCCTTTTCCCTCTCCCCTGCTTGTGCTCTCGTTCTCTCACTCTATCAAATAAATAAAATCTTTAGGAAAAACAAAAAAATAATAGTATCCAGAATACAAGAAAAATAAATTCATAAGGTCTACACAATGTTTTCTACAAGAAAAAATTACCATGCAATTTCACCACCATTGAAGCATGAAAGTAGACATAGACAATACTTAAACTAATGGATGTGGCTGTGTTCCAATACAACTGTATTTACAGAAATAAGCAACTGGCCATATTTGGCCTGAAACCACAGATTCTGACTCCTGTGTTACAGATTTATACCATAAATATTAAACAACTACTAAGGTAACACAGAAAAGTATTATAGATAAAAACAGTTAAATTAAAAATAAAGCAATAAAGGGAGGTTCCAAGATAGTGCCACAGGAAGATCCTGAACTCACTTCCTCCCACAGACACACAAAATCTACGGCTACATGTGGAAAAGTTCCTTCTGAAAGAGACCTTACGGGTGCCTGGGTGGCTCAGTAAGTTAACCATCTACCTTTGGCTCAGGTCATGATCCCAGCATCCTGGGATCAAGCCCCATATCATGCTCTCAGGTCCCTGCTCCGCGGGGAGTCTGCTTCTCCCTCTGTCCCTCCCCCTGCCCATGCTCTCCCCCTCACTCTGTAACCTCTAAATGTGTGCGCCTTTTAGCATTTCTTGTGAAGAATCTGTTTACCTAGTTTTTAGGTCTCTTTCTCTTTTTTAAAAAGATTTTATTTATTTATTTGAGAGAGAGAAAGAGCACACACAGAGGGACTGAGTGAAATTAGTGCTTCATATGGGCTCTAATTTCTGTGAGGTACCAGTGAGCTGTAGCAAGCCTGAGGGCGGGCACAAAGTCCTAATTTTTGCAACTAATAGCCCAGGGGACCCCCTCTAGATTGTCTGGTCTGGAGGCTATCAGGGTTCACAATTGCAGTCCAATGGAATGTATGTATTGGCATGCTTTAAAACTCCTGCCAGACGATCTGGCTTTCAATCAGTCTAAAACAGTTGCTGACTGAGATCTTTCCATTTGGAACACTGACAGGTCTTGGTACATCAACAACAACTGAGACCTATCAAGAATAAATTTTAAAAAAAGAACAAATCAAGCTGCTTTGACAATAATGAACACTTTATTTTAAAGGTTTTGTGTATTTATTTTGAGAAAGAAGAGAGAGAGAGAGAGGTGAGGGGCAGAGAGAGAGGAAGAGAATCTCAAGCAGACTCCATGCTGAGTGCAGAGCTGGATGTGTGGCTTGACTTCACATTTCTAAGATCATGACCTGAGCCAAACTTAAGAGTTGGACACCTTACTGACTGAGCCACCAACAATCATGAAGGTTTAAGAGATAACCATGAGCTCAGATATGGTTGAAAGGTAAGGTTCATCCCTTACACAAAATGACTCCTTTGAGATGGAGAAGTATATGTTTCACCTAATACATAAAAACACAGAAAGTCAAGCAAAATGAGGAAATAGAGGAATATGTTACAAATGAAAGGATAAGATAAAACCTCAAGGGAAAAAACCTCAATATAACATAGATAAGTAATTTACCTAATAAATAGTTCAAAGTAATAGTTATAAAGATGCTCAGAAAACTATAGTGAAGAACGGAAACACAATGAAAACTTCAACAGACAGATAGAAAATATAAGAAAGTATCAAACAAAGATCATATAGCTGAAGAATAAAATAACTAAATTGAAAAATATACTAGAGGGGTTCAACATCAGACTAGATGAAGCATATGAAAGATTCAGTTATGTAGAAGACAGAGCAGCTGAACTCACCCAAAAAGAGCAGAAAAAGAGGGGTGCCTGGGTGGCTTAGTCATTAAGCATCTGCCTTGGGCTCAGGTCATGATCCCAGGGTCCTGGGATCGAGACCCACATTGGGATCCCTGCTCGACGGGATGCCTGCTTCTCCCTCTCCCATTTCCCCAGCTTGTGTTCCCTCTCTTGCTTTCTCTCTGTCAAATAAATAAATAAATCTTAAAAAAAAAGAGCAGAAAAAGAAAAAAATAATTTAAAGAAGTGAAGATAGCTTTTGTGTCTTATGGACAACATAAAGCAGAATAACATTCACATTATAGGGGTCCCAGAAGGAGGGGAGAGAGAGTAAAACAGCAGAAAACTTATTTGAAGAAACAATAGCTGAAAACTTCTTCAACCTAGGGAAGGAAACATCTAGATAAAGGAAGTCCATAGAGTTCCAAATTTTAAAAAAATAAACAAAACAAAAAAGATCGACACAAAGACACATAAGTAAAATTTGAAAAGTTAAAAATAGAGAATCTTAAAAGTATCAAGAGAAAAACAACTTATTACACACAAGGGAACCCCACAGGACTGTTAACATATTTTTCAAAAGAAACTGTGCAGGCAGAAGAAAGTGGCACAATATATTCAAAGGGCTTAAAGGAAAAATAAAAACAAAAACAAAACAAACAAAAAACCTTACAAGAGTACTCTATCCAGTAAGATTAGCATTTAGCATTGAAGGAAAAAGAAAGAGTTTTCCAGATGCAGAAAAGCAAAAGAGTTCATTACCACTAAACTGGTTTTATAAGAAATGGTAAGGGACTTTTTTAAGAAGAAAGAAGGGTGTTAATTATTAATAAGAAAACACGTGGGAGTATAAATCTCACTAGTAAAGGTAAATACAGGAGCCCCTCACCCATTATTGGCAAGAGACATGTTTCAACAGTTTCTTGAAATTGAAGGTAGTAGCAAACCTTATATATACTATGTTTATTCAATGCATACATATATATGATAAAGTTTAGCTTATTTCAGCATTGTAAATGATTAGCAATAACACATAATGAAAAAGAACAATTATAACATTATACTGTAATAAAAGTTACATGAATGCAGTCTGTTTCTCTCTCCCTCAAAATAATTACTATACTGCATTCACCCTTTTTCTTGTGATGAGTTGAGATGATAAAATGCCTAAGTGATGAGGTGAAGTAAAGGGAATCCACATAGGCATTATGCTATAGCATTAGCCTACTGACCTCCTGAGGATATGTCTTAAGTACCATTATCTTCTCTGGGCCATGGGTTCCCATTGGTAAATGATACCAAACAAAGAAAAACTGCAGATAATGAGGGCCTATTGTATATAATAAAGGTAGTGGGTTAATTGTTTACAATGGTAGTGTGAAGAATAAAAGACACAAGTAGTAAAAATAAAGAAAAACACAACAATCGGTTAAGGGATATGCAAAATAAAAAGACATAAAAAGTGACATCTAAAACAAAATATGGTGGGGAGTAAAAAATGCATAAAATATATATGTATAGAGAGAGGGAGAGAGAGGGAGAAAGAAGAAGCAAGAGAGGGAGAAAGAGGAAGAAAGGGAGAATGAGGGAGAGAGGGAGAAAGAGGGGGAGAGAGAGAGGCTATTATATGTGAGCCCCACGGTAACCAAAAAGAAACCTATAGTAGATAAAAAAAAAAAAAGATAGTAACAAATGAATCTAAGCATTATACTGAAGAAAGTCATCAAACCACAAAGGAAGAGAGCAGAAGAAGAAGGAAAAAGAGTCAAACTATAGAACAGATAGAAAATAATTAGCAAAATGGAAAAAGTACCATATCTATCAATTATTTAAATATAAGTGGACTTATTTTTTGAATCAAAGGACACAGAGTGGCTGAATAAATATAAAACAAGACCCATCTATATGCTGTCTACAAGAGACTCACTTTAAACATTAAGGACACACATACACATACACACACAGTCTAAGCACACACAGACTAAAAGCGAAGGCATGGACAAATAACAAAATGGCAATACATACCTACAAATAATTACTTTGAATGTAAATGGACTAAATGCTTAAATAAAAAGGCACAGAATGACAGAGGGAATAAAAAAACAACACCATCTATATACTCCCTACAAAAGACTCATTTCAAACCTAAAGACACCTACAGATTGAAAGTGAGAAGATGGAGAAATGCTATGCAAATGGCTGTCAAAAAAAAGCCGGGATAGCAAAACTTATATTAAACAAAAAAGACTTTAAAACAGAGTGAAACAACAAAGACACTATGTAATAATAAAGGTGACAATCCACCAAGAAGATGTATAACAAATGTAAATATTTATGCACCAAGGATGGGAGCACCCAAAAACGTAAAACAGCTAAAAACAAACATAAAAGAAACAAATTGATAGTAATACAACCACAGCAGGGCACTCTAACAGCCCACTGACACTGATTGACAAATCATCCAAACAAAAGCAACCAGTAAACAGTGGCTTTTCATGACACACTGATTCAGATGGATATAACAAATATATTCAGAACATTCCAAACTAAAACAGCAGACTACACATTATTTTCAAGTACACATGGAATATTCTCCAGAACAGATCACATTTCAGCCATAAAACAAGTCTCAACAAATTAAAAAAGATTGGAGGCATACTATACATCTTTTTGGACTACAACACTATGAAACCAGAAATCAACCACAAGAAAAAATCTGGAAAGAGCATGAAAACATGGAGATTAAATGACATGATACTAAATAATGAATGGGTCAACAAAGAAATTCAAGAAGATTCAAAAATTATGTGGAAACAAACGAAAATGAAAACAATGATCCAAAATCTTTGGGGTACAACAAAAGCAGGTATAGGAACGAAGGTAATGGCAATACAGGCTTACTGAAAGAAGTGAGAAAAATCTCAAATAAACAATCTAACCTTACACCTAAAACAGCCTGAAAAAGAGAACAAACAAAATCCAAAACTAGCATAAGGAAGAAAATAATAAAGATTTTAGCAGGAAATAAATGATATAGAAACAACAACAACAACAAAAAAAAAACAGAAAAACAAAACAAAACCCAACAACCAGTATAACATATATGTGAAATCAGGAGATGTTTCCCTGAGAAGGTCAAGAAAATTGCTAAACTTCTAACCAGGCTCATCAAAAAAGAAAAAAATATATACCAAAACAAAACACAACAAGGAGAGAGAGAGAGAGAGAACCCAAAATAAACAAAATTACAAATGAAAGAGGAGAAATAACACCCAATATCAAACAATTAAAAATAATTGTAAGAGAGTACTATGAAAACGGAGGAAACTAAGAGACAGGGGAGACAAAGAGGGGCACACAGTAGAATGCATACTGAGAACTTCCCTAAAGCCACCGGCTGGGATAATAAGAGGGGCTGATTTTCCTAAGTTTTGGGGACCACCAGTCTTGAAAACTGGTTTTAAAGTTCTGAGGTCCTGGCTGGGATATGGCCCTGAGGATGCTGCCCTGTTCCTAGAAAGAAGTCAGGCAAACAACTGGGGGCAGATGGAACAATCTGAGGAACTACTGGGACACAGAGTGGTGGAGATTATTCGCTTACCCTGGACATCTCTCTGATAGGTAGTTTCAGGGAGATGCCTCTACAGGGACCAAGGATCTAGCAAGTGTCACATCCTTCTCCTGCCTCTTAGCATAAAAGAAAAGCCACCTGACAGAGTCAGCTTGGTTCCTATGCTTGCTATCTAGCCTGCTTGCTCTAGGTCAAATACCCCTGCACTCTGGCACTACCACCTTTCTGTGTCTAGCCTCCCTCAGTCACAGCTGGGCAAGACTCTCTTCAGGAGAACCTTTGCAGGCCTCAGCCAATACCACCTGCTTAGAGCCTAGAGTTTTGAAAATCTGAGGACTTGGTTAAAGCCCAGAAGATTCTGCTCTTTTTCTCGAGATAAGGCAGGCACACAGTTCAGAGGCAGACAACATGAAGACACTGATCTGGCATGTGGCTGGGACACATAGAGAGGAGAATGTTCACTATTCTCAGTGCTTCCCTGAGAGAATCAAGTACAGAGACCCATCCTGAGGGACAAAGATGCTGACTGGTGCCATTTGCTTCCCTTGCCCCTCAGCATAAACACAGAACCACCTTAGGTGACAAAACTGCAACACAGGCTGCTAAATCTGCTTAAACAAAGAACCACACTCCTGAGCTTTGCTGGTCCTGCCCCTCACAGTCAAGTCAGCCACAGTCCCAGGGATAAGGATCCCTTCCCCAGAAGACCAGCAGAAACCCCTGCTCACACCCCGTCTTCCAACCAGAGAGTTCCGCAAGGTTTCAGTTCTAGTGGAAGTAGCATCAGGACTCATTTATCAAGCAGACTAGAGCACACCTAGCTGAAATTTGCCACACTCTGGCCAAGGACCAAACACTGCTCACTGCAGACAAGGAGAGCCTCTTCAAATGACTGGCCTGAAGGACAGGGTGCTATAACACAGTAACAAAGTACATGTAGAACATACCAGAGACACTCCCTGAAGCACAAGGCCCTGTACACTACATGCCCTCTTCTGCATAAAGCCATTTACTCTCAGAAGCGGGACACATAACAGGTTTTTCTAACACACAGAAGAAAAATCTTCAAGATGGAATAATTCATCCCAATGAAACAAGAAAAGGTCACAGTTGGAGTTCTCAGAGAAGCAGATATAAGTAACAAGCCTGATAAAGAATTTAAAGCAACAATCTAAGGATACTCGCTGGATTTGAGAAAAGAATGTAAGACATCAGGGAGGCCCTTGCTGCAGAGATAAAGAGTCAAAAACACTCAGAAATGAAAAGTGCAGTAACAGATCTGAAACAGACTTGATGCAAAGAAAATAAGCAAGAAAGAAGCAGAGGGACATTTTAGTGATATGGAAGATAAAATAGTGGAAAATTATCACATTGAACAAAAGAGATAAAGAAGAATTATAGAACCCGAGTAGAGACTTAAAGAACTCAATGACTCCAAACATAATTACATTTATACCATAGGAGTCCCAGGAGAAGAAGAGAGAGAAAAAGGGAAAGAAAATGATTTCATGAAATAATAGCTGAAAACATCACTAAGAAACAGATATCCAGATCCAGGAGGTATAGAGAACTCCTCCAAAAAAACAAAAGTGGGCCAATATCAAGACATACTGTAATAATATTTGCAAAATATAGTGATGAAGAAAAAAATCCTAAGAGCAGCAAGACAAAAACAGTCCGTAACTCAGAAGGAAAGACCCCTAAGGCTAGCTGCAGATCTCTCAGCAGAAACATAGCAAGCCAGAAGAGAGAGGCATGATATATTTGAAGCCCTGAGTGGGGAAAAATCTGCAGCCAAGAATACTCTATCCATTTAGGCTATTACTAAGAATAGAGGGAGAAATAAAGAGTTTCCTAGATAAAAACTAAAGGACACTGACCACTAAACCAGCCCAGTAAGAAATATGAAAGGGGACTCCTTGAATGGAAAGGAAAGATCAAGGTGACAAAGATAAGAATGGAACAGAGAAAATCTCCAGAAACAATGAGAAAACAAGTTATAAAATGGCATAAATACATATCTATCAATAATTACTATGAATGCAAATGGATTAAAACTCTAATCAAAAGACATATGGTGTCAGAATTGATTAAAAAAAATAAGATCTATCAATATGCTGCCTATAAGAAACTCATTATAAACCTTAAAACACCTGTAGCTTGAAAGTGAGGGGATGGAGAATGTTTATCATAGAAATGGAGGTCAAAAGATAGGAAGAATAGCAATATTTACATCAGAAAACCTAGACTTTAAAACAAGACTATAACAAGATATGAAAAAGGGCACTATATCATATAAAAGGGACTATCCAACAAGAAGATCTAACGATTATAAATATTAGTGCTCCCAACTTGGGAACACCCAAATATATAAAACTACTAACAACAAACATAAAAGGGCAACCCTCTTGGGTCCCCTTCCTTTTCAGGAGATTTCTACTATCACTCAATACACTTTGCTTTACTATCACTCAATAAACCTTGCTTTGCTGCCCCCAAAACAAACAAACAAACAAACCATAAAGGGACTCACTGATAATAATACAATAATAGTAGAGAATATTAACACATCACTTACATCAATGGACAGATCTTCTGGGCAGAAAATCAACAAGGAAATAATGTCTTTGAGTGCCACACTGGACTAGATGGACTTAACAGAAATATTCAGAACATTCCAACCTAAAGCAGCAGAATACACATTCTCTTCAGGGGCAAATGAGGCATTCTGCAAAATATATCACATACAGGGTCACAAATCATACCCCCCAAGTACAAAAAGATTGAGATCATACCATGTAAATTTTCTCACCACAACATGATGAAACTTGAAGTCAGCCACAAGAAAAATTTGGAAAGACCAAAAACAGATGAAGGTTAAAGAACATCTTAATAGATAATGAATGGGTCAACTGGGAAATCAATGAAAAAATTAAAATTATATGGAAACAAATGAAAATGAAAACACAACAATCCAACACCTTTCAGATGTAGCAAAAACACTTTGAAGAGGGAGATCTAGTAATACAGGCCTATGTATGTGAAGAATCAAGAAAAATCTCAAATAAACAACTTAACCTTGCACCTAAAGGTGGTAGAAAAAGAACAACAAACGAAGCCTAAAGCCAGCAGAAGAAGAGAAATAAGAGATAAGAGGAGAAATAAATGATACAGGAAATAAAAATAAATAAATAAATAAATAGGTCAATGAAACAAGGAGCTGGTTCCTTGAAAAAAATAAAATTGATAAACCCCTAGCCAGATTTATCTAAAAGAAAAGAGAAGGACCAAGATGAATAAAATCACAAGTGAGAGAGGAGAAATAATACCACAGAAATAATCATAAGAAAATATTATGAAAAACTATATGCCAACAAATTAGACAACCTGGAAGAAATGAAAAAATCCAGGAAACACATAAACTACCAAAACTGAAACAGGAAGAAATAAAAAATTTGAACAGACTGATAACCAGCAAAGAAATTCAATCAGTAATCAAAAATCTCCCAACCAACAAAGTCCAGGTCCAGATGGCTACCCAGGTGAATTCTACCAAACAACTAAAGAAGAGGTAATACCTTTTCTTCTCAAAATATTCCAAAAAATAGAAATGGAATGAAAACTTACAAATTCATTCTATGAGGCCAGCATTACCCTGATACAAAAACCAGATAAACACTCCATTAAAAAAGAAAACTATAGGCCAATATCACTGAAGAACATGGAGGTAAAAATTCTCAAAGAAATACTAGCAAATCGAATCCAATAGTACATTAAAAAAAAATCATTCCCCATGATCAAGTGGGATTTATTCTTAGGTTGCAAGCATGGTTCAATATTCAAAAATCAATCAACGTGATACACCACATTAATAAAAGAAAAAATAAGAACCATATGATCCTTTCAATAGATGGAGAAAAAGCATTTGACAAATTACAACATCCATTCATGATAAAGAAAACTTCAATATATTAGGTCTAGAAGGAACATACCTCAACATAATAAACAACATAATATGCAAAACGTACAGCAAACACATTACTCAATGAGGAAAAACTGAGAGCTTTTCCCCTAAAGTCAGGAACAAGAAAATAATGTCCATTCTTACCACTTTCATTCAATATATTACTGGAAGTCCTAGCCACAGCAATCAGGAAACAGAAAGAAATAAAAGGAGTATAAATCAGAAGGAAGACATAAAACTTCAGTATTTGCAGTTGAGATGTTACTCTATGTAGAAAACCTGTAAGACTCCACCAGAAAATGACTAGAACCGATAAATTCAGTAAAGTCACAGGATATAAAATACATGTGAAGAAATGTGTTGCATTTCTATACACTAATAATGAAGCAGTAGAAAGTGAAATTAATAAAATAATCCATTTTACAATTAAACCAAAAACAATAAAATATCTAGGAATCAACTAAAGAGGTAAAAGAGCTGTAGTCTGAAAATGATAAAACTTTGATGAAAGAAACTGAAGATGATACAAGGAAATGGAAAGACATTCTATGCTCATGGATTGGAAGAACAGATATTGTTAAAATTTTTATACTGCCCAAAGAAAGCTACAAATTTAATGCAATCCCTATAAAAATACCAAAAGCATGTTTCACAGAACTAGAAGAAATAATCTTAAAATTTGTATGGAACCACTAAGGACACTGAATAGCCAAAGCAATCTTGGAAACACACACACACACACACACACACACACACACAAAACTGAGGCATCACAGTATCACAATTCCAAATGTCAAGTTATATTACAAAGCTGTACTAGTCAAAACAGGATGGTACTTGTACAAAAACAGACACAAAGATCACTAGAACAGACCAGAGAGCTCGAAACGAACCCACAATTATGCAATTAGTCTTTGACAATGGAGAAAAGAATATACAATGGGAAAAAGATAGTCTCTACAACAAATCATGTTGGCAAAAATGGACAACTACATGCAAAAGAATGAAACTGGACCCTTTCTTATACCATACACAAAAAATAAACACAAAAAGAATTAAAGACCTAAATGTAAGATCTGAAATCATAAAAATTCTACAAGAGGATAAAGGTAATAATTTTTCTGACATTAGCTATAGCAAAATTTTACTAGCTATATCTCCTGAGGCAAGGGAAAAAATATCAAACAAACTATTGGGAATACATCAAAATAAAAAGCTTCTACACAGCAAATTAAATGATCAACAAAACTAAAGGCAACCTAATGAATGGGAGATGATACTTGCAAATGATGTACCCTATAAAGGGCTAGTACTGAAAATATACATAAAATTGATACCCATCTGTAAACAGTGTGGAGGTTCCTCAAAAAAAGTTGAAAACAGAACTACCCTATGATCCAGTAATTGCAACACTGGTTATTCACACACACACACACACACACACAAACACACACACACACCCCACTAATTCAAAGGGATATTATACCCCTCTGTAGCATTATTTACTATAGTCAAATTATTGAAGGAGCCCCAGTGTCCATCAATAGATAAGTGGATAAAGAAGATGTGGTATATATTTGTACAATGGAATATTATTCAGCCATAAGAAAGAATGAAATCCTGCCATTTGCAATTACAGGATAAACCAAATTGACATACTTTTATTTTTTTAAAGATTTTATTTACTTATTGGACAGACAGAGAGAGAGAGAGAGAGCACACTAGCAGGGGGAGCAGGAAAGGGAGAATCAGGCTACCCACTGAGGAGGGAGCCTGATGTGGGGCTCAATCCCAGGACCCTGGGATTATGACCTGAGCCAAAGGTAAAGGTTTAACTGACTGAGCCACCCAGGTGCCCCAAACTGACACACTTTTAGCTAGACTCACCAAGAAATAAAGAAAAATGGCTCAAATAAAATCAGAAATGAAGGTGAGGGGGTGTTCCAAGATGGTGGAGTAGTAGGGGGACCCTGAACTTGCCTTATCCTTTGAATACAGCTAGATCAAACTTCAACTATTTTGAACAACTAGGAAGAGGATCTGAGGAGTACAGAAACAATCTGCACAGTTGGGAGTGAGAGAATTTGGCAGAGATGAGTTTCAGAAACCTGAACAGGGGGACTGGGAAACCACACAGCTGGGAAGGGGAGAAAGCACAGTTCATGGAGCAAAGTCTGGAAGAGGGAGAAAGTTGGAAAGATTGCAGTGGTTTGTAACCACACAAAAAGCCATGGTGAGTGGATCCTTGGGTTGCTCAGGGAGAGACTGCTCTCCTTCCTGAAAGGCATCTGGAGGAGCATATTTGTCCACTACAGAGAAAAAGAGACAGCTGGGGAGCCATTGAGTGGAGCTCAGCTTTGGGGTCAGAGGGGCATGTAGAGGGTAAAAAACTTAATTTTATGGTGTGAACACACAGGCTCAAAACTCTGTGTGCATGCCAAACAGCTGGTTTTCTAGGACTGAATGACCAGACCACTAGAGCAGAACGTGGATAACCTTGCTGCCACTTTTTGCTGTCTGCCACCATAGATTCAAGCCTCTGCAATGGCTTTTATATGACAAAGAGGAGTAGGAGACTGAGTCAAGTGCAGGTGGCTGATAACCTGGCTCAGATTTTTCACTGAGCATTACAATAAACTCAAGCTTCTGCACACACACTATGTGAAGGCTTTCCAGGGACAGGATAGTGCTGGGCATGCCCTGAGCCTCCCAGCCAGGGGACGGGAATAGGAATGTATACCAACAGGCCATTTAAAATGAGCCACTGGCCAGAGATTAAATACAGGAGATCTGTGGCTCTGGGTATGCCAACGACCCAGATACAGACAGGTTAGGTCAGGGAACTGAGGAGGGCCCAGGACACAGGAGACTGCTGGCTACTCTAAGAGGGCCTCCTGAGCACTGGCTGCCAGGAGTTCCCCTCCCCAGAGACAAGAGGGTGAGGTGGCATCATATTCTACCTCCTTCACCACCCCTCTCACCTCCCACCCACCAGCACAGTAGGACTCCAGAGAGAAATACAGCACCTCTGGTAAAGATTGGAGTCCAAACACAAAAACCCACCCCCTGGCCTGAGAGGAACATCTTTACAAGGGCAAGTCAGCTTGTGTGCCAGCACAGCAGGCCTCTGCCTCAGAAGACCAACATAAACCCCCATATCTATCAAGTCTACTGATTAAAGAAAGCTCCAAAAGATCAGCTTCTGGCTTAATTTCACAAACAATTCAAAGCATACCTACTTAAAGGACCAAACACTCCCTATTACAAGCACAGTGGAACTCTGAAGAGGAAGGACCAGTGGGAAAGAGCAGCCAAAACAAAACGGTGGAGTGTACACACCATACACCAGAATCACTTCGAGATATTCTTGATGTTGTTTTTATTATCATTGCTGTTTTTTCTTTTTCTTTTCTTTTCCCTTTTTTCCCCTTCTCTTTCTTTCCTTCTATCTTTTGTGGACAAAATGACTAGGAGGAGAAATTCCCAGCAAAAGAAAGAACCAGAGGTAGTACTCTCTGCCATAGATTTAATCAATATGGATGTAAGTAAGATGTTGGAAATAGAAATCAAAACAATGATTATAAAGATACTAGATGGGCTTTTAAAAAGCATAAAAGATACTAGAGAATTCTTTATTGCAGAAATAAAAGAACTAAAATCTAAGCAGGCTGAAATTAAAAATGCTATTACAGAGATGCAGTAAAAAAATGGAGGCTCTAATTACTAGGGTAAATGAGGCAGAAGAGTCAATGATATAGAAGACAAAATGAAGAAAGTAAGGAAGCTGAAAGAGAGAAAAACAATGACTTGATCATGAGAGGAGACTTTAAGAAATCAGTGATACCATAAAGCACAATAATATTTGAATAATAGGGGTCCCAGAAAATGAGGAAAGAGAGAGGGGGGCACAAGGTTTACTTGAACAAATTATAGCTGAGAACGTCCTTAATCGGGGAAGGAAACAAGCATTCAAGATCAGGGGGCACAGAGAAGCCCCATCAAAATCAACAAAAATAGAGAAACATGTAATCTCTGACATATAAAAGTGAAGCTTACAAATTTCAGAGATAAAGAGAAACCCTGAAAGCAGCTCAAAACAAGAGGTCCTTCTCCTAAAGGAGTAGACCCATAAGGCTGGAAGCAAACCTGTCCACAGAGATCTGGCAGGCCAGAAAGGACTGGCATGATATATTCAAGGTGCTAAGTGAGAAAAAATATGCAGGCAAGAATATTTTATCCAGCAAGGCTTTCATTCAGAACTGATGGAGAGATAAGGAGGTTCCAGGACAAACAAAAACTAAAGAATTTGTGATCACTAAACCAGCACTGCAAAAAACATTAAAAGGGATACTTTGAGTGAAGAGAGAGCCCAAAAGTAACACAGAGGAGAAAGGAACAGAGACAATCTACAGAAACAGTGACTTTACAGGTAAAACAATGGCAATAAATTCATATCTTTCAATAATTACTCTGAATATAAAGGGCCAAATGCTTCAATCAAAAGACACAGGGTATCAGTTAAAAAAGGAAGACCCAATATGCTGTCTACAAGAGACTGATTTTAGACCTAAAAACACCTCCAGATCGAAAGTGAGGGGATGGAGAACAATTTCTCAGACTAATGGATATCAAAAGAAAGCTGGGGTAGCAATCCTTCTATCAGACAAATTAGATTTTAAACCAGAGACTATAATAAGAGCTGAAGAGCGATACTATATAATAATTAAAGGTTTGATATAAGAAGAAGTTCTAACAATTCTAAATATTTATGCCCCTAACTTAGAAGCAGCCAATTATATAAACCAATTAATAATAAAATTTTTAAAAAAACACTGATAATAATACAATAATAGTAGGGGACTTTAACACTCCACTCACTATAACACAGATTATCTAAGCAGAAGACCAATAAGGAAAAAAGGCTTTGAATAACACACTGGACCAGATGGACATCACAGATATATTCAGAGCATTTTGTCCTACAGTAACAGAATACACATTCTTCTCAAATGCACATGGGACATTCTCCAGAACAGATTACATACTTGGTCACAAATCCGTACTCAACCAGTACCAAAAGTCTGGGATTATTCCCTGCATATTTTCAGACCACAATGTTTTGAAACCTGAACTCAATCACAAGAGAAAATTTGGAAGGAACACAAATACATGGAAGTTAAAAGCAACACCAAAACAATGAATGAGTCAACAAGGAAATTAAAGAAAAATTTAAAAAATTCATGGAAGCAAACGAAAATGAAAACACAAGAGTTCAGGACCTTTGGGAGGCAGCAAAAGTGGTCCTAAGAGGGAAGTATAGAGAAATACAGGCCTTTCTCAAGAAACAAGAAAGGTTTCAAATACACAAGCTACTATCACATTTAAGGAGTTGGAAAAATACAGCAAACCAAGCCAGAGGAAATAATACCAAACCAATACCAAAAACCAAGCCAGAGGAAATAAACAATAAAGATTAGAGTAGAAATCAATGAGATTTGATTGATCATTTGATTCAACAGTGAGAACAGTAGAATAGATCAATGGAACTAGGAGCTGGTTATTTGAAAGAATTAGTAAGATTGCTAACCCCCTTGTCAGACTTATCAAAAAGAAATTTTGCATTTATTTATTCACATTCACATTCAACATTCACAAATCAATCAAGATGATACATTACATTAATAAAAGAAAGGACAAGAGTTATGTGATCCTCTCAATTGATTCAGAAATAGCACTTGATGAAATACAGCATCCTTTCTTGATTAAAACTCTCCACGGTGTAGGGCTAGAAGGAAAATACCTCAATATCATAAAAGCCATTTATGAAAAGCCCACAGTAAATATCTTCTCAACAGGGAAAAACTGAGACCTTCCCCTAAGGGCAGAAACATGACAATGATGTCTACTTTCATCACTGTTGTTCAATATAGTACTGAAAGTCCTATCCTCAGCAATTACACAAAAAAGAAAGAAAGAAAGAAAGAAAGAAAGAAAGAAAGAAAGAAAGAAAAAAAGAAAGAAAGAAAGAAAGAAAGAAAATCATCCACAGTGGCAAAGAGGAAGTCAAAATGTCACTCTTCCCAGATGACATGATACTCTATGTGGAACACTCAAAAGTCCACCTAAAAATTGCTAGATCTCACATGGGAAGTCATAAAAGTGGTAGGACATAAAATCAATGCAAAGAATTAATTGCATTGTTACACACTAACAATGAGACAAAAAAAAATAGAAATCAATGAATTGATCCTATTTACAATTGCACCAAACACCATATGATACTTAGGAATAAAGCTAACCAAAGAGGTAAAGAAGCCATACTCTGAAAAATATGGAATACTTGTGAAAGAAGTTGAGGAAAACACAAAGAAATGGAAAAACATTCCATGCTCATGGATTGGAAGAACAAATATTTTTAAAATGTCTATGCTACCTAGAGCAATCTACACATTCAATGCAATCCCTATCAAAATACCATCAACAAGCTGGGTGATAGGCATTAAAGAAGGCACACGATGTGATGAGCACTGGGTGTTATATGCAACTGATGAATTATTGAACACTACATCTGAAAGTAATGATGTACTATATGCTGGCTAATTGAATTTAAATTTAAGAAATCTACATTTTTCACAGAGCTGGAACAAATAATGCTAAAATTTGTATGAAACAAGAAAACACCCCAAACAGCCAAAGGAATGTTGAAAAAGAAAACCAAAGCTGGTGGCATCACAATGTCACACATAAGCTATATTACAAAGCTCCAGTCATCAAGACAGTATTGTACTGGAACAAAAACAGACACATAGATCAATAGAACAGAATAGAGAACACAGAAATGGTCCCTCAACTCTATAGTTACCTAATCTTTTTTTTTTTTTGAAGATCATATTTATTTATTTGACAGAGAGAGAGAGGTCACAAGTAGGCAGAGAGGCAAGCAAAGAGAGAGGAGGAAGCAGGATCCCTGTGGAGCAGAGAGCCCGATGCAGGGCTTGATCCCAGGACCCTGAGATCATGACCTGAGTTGAAGGCAGAGACTTAACCCACTGAGCCACGCAGGTGCCCCCTATAGTTAACTGATCTTTGACAAAGCAGAAACAATACCCAATGGAAAAAAGACATTCTCTTCAACAAATGGTGTTGGGAAAATTGAACAGCCACACATAGAAGAATGAGACTGGACCATTATCTTATACCATACAGAAAAATAAACTCAAAATGGATAAAAGACCTAAATGTGAGACAGGAATCTATCATGATCCTAGAGGAAAATACAGGCAGCAACCTCTTTGACCCTGGCCACAACAACTTCTTGCTAGACACATCTCCAAAGGCAAGGGAAACAAAAGCAAAAATGAATTGTTGGGACTTCATCAAGATAAAAAGCTTTTTGCACAGTGAAGGAAACAGTTGACTAAATCAAAAGACAAGCTACAGAATGGGAGAAGACACTTGAAATATCTCATCAAATAACAGGCTAGTATCTGAGATGTAAAAGAACTTACAAACTCAACACCCAGAAAAACAAATAATCCTGTCAAGAAATGGACAATTGACATGAACAGACATTTCTCCAGAGAAGACATACAAATGGCCAACAGACACATGAAAAAATGCTCCACATCACATGGCTTCAGGGAACTATAAATCAAAACCACAATGAGATACCACCTCACACTGGGTAGCATGGCTAAAATTAACAAGTCTGTCATTACAGACATTAGCGAGGATGTAAGAGAAAGGGGAATCCTATTACACTGCTGTTGGAAAGGAAGCTAGTACAGCCACTCTGGAAAACAGCATGAAGAATCCTCAAATAATTAAAAATTGAGCTTCTGTATGACCCAGCAACTGCACTACTAGGTATTTATTGAAAGGATACAAACTAGAGGGTATTATGCTAAGCAAATAAATCAGAGAAAGATAATTTTCATATGATTTCACTCATATGTGGAATTTATAGAGCAAAACAGAGGATCACAGTGGAAGGGAGGGAAAAATAAAATAAGATTAAATTAGAGAGGGAGAAAAAGCCTGAGGACTCAATTATAGGAAACAAACTGAGGGTTTCTGGAGGGCGTGTGGGTAGGGGGAAGGGGTAACTGGGTGGTTGACATTAAGGAGGGCATGTGAATATAATGAGCACTGGGTGTTACATTCAACTGATGAATTACTGAACTCTACCTTTGAAACTAATGATATACTACATGTTAATTAATTGAATTTGAATACAATAAAATTTAAAAAAATACAAGAACAGAAACAGAACAAAAAACAAAAACAAAAACAAAAACAAAAAAGGAAATGAAGGAGATATTACAACTGTTAATACAGAAATATGGAACATTATAAGAGGCTGCTATGAATAATTACAAGCCAAGAGATTAGACTACCTAGAAGAAATGGTAAACTTCTGGAATCCTTTCATAATCTAAGCCTAGATCAGGAAGAGAGAAAAAATCGGAACCAACCAATTTGTAGAAATAAAATTGTATCTTTTATATATTAAAAAAAAACCTCTCAACAAACAAAGCCAGATACCTTGACAGGTGATTTCTACAAAACATTTAAAGAGAGATAATACCTATCCTAGAACTATTTCCAAAAAATTGAAGTGGAGGCAAAGTTTCCAAAGTCATTTCATGCTGTCAGCATTATCCTGGTAACAAAATCATACAAAGACACTAAAAAATCAAAAGGAAGCAAAAGAAAAACATAGATATTCCTGATAAACATAGATACAAAAATTCTCAACAAAATATTAGTAAACAAATTTAAAAATTCATTAAAATTAGTATGTCTCATGATGGAGTGGGATTTATTACAGGGATATAACAAAGATTCCACTTCCACAAATCAAACAACATGATATTAACTGTGTAAAAGATAAAAATTATATGATCATGTCACTAGATGCACAAAAAGCATGACAAAATTCAACATCCATTTAGGTGAAACATCTCAAAAATGTTGGTGTATAGGGAACATACCTCAACATAATAAGTCCACAGCTAACATCATACTCAACAGTGAAAAGCTTTCTAAGATCAAGAACAAGATAAGAATGTCCACTATCTCCACTTTTATTCCACACAGGTATTACAAATCCTAGCCAGAGGAATTAGGCAAGAAAAAGAAATAAAAAGGCATCCAAATTGGAAAGAAGTAAAACTGTCACTATTTGCAGACACCATCATTTTGTGTATAGAAAACACAGAAGGCTCCATTAAAAAAAAGTGTTAGAACTAATCAACAAAGTCAGTAACCTTGCAAGGAACAAAATCAACATGGACTTGCATTTTTATAAACTAATAATGAACTATCAGAAACAGAAATTAAGAAAAGTATCCATTTACATTATATATGAAACTAATGAATCATTGAACACTACATCAAAAACTAAAGATGTATTATATGTTGGCTAATTGAACATAATAAAAAAATTAGAATTAAAAAAGAATAAAATATCTAGATATAAACTTAACCAAAGAAGTGAAAAATCTATACAAACCATAAAACACTGATGAAAAAAACTGTAAAAGACACAAATAATGGAAAAATATTCCAAACTTATGGACTGGAAGAATTAATATTGTTAAAATGTCCATATTACCAAAAAATGTACAAATTCAATGCAATCCCTACCAAAATTCCAGTGGCATTATTCAAAAAATATAGAACAAACAATTCTAAAATCTGTTTGGAATCATAAAAGACCCCAAATAGCCAAACCAGTCTTGAAAAAGAAAAAAATAAAAGTTGTAGTCATCAAGCCCCTTGATTTGAAACTATATTACAAAGCTATACTAATCAAAACAGTATGATATTGGCATAAATACAGACATATACCTCAACAGAACAGAACTAAAGGCCCAGAAATTAACCCACACATATACAGTCAATTATTTTATGACAAAGGAGATAAGTAAACACAAGGGGTGAAATAGTCTCTTTAATAAATGGAATTGGGAAAAAAATGGAATTGGGTAAATTGGACAGCCACATGAAAAGAATGAAACTAGACAATTATCCTATACCATACACAAACATTAACTCAAAATGGATCAAAGAGTTAAATATAGGACCTTAAACCATAAAACTCCTGGAAGAAAACTTAGGAAGTAAATTATTTGACATCAGTCTTGATTTTTTAACTGATCTAAAAGCAAAGGTTAACAAAAACAAAAATAAACAAGTGAGACCACATCAAACTAAAAAGAAAAGAAAAACATCAATGGAATGAAAAGGCAATGTACTAAATGGAAGAAAACATTTTCAAGTCACATATCTGATAAGATATTCCTATCCAAAATATATAAAGAACTCCTGCAACTCATCACCAAAAACAACTGAACAATTCAATTAAAAAAAAGAGCAGAGGATCTGAGTAGATATATATTCAAAGGAGATATCACTAATCATCAGGGAAATAAAAATCAAACCCATGATGAGTTATCACCTCACATCTGTTAGAAAGCCTATCATCAAAAAGACAAGAAATAGTAAGTCTTGAGAAGGATGTGGAGAAAACGGAACACTATTGGTGCACTATTGGTAGTAATGTAAATTGGTAGAGCTAGTATGCAAACCAGTATACAAAGTTTCCTAAAAAAATTAAAAATAGAAGTATCATATGATTTAGCAATTCTAGGACTAGATATTTATCCAAGGGAAACAAAAACACTAATTTGTTATGTTCACTGCAGCATTATTTACAATGGCCATATATGTAAATCATGTGTCCACTGATGTATGAATGGATTAAGAAGATACAGCATACAAATACAAATACACACACACACACACACACACACACACACACACAGTGGAATATTATTTAGCCATATAAAAGAAGGAAATCTTGCCTTTTGTAACAAAATGGGTGGCCCCTGGATATGTTATGCTAAGTGAAATAAGTCATAGACAAATACCATATTATCTCACTTATATGTGTAATCTAAAAAAATGAAAAAAACAAATAAAAGTCATGGATATGGAGAACATAGTGGTGGCTGCCTAGGGGAGGATGGTTGATGGGTGGGGGAAATGCAGGGGTTAGTAGGTACAAACTTCAGTTGTGATACATGAATAGGTCATGGGTATGTGGCATACAGCATGGTGACTAGTCAATAGTACTGCAGTGTATAATTACAGATGCCACAAGAATAGATGTTAAAATGTCTCATCACAAGAAAAAAAATCTTGTAACTTTTTGTGGTGACAGGGGGTAATTAGACTTATTGTGGTGATCAATTTTCAGTGTATAGAAGTATCAAATCATTTTATTATACACCTAAAACTAACATAAAGTTGTACATCGATTATATATCCATTAAAAAATAATGCAGAAAAAGAGGAACAAAATAAAGAAGAGATGGGCCAAAAAAAATAAAAACTCCACACAACAGCAAAATTGGAGATTTAAACCCAGCCATATCAGTATTAAATGTAACAGGTCTAACACCCAAATTAAAAGGCACAGATTTTCAGATTGGATAAAAAGCAAGGACAATTATGTTGTCCTTAAGTACTGCCTCAAGTATTGCACATTAAATATGAAGACGGAAACAGGTTAAATGAAAACATGAAAAACAATATATCAGGCTAAACCAATAAAAAAGCTTGGATGATTATCTTAATATCAAAGAAGATTTCAAAGTAAAGAACATTAGCAGTGTTAAAATAAGTCATCTTGTAATAAAAAAAGGTTAATTTATTCAAGGAGAAATGATAATCTTAAAAATTTACACACTTAACAGAACTTTGAAATACATGAAGCAAAAATTAACATAAATGCAAGAAAAAATAGATAAATCCGTAATTATAATCAAAGGTTTAAATTTCTATATCTCAAAAGTTTACAGAATATGTAGGCAAAAATTTAGGAAGAATGTAGTTGACTTAATACTACTCTCAGCCAACAATCTAATTGGCATTTATAGAATCTTCTACTATGCAAAATCAGAATACATATTCCTCTCAAGCACACATGGAATATTTACTAAGATATACTATATTCTGGAGCATAAAATAATTATAAGTGAATTTAAGGGAATTCAAGTAATGTAAACTATGGTTTATGAAATTAAATTAGATTAGATTAAATTAAATTCAAAGAAATTAAATTAGAAATCAATAATAGAAAGTTATCTGGAAATTAGAGTATGCAGACCTGAGGGAAAACTAAAACATATCAACATTTATGGGATAATGCTAAAACAGTATTTAAAAGGATAGTTATAACACTACACATCTATGTTAGGAAAGATGAAAGGTCTCAAATCAATAATTTCAGCTTCCATTTTAAAAACCAGAAAAGTTAGTGAAACATAAAGTAAGCAGAAAAAATGAAGTAATACAAATTAAAGTGGATAACAATGAAATCGAAAATGGAAATAACAATAGAAAAAAATCAATGAAACCAAAATTCAGTTGGTTTTGAGGAAAAATAAGAGAAATTGATAAACCTCAAGCACAGCTAAGCAAGATAAAAAAGAGAAAAGATACAAAATACCAACATCAGGAATGATACAAATATCAATAATGTTTCTACTGCTATAAAAAAGATAATTAAGGGACTATTATGAACAATTTCATGTCAATGAATTTGATAAATTTGTTAAAACATTAAATTCCTTAAAAGACAAAAGATAACAAAGTTCACTCAAAAAAGAAAGATAAACTGAAACCTACAAGTCTCTTAAATAAATTGAATTTGTAGTCAAAACACCTCACTATTAAAAAACTTCAGGCCCAGATAGCTTCACTGGTGAATTCTACCAATCATTTAATAACAGTTTTACAGTTACTTCTTCTAGAAAACTCAACAGGAGAAAACACTACCCAACCTATTCTATGAAACTAGTATTGTTCTTGCATTAAAACTAGACATGAAAAATATAAGAAATCTAAAGTCAAATATCCCTCATAAAAATAAATATAAAATATCTGAAAAAATTTAGCAAATATCATCCACCAATATGAAAAAAAGATAATACCCCATGTCTACATGGGGGATTCATCCATAAGCAAGACTGCTTCATGCACCTGGGTGGCTCAGTGAGTTAAAGCCTCTGCCTTCAGCTCAGGTCATGATCTCAGGGTCCGGGGATCGAGCCCCGCATCAGGCTCTATGCTCAGCAGGGAGCCTGCATCCCCCCTCTCTCTCTGCCTCCTTCTCTGCCTACTTGTGATCTCTGTCTGTCTAATAAATAAATAAAATCTTTAAAAAAAAGACTGCTTCAACATTTGACAATAAATAAATGTAATTCACCTGTGAAAAGATTAAAGAAGAAAAAACATAATATCTCAATAATTACACTAAAAGAATATTACAAACCTAATGTACATACCTGATAAAAATGCAATAAACTAGCAACCGAAGAGAACTTTCACAACCTGATAAAGAACATGTGAAAAGACCTATACTGAACTTTGTAATTTATGCTAAAATGATGTTATTCCCCCCTGTGATTAGAAATAAGGCAAGAAGGTCTGGAGACTGGAGAGTCAAACCACTGCAACAAGGACAAATAAAAGAAAAAAGATTATTTTCATAAAGAATAAAAAGCAAAAACTCCTTGTTAGTAGGTTATAAATAGAAAATTCTATGGAATCTACTAAAAAACGTTATTAGGTATAATAAATAAGTTCAGTTAAATTGTGGGAGACAAGTTCAATATGAAAAAAAAAACCAACTGTATTTTCATCCAACTTGAAAATGAACTTAATAAGAAAGCAATTCCATTTACAATGTCATTTTATAAAAGGAAATACTTAGAGATAAATCTGATAAAAAAAATGTGCAAGACCTATACAGACCAGACATTGCTGGGAGAAATTAAAGGAGACTCAAAAACTGGAGAAAGAAATCACATTCAAGGATTGATGACTCAGTGTTTTGAAAATGGCAATTATCCGCAAATTAACCTATAGATTCAATGCAATCCCAATCAAAATCCCAGCAAGCTTTTTTAAAGAAAGTGAAAGGCTGATTTTAAAATTGATATGGAAATACAAAGGACCCAGAAGAGGCAAAACAACTTTGAAAAAGAAGAGCAAAGTTCAAGGATTTGCACTAACTTACTTTAAGACATATTACAAGGGTACAGTAATTAAGAAATCAAGTAGTAGTGAAATAAAGATAAACAAATAGATCAACAAACAAAACAGAATGTCCAGAAATAGACTTCACATACATGGTCAATTGATAACCAACAAAAATGCAAGGTGATTCAATGAAGAAAGCATAGACTTTTAATCACCATGTTAGCACACTGGGATATGTATATGCAAAAGAAGAAAGAAAGACAGAAAGAAAGAAAAGGACTTCAACACATATCTGTCACCATGCACTAAAATAAACTCAAAATGGATTATAAACTTAAATGCAAAATTTAAAAAATGTCTAGAAAACATAGAAAATCTATGTGACCTGAGATTAGGCAAATATTCTTTATATAGGAGAACAAATTCATAAAAGAAAAAAATATAAGTTGGAATTCATCAAAATCAAGAACTGCTTTTGAAAGGCAGTATTAAAGAGAACAAAAAGACAAACCACAGACCAGAAGAAAACATTTGCAAGCAACATATATGAGAAAGGACTTACTTTCCAAAATGTATACTCTCAAAACTCAGAAAGCATACAACTTAATAAAAAATGAGCCAAAGATTTAAACAGACATTTTATCAAAGATAGATGCTGAATAAGTGCATGAGAAGATGCTGAACATCATTAGTCATTTGGATTATGCAATTCAAAACCACAATAAGGTGCAGCTACACAATTACGTCCAAAATCAAAACAAAACTACTGACCATATTAAGGGTTGGCAAGGATGTGGAGCAACTAAAACTCTCACACATGGCCGCTGGGAATGTAAAAATTACAATCCTATCTTAGAAAACAATTTGATAAGTGTCTTTAAAATAAGTTAAAACATACACATACGAAAGAGCCCAGTCATTATACTCCTAGGTATTTAATCACGAAAAATGAAAACATAATTGTTGGGTCGGTGGCTCCAGGAATGCAGGAGGAACAATAGAAATGACCGCCGGGCCGCCATCTTCCAGCCCCCTCCCCCACCTTCCTCAACCCTTGACTCTCCCACCAAAAGGATGTCTGCCCAGGTCACATCTCCATAGGTAACCTGATACCTCTGCAGGAAACAGAAGTATCAGGACCCCCCACCCCATACGCTCCCATCACCAAATACCCTACCATATATGGATGTGAGCCCATGCCCTGCCTTGGCCCGATAAAAGACCCCCACCATCTCCCTCCCAGTGCGACTTCCCCGACTCCGCTTTCCAGAGTCGCGGAACCTCGCCTGAGGGTGCCCACCTCCACCCTGCGTGACTTTCCTGGCTCCCCTTCTCCTGAGCCCTGAAACTTCGCCGGAGAGTGCCTTTAATAAATCTTGCCTTGTGCCTACCTCGCCTGGTGTCGTGTTTATCTCGCTTATAAAACCTTACAATAACCATGAAAATGAAAACATATGTCCATACAATCATTTGTGCTAAGTGTTTGTAGCAGCTCTATTAGTAATACCCAAAGACTGCAAACAACCCAAATACCCATCAGTAAGTTAATGCATAAAGAAATGGTGCTGTATCCATACAGTGAAATACTGTTCAGCAAT
Source organism: Martes martes (assembly GCF_963455335.1). Lineage (NCBI taxonomy): Eukaryota > Metazoa > Chordata > Mammalia > Carnivora > Mustelidae > Martes > Martes martes. The sequence continues at coordinate 66,070,862 of NC_137897.1, forward strand.
AAAAGTGAATGAACCACTGATTCATACACCATGGCTAAATCTCAAAATAATTATTCCGAGTTAAATAAGCTAGACAGAAAATGAATAGACACGATATGATTCCATTTATATAAAGCCCTAGAAAATATAAACTAAACAATGACAGAAAGCAGATTCAGTAGGGGCAGAGCAGAAGGGAGGCATTACAAAGGTGCACAGGAAATGGTTGGGGGTGATGGATAAACTTACTATCTTGATTGTGATGACAGTTTCACAGGTATATACAAATGCCAAATTTTATCGAAGTATGTACTCTAAAATGTGCAATTCACTGCATGTCAATACCTTCATAAAGCTGTTTTAGAATACATTAAACACTGCTCCCAGAAGAATTCTGGTAGCTTGAGTAGCCAAAATCCTAGGCTTGCTCCATCTACTTGATCCAGTTATTTACGCTGATCTTGTGCCTAAAGGAATAATGAGTAGCACACTAAGATGGTCTAAATGATAGGCAGACAGAAAATGCCATTAACTGCCACATCAACTAAAGAGTATGCAGTGAAACAAACAATAATTATTTAAAATTTCTATAGAAAAAATTAATTGGCAGAACACAAATGATTTTTCTTAGTTTTTTTTCCAATAAAAATATGGTAAAAATTTACAAACAGATACCCACCTCTTTGGATAATCTTGTGAAGACATCTCCTCCCCTGAGAAAATCCAGTATTAAATACAGCTTCCCTTCAGTCTGAAAGGCTAATTACAAATTAGGATGTAGTAACAGAACATTAACAGAATCTTAAAGGCTTAACAACCTTAGTATAACTTTTAATTAATATATATGTTCAGAGTTTTATCAATAAATATTATAAAGGAATTAATCATTTATTCATATGGTCCAATGTTATTGGATAATATTATCTCAAAATTGAATTTAGTGTTGAAATAGCTGTAAATCCCTTCCTAGAACATAATCGACTTTCCATGTGGTTCCTCAGAAACTTCTACCACCACCATCGTCCTGATTTATGGAGCATCATGCTCTACTGCTAACTGCCAGAACTCCACCTCCCTACCTACTGAAAATCTACTAATTCTTTCAAGCTCAACAAAAATGCCACCTCCTCCATCAAGCTTTCCTCTATTAAAGGATTTCTCTCTTTTCACATTTCATAGCATCCTGACCTTCTTCTATGTAAGAATTACTTGCTACTACTTTTAAGATCTCATTGTTTTTTATTTATGTCTCTCTTATGGCACTCACTCCATTTTGATTTGTACAATTAATTTGTTTACATGTCTGTGTTCCAATAGATGAGAAGTTTTTTTGAGTCAGAGACTGTTTCACCTCTAGAGCCCACTGCATTCAATGGAGTATTTTGCACACAATTGGTATTTACTGATCAATGTAATGCCATCCTGGTGATTCAAGGAAGTGGGACATTAGATACTACTACCTTTCATTTTGGGTAGTGAAATGTATAATGGATGGACATTATACATGATGTATATAATGTCCACCCATTATACATGAAAGTATAATGGGTGGACATTTTTTGAAGATTTTTTATACAAATAATCTAGTACATACTTTAATGCATTATTTTTCAAAATTTCTTAAGAATAAAGTCAATAGCTGCTACTTTTTTAAATCTTGAAAACTTAAAGTGACATCATAGAATAGATTAGTGATTTAATCATGTGTATACCTTTGAATTCTCCAGGAAGGCCACACTTCACAATCTCATGCATGTATTAAATTATCAGTGGAACCATGATTCAAACTCTGAACTGACTCCAAACGCATGCTCTTTCCATTACATTTACTGCTTCTTATTGGTATTCCTCTTCCCCCAAATATAAGAAAGAATAAATCAAATGGACTAATATAACCACATGGTCCTCTTCAACAGCTATGAAATAAATTAATATGCTCATTATGAATATGTAAGAGGAACATATCCAAATATCAGATGCTTTGAATAAATTATCACAGTTTATAGCCTAAGATCATTAAAGGTACAGACTAGCAGAGTCAAGAAATACTACCGGACAAGTAACCAGAAGATACTATCTTAATACCTTAGACAAATTAACCAATAGGTACAGAAAACACAATTCAAAATTGGATATTGATTCTTATTCTTATTTCAGATAAATATTTTTATATAATTGAGTATATTAAATCATTCTGAAGTATTTATTCTCTGTCATATTATTGTTTGAAAGGAAATCTTAATTCTCTAATTCTATAAATTTTTTAAAAATTACATACCATAGTGTAATTTGACAATAAATGGATGATTTACTTCCACCAGTATATCCCTTTCCATCTTTGTCCGAACTCTGTCTCGGACTAAAAATCATAGAAGGGTAGAATATATTACTCTTCTATAAAATGTTTCAGTAGAGATCCCATCAATAATTCACCCCACAAAAATGTGAAAATATAACATTGTAAGTGTTTAAATATGCAATCTATATATTCCAAGGCAGTAATTACCATATTCTCAGAAAGCCAACAAATTGTTTAGATCTAGATGGACTGAAGTGACATAAATAGATATTTGGCTAATATGTGTTTATTATGTATTGGTCTCCAATTGTTCAAATGAGTTTACTGATTAAAACTGAGCACAGTGTTATTTCTATGACAGCCTAGCAGATGGTGTATGTAAGCATACCCAGGTGCTTGTGCTTTTTCAATATGCAAAACCAACACAGATGGAACAGCAAAAAATAAGAATCTTAAAATAAAAGAATATAGCTTACTAAAATAAGTTCACTTTATGTTAAATAAAATGTGTCACGTTTTATACAACTAAATTTTTGCCAGGGTACAGTCTCACTAAATTAGAGCATATGCCAATATCAAACATAGAAATATCACTTGCAGGCTAGAACACTGTAACACTTACTAATGTTTAAAGGAAACTAAGTCTACTTATACAAGCAATACAAAGCACATTTCTTAAAATGAGCTTTATCAAATTTTATTTTAATAAGCTTTGGAATTTTCTACCTTTTAAAGAAGCTTTTTTTAACACCTTCATTGCATAGAGCTGCCCAGCATCAGGACCGGTCTTCTTTCGAACAAGAAAAACCTAACAGAAGAATTTTTTTTTTTAAGGTAAAATTCATATTTGAAGACATTCTTGCCATACACATTAGCACACACACATATAAGTCCATGCATTTTCTCTAATTTTATAAATATATACCTTTCTTTTATAAATTATACTCTTGGTTAATGTTTGCTCATTTTCATTCATTTACTAAATCAGACTATCATACATACTACTGTAGGAAAGAAAATTTTTAAAATAGATGACATGGTCACGACTTTAAGAAGTTTGTGTTGTATGAGATAAGCAACATAATGAAAGGCAATTTGATCTAAGGGAACTACTTTTAAGACCCAAGCACCTTTTTGTTACCTTTAAAGACCAAAGAAATATAATGACTGTTAATTTTATACCTTCATTTCTACTTCCTTATTGGCCCATTTTAGAAGTTACCAGGTATTTTATGTTCTAATAAGAAATCAGAGGCAATTATGTCTGTCTGCCAGGTTGAAGAATCAAGATGGCAAATTATCACAATAAACAAATTAAACTCTTTAAGATTATTGAGCAAACTTGAGAAATATTACCTCATATTTTCAAACTAAGATTATGACTCATTAAAAACAGTTTTTAAAAAGCCTCAGTCATGAAAATAAATACGAATGGATTAAAATTTTATAGGAGATTTTTATTAGTAAAGGGATGTTTCATTCTTTTTTTTAAGATTTTATCTATTTATTTGACAGACAGAGATCACAAATAGGCAGAGAGACCCACAGAGAGAGAGGAAGGGAAGCAGGCTCCCCACTGAGCAGAGAGCCCGATGTGGGGCTCGATCCCAGGACCCTGAGATCATGACCAGAGCTGAAGGCAGAGGCTTTAACCCACTGAGCCACCCAAGTGCCCTAGGATGTTTCATTCTTAAAAGTTAGTAAAAGCTGCTCACTACTTTGAAATAAAAGATATAGAACTTAAACAACAACAACAACAAAACAATACAACAGATCAATGAAACCAGTAGCTTCTTCCTTGAAAAAATTATTAAAATTGATAAACCTCTAGTCAGACTTATCAAAAAGAGAAGAAAAAGGACCCAAATTAAAAAAAAAATCACAAATGATAGAGGAGAAATAACAACCACTACCACAGAAATATAAACAATTGTAACAGATTATTATGGTAAACTATGCAAACAAATTAGACAATCTGGAAGAAAGGGATAAATTCCTAGAACAACAATAACAACAACAACAACAAAAACTGAATCAAGAAGAAATAGAAAATTTGAACAGCTCGATTACCAACAATGAAATTGAATCAGTAATCAAAAAAATCCCAGCAACCCGAAGTCCAGGACCAGATGGCTTCATAGGCAAATTCTAATAAATATTTAAAGACAAGTTAATACATATGCTTCTCAAACTATTCCAAAAAATAGAAAAGGAAGGAAAACTTCCAAATTCATTCTATGAGGCCCACATTACCCTGATACCAAAACCAGATAAAGACATCACTAAAAAGCATACAGGCCAATATCACAGATAAATACAGATGTAAAAATTCTCACTAAAATGCTAGTAAAACGAATCCACAACAGGTTAAAAAAATCAGGGGTGCCTGTCTTGCTCAGTTGGTAGAACATGTGACTCTTGATTTTACGGTGGTAAATTTAAGCCCCACATTGTATGCAGAGATTACTTAACAATGATTAATTTAAAAAAGGTTAAAAACAAACAAAAAAAATAAATAAAAACAACATGCTCATTTCAAGAGATGTGAAAAAAGCATTTGACAAAGTACAATATCCATTCATGATAAAACCCCCAACAAAGTAGGATTAGAAGGAACATACCTCAAAATCATAAAGGCCATATATGAAAAACCAATAGGTAATATTATCCTTAATGGGGAAAAATCTGAGAACTTTCCTCTACAGCCAGGAAGAAGACAGGGTTGTCCACTCTCACCACTGTTATTTAATTTAGTATTGGAAGTCCTGGCCACAACAATCAGACAACACAAAGAAATAAAAAGGCATCCAAATCAGCAAAAAAAATCAACTTTCACTATTTGCAGATGACTTGATACTCTATATAGAAAATCCAAAAGCTCCACCAAAAAACTGCTAGATAAACAAGTTCAGTAGAGTCATAGGATACAAAATCAACATATGGAAAACAATTGCATATCTACACACCAATAACGATGAAGCAGAAAGAGAAATCAAGGAATCAACCCCCTTTACAATTGCACCAAAACCCATAAGATACCTAGGAATAAACTTAACAAAAGAGGTAAAGATCTCTACTCTGAAAAGTAGGAAACACTGATGAAAAAAATTGAAGAGGACACAATAAAAGGGAAAAGCATTTCATGCTCACGGACTGTAAGAAGAAATATTTTTAAAATGTTCTGTATTACCCAAAGCAATCTACACATCTAATGTGATCTTTATCAAAATATCACCAACATTTTTCACAAAGTTAGAACAAATAGGCCTAAAATTTGTATGGAACTACAAAAGACCCTGAATAGGCAAAGCAATCTTGAAAAAGGAAAGCAAAGCTGGAGGCATCACAAATCCGATCGTTGTCATCCGATCGTTGTCAAGTTACATTACAAAGCTGTAGTGATCAAGACTGTATGGTACTGGGACAAAAACAGACACACAGATCAACAGAACAGAACAGAAAATCCAGAAATGAACCAACAACTCTATGACCAATTAATCTCCCATGAATCAGGAAGGAATATCCAATGGAAAAAAGACAGTGTCTTCAAAAAATGGTATTAGGAAAATTGGAGAGTAGCATGCAAAAGAATGAAACTGGGCCCTTATCTTACACCACACACAAAAATAAATTCAAAACGGATGAAAGACTTAAATATGAGACAGGAAACCATCAAAATCCTAGAGAAGGGCAGTAACCTCTTTGACAACCATAGCAACTTCTTTTTTTTTTTTTTAAGATTTTATTTTTTTTATTTGACAGACAGAGATCACAAGTAGGCAGAGAGACAGGCAGAGAGAGAGAGGGAAGCAGGCTCCCTGCTGAGCAGAGAGCCCGATGTGGGGCTCGATCCCAGGACCCTGAAACCATGACCTGAGCCGAAGGCAGAGGCTTAACCCACTGAGCCACCCAGGTGCCCCAGCCATAGCAACTTCTTACTAGATATGACTCCTGAGGCAAGGGAAACAAAAGCAAAAATAAACTGTTGAGACTTCACCAAAATAAAAAGCTTCTACGTAGTGAAGGGAACAATCAACAAAACTAAAAGGTAACCTATGACATGGAGAAGACATTTGCAAGGGATTGTATCCAAAGTATATAACAAACTTATAAAAATCAACACCCAAAAAAGAAATAATCCAGTTAAGAAATGGGCAGAAAACATGGATAAACATTTTTCCAAAGAACACATCCAGATGGCCAACAAACATATGAAAAAATGCTCAATATCACTCATCATCAGGGAAATACAAATCAAAACTATGATGAGATCCCACCTCACACCAGTCAGAATGGCTAAAATTAACAACACAGGAAACAACAGGTGTTGGCAAGGATTTGGAGAAAGGGGAACCCTCTTAAACTGTTGGTGGGAATGCAAACTGGTACACCCACTCTGAAAAAAGAGTATGGAGGTTCACCAAAAACTAAAAAATAGAACCACCAGTAAAAATTAAAAATAGAATGATCCAGCAATTACACTAATAGGCATTTACCTAAAGGATACAAAAGTACTGATTTGAATTGATACATGCACCCCAATATTTATAGTAGCACTATCAACAACAGCCAAATTATGGAAAGAGCCCAAATGTCCATCAACTGAAGAATGGATAAAGAAGAGGTGGTATATACATACAAGGGATTATTACTCAGCCATAAAACCAAATGAAATCTGGCCATTTGGAATGACGTGGCTAGAGCTAGAGAGTATTATGCTAAGCAAAATAAATCAGAGAAATAAAAATACCATATGACTTCACTCATAAGTAGCATTTAAGAAACAAAACAAATAGACATAGAGAGAATAAAGGAAAGAAAAACCAAGAAACAGACTCTAAAGTAACAGAGACAAAAGTGCTGATTACAAGAGGGGAGGTGGGCAGGGGAATGGGTTAAAAAGGTGATGGGGATTAAGAAGGGCATTTGTTGTGTGGAGCACAGGGTGTTGTATATAAGTCTGAATCAGTAAATTCTACACCAGAAAGTGATATCACACTGTATGTTAACTGACAGGAATTTAAATAAAAACTTGAGGTAAAAGGACCCAAAAGCAACAAAAACAGAATGACCAATTGAATTTCCACTTAAAGAGTACTTGGAACAACAAGTCCCCTCATGACCTCAGCTCTGTGGATGGTGGCCATGTTTATTCTCACCCCAAAATAAGTTTAATGTTATTCTCTGGAGAGGTCTCTGAACTACAGGATGCCAAACACAAACCCTAACCCTCACCCTAACCTTAACAGTGTCCCTATACATAACCCAACACTTACCAATAACTACTAAACTCTACCTCTAATCTGATTATAAACCTAAATGTAAACTCTGGAGAGGTTTCTGAACTGCAGGATAGGAGGGACATAGCCTCATCCTAACCCTAACACTAGCTCTAAACCTAACTCTAACCCAAATCCTTTCCCTAACTCCTAACTGGTAACCACTAACTCCCAACCCTAACTCTAATCCTAAATGGATCACTTGGAGAGGTCTCTGAATTGCAGGATGAGAGGCACATCTCCTCACCCTAGCCCTAACACTAACCCTACCCCTTACACTAGTCCTAAACTGAACCCTAATCCTTGATCTGAGAAAATAGAAGATTTGGTACATACATACAATAGGATATTACTCAGTCATAAAAAATGAAACCTTGCCATTTGCAAAGACATGGATCAAGGCAGAGAGTGTTATTCTAAGTGAAGACCTAATCCTAACCCAAACACTAACCCTAACCCCTAACCCTAACTGTACCCTAACATTAACCCTAAACTTATCTCTCTGGAGAGGTCTTTGAACTGCAGGATAATAGGCACATAACTTCACCCTGGCCCTAAACCTAACCCTTACTTTGGCCCTAAACCAAAACCCTAATCCTAGATGCAAAAAAAAAAAAAAAAATTCGGTACACACACACACACACACACACACACATAAACACACATATATATACACAATGGAATATTACATGTGTGTGTATATATATATATACACACACACACACAGATATGTGTGTGTGTTTGTGTGTGTGTGTTTGTGTATAGGTTAGTTTCAATACAGAATTTGACACCTTATCAATTAACTGTCCATATTCTGTTACATAATAGTCTACTGGTCTACCTTACACTTTGAATGGATTTTGTACTATCTAATTTGATAATATCATGTGTTAGTCATCTCAAAAATACTGCCTCACTGAGTTGTGCAAATCTTCCAAATGCTGAACAGTAGTGATCTCATCAGAAAAGTTTTTTGAGTACTAAGATGTCAAATTCAGCGTCAAAAATTTTCCAAAGCTAATTTTTTGCTTTTCCCCTAAGGTCATGGAACATAGTAGGGCTGTCCACTATCACCACTGCTATTCAACATAGTACTAGAAGTCCTAGCAACAGCTATCAGACAACAAAAAGAAATAAAAGGTATTCAAATTGGCAAAAAAGTCACTCTCTCTCTTCATAGAGGACATGATACTTTATATGGAAAACCCAAAAGACTCCTCCCCCAAATTACTAGAACTCATAGAGCAATTCAGTAACATGGCAGGATGCAAAATCAATGAACTGAAATCAGTTGCTTTCTTATACACTAACAATGAAAATATAGAAAGGGAAATTAGAGAATCCATTCCATTTACTATAGCACCAAGAACCATAAGATACCTGGGAACAAACCTAACCAAAGATCAAGGACATTTTGAAGAAAAACTTGCATTTTTTTAAAACTGCACAGTAGTGAATACAACGACTACTGACATAATTTGTAATCACTGCTTTGGTTGTGCCAAGGCGCCAGAAGTTTTACAAATAGTATCTTAGTACTACTATAAAATAGTTTTGACCTTGATGACTCCCTGAAGTGTCTTATGGATTCTCAGGAGCAGACAGACCACACATTGAGAACTACTGTTCTGAAACACAGCCCTTGGTAGGCTTGAATAGAATGAAATATAGTGGGCAAAAAGAAGAATCGAGAAAGAAAAAAAAAAAATGGTCCAGACATTCTGGAAGACGCTTGCTTGCACAAAGCAGTCACTTTTTCCCTAGCTCTTCTAACACTCACTACTAGTATCCTAATATGGCATCTAATGGAAACCATTATTTATAGTCTAGAGAAAGAACTGTTTATTTGTTCATCACCTGATTTGTTCTTTTCAGATCTTAGATGGACTGAATTAGCATAAGATAATATACCCTCACTCTGCTCTCTTCTCATGATCAACTACAGAAGAAGTTGCATGGCTTCAAACTACTGTATCAAAAAACGTACCTATCCTGATCAGAGGTTTCTTTTCAGTCTCACTAATCCAGTTCTTGGAAACAGTTCAGAAAAGAAATGAGTGAGTGAGTTACTCCAATATACCTCTTTTGGTCATATGGAATTTTATATTTTCCACTAAGAAGTACTCAGTAATATTTGTACATGTGAACTTAAAGATCACACAGCTTTAACACTGATTAAAGAGAAAAAAAATTGTAAGAAATTTTAAGATGTAAACATATTTTTTAAACTATCTCTTGAAAATTACTCAAGAGGGCAAGGGTTTAATATTTTCAAAAATTCATTTTTAGGGGCAGCTGGGTGGCTAAAGAAGTTGAGCATCTGACTCCTGATTTCAGCTCAGGTCATGATCTCATGGGTGGTGCACTCAGTAGAAAGTCTGAAATTCTCTCCCTCTGTCCTTCCCCCGACTTGCATGTGTGTGCATGCGCTCTCTCTCAAATAAATAAATATTTTAAAAAATTCATTTTAAATCCCATACTGCATTATCACATCAGTAAAAAATATATATATATATAATCCTGAATGTTAAAAGGTATGTTTGTATAAATATTACTTGGCATGAGAAATAGAAGGAAAGTTAGTCTGACAATTTCAGATGTGTTTTCATTTCTCTTATTTGATTGTGTTTTAAAATAATTAATGTAAGCTGTTCGGGAGCACCTGGGTGGCTCAGCTGTTAAGCATCTGCCTTTGGCTCAGGTCATGATCCCAGGGTGCTGGGATCGAACCCCACATCGGGCTCACTGGTTGGTGCCGGGAAGTCTGCTTCTCCCTCTCCCACTCTCCCTGCTTGTGTTCCCTCTCTCACTGGGTCTCTCTCATAAAGAAATAAAGAAATAATATATTTATGGACATTGGGGATGGTATGTGCTATAGTGAGTGCTGTGAAGTGTGTAAACCTGGCAATTCACAGACCTGTAGCCCTGGGGCTAATAATACATTATATGTTTATAAAAAATAAAAATATTAATAAAAAAAGAAATAATATATTAAAAAAGTAAGTTCTTTGGTATACTACATTTCAATTCATTCATTAATGATCATTAATAGCATTATACTGGGTGTATTCAGAATTTTACATGCTTATTTCATGATGATAATGCAAACTTCTTTAAAATACAATTTTAAAATATTCTAGTAGTATTTTTCCACCATTAAATATGCTATAAAGATATGTAATTGCAAGGCTTTATATAGGCCAAAATTCCATTTATTGTATTTTAACAATGGAACTTTTGCAGACAACTAAATAAGGCTGCATCCCAAAGTATCTTGGAATTTCTCCTACACTTCTCTGATTTGCAGCCTTAGCCAAATCCCTGCATAGGTTCAGCATATAACAAGTCATATCCATCCAATGCCCATGCAAATGATGTAATACTGACAAGCAGGTAGGTTCACATCCTAGGGGAAAAAAAATGAGCCACCACCTTAATATTTCTTTGGTTGATGAACTGCACGAAGATCATCAATTTTTATTTAAGTATTACAGATTTTAAAAAGGCTTCTATATCCCTGTTAAACTGAAGTTCCTGCACAAAGCTGAGTATTTCCTGAATTTAAGGACTACACTGACAACTTGTTCACATGTTGCTATATTTAATGTGAAGATGTTACTGAAGACATTACATTACGTTACACTGTATTCTCTTTATGAAACCCCACAAGAAAAAAATTTTCTGGTCTGTTAGATCTGTTTACAACTTTAAAGATACTGTAATAATCATGCAATTAAAAGTATCAACTTCGGGGCGCCTGGGTGGCTCAGTGAGTTAAAGCTTCCGCCTTTGGCTCGGGTCATGATCCCAGGGTCCTGGGATCAAGCCCCCCATTGGGCTCTCTGCTCAGTGGGAAGCCTGCTTCCTCCTCTTTATCTGCCTGCCTCTCTGCCTACTTGTGATCTCTCTCTGTCAAATAAATAAATAAAATCATTTTTTTAAAGATTTTATTTATTTATTTGACAGAGATCACAAGTAGGCAGAGAGGCAGACAGAGAGAGAGGGGGAAGCAGGCTCCCCGCTGAGCAGAGAGCCCAACGCAGGGCCCGATCCCAGGATCCTGGGACCATGACCCGAGCCAAAGGCAGAGGATTAACCCACTGAGCCTCCCAGGCGCCCCTAAATAAATAAAATCTTAAAAAAAAAAAGAAAAGTATCAACTTCTTTATAATAGCTGCCAGAAATTTTAAGTCTTCATTTTAGTCCCACTTCTAGAAGACTTACAGGCTTTTATGTCATGCACTTGTAAATGACAAGATTATATCACTGGCTTCATCTAATCTTTCCTGCTGCAATCATCTTCACTTATTTTCAATCTTATTTTACTTGGTATTCATCTTTCAAAAACTTAAATCTTTTCTGGAGAAAGCTGGATATAAATAGATATACATATGAATATACACATCAAATGAAAAAAAAAACAATGACTTTCAATGGCTTGAAATATTTGCCTGGTAAAATTTTAAAGTTGATATTTAAGCATTTACACATTTGGGATATAAAAGAACTTCATCTCTGTTCCTCTAAAATTAACATCATAAAAATACAATGTAAAATAATTAAGAGAATATTGTACTTTTAGAAATTGACAAAATATATAGGTATGAAGAATGTACATGTCTACTCTACAGGTCAGTTCTATAAACAGACCCCACATGCACAACCTGTTAAAAGCTCCTTCTACTTTTACTCTCCCCAGTACAAGTATTCAGGTCTTATCTCCTAGTCTTCAAATATCTTCCATATCAATTTACTGTCAAACCATAATCTACCCTCCTTTGTCTTTTTTGTGTCCTGAAAACATTTCTATTTCATATGTTACATTCTGCACCACATAGATATCACGTTACCTTAAGACAATTAATGTCAATTTTATATTCACTAATACTGCTTTTACAAATGCAGTACACATACTGGGTGTTCAATAAACATCTTTCTTTTAAAATGATTCAGATCATAATAATCACTGTTCAGTTGCCCTACTTTTCCCTTTTGAAACTAAACCTCAGCCACCCTCAAATGAACAGTTTCCCCTTATCTCTCTCCCCTCAAGTTTTTGTTGTTTTCTTAAGGGCTGTTCATGATTGTGTGTGTGCTACAACTTTCGTGTCTTAGATGCTAGCTGTACAAAAGTCAAGAGCTAGACCTACATACCTCTGAGAATCATATGCCAGTAAGCACTTAATAAACAGTTTTAATAATGATTTCAGGGTTAATCTTTCTCAATTTTGCTCTCTCCCTTGAAATTTAAGCTCCTTGAAGGCAGGAGCTTCACGTCATCCATATGTCACCCAGTACCTGCCCCTGCTATAATGTATATACACACTGCTTTAAGCAAGGATAGGTGAATGCACGCACTCATATGTGAGTCGGTACATACATTCTGACTTTTGTGATAGAGCTAAGGGATAGAGATAAAATCACTAGGAAAAAGCAAGCTGTGATCATGCCAGCATATGAACAGAGAAATAAGGAAGCCTTTTTTTTTTTTTTTAAATCAAACTACGCTGACTTAGGCAGCTAATAAATAGCATGCTGTATTTTGTCCGGAAGAAATGAGTAAGCCCACAGGGCTGGCAAACTCTGGTTATTACAGACAAGTATAAAGACATGTGACTAAAGCACAACAGAAATAAAAGGAGTAAAGTTAGAGAGTTACCTCTGTGTGTATCTTTGACAAATTCAGAAATGGCATATTTTCCAAATTTCTGTCTATGTGTACATTTTTTGGTTAAATGTTTAGAAGAGAAAAAAAATGTGGAATAAACCATTTATTACCTTTCCAAAGGATCCCTGGCCAAGAACCTTGAGCAACTCAAACTGCGCAGGATCTGCCTTCTCATAACCTTCCTTAACATGATGAGTGATAGGGATTTCTTTAACAACTCCTTCATCCTGTAAAAAGAAATCCACACAACACTCAAATCCAGTTGCAACATCTAATGATTAGCCCTATTTAGAACCAAAATCACACCAGAAATTAACTGACCATCCAACCCTTTCACCTTAACACAGAGTTTTATGGGCTACTGGTAAATTCACTTCCCTATTTTCTAACACATAGAGATACACCATCACCCACCCCTATTATATAAGTGCATATAAATAGAAGCAAATAAAATCTATGCTTCAGGTTTCCTGTCCAACTAGGTAGTGACAGAAAACAAACATCAACAACAGTTGTAAGACCCTCCCTGGAGGGGTGCTTGACTGGCCCAGTCACTTGGGCATGCAGTTCTTTTTTTTTTTTTTTAAGATTTTTATTTATTTATTTGACAGAGAGAGATCACAAGTAGGCAGAGAGGCAGGCAGAGGGGGAGGGGGAAGCAGGCTCCCCACCGAGCAGAGAGCCCAATGTGGGGCTCGATCCCAGGACCCTGAGATCATGACCTGAGCTGAAGGCAGAGGCTTAACCCACTGAGCCACCCAGGCACCCCAAGGGCATGCAGTTCTTAATGTTCGTAGAGCATGTGATTCGTCTTAGGGTCATGAGTTTAAGACCCACGCTTGGTGTGGCGCCTCCTTAAAACAAAAGACCCTCCCTGGAGTATGAATTATGAGGTGGCTGCAGAGAAAGTCAAGAGACGAATAAAACCTTGTAAATTATAGGCCATGGCGAAACACGCAAGCTTCAAAAGTTCTTTGAAATGGAATTTCAGTAAACTTTTAGGTAGTTAATGATATATAAATGTTTAAATGTCTTATTGATTACATCGTTGAAAAGAAAAACTGGGTATAGGCAAACAAAATCTGCAAAGCCCAAACAAATGTTTTCAGGCTATGACCCTATTTTTATTGAAACTTTGTATACAAATTATATGCCAGATTTCCTACCACCTGGGTCAGGCAGAAAAGAAGCCACCCCGGGAGAGTTTCTGCTTTTTGATGTAGGACTCTACTCAGCTGTGAAGATTATACTCAAGTGATGTGTAATTCTAGTCCCTAGAGAAGCACAGTAGCTAGGATAAAAAAACCTCAAATGTATTACATATCACAAAATAACAAGAGCTGGGATATAGTATCTAACATTCTTACTGCATAGAGGAAATAACTGAGGCCCACAGAGTTTAAGTTCACATGACCAGTTAATCACAATGTCTAGAAGTCCTGGTAGCTTTCCAGAACACCATATTAATTCTGGTCTGGACGGCAAGCATATTCTCAATCAATTCATACGCTAATTGACTGATTAATAAGTAGTGACTATGGCCAAAGTGGGCATGAGCCCCATCCCAAGTAAACTAGACTTCATGGCAGCTAAAATAACTTCCATGTTACACAAGTACTCAAACATTCACTCTTTCATGAGGGTAGGCAAAGTAATTTTAGCTTCAGGTATCCATAACCACTAATCAGCCAGAAATGAAGAATCAGCTCTTAAAGCATATCCATGGATGTTCGTTATACATTAAAATAATATTTCAGGGGCACCTGGGTGGCTTAGTGGGTTAAGCCTCTGCTTTTGGCTCAAGTCATGATCCCAGGGTCCTGGTATCGAGCCCTGCATCAGGCTCTCTGCTCAGCAGGGAGCCTGCTTCCCGCCCCCACCCCGCCTGCCTCTCTGCCTACTTGTGATCTCTCTCTGTCAAATAAATAAATAAAATATTTTAAAATAGTATTTCAGCAGACTCCTAAGTAGCTATGAGAGTGAGTTTCCCCCAAAAAGTAAAAAACTTTTTTTAATAGAAATACATATGCTTTGCAGCTATGATGGTGGGATGAAAGTACAGCGTATCTGTATGCACCTTTGCAATAGAGTATATGTATACCAAAAGCAACAGCAGACTGTATACTCTTAATATGATGGTTAACTGGGTTTTCACCACATGCTGTGAATGTACCACTGGTCTTCAGAGTATATAATAAAAACACATCTTGGAATTTTTCCCCACCTGAAAGAACACTGGTAGACAGGTCAGTAGACTTAATGTTGTTCCTGGTTCTGCCATGCGCTAAGATAAGCAGCCTTAGCCCAAATAACAAACTATTCTCCTTCATTGTTCTCACATGACAACCAGGTTATATTAGATGGATTTTTTTTTTAAGATTTTATGTATTTATTTGACAGAGAGAGATCACAAGTAGGCAGAGAAGCAGGCAGAGAGAGAGGAGGAAGCAGGTTCCCTGCTGAGCAGAAAGTCCAATGCTGGGCTCGATCCCAGGACCCTGGGATCATGAGCTGAGCTGAAGGCTGAGGTTTTAACCCACTGAGCCACCCAGGCGCCCCTAGATGGATCTTTAAGGTTCCCACAAGTCTGTGATTCTATGCTGAACATAGCACAGCATTTTTATTTTAAGTACTTTAGTTTCTGCCATTTAAGATCATCATTATAAACATTGGTCATGACGACATTAGGTTTTTAGAAATGTTCAGAGCTAGGAAACAACCATCTTCTATTCTAGTTACTGTCACCAAGGAAACAACTATACTCTAGCTACTTTCACCAAACCTAAGAATGTCTTCCAAATGAAGGGTCTGCCCAATGCCTCTTCTTCTCTTAATTAAAATCCACAGATGCCCATCCTTTAAAAATATAATATGTCTTTCAATTTTGGCAGCATTACCATAAAAAGTTTCCAACACAAAAATGCTTCTAGATTAGAAAAGACTACTTTCCCCAGTGAATATCCACCATAAAATATTGTTACACTGTGTCCTAATAACCCATTACCTTGTCTTTCTCCCCCACTAGATTGTGAGCTTCCTGAATTCAGGTATCATCACATTCATCTCTGCATTCCTAAGGCTTACCATAATACTGTTTGATTTTATGGGTGTTTATTATTAAAACATTATTTTTGTGTCATCTGCAGCCCTCCCCTCTTCCTCTACTTCACTTTCTTTTGATTCTGCACCATTCCAAAAGCTTTAGACTGGCAGCATTCTAGCCTGAAATGAGACAGTAATCCATTTGTTTTCTCCTTAGGTGAATCATCTTCAAAAAAATTTTCTCTATCCTGGTATAATAAAGTTGTGATATATTACATAATCTTCCCATATATACTGTCTTTTCTCTTTATTCATTCATTCAGAAAAAACAACAATATTCATGGAACACATGCTATGTATTAGGCACTGCATTACCCACTGGGGACACAAAGATAAAATGTGGACTTGAGGATAACAAATTTTGTCAGATATATCACATCCCTTAATGAAACAAAAAGGTATATAATATGTTATAGGCTGAATTGTTTCCCCTCAAAATTCATGTGCTGAAGTCTCAACCCCCAGTATCTCAGAATGTAGCTATTCAGGGACAGGGCCTTAAGAAAGGTAATTAAGGTAAAATAAGGTTATTAGGATAGACCCTTATGAAATATGACTGCTGTTCTCATAAGAAGGGGAGATTAAGACATAGACACACACAAAAGAAAAAGCATGTGAAAGCACAGGGAGAAGAGAGCCATCTACAAAGAAAGAGGCCTCAGGGGTGCCTGGGTGGCTCAGTGGGTTAAGCCTCTGCCTTTAGCTCAGGTCATGATCCCAGGGTCCTGGGATTGAGCCCTGCATTGGGCTCTCTGCTCAGCAGGGAGCCTGCTTCCCCCTCTCTCTCTGCCTGCCTCTCTGCCTACTTGCGATCTCTCTCTCTCTGTCAAATAAATAAATAAAATCTTTAAGAAAAAAAAAAAAAGAAAGAGGCCTCAGAAGAAACCAACTTTACCAACATCTTGATCTTGAACCTCTAGCCTCCAGAACTGTGAGAAAATAAATTTGTTGTTTAGGTTACTTAGTCTGTGGTACCTAGTTATGGCAGCCCTAGCAAACTTATACATAGTACCTGAATATAGTTGATCTCTATAAGGAAAGTTGCTACTGTGAAATCAAGATCTAATAACTTTGAAATAGGAGCTGCTGTTCTTTCCAATGCCATATGACAAATCTACGGTAAGGATAATTGTTAGTGTGTGTATTTTTTGGAATATCATAGTAATTGTTGATAAATATAAAAATTATGAAGGTTCAATCACAACCAAAATAGTATGCTCTGACCTCTTCAGTCTGTTACCATCTTTCTAATTCAGTGGCCCAAAAATGTTGTAACACTAGAAAAATATAGTGATAGAGTACAAAACAAATTGCCAAATACACTACTGTTCTAATCTTTCGACAACTTATTTGAAATCACCTGTTAATGCAAAAGAGAAGCTGAAGACAATCTACTAGGAGATCATACTATATAATGCTATTATGACCACCTTCTGACCATGGAACTAAGCATAGAAGAAATAGAGGAAATAACTGAGGCCCACAGAGTTTACACTCACAAAATAAGGTCAAAACAAAATTAAGAGGGATTGACCTAGACAGTATAATATTAAGTGAGATAAGTCAGTCACAGAAAGACAAATACCATATGATTTCACTGATATGTGGAATTTAAGAAACAGAACAAATGAGCAAAGGGGACAAAAGAGAGAGAGAGAGAGAGAGAAAAGCCAAGAAACAAGACTCCTAATTATTGAGAATAAACCGATGGTTATCAGAGGGAAGGTGGTGGGGGACAGGTGAAATAGATGATGGCAAAAAAAGAGTGCACTTGTCATGATGAGCACTGGGTGATCCATGGGACTGTTGAATCACTATATTGTACACCTGAAACTAATATAACACTATGTTAACTATACTGGAATTAAAATAAATGGAAATAAAGAAGAGAAATTTTTAAAGCATAATTGTTTGGGTTTTATGTAATAATCCATCTGTTCAAATACTTGCTATATTTCCGGGTAGACAGGCCAGTTTGATTACCCAAAAATTCCAAGAGCACTTAGTTGTGAATTTGGTAAAATGTACATGCAAAGATCTGGGAAAGCAGCTTGATGTACTCTTCTCATGCAGTGAATAATCCAGGGTCACTGAAAACCAAGCTAAGTATCAGCATATTTGAAAGAGAGCTAACAGTAATAATAATGTAAATGTCAAAACACAACTAGGGTGAACAAAACACCTCAAATAATGTACATATTGGAAAGTAATTAAAGAATATTTAGGTTAGGAAAATAGTATCAATTTGTACCAACTGAAAACCAAACAAGGGTGGCAAGCTAGTTCCCACTTGGCTTGGATTATTCTATTTACTAGGATCAACACTTTGGTTCCCTCACTTATAAAATGGCAATAAAACTTACCCTATCTATTTCAGATCAGGGTGACAGAGTCAACTGAGAATTTTGAAAACCACAAAATGTCTATAAAGATGGAGATTATTGAATTATTTATACTATTTATCTTTGCATCCCTTGTGGTAAAGCATAACTACACCTTCTATTGGATAAGCATCAATATTTAGATGAACAATGATTGTTTATCAGAGAGTTTTGCATATCTATAGTACAAGGGTTTGGATGATTTTTCTTTTGCAGAAATTTTCCCTTTATCACATTATCAGTATTTTTATACTGCATTATGTTTTTCTCAAGTTTTTCTTTGAATTCTAGTTAGATCACATATATTGTAATATTGGTTTCAGGAGTAGAATTTAGTGATTCTTCACTTACATATAACACCCAGTGCTCATCACAAGTGGCCTCCTAAATACCCATCACCCATTTAGCCCTTCCCATGCCCACCTGCCTCCATCAACCCTCAGTTTGTTCTCTGTAGTTAACAGTCTCTTATGGTTTGCCACCCTCTATTTTTTTTCTTCCACTTCTATATTCACCTGTTTTGTTTCTTAAATTCCACATATGAGTGAAATCATATGGTATTTATCTTTCTGTTTTTGCTTAGAATAATACACACTACTACCATCCACATCATTGCAAATGGCAAGCTTCATTTTATAGTTGAGTAATCTTCTCTTGTATACATGTACAACATCTTCTTTATTCATTAATCAGTCAAAGGAAACAGGTTCTTTCCACAATTCGCTTATTGTTGATAATGCTGCTATAAACATCGGGGTACATGTGCCCCATCAAATCAGCATTTTTGTATCTTTTGTATAAATACCTAATGGTGTAATTGCGGGGTCATATGGCAGTTATATATTTTATATATATATATATATATATATATACACACACACACACACACACATATACACACACACACATACATGGGTCACATGGCAGTTATATTTTATATTATATATTGTAATTATATGTAATATATATATATATATATCTCCATATCCCAGAGTGGCTGCAGCAGTTTGCATTCCCACTAACAGTATAAGAGGGTTTCGCTTTCTCTCCATTCTCACCAGCACTTGTTGTTTCCTGTGTTAATTTTAGCCATTCTGACAGGTGTGAGGTGGTATCTCATCATAGTTTTGATTTGTCTTTCCCTGATGAGCAGCTTTTCCTGCGTCTATTAGACATCTGATATCTTCTTTGGAATACAGTCTATTCGTGTCTCCTGCCCACTTCTTAACCAGATTATTTGCTTTTTGGGTGTTGAGTTTGATAATTTCTTTCTGGATTTTGGATAATAACCCTTTAAGATATGTCATTTGCAAATATCTTCTCCCATTCTGTAGGATGCCTTTTAGTTTCCTTCACTGTGCAGACGTTTTATCCTGATGATGTCCCAATAGTGCATTTTTACTTTTGTTTTCCTTGACTCGAGAAATATCCAGTATGAAGTTGATATAGCCAATGTTAAAGAGGTTACTGCCTGTGTTCTTCTTCAGGATTTTTAAGGTATCCTGTCTCACATTTAGGTCTTTCATCTTTCATAAATTTTGAATTTGTTTTTGTGTATGGTGTAAAATAGTGGCATACTTTCATTCTTCTGAATGTGGCTGTCCAGTTTTCCCAACACAGTTTGTTGGAAGAGACTGTCATTTTTCCATTGGATAGTTTTTCCTGCTTTGTTGAAGATTAATTGATCATGTAGTTGTGGATCTACTTCTGGGTTTTCTGTTCTGTTCCACTGATCTATTTGTTTTTGTCCCAGTACCATATAGTTTTGATGACTATAGCTTTGTAATATAGCTTGAAGTCAGGCATTGTGATGCCCCCAGCTTTGGTTTTCTTTTTCAACATTCCTCTGGCTATTTGGGGTCTTTTCTTGTTCTGTACAAATTTCAGGATTCTTTGTCCTAGCTTTCCTACTGGTGGGATTTAATAGGGACTGCATTAAATGTGTAGATTGCATTGGGTAGTATAGATATTTTTACAATGTTTATTCTTCCAATGAATGAGCATGAAATGTCTTTCCATTTCTTTGTGTCATCTTCAATTTCTTTCAGAGTTTCATGGTTTTCAAAGTAACTTTCTTTTACCTCTTCAGTTAGGCTTATTCTGTGGTATCTTATGTTTTTGGTGCAATTGTAAATTGGATCAATTCCTTGATTTCTCTTTCTGCTTCTTCATTTTTGGTGTATAGAAATGCAAATGTATTTGATTTTGTATCTTGTGCCTTTGATGAATTCATATATCAGTTCTAACAACTTTTGATGGAATCTTGCAGGTTTTCTACATAATGTATCATGTTGTCTGCAAAGAATGGAAGTTTTACTTCTTCCTTCCTGACTTGTATTACCTTTATTTCTTTTTGTTGTCTGATTGCTGAGGCTAGGACATTCAGTAGTATGTTAAATAACAATGGTGAGAGTGGACATCCCAGTGTTTTTCCTGACCATAGTGGAAATGCTGTTTTTTCCCACTGAGAATGATATAACTGTGTGTCTTTAACATATGGCCTTTAGGACATTGAAGTATATTACCTATTCCCCTATTTTGTTGAAGTTTTTTTTTTTATATAAACAATGGATGCTGCATTTTATCAAATGCTTTTTCTTTATCTATTGAGAGGATGACAGGTTTCTTTTATTAATGTGGTGTATCACACTGATTGATTGGTGAATACTGAACCACCTTGCAGCCAGAAATAGATACCATGTGATATCAGTGAATAATTCTTTTAATGTATTGTTGGATTGAATTTGTGAGTATCTTGTTCAGAATTTTTGCATTCATGTACATCAGGGATATTGGCCTATAACTGTTTTTAGTGGGACCTTTGCCTAGTTTTGGAATCAAGGTAATGCTGGCCTCATAAAAAGAGTTTGGAAGTTACCCTTCCAATTCATTTTTTTGAATAGCTGGAGAAGAATAGGAATTAATTCTTCAAATGTTTGGCAGAAGCCAAACTGAGAAGCCAACTGGCCCTGGACTTTTTTTTGTTGTGAGATTTTTGATTAATGATTCAATTTCTTTGCTGGGTATAGGTCTGTTCAAATTTTCTATTTCTTCTGTTTCAGTGTTTTTCAGCATGGGTTGCTTATTTGTTTCTGGGAATTTATCCATTTGTTCCATAATATTCATAATATTCGCTTATAATTGTTTATATTTTGGTGGTGTTGGTTGTGATCTTTCCTCTCTCATTCATGATTTATTTATTTGGGTATGTTTTCTTTCTTTTTGATACGTTTTTCTTAGGGGTTTATCAATTTTATTAACTCTTTCAAAGAATCAGCTCCGAGTTAGATTGATCTGTGTCGTTTTGTTGTTGTTTTGTTCCTATATCATTTAATTTTGCTCTAATCTTATTTCTCTTGTTTTGCTGGATTTAGGCTTATCTTTGCTATTCCTTTTCTAGCTCCTTTAGGTGTAAGGTTAGATTGTGTACTTGAGACTTTTCTTGCTCCTAGGGTTACACCTGCATTCCTATATACTACCTTCTTATGACTGCTATTTCTACATCCCAAAGGTTTTAGATCATTGTGTTTTCATTTTCATTTGCTTCCATGTACTTCTTTACATCTTCTTTAATGTTCTGGCTAACCCATTCATTTTTTTTCCAACCCATTCCTTTTTTAGTAGGATGTTTTTCAATCTCCATGTATTTGTGGTCTTTCAAAATTTTTTCCAGTTTGACCAGAAAAGTTCTAGTTGACTTCTAGTTTCATAGCATTGTGGTCAGAAAATATACATGGTATGATCTCAATCTTTTTCTACTTGTTCAGGCTTGATTTGTGACCCAGTATGTGATCTTTTCCAGAGAATGTGTCCTGTGCACATGAAAAGAATGTGCATTCTGCTATTTTAGGATGAAATGTCTTGTATGTATCAGTTATGTCCATGTGGTCCAGCATGTCACTCAAAGCCACTGTTTCCTGTTGATTTTCTGCTTAGATGATCTGTCCATTGAAATAAGTGGGGTGTTGAAGTTCCCACTATTATTGTGTTATTGTCAATGAGTTTCCTTATGTTTGTTATTATTTGATTTATATATTTCAGTGCTCTGAATTTGGGGGCATAAATATTTACAACTATTAGATCTTCTTGTTGGACAGACCCCTTTATTATGATACAGTGCCCTTCATCTCTTGTTTCAGTCTTTGGTTTAAAATCTAGTTTGTCTGAAAGACGTATGGTCATTTTTGCTTTCTTTTGATATTCTTTACCATGATACCATTTATCCCCTCACTTTCAATCTGCAGGTGTCCTTCAGTCTAAAATGAGTCTCTTTGAGGCCGTTTATAGATGGGTCTTGGTTTTTTGTTTCTTGGGTTTCTTTTGTTTTGTTTTGATTTTTTTTTTTAATTATTATTTTTTTTAATATTTTATTTATTTATTTGACAGAGACAGAGATCACAAGTAGGCAGAGAGGCAGGCAGAGAGAGAGAGGGAGAAGCAGGCTCCCCACTGAGCAGAGAGCCCGATGCGGGGCTCGATCCCAGGACCCTGAGATCATGACCTGAGCCGAAGGCAGAGGCTTTAACCCACTGAGCCACCCAGGCGCCCCTTGTTTTGATTTTTTAATCCAATCTGACACCCTATAGCTTTTGACTGGATTATTTAGTTCATTTACATTGAGAGTGATTATTAATAGGAATTAAGTGCCATTGTATTACCTGTAAAGTTGGTGTTTCTGGAAATTTTCTCTGTTCCTTTCTATTCTTTGTTGCTTTTGGTCTTACTTTCCCACTCAAAGAGTTCCCTTTAATATCTCTTGCAGGGCTTGTTTAGTGGTCAAGGACTCCTTTAGTTTTTCTCTGGGAAGCTGTTTCTCCTTCCATTCTGAATGAGAGCCTTGCTGGATAAAGTATTCTTGGCTGCATTTTCTCCCCCATTCAACATGTTAAAAATATCATGCCACTCTCTTCTGGCCTGCCATGTTTCTGTGGAGAGACCTGCTGCAAGCCTTATTTGGCTTTCCTTGTAAGTTAGGGACTTCTTTTTTTGTCTTGTTCCTTTCAGGATTTTACCTTAATTGCTGTATTTTGCAAATTTAACTATGATGTATCTTGGTGTTAGCTTGCTTTTTTGATTTTGATGGGAGTTCTCTGTGCCTCCTGGATTTGGATATCTCTTTCCTTCCCAAGATTAGGGAAGTTTTCAACTACAATTTCCTGAAATAAACCTTCTGCCCATTTTTTACTCTCTTCTTCTGGAACTCCTATGATACAGATGTTATTATGCTTCATATAGTTGCTGAATTCCCTAAGTGTACACTAGTGAGCCAATATTTTTCTTTCCCTCTTCTCACCTTTATTATTTCACATCGTGGCTACAGCATTTTTATTTTGGCTGGACTAGATTTTAGTCTTTTGTCCCTGTGGTGAGGGACTCCTGGCATTGTCTATGTTTTTCTCTAGCCCAGCTAGTATCCTTATGATCATTGTTTTAAATTCTGATTCAGGCATATTACTTATAACTGTTTTGATGGAATCCCTATCCTTGACTTTTATTCTTTCTTCTGAGATGAATGCCTCCATCTTGACATTTTGTATAGCTCTCTGTCTTCTCTGTGTTAGGAAAGTCTGTTATGTTTCCTGCTCCTGAGAGTAATGGCTATATTAAGAAGAGGTCCTATACTGTCCAGGACCTGGTGCTTCAGGAATTGTTTCCGATGTACACTGTGTGCACACTGCTCTTGTGCTTTGGCTGCTCTTTCCCTTAGGTCAATCCCCTGCAGACTTTCTCCTTGTCTGCAGTGGGGAGTGCTTGGATATTGCCCACTGTGTAGCAAGTTTTAATGATGTGTGTTTTAGTCTGCTTTTTAAAAGAAGCTAGATCCTATTTCCCCTAGAGCTACAGCTTTGCAGCCCTCTGTGGTCAGCAGATAGTACAATTGGGTGGTTTGTGCTGGTCCTCTGGGGGGGGGGTGCTGCTGATGCTCTGAGTCTCAGGCACACTTGCCCCAGTGTAACAAAACAAAACAAAACAAAAGTACCTTTAGAGTACAGGGGAGTGGGGCTTGGTGTAAGAGGTGCAAGCTTCCACCCTGGGCGCTGGGCTTCTCACTGAAGTCCACCCTTGCTGGTGGGCAGCGGTAAAAATGGCATCAGGTGGCTCTCTCATCCCTGAAGAGGGGATTTCATGCCTTGCCTATTCAGAAAGCCCTCTTAGAAGAGCAAACAATCTCCCCTACTTTGTCCCAGGCATCCCCCAGATCCCCGTCTTTACCCTGTGTCTGAGCCTTCTGCCCACCAGGTAGCACAACGCTCCTGTGTTTTATCTCAGGCATGCCAGCTGGGTTTCAAAACTCCAAATTTTAGGGACCTGGCACTGCATGGACCCATGCTGATCCTCTGGGGGAGGGTTTCACTGAGCTGTGGTTGGTGTCTTTTTTTTTCCCCCCAAAAGGTTAGTCACAGGAACATGTAGGGGCTTAGAATTTATGGTAAACCACAGCATAAAGCCAGCATCCAGTTTAGCTGCCCTCAGTAGGTGCATCTATTCCTATACTAAAACAGGCCAGCTCAATGTTGCCCACTGGCTCTTTTGTCCCTGAAGAGGCAGTGCCACTTCTCCCAAATGCACTCAAAGAATGGGAACTGTCCCTACCAGTGTGACTCAGGGGATCCTCAGACCACATTGTCCACTCCTGGCCCTCTCCCCTCCTTCTCCACAGGAGCACCTCTATGCCCAATAGGCTCCACTGGTAATGGCACGGACTTCTAAAACATCAGACCTTGAGCTCCACTGCTTGTAAAAATTTGCCATAATCAGCCTCTATTGTTTTCCCAGAACATCAATTGTTTGGGGGAGTGTTTTTTGTGCAATGCCCTGTGCCCATTTTTTCTATCTCTCTCCCCCCACCTCACTCTTTCTCTCTCCTCTCTTCCCTCTGCAGCACCATGATTCTTTTCTCCCCCAAATCCCACCTCCACATTTCACACCCTCCATAATATGGCCTCTTTTCTCCCTCTAGTTGTGCAGATTATTCTCTCAGTCCTCAGATCGATTTCCTGGGTGTTCAGAATGATTTGATATTTATCTAGCTGTGTTTAATGGATGAGGCAAGCATAGGGTCCCCCTATTACTCTGCAACCTTCACTTCCAAGGATTCAATTTTTTTTAATGCTAAATGAATAAAAAGGAGAAGTAAGGACCAACTTTGCAAGGGAAGAAAAACACTGAAGTGCAGCAAGGAAAAATGACCAGAATGGAAAGAGAAGTAAAGGAAGGAAAAAATCCACCCTATAAGAAGCAGGTCCCCTGACTTAAGGAACTTCTTACTTATAGCTATACATAAGTTTAAATAAAACACTTGTAAAAGAATATTTCTTAAAGGATTCTTAAGACAGACACATGTCAAGAATGGTTTCAAAAATTAGAAACATAAGGCGTCAAAATATCAGGAAATCATTTTTTATGTACATTTTCAGTTAAATGTAACCTTTATATTTCTGGGTAATAAAAATTTATATCAATTTAGAGACTAAACATACTGCTGATGTTGTACTACTGTAGTGAACAAAAATCTAATTGTTAAGTGATTCCTCTTTTGAAATTCCAAAAACTTTAGTAGCATTAATAATATGTACTTTATTTGAGGTAGTATTAACCATTGCATACAATCTTTAAAAGTAAATATGAATCGATCATAAACCACCAAATATAAGATGTCTCTACTTATTTTGACACCATAAAATAATGAATTCATGTCAGTAATCTATTAAAGAAGAATCATAAGATTTTTTTTTCTAACCTGGACACTGATGGGAGAAATAGGGGACTAAGTGGTGAAATATGATATATCTTTTATCGTTGACCTGTTACTTAATGCTTACCAAATAGTAACACTGTCTTGAGAAACAGAAAAATTCATTATTACTAATCTGGACATATTAAAATTATACTAACTATAATTTAGTTTTACTAATATATGCTACATATATATGGACATGCATAGATATAGATATAGATATCTGGAGAATGGGAAGAAATTTACTTAATTCTGCCTATTTTAACTGATGAAAAGTGATCAGATGACCATGAAAATCCAAAGCTACGATAACTGAGATGAAGTGGATTAGCTGTCTAAATCAATCAATAACAAAACAGCATCAGGCAACATAGGCAATTCTTAAGTTCAGATTTAAAGAATACTGTTTAAAGAATCTATGCATCACAGAGCAATCTCTACAACTCTCTACTATTAAAAAGAAAAAAAAAAGCCAACCACAAAAAACACACATCTCCCAGCATCACACTGGAATAGGTAACCATATCCCTAAAAATCCTATAAATGAAAAACATTAAACAAAGAGATAAATTTATGTTTAGTGTTTCTTATCACTCATAATTTAACTGACATCAAATGAGTACCTAAACCATCACACAGCAAATGTACTTTGTTTTAAGTTCATATAACTCAGGCTATAAACTAAATCACATCCTGGAGCACCCAGGTGGCACAGTCAGTTAAGCGTCTGTCTTTGGCTCAGGTCATAATACCAGGGTCCTGGGATCGAGCCCCACATCAGGCTCTCTGCTCAGCAGGGAACCTGCTTTTCCCTCTCCTTCTGCCTGCTATTCCCCCTGCTTGTGTGCTCTCTGCCAACTCAAATAAATAAAAATATATAAAAAAACTAAAATCCTTAGAAGTGATTCTAGGTCCCTGATTCTCCAAATCTTCAGATTTCCCTTTCTAACCACTAAAGGTGAGTAATTTAGATCACATTAGCATCATCACTGTATATTTTTACTGTCTTTCCATTAAAAGTATACTTCCTGATTTTTTTTAAACTGGGAAGGTAAATATTTGACAATAACCCTCTATATATATCTATGTGTTTATTTTGGCTACACATGTACATATGTGCACATGCACACACATACATTTTGCTGCCTCCTGTGGTATGGGGCATAGTATTTCTCTATCAATTTATTAATTCTCAAATATACCATTCCCCACTGTTTTTGTATTTTCCTATACTTTATCTTTCATAAACTACTAATGTAAATACTATGCCTCTTAGTACATATGATCTGTAGAGAAAACTTAACATGATTTTGATAGAAGCTTACATTTAAACTCATAATTAACACAAGTTATTTATATTAAGTAAATTACAAAAGAAATAATGACATTTTATCTATTAACCAGAACTAAGGTTACTGTTACGTCATGACAAGCTGCAGAGGTAGCGCATTTTTACAAAGAATATTTCAAAGAATCTTGGACAAACCCAATTTAAATAACTCTGCTGGTCCTATCTGAAAAAATCCTCTTTTAAACCAGTTTCGGGGGAAAAAAAGGATATCAAGGTTGATTTTATCCATAACTAAATAAGAGGAGGATTATGTTTTTCTTATTTTCCACTTCTTTTTAGTCTACACAATACACAAATGACTTAATATGATGCACACTGGGTCATAAGTCTCACTTCTGCTACTTGTTAATTTGACAAACAAGTATATATCATAACCTCTCCAGGTCTCAACCGATTTACCTATACAATGGGATTATTAAAAAATAGTCTCTGAGGCTCCTTCCAGCTTAAACAATCCATAATTCCAGGAAAATATTATTGAAATAATAATAATAAAATAACAAAATAAATGTGGATGTACAACTTAGACCTTCTTAAAATCTTAAGAACACTCTTCTATAAAACTAGAGCTTGTAGGACAAGGGACTAGTACATAGGCCTGGCACAGAATGGCCCAATAGTCAAATGGTTTAAAACTAGTTAGAAGGGCCCCTGGGTGGCTCAGTCAGTTAAGCATCTGCTTTCAGCTTAGGTCATGATCCCAGAGTCCTGGTATCAAGTCTTGCATCAGGCTCCCTACTCACTGGGGAGCCTGCTTTTTTCTCCCTCACTCTCTCTCTGTCAAACAAATAAAAAATCTTTAAAATAAAATAAAGTAAAGTAAAATAAAACTAGTTAGAAAATTCTGAAATAATTTAGATGTAATATTTTTTCAAAGCCAGGAAATGCATTTTAAATGGCCTCAGGTCAAATATTTCTGCACTAGATCTCTTTTCTAACCTAAAGTTGAAGGTAATCTTATTTACAGAGGTTTCTATATTTAAGTAACCCAGTTACTCATATACTAGCAAGTAAAAATTTCATTCATTATTATACTTAAGATGGGTGAATTTCATGGCATATAGATTATACATCAGTAAAGTTTAAAAGATTTAAAATTTTCATATAAAAATTTCTGACAAAAAACTCTATATTTTAAACTATTGTTTTATTAATAATTGAATTTGCTTATTATTAACTTACCTAAATAAATTTCTTTAATTGACAAATGATTTTCTCCTTAAGTAACAGATGATTATTCTCTTTCCTTATATCTTAAAAATGCAGCACAGTCTGTTAATGAAAGTACTTACTTGGCAAGAATCTGCTTCTCCTTCTTCCATTGGCTCATCAACAATCTGAAGACCATTCACCTGAAAAATATTGTTCAAAAACTGAAGTTCGGGATTACTAGAACAAGGGTAAGAACTAGGAATAATAGAACCCCAGGCATTTCCCATCATGATTTAGCAAGATCTACAGTTGCTGAAACACAAAATGTCAAACAACACATAGAAGGTACTTAGAAAAGGAACATTATTAATATGGTTTCCAGATTGTTCTTGAGAATCCTTAACTTTCAGAACTGTATTTTCATCTCATATTATTTAGAGCTTTGCTATGATTTATTAACATATAGTAAACATATGACCTTTGTGTTTGACCTATATCCCCAGCCAAACACACACACACAAAAAAACAGTTCAATTAAAAATGGGCAGAACTATGGGAGGACTCTGAAAATTAAATAATAGCAAGCACATTAGGGAAGGAGGACAAAGTTCAAAGAATAAGCAGCACTATGGTGAGTTTCCTGGGTTTATTTCAAAACTTTATCTCTTGACATTGACACAAGAAGAGACTGACTGATTCATGGAACTCCACAGTGGGTAT
This sequence comes from Martes martes, assembly GCF_963455335.1. NCBI lineage: Eukaryota > Metazoa > Chordata > Mammalia > Carnivora > Mustelidae > Martes > Martes martes. The sequence goes on from NC_137897.1 coordinate 66,100,531, forward strand.
GAAAAATATTTCCAAGAAAAACCTCATTTCTGGAAAAAGGAACAGTAAAAGACACATTTTTAAGCTGGTGAACATAAGAATTAAAGGTTTTTTTCCCCAATTTTTTTTTCTCTTTTGACTCCTAGTCCTGCTCCAAGGCAAGCCCTAATCAAGAGAAAACATATCTGATCAAAGAGACCAGGAAAAGAGGCTCATATGATTTAAAAAAAAAGTGTGTGTGAGGGGAGGTATTTCCTGTTATTTTTTTCATGCTCTCCTTCACTTCATCCAAAGGGCAGCCCTAACAGTAAAAACCTGTGTGACATCATGAAAGACTAAAACTCTGAGAGAAACTCAGTTCTGGTCAGAAGAATCAGGATAAAGAACATATGGGAATTGGAGAATCCAAAGAATATATCATGGAAAAGATACAACGGAAAAGGAGATCCCCTAATTCTGCATCTGAACAGACACAATTCCTCGTCTCAACCACAAACTACACGTGTGTGGAACAGAATCAAAGAAGCCTATCAAAGGGCTTGAAAACTGAACTGCAACATAAACCACTGATCAGGCCTAAAACTAACTACTAAGTTAGGACATGGAGAGTTCTGACCCAGATTATCTGAAGACATAATTAATGCTGGAACTGTCACACAGAGAGGGTGAGATAGAACTTGAATCTAATCAGGCAGATTAAACAGTCAAAATTAATGGGCATCAATTCCAGAATAACTGTGATGTTGAAATACCAGACAAAGATCATGCAGCTATTATAACTATGCTCTTTGGTTAAAAATAAACATACTTCAGGGGCACCTGGGTGGCTCATTCATTAACGCGTCTGGCTTCAGCTCAGGTCATGATCCCGGGGTCCTGGGATCAAGCCCCTTATCAGGTTCCCTGCTTGGCAGCAGGAAGCCTGTTTCTCCCTCTCCCACTTCCCCTGCTTGTATTCCCTCTCCCTCTCTCTCTGTCAAATAAATAAATATTAAAATAAATAAATAAAAATAAAAATAAAGACTTGAAAAAATACACTTGAACAGAATGATAAAGTTATCAGCAAAAAATATTAACCATAATAAACAAATGTAAATAATTTTGGACAAAAATAATGTTTTTTTTTTACTATGTTATGTTAGTCACCATAAAATACATCACTAGTTTTTGATGCAGTGTTCCAAGATTCATTGTTTATGTACAACACCCTGTGCTAATTTTAAAAAATACTGGATTGCCTCAATAAGAAAATGGAGATGGCAGAAGAAATAGTAAACTTGAAGATATAGCAACAGAAATGAACAAATATGAAGAAGAAAATGAAAAATGGGGACGCCTGGGTGGCTCAGTCAGTTAAGTGTCTGCCTTCAGCTCAGGTCATGACGCCAGGGTGCTGGGATTGAGTCTAACACTGGGCTCCTACCTAAGCAGGAAGCCTGCTTCTCCTTCTGCCTGCCACTCTCCCTGCTTGTACGCTCTTGCTCTATCTCCGGCAAATAAATAAAATCTTAAAGAGAAAGACCAACTGATATTGAAAATGAAAAATGATTAAAGCAAATGAACAGGGTTGCCTGGGTAGCTCAGTCATTAAAGCGTTTGCCTTCAGCTCAGGTCATGATCCCAGGATTCTGGGATGGAGCCCTGTATCGGGCTCCCCGCTGAGCAGGAAGCCTGCTTCTCCCTATCCCACTTTCCCTGCTTGTGTTCCCTCTCTTGCTCTCTCTGTCAAATAAATAAATAAATAATCTTAAAAAAATGAAGAAAGAAATATAAAAGCAAATGAACAGAGCCTCAGAGACATGTGGAATGTGAGAAGATATAAAATCCATATCATTAACATCCCAGAAAAAAAGAGAGATACAGAATTACTTAAATAATGGCAAATCTATTCATATTAATTTTGAAAAGAGAAAAAACTATTGAGACAAAAAGTAAACTAGTTGTTGCTTAGGGGTATGGGATAAGGCAATGGGGGTAACAGATAAAGGGTAAAATGTTTCTTTATGATGTGATAAAGTTCTAAAACTGTGGCAATAGCTGTGAATATCTGTAAATATACTAATATTCTGTTGTGTATAAATGTTTTAGTTTTTATGATATAACTGACATAAAGTACATTATTTTCAGCTGTATAACATAGTGAGTTCACATTCACATACATTGCAAGATAGCTACCAAAATAAGTCTAGTTACCATCTACCACCTTACAAATTTAATGTTACTGATTATATATCCTAAGCTATACATTGTATACACATGCCTTACTTGTTTTATAACTGGAAGTTGGTACTTCTTAATTTCCTGCAACAATTACACCTCCCCAATGCCCTGTCCTTCTGGCAACCACCAATCTGTTCTCTGTATCATGAATCTGGGTTTTGTTTATTTTTATTCCACATGTACATCATGCAGTATTTGTCTTTCTGTGTCTGACTTATTTCATTTAGTATAATACCCCTAAGCTCAATTCATGCTGTTGCAAATGATAGGATTTCATCCTTTTTTTATGGATGAGTAATATTCTATTGTGTGCGTGTGTGTGTGTGTATACATACATACATACATGACTTCTTGTTTATCCATTCATCATCAATGGACACTTGGTTGCTCCCATACCTTGCCTATTTAAATAATGCTGCAGTAAATACAGAAGTGGAAATATCTTTATGGATTATGTTTTCATTTTCTTTGCAATGTTACCCAGTAGTGCAATTGTTGGATCCTACCTACAGTATATCTATTTTTAATTTTTTGAAAAACCTCAGTAATATTTTCCATAGATCTAGCACCCATATATATTCCCACCAAAAAATACATGAGGTTTCTGGTTTTTTCCACATTCTCCCTAACACTGAGTACCTTTTTAACAACAGCCATCCCCACAGGTGTTAGGAAATATCTCTATGGTATTGATTTACAATTTCCTGCTGAATTAATGATGTTGAGAATATTTTCATATACCTTTTGGCCATTAGTATATCTTCTTTGTTAAAATGTCTATTGAGATCCTCTGTGCATCCTTTATAAATTTTTTGAGATTTTATTTTTTAAGTAATCTCTACACCCAACATGGGGCTTGAACTTACTTACAATGCCAAGATTAGGAGGTGCATGCTCTATTGACCATTTTAAAAACTGTTTTGGTTTGGTTTGATTTGGTTTGGTTTGGTTTTGTAATTGAGTTGTAGGAGCTCTTTCTATATTTTGGATATTAATCCCTTACCAGTTACATGATTTGCAAATATGTTTTCCTTTCAGTAGGTTTTTTTCTTTTTTCATTTTTTGTTGTTTATCCTTTGCTGTGCAGAAACTTTTTAGTTTGAAGTAGACCCAGCTGTTTATTTTTGCTTTTGCTTCCTTGGCCTTTGGAGTCACATCCAAAAAACATATTGCTAAAACTGATTGATCAAAGAGATTATCATCAAAGTTTTCTTCTAGGATTTTTATGGTGTCTAGTCTTATAGCCAAGTTTCTATTCCATTTTGAGTTAACTTTGTATAGAGTGCAAGAGAGTGTTCCACTTTCATTCTTTGGATGTAGCTGTCAAGTTTAGCAACACCATTTTAAATAGACTATATACTGGTGCTTTTACTTCTGGATTCACTATTCTATTCCATTGATCAATGTGTGTTTTTATGCCAATACCATACTGTTTTGACTACTAGAGTTTTGTAATACAGTTTAAAATCAGGGTGCATGAGTGCATTTGGGTGGCACAGTCAGGTAAGCATCTGCCTTTGGCTCAGGTCATGATATCAGGTGCTGGGATCAAGCCCTGTGTTGGGCTTCCTACTCAGCAGGGAGTCGGCTTCTTTCTCTTTCTCTCCCTCTGTGCCTCCCCACCACTTGTTCTCTCTCTCTCTCATAGGTGGGAAAAATATAAAATTAAATACATAAATAAATAAAATAAAATCAGGGTGCAGGGTGCATGATACCTCCAGCTTTGTTCTTTCTCAAGACTGTTTTGGCTATCCAGGGTTTTGTGGTTCATACAGATCTTAGAATTGTTTTAGTTCTGTAAAAAAAATTCAGTGTAATTTTAATAGGGACTACACCGAATCTGTAGTTTATCTTGGGTAGTTTGGACAGTTTAATAATATTAATTCTTCCAATCCATGAGCACAGAATATCTTTCCATTTGTTTCTTCTTCAATTGCTTTCAACAATACCTGCTATTTTTCAGTGTACAGGTCTTCACCTCTTTGGTTAAATTTATTCCTGTATTATTCATTTTGGTGCAACTGAAAATGGAGTTGTTTCCTTGATTTCTTTCTTATTAGCTCTGTTAGTTTTGTGGTGAAGTCTTTAAGGTTTTCTATTTATCATACCATGTCATCTACAAATAGTGACAGTTTCATTTCTTTCTTACCGATATGAATGTTTTTATTTCTTTTACTCACCTACTCGCTGTGGTTAGAATTTCCAATACTATATTGAATGAAAGTAAGGATAACAGGCATCTTTTGTCTTATTCCTGATCTTAAGGGAAAAGCTTTCAACTTTGCACTGCTGAGTATTAGCTATCATTTGGTCATATATGGCCTTTATTATATTGAGGCACAGACCCTCTATGCCCATGTTGTTGAGAGTTATCATAAATCAATGTTGAATTTTGTCTAATGTTTTTTCTGCATCTACCAAGAGGATCATACGATTTTTATCTTTCATTACATTAATGCAGTTTATCATGTTGATTTATTTATAGATACTGAATCATCCATGCATCCTTGGAACCAATTCCATGTGGTCATGATGTAAAAGCCGTGTGTGTGTGTGTGTGTGTGTGTGTGTGTTTAAGATTTTATTTATTTGAGAGAGAAAGTGACAGCAGGAGCAAAGGAAGGGGCAGAGGGACCAGCACACTCTCCCAGAGTGGAGAGTCTAACATGGAGTTTGATCACAGGACTCCAAGATCATGACCTGAGCCAAAGCAAGGAGCCCAACGTGGGACTCAATCGCAGGACCCTGGGATCATGACCTGAGCTGAAGGCAGATCCTTAACCAACTGAGCCACCCAGGCATCCCAAAGATTTATTTGAGAGACAGAGACAGAGACAGAGGCAGGGAAGGAGAGAGTCGTAAGCAGACTCTGCACGGAGCATGGAGCTGGACACAGGGCTCAATCATACGACCCCAAGATCATGACCTGAGCAGAAACCAGGAATCAGACACTCAATCGATTGTGCCAATTAAGCATCTCCTATAATCCTTTTAATGTATTACTGAATTCATTTTCCAATATTCGGCTAAGGTTTTTGGCATCTCATTCCATTAGGGATATTGACATATAATTTTCTTTTAAGTCTATGTGTCTGGTGTTGGTATCAGTTTGAAGCTGATCTTATTATAATTTTTCATAATAATCTCTTATGACCCTTTTATTTCTATGTTAACACCTACAGCTTTTCTTTCATTTCCAATTTTACTTATTTGAGCCCTCTCTTTTTGTTGGCAAGTCTAAAGTTTTAATTTATATTATCTATTCAAAGAATCAGCTCTTAATTGATCTTTAGTGTTATCTTTTTAATAGCAATTTCATTTATTTCCTCTTTTATTTCCTTCCTTCTAATAACATTGGGATTTTTTTTTTCTAGCTATTTAGGTATAAAGTCAAATTGCTTACTGGAGATTTCTTTTTTCTTGGGATAGGCCTTTACTGCTATAACTTTTCCTCTTAGTTCTTCACTGCGTCTGATTGGTTTTGGTATATAATATTTCTGTTTTCACTAATCTCTAGATTTTTTATTTCTCCTTTAATTTTTTTTCCTATGGCCCTGTAGCTGTCAGGTAACATGTTTAATCTCCATGTATTTGTAGTTTTTCCATTTTTTTTGTAATTAATTTAGAGATGGATACCACTGTCATTAGAAAAGATGCTTCATATATTCCATCCTTCTTTAATTTATTGAGACTTGTTTTGTAGCCTCATATGTAATCTATCTAGGAGAATGTTCCATGTGCACTTCGGAAAATATATATTCTGTTGCTTTTAGATGGAATGTGCGTGCTCTCTCTCTCTCTCTCTCTATATATATATATATAAAAGTACACCTAGTCTAATGATCATTGAAGATCAATGTTTTCTTACTGAAACAAGGTTTCATATATGTCTGGATAGGATCTATCCATTGACGTAACTGGCAGGTTAAAATCCCTACTATTATTGTATTGCTGTCAGTTTCTTCATTTAATAATTTCTCCCGGTTAACATCTGCTTTTACATATTTTGGTGCTCCAAACTTGGATGCATATATATTTTTAAGTATTGGATCTTCTTGACCCCTTTTTCATTTTGTAAAGTCTTTCTTTTGTTATTCACTATAATACTTGTTTCAAAGTCTCTTTTGTCTGATATGAATGTACCTATACCACCTTTCTTTTCTTTTCTTTTTTTTTAAGATTTTTATTTATTTGACAGAGATCACAAGTAGGCAGAGAGGCAGGCAGAGAGAGAGGAAGGGAAGCAGGCTCCCTGCTGAGCAGAGAGCCCGATGCGGGGCTCGATCCCAGGACCCTGGGATCATGACCTGAGCCGAAGGCAGAGGCTTAAACCACTGAGCCACCCAGGTGCCCCCCACCTTTCTTTTCATTTCCATTTCCATGAAAAATATTTTCCTAACCTTCCACTTTCAGTCTGTGAGAGTGCTTAACTCCGAAGTAAATCTCGAGTATATAGATGTCTTTTTGATTTGTGTTTTTTGCTTTTTTTAACACATTCAGCCACTCATTTTTTTTTGATTAGAGGAGTTAGTCCATTTATATTTAAAGTAATTTTTTAATTTTTTTTTTAATTTAACATCTTTTCAGTTTAACAGAATTCATTGTTTATGCACCACACCCAGTGCTCCATGCAATACGTGCCCTCCATTATGCCCACCACCTGGCTCTCAAACCTCCCACCACCCGCCCCTTCAAAACCCTCAGCTTGTTTTTCAGAGTCCATAGTCTCTCATGGTTCACCTCCCCTTCCAATTTCCCTCAACTCCATTCTCCAATCCACCTCCCTATGTCCTCCATGTTATTTGTTATGCTCCACAAATAAGTGAAACCATATGATACTTGACTCTCTCTGCTTGACTTATTTCACTCAGCATAATCTCTCCCAGCCCCGTCCATGTTGATACAAAGGTTGGCTATTCATCCTTTCTGATGGAGACATAATACTCCATAGTGTAAATGGACAACATCTTCCTTATCTATTTGTCCATTGAAGGGCATCTTGGTTCTTTCCACAGTTTGGTGACTGTGGCCATTACTGATATGAACATTGGGATACAGATGGCCCTTCTTTTCATTACATCTGTATCTTTGGGATAAATATCCAGTAGTGCAATTGCAGGGTCATAGGGAAGCTCTATTTTTAGTTTCTTGAGGAATCTCCACACTGTTCTCCAAAGTGGCTGCACCAACTTGCATTCCTACCAACAGTGTAAGAGAGTTCCCCTTTCTCCACATCCTCTCCAACACATGTTCTTTCCTGTCTTACTCATTTTGGCCATTCTAATTGGTGTAAGGTGGTATCTCAATGTGGTTTTAATTTGAATCTCCCTAATGGCTAGTGATGATGAACATTTTTTCATGTGTCTGAAAACCATTTGTATGTCTTCATTGGAGATGTATCGGTTTGTGTCTTCTGCCCATTTTTTGACAAAATTATCTGTTTTGTGTGGGTGTTGAGTTTGAGAAGTTCTTTATAGATCCTGGATATCAGTCCCTTGTCTGTAGTGTCATTTGCACATATCTTCTCCCATTCCTTGGTTTGCCTCTTTGTTTTGTTGACTGTTTCCTTTGCTGTGGAGCAGCTCGTGATCTTGACGAAGTTCCAAAAGTTCATTTTCGCTTTTGTTTCCTTTGCCTTTGGAGACATATCATAAAAGAAGATACTGTGGCTGATAACGAAGAGGTTACTGTCTTTGTTCTCCTCTAGGATTCTGATGGATTCCTGTCTCACGTTGAGGTTTTTTATCCATTTCGAGTTTATCTTTGTGTACAGTGTAAGAGAATGGTCAAGTTTCATTCTTCTACACATAGCTGTCCAATTTTCCCAGCACCATGCATTGAAGAGACTGTCTTTTTTCGACTGTATATTTTCTCCTGCTTTGTCGAAGATTATTTGACCATAGAGTTGAGGGTCCATATCTGGGCTCTCTACTCTGTTCCACTGGTCTATGTGTCTGTTTTTATGCCAGTACCATGCTGTCTTGGTGATTACAGCTTTGTACTAAAGTTTGAAATCAAGTAATGTGATTTCGCCAGTTTTGTTTTTCTTTTTCAACATGTCCTTAGTATTCGGGGTCTCTTCTGATTCCATACAAATTTTAGGATTATTTCTTCCAGCTCTTTGAAAAATACTGGTGGAATTTTGATCAGAATGGCATTAAAGGTATAGATTGCTCTAAGCAGTATAGACATTTTAACATTGTTTATTCTTCCGATCCAAGAGCATGGAATGGTCTTCCATCTTTTTGTGTCTTCTTCGATTTCTTTCATGAGTGTTCTGTAGTTCAAGTACAGATCCTTTACCTCTTTGGTTAGGTTTATTCCCAGGTATCTTATGGTTCTTGGTGCTATAGTAAATGGAATCGATTCTCTAATTTCCCTTTCTTTTTTTTTTTAAAGATTTTATTTATTTGACAGGCAGAGATTACAAGTAGGCAGAGGCAGGCAGAGAGAGAGAGGAGGAAGCAGGCTCCCTGCTGAGCAGAGAGCCCGATGCGGGGCTCGATCCCAGGACCCTGGGATCATGACCTGAGCCGAAGGCAGAGGCTTTAACCCACTGAGCCACCCAGGCGCCCCTCTAATTTCCCATTCTGTATGTTCATTGTTAGTGTATAAGAAAGCCACTAATTTCTATACATTGACTTTGTATCCTGCCACATTACTGAATTGCTGTATGAGTTCTAGTAGTTTGGGGGTGGAGTCTTTTGGGTTTTCCATATAAAGTATCATGTCATCTGCGAAGAGACAGAGTTTGACTTCTTCATTGCCAATTTGGATACCTTTTATTTCTCTTTGTTGTCAGACTGCTGTTGCTAGGACTTCTAATACTATGATGAACAAGAGTGGTGAGAGTGGGCATCCTTGTCGTGTTCCTGATCTCAACGGGAAGGTTGTGAAGTTTTTCCCGTTGAGGATGATATTTGCTGTGGGTTATTCATATAGATTTTATGAAGTTCAGGAACGTTCCCTCTATCCCTATACTTTGAAGTGTTTTAATCAGGAACAGATGCTGGATTTTGTCATATGCTTCTTCTGCAACAATTGAGAGGACCATGTGGCTTTCCTCTCTTATTGATTTGTTCTATCACATTGATTGATTTGCGAATGTTGAATCTTCCTTGCAACCCAGGGATGAATCCCACCTGGTATTTGTGGATAATCTTCTTACTGTGCTACTGGATCCTATTTGCTAGGATCTTGTTGAGAATCTTAGCATCCAGATTCATCAGCAATATTGGTCTGAAATTCTCCTTTTTGGTGAGGTCTTTGCCTGGTTTGGGGATCAGGGTAATGCTGGCTTCATAAAAAGAGTCTGGAAGTTTTCCTTCTGCTTCAATTTCTTGAAACAGCTTCAGGAGAATAGGTGTTATTTCTTCTTTGAAAGTTTGGTAAAATTCCCCAAGGAATCCGACAGATCCTGAGCTCTTGTTTTTTGTGAGGTTTTTGATCACTGCTTCAATCTTGTTACTAGATATCGGTCTGTTCAGGATGTCAATTTCTTCCTGGTTCAATTTTGGAAGTTTATAGTTTTCCAGGAATGCATCCATTTCATCTAGGTTGCTTAACTTATTGGCATAAAACTGTTGATAATAACTTCTGATGATTGTTTCTACTTCTTTGGTGTTAGTTGTGATCTCTCCCTTTTCATTCATAATTTTATTAATTTGGGCCTTCTATCTTTTCTTTTGGATTAGTGTGGACAATGGTTTATCGATTTTATTAATTCTTTCAAAAAACCAGCTTCTAGTTTCATTGATGTATTCTACTGTATCTCTAGTTTCTATCTCATTGATCTCTGCTCTAATCTTGAACATTTCCCTTCTTGTATGTGGAGTTGGCTTAATTTGTTGTTGATTCTCCAGTTCTTTAAGGTGTAGAGACAGCTGGTGTATTCTGGATTTTTCATTTTTTTGAGGGAGGCTTGGATGGCTATGTATTTCCCCCTTAGGACTGCCTTTGATGTATCCCATAGGTTTTGGGCCAAAGTGTCTTCATTCTCATTGGTTTCCATGAATTGTTGAAGTTCTTCTTTGATCTCCTGGTTGATCCAAGCATTCTTAAGCAAGGTGGTCTTTAGCTTCCAGGTGTTTGAGTTCCTTCTGAACTTTTCCTTGTGATAGAGCTCCAGTTCAAAGCATTGTGATCTGAGAATATGCAGGGCATAATCTCAATCTTTTGCTATCGGTTGAGCCCTGATTTGTGACCCAGTATGTGGTCTATTCTGGAGAAGGTTCCATGTGCACTTGAGAAGAATGAGTATTCTGATGTTTTACGGAAGAAAGTTCTGTATATATCTATGAGGTCCATCTGGTCCAATGTGTCATTCAATGCTCTTCTTTCTTTGTTGATTTTCTGCTTGGATGATCTATTTCTGACAGTGGCGTGTTAAGACCTCCTACTATTAATGTATTCATATCAATATGACTCTATCTTGATTAACAGTTTTCTTATGTAAATGGCTGCTCCCACATTGGGGGCATAAATATTTACAATTGTTAGATCTTCCTGGTGGATAGTCCCTTTAAGAATTATGTAGTGTCCTTCTGTATCTCTGACTACAATCTTTAGTTTAAAATCTAATTTATCTGATATGAGAATCACTACCCCGGACTTCTTTTGAGGCCCACTGGCAGGAAAGATGCTTCTCCATCCCTTCGCTTTCAGTCTGGGTGTATCTTTAGGTTCAAAATGGGTCTCTTGTAGACAACATATGGATGGGTCCTGTCGTTTTATCCAATCTGCAACCCTGTGTCGTTTTATGGGCGCATTTAGGCCATTCACATTGAGAGTGATTATTGAGAAATATGTTTTTATTGACATCGTGATACCTTTGAAGTCTTTCTTTCTGTAGATTGTTTCCATATATTTCTGTTCAATGATATTCTAAGGATTTTTCCTCTTTTATAGGACCTCCCCCTTAATATTTCCTGCAGTGTCGGCTTGGTGGTCACAAACTCTTTTAAACCTTGCTGGTCTTGGAAACTCTTTATTTCTTCATCCATTTTGAATGTCAGTCTTGCTGGATAAAGTATTCTTGGCTGCATGTTCTTCTCATTTAGTGCCCTGAATACGTCTTACCAGCCCTTTCTGGCTTGCCTGGTTTCTGTGGACAGGTCTGACGTTATTCTGATGGGCTTTCCTCTATATGTAAAGAACTTCTTTGTCCTAGCTGCTTTCAAGAGGTCCTGTCTACAATTATGATTCATCATTTTCACTATCACGTGTCTTGATGTCTTTCTAGATTCTATAATCTTGGGGGGAGACGTTCTGCCTCTAGTATATGAATGCTGGTTCCATTCGCGAGATTGGGAAAATTTTCACGGAAAATTTGTTCAACTATATCTTAGAGATTTCTTTCTTTCTCCTCCCCCTCAGGGATTCCAATAATTCTGACGCTGGAACGTTTCATGGCATCATTTATTTCCCTGATTCTGTTTTCGTGGCTTCTAAGCTGTTTGTTCCAGGTTTCCCCCTGATCCTTTCTCTCTATCTGTTTGTCCTCCAGATCACTAATTCTATCTTCTGTCTCAGTTACCCTAGCTTTTAGAGAATTTAGATTAGATTGGAACTCATTGAGAACATTGTGAACATCATCCCTGGTGGCTTTCACTTCTGCCCTAATCAATTCCATTTTGTCATCCATGGCTTTCTCCAACCTAGCTATTGCCTGGATAATTTTTAGCCTGAATTCCCTTTCCCACATATTGTCTATGTCGATAGCCATTAGCTCTGTTGCAGAAGGCCCAGCCTCAGTTTTTCTACTGTTGGGCATTCCTCCTCCTAGTCATTTTGGTGAAAGATGGCTGAATGGATGTAGCTGGATGTACTGACCGTGGTGCAGGGACCAAGACCTGGTTTCTTCGCCAGACTCTCTGGCTCAGCTCCAGCGGTGGCTGTCCTGGGTCCAGGGACTTAAGCCCCTGTCCCTAACTGCCCCAATTCCCACAATTTCCCCCCTGTGATCCTTTGCTCTTTTTGAGTGCTTTCAACCAGACTCCAAGTTAATGCTCATCCCCAATCGCAGGGCACTCTCGTATTGGGGTATTACTTTCCAACGGGTCACTTCTGGTGGCTCCCTCCCCCTTTGGTTTATCTTCCGATATCAGTCCGATGTTCCCATTCTGCTTTACCTGCCCACTGGCGTCTTCTGCCCCCGTAGAGATCCAAAAGTGTATAATTCTAATCTCACGTTGATTTCATGGGTGATCAGAGTTCTTTGGTTGGTAATCAGCTCACTTTAGGGTACAGGTTGAAACGGTGCCTCCTCCTACTTCCCCGCCATCTTGTCTCCTCTAAATTAATTATTGATAGGTACATATTTACTGCCATTTTGTTCCAAGGTTTCTGTTTTTGTAATTCCCCTGTGATCCTTTCTTCTTTTTTTTTCTTTCTTTCCTTGTGGTTTGATGAATTTCTTTAGTTTTTATGTGTAGATTCCTTTTTCACTTTCTTTAGTGTATTTATTATAAAATTTTGCATTGTGGTTATCAGGAGGTTCACATATATGATTCTATGTAAATAAGTCCATTTTAAGTTGATAGCAACTTATATTTGAACATATTCCATAAGTCTACATTTTTAGTCCCTACACCACATTTTGTGTTTTTTTATTGACACAAAATAAACAACCCTTTTAGAATTTCTAAAAAAGAAAGGAAGGAAGGAAGGAAGGAAGGAAGGAAGGAAGGAAGGAAGGAAGGAGAGTTTTACTCGAACTCAAGTTAGGACTGTATGGTATACACAATCTTCCTTTCAAAGAAAAGACTACTTCACTGTGGGAACATTTAGTGTACAGTTATATACATTTTTTACATAAACATTACAAATTATTACACAAAGAACATTTCAGCAAGTTGTAGACCTTTAGCTTCTAGTATGTGCTGGGCTGTATGACTTTTAATCTATGGGAATCAAGGATGTTTCTGACTTCGTCTTATCTTTTGTGTTTAGAATGCTCCTTTTTGTTTATTTTCTTTAATGCAGCAGATGTGTAATGTGTGATTGGGACAGAAATAGAACCCATGCTTTGAGGTTTTGCCAAGTCATTTTGATTTTGGTAAATATTGAAGTATAACTTCCCTGGTAGCCTAGGACCCAGCCTCACAAACATTAAAAGGTGAAAACTTCCTTTATCAGATTTTGCACTGTGGTTATCATGAGGTTCACATATATGACCCTATGTATATAAGTCTATTTTAAGTTGATAGCAACTAAATTTAAACACATTCCATAACTACATTTTTACTCCCCACATTTTATGGTTTTGATGTCACTTTTAACATCTTTTTATTTTATAAATCCCATAACTAATGATCATTGTTTTAGTTAATTTCACCAGTTTTTTCCCTTTTAATATTTATAGAAATTTACAAGTGACTTCACCATTACCTTAACTCTATATTTGTTTTTTTTTTTTCCAATGAGATTTTTACTTTTGTATGTTTTCTTGTTCTTAACTACTGCCATTTCTTTTCAGAGTAAAGAAGTCCCCTTGATACTTCTTGTAAGTCTGATTTAGTAAGTAATGAACCCTTTTAGCTTTTGCTTGTCTGGAACACTCTTTAGCTTTCCTTCAAGGCTGCAGTGATAATCTTTCTGGGTAGAATATTTTTACTTGCATTTTTTTTTCCTTTCAGCACTTTGAATATGGCACTTCGAAATTCTGTTTGGCTCTCAATGTTTCTGCTGAGAAATCTGGTGACAGCCTTATGAGATTTCCTTTGTATGTAACAAGTTGTTTTTCTCTTGCTGCTTTTAAGATTCTTTTTTATATTTAACTTTAGACATTTTAATTATAATGTGTTTTGGTGAGGCTCTCTTTGAATTTATTCTACTTGGAATTCTCTGGGATTCCTGGATCTAGATGTCTGTTTCTTTCCCTACATTAGGGAATGTTTAGACATTATTTATACAAATAAATTTTCTGCCCCTTTTTCTAACTCTCTTCTCCTTCTGGGATCCCTATAATGTGAATGTTATTCTGCTTGATGTTCTGCCAGAGGTCTCTTAAGCTACCTTCATATTTGTTTTTACTGTGTTTTCTTCTTCCTGCTCCATCCAGGTGACTTCCATTGTCTCACCTTCCAGCTTATCTTTATATTTTATCTAGTCTGCTACTGAACCACTCTCATGTATTTTTCAGTGCAGTTAATGTATTCTTCAGCTCTGTGACTTCTGTTTGGTACTTGTTTTCTATCTCTTTGATGAAGTTCTGTGTTTACCCATTCTTCTCTCAAAATCAGTGAGCATCTTTGTGAACGTTACTTTGAATTCTTTGTCATGTAGGTTCCTTATCTCCATAACAGTATGTCTTTTTCTGAGGTTTTGTCCTTTACTTTCATTTGAAACATACTTCTCTGTATCCTCAATTTACTTTTGTGTGTTTTTCTATGTATTAGGTGTAACAGCCACCTCTCTCAGCCTTAAAGAGGTGGCCTTGAGTAGGTGATTATCCTTCTTGTTCAACCTTGTCCTAGCTCTTAGTTCTAAAAGCTTTTTTGGTGGAGTCTTTAGGGTTTTCTATTGATGGCATCATTCCATCTGTAAATAGAGACAGTTTTGCTTCTTCCTTTCAATTTGTATTCCTTTTATTTCTTTATTTCTTGCCTAACAGCCATGTCCAAATCTCCCAATATTATGTTGAATAAAAGCAACAGGAGTGTGTATCCTTGTTTTGTTCCTGATGTTAGTGTAAAAGGTTTCAGTTTTTCATCACTGAATATGATGCTAGCTGTGGTTTTTGAAAACCATATACACCCTTTACTATACCAAGGTACATTCCCTCTATATCCACATTGTTGAGACTCTTTCTCATATATGTTGATTTTTCGTAAAATGTTTTTTCTGTATTGAGAAAATCATATTATTTTTATCTTTCATTTTGTTAATATGGTGTATTGTGTCAATTTGCAGATATTTAACAATCCCTGCATCCCTGGCCCCAATTCAATTTGATCACGGTGTATGATTCTTTCAGTGTATTTTTTTTAACTCTATTTGGTAATATTTTGCTGAGGATTTTTGCATCTATGTTCATTATGGATACTGTAATTTTCTTTTTCTTCTTCTTTTTTTTCACGTCCTTGTCTGGTTTGGGTATCAGAGTAATGCCTGCCTGGTAAAATGAGTTTGGAAGCTTTCCTTCCTCTTTAATTTTTTTGCAAGAGTTTGAGAAGGCCAGGTTTTAACATAGGTTTCATTCATAAGTTTTATGAATGTTCCAATCATCTTTGAATATTTGGTAGAGTTAACAGCAAAGCTCTCTAGTCCTAGACTTTTGGTTTTGGGGAGGTTTTTGATTACTGATCCAATCTCCTTATTAGTGAACAGTCTATACAGATTTCCTATTTCTTCATAATTCAGTTTTAGAAGATTCTATGCTATAAGAACTTATTTCTTCCTTTTCCAGTTTGTTGGTGTAGTAATTATTCATACTAGTCTCTTATGCTCTTTCGTATTTCTGTGGTATCAGTTGTAATATCTCTTTCATTTCTGATTTTACTTATTTGAGCCTTGTCTCTTTTTTTCTTGGTGAGTCTACCTAGTGGTTTTTCAATTTTATTTATCCTTTCAAAGAAGCAGGTCTTAGTGTCACTGTTCTTTTCTATTGTTCTTTTGTCTGTATTTATTTCCCTTCTGATCTTTATTATTTAATTCCTTCTCTTAACTTCAGGCTTTTTTGCTCTTTTTCCATTTCCTTTGGGTGAAAGTTAAATTATTTACTTGAAGCTTATATTTTTCCATGAGGTAGGCCTATATCACTATGAACTTCTGTTTTATAAAAGCTTTTGCTATCTCCCAAAGATTTTGGTAAGTTATATTTCTATTTTCATTTGTTCAATTTTCCCCCTCTAATTTCTTCAGCGACCCATGGGTTGTTCAGTAGCATAATGTCTAATGGCTACATATTTGTGATTTTTCCCATTTTCTTGTAACTGAGTTCTAGTTTCATACCACTCTAGTCATAAAAGATGATTACTATGATTTCAGTTTTCTTAAATTTATTGCAATTCGTTTTGAGGCCTAAAATGTAATCTATCCTGAAGAATATCCTATATGTACTTGAGAAGAAAGTGTATTCTACCGCTTTTGGATGAAATGTTCCATATGTGTCTGTTATATCCAACCAGTTTAATGAGCCTTTTAAGGCCATTGTTTCCTCATTGAGTTTTCTGTCTAGATAATCTATCCTTTGAAGTGGGGTATTAAAGTCCCCTACTAATTACTGTGTGCTGTGATTCTCCCTTTAGGTTTGTCAGTATTTGCTTTTTATATTTAGACACTCCTAATGTGGGTGCATAAATCTTTACATATGTTATATTCTCTTGCTGGATTGACCCCTTTATCATTATCTCATGCCCTTCTTTGACTTTTGTTATAGTATTTGTCTCAAGTCTTTTTTGTCTGATAGTATATAGTTACAACAGCTTGGTTTTCATTTCCATCTTCATTTCTTTATCCGTCCCTTCACTTGGAAGATTGTGTGAGTCCTTAGAACTTAAATGAATAGCCAGTAGGCAACACAGAGATGAATCCTGTATTTTAATCTACTCATCCACTGTTTTTATTGAATATGTAGTCTGTTTACATTTGAAGAAATTATTGATAGGAATTTACTTATTATTATTTTGTTGTTTTCAGACTG
The DNA here is from genome assembly GCF_963455335.1 of Martes martes. Classification (NCBI taxonomy): domain Eukaryota; kingdom Metazoa; phylum Chordata; class Mammalia; order Carnivora; family Mustelidae; genus Martes; species Martes martes. The sequence goes on from NC_137897.1 coordinate 66,117,374, forward strand.
TTTTTGTAGTTCCTCTGTTTCTTCTTTCTTCTCTTGCCCTCTTCCCTTGTGGTTTTGATTAATTTCTTTGTTATGCTTAGATTCCTTTACCACTATCTCTTGTGTATCTAATATAAGTGTTTTCTTTGTGGTTACCATGACGTTCACATATAATGGGCCTTATACACAGGTGTCAACTTTTTTTTTAATTTATTTGACAGAAAGAGAGAGAAAGCACAAGTGAGCAGAGAGGCAGGCAGAGAGAGAGGAGGAAGCAAGCTCTCCTCTGAGCAAAGAGCCCAATGCGGGGCTCAATGCCAGGACCCTGGGATCATGACCCAAGCCAAAGGCAGAGGCTTAACCAACTGAGCCACCCAGGCGCCCCCACAGGTGTCAATTTTAAGTTAGTAGCATTTAAATCTAAACACACTGTAAAAACTACATTTTTATTCCCCCCATACTATATTATCACATTATATCCTATATCTTTATTATGGGTATCCCTTAATTACTGTAAATTTTACCATTTTTGTCTTTTAATCTTCATACTAGCTTTAAGTGGTTAAGCCACCAATTTACTATATATTTGCCTTTACCAAGGAGATTTTTTTAGTTTCACATGTTTTATCGTTTTTGGTGTCATTTCTTTTCAGCTTAGAGAAGACGCTTTACCATTTCTTTTAAGACCAGTTCATTGGTGATGATCTCCTTGAGCTGCTTTTATTTTTTTTTTTTTCTGGAAAACTTTTTATCTCTCATTCAATTCTGAATGATAGCCTTGCTGGGTAAAGTATTCTTGGTTGGAAGTTCTTTCCGTTTAGCACTTTGAATATATCATGCCATTTCCTTCTGGTCTGCTGAGTTCTGCCCAAAAATCAGCCCATAGACTTATGGAGGTTCCCTTGCACCTAACTTTTCTCCTGAAGCTTTTAAGATACTTTTTCTCTAACTTTGACATTTAATTATATTGTGTCTCTGGAGACCTCTTTGGTTTCATTTTACTTGGAACTCTCTGGGCTTCCTGGGCCTAGATGTCTTTTCCTTCCCAAGGTTAGGAAATTTTTCAGCTTCTACTTCTTCAAGTATATTTTCTGCCACTTTCCCTCTCTTCTTCTGGAACCCCTATAATGTAAATATTGTTCCATTTCTTGTCCCATGAGTCTCTTAAACTATCTGTACTTTTGTTGTTGTTGTTGTTGCTCTATTTGGGTTACTTCTACTGCCCTATCTTCCAAGTCAATGATTTCTTCTTCTACTTTATCCAGTCTGCTATTGAACTCCTCTCATGTATTTTTCAGAGCAGTCATTGTATTCTTCAGTTCTGTGACTTCCATTCGGTACTTTCTTATGTTTTCTATCTCTTTATTGAAGTTCTCACTGTGTTCATCCATTCTTCCCTCAAGTTCAGTGAGTATCTTCATGATCATCACTTTGAATACTTCATCAGGAAGATTACTTATTTCCATTTCATTATGGTCTTTTTCTGAGGTTTTGTGTTGTTCTTTTGTTTGGAACACATTCTGCTTCCTCATTTTGCTTGACTTGTGTTTATGCTTTAGGCAAAACAGCTACTTCTCCCAGTCTTGAAGGAGTGTCTTTATGTAGAAGATGAACATTGCCATCCAATCTTGCCCTAGTTTTTTACTATCTTTCAAACCTCTGTGATTATCTAAGTAGCTTGATTTATCTTAATGTGTCACACTTATTGAGGGTGTACTAAAACCTGACAATTTCTGAAAAGGAGTGATCTCATTCAACACCTAGATTCAGGCTGACTGAAAGCCAGTTCTTCAGGCAGCAGCATTTAAAGTATTCAAATACATATAGTCAGACCACACTCAGAGACCCTACATACCTCCAGACTAGGAGATCTGGGTATGTCCCTGTGTGAATGTTGCAAGAACTGGGGCTTCAGAGAAGTGTATAAGCTCCTTTCTGGGAGGCACCAGTGAGCTGTGGCAAGGCCAAGGGAGGGCACACAGATGGTGTCCCCTAGCCTGCATTCCTTGAGAGTGCCTCTATAGCCTTTAGAAATGTGGCCAACCTAAAGCCTGTCCTTCCACTGAAGTGTGAGGACAATGAAATGGGCCTCTTTCATGTGCAGATAAGATTTGTGTTTCAGTCTGCTGTCTATATAGTCCCCTGGGTGTGGTATCCTTCCCAGAACCATCTTTCAGATTGTTATCATGCTGTAGGACCCAAGAGTGCAATCTTCTCTGACCACCAGAGCCAGGGAATCAAGAGGATCCCCTGTGTGGACTACACTCACCCACCAGCCTTAGCAAGGTTAGAGGGGAGTGTTGGGGCTAGAGTATGCCTATGTCTTTAGTGAGGCCAGGAAAGAGTGCTGGGAACCTGGCATGCCCACAGCTTTAGGAATGCTGGAAAAGAGACCCTAGTCATGGGGTATGTCCATGGTTTTATGAAGTCCTGACAGGAGCACTGAAGGAGTGGAGGGCATGTCTATGGCTTTACTAAAGCCAGGAAAGAATGTTGAAGTAGGGCATGCCTACAGTTTTAGTGATAGTATAAAATCCATGTGTAGCACCCCATGGATTGAGCAAGACAGGAAAAGAGAACTAGCAGTAGGGAATGTGCACGATTAGTAATGCTGCAGAAGAACACATGTCCTTAGCTTTAGCAAGGTTGTATCCACACACCACCTATGCTAAGTAATGAAAGAATGCAAAAAAAAAAAAAAAAGTGCTCTCCAGCATTTCTATCCTGGAGGAAAATCCCAACTGATTCCTGCCTCTGCAGCAGACATTTTAAGATTAGCAACTGAATCACCTTCACATATAATCCACTCATCTCTCAAACTCCTTTGTGTTGGCTCCCAGGATAAAGGAGTCCATGAGCAATCACCTTTAAAAGAGTATCTCAGGGGCACCTGGGTGGCTCAGTGGGTTAAGCCGCTGCCTTAGGCTCAGGTCATGATCTCAGGGTCCTGGGATCGAGTCCCGCATCGGGCTCTCTGCTCAGCAGGGAGCCTGCTTCCCTCTCTCTCTCTCTGCCTGCCTCTCTGCCTACTTGTGACCTCTCTCTGTCAAATAAATAAATAAAATCTTTAAAAAAATAAAATAAAATAAAAGAGTATCTCAGATCCTCACAAACCCCCGGTCTCTTGGGTGTAAGTGCCACTGGTTCCCAAATCCAGATGTTCTGGGGACCTTGTCTCTGATGCATGTCCCAAAGGCTGGGGTGCCCAATGTGGGGCACAAATCCCTCACTCACCAGGGAGAGGCTCTGGGCCTGTGACACCCCTCACTATTGTTCATTGCTGTACCAGGGATGGCGTTTTGGGCCAGACCCATATCTACCTCTCCTATTTGTCTTAACATGACACTTTTATCTCTCTTTGTAGAGGAAGCTCTTCAGCTAGTTTTTAGTTCTTTTTCAGTGGGAATTATGCCATGTGTAATTATAGATTTAGTGTGTCCATGGGAGGAGGTGAGTTCAGGATCTTCTTATGTTGCCATCTTAAACTGGACATAGTATCTTTCTTTTGTGGGGTCGTCGTTGTTGTTTGGTCTTAAAGATTTTAAAGATTTTATTTTCTTAAAGATTTTATTTATTTGAGAGAAAGAGAGAGAGAGTGAACATGAGCAGGGAGTCAGGGGGCAGAGAGAGAGAGAGGGACAGACACCATGATGAGTGGAGAGCCTGATATGGGGCTAGATCCCAGGACGCTAAGAACATGACCTGAGCCAAAATCAGACGCTTAAATGACTGAGCCACCTAGGAGCCCTGGACAAAGCATCTTTCTTCTAAAACAACAAAATGAGTAACAAAGTCACCAATGCTGTTTATTTTGCTAATATATTCATCAGTCCTTATCTTATTTGATGTTGCAGTTGACCACTTTTTCCTATTTGAGTCTATGGATACTGTGATATCACACTTTCATTATTTTTTACTGTCATTTCTTTGTTCTTTTTCAGTATCCATGAAACACTGTAGATCCTTGGGAAATGGGTTTGGGTCATCTTCTCATTTCACTCTACATTCTTTACCCAGACATCTAATTTACTGACATGATTCACATTTACTCAGAGACTATTCTGAACTCCTGATCCATATATCTACAATTTGACATTTCTACTTGCTTATCTCACATCTCTCAAAAACAACAAATACAAAAAAAGTGATACCACCACACAAACACACATAAAAATCTGCTTTATTTCAGGGTTCCTAATTTCAATAAATAGTACCACCATCTACTATCTTACCTCAAAGGCACATATAATACTATGGGGGATAAAAAAAGAAAAAAAAGTACCTGTGACTGATTCATCATTAACATACAGGAAGAGGCATATTCAGCAAGACAGCTCACAAACCAATATTAAGGCAGAGTCCTGATAAATTTGTAGGTCTGAAAAAATTGAAATTTTACTACAAAATGCCTCCTAGGATTATCCATAGAAAGGGTAATACTGCTTTCCTCTGTTAGCTTAGTTACTGGTTACTTCTTTTTCAGACCATCTTATAACAAACTTACCATGAATTTGTAGGTAAAATTAATCCAAATGAGTCAAAGAGATCACTGCATACTAAAAATCATTTCAGTCTACAGAAATCTTTAACAATAGAAAATTCCATTACTCTCACCGCATCTACCTTCAACAAGGTACTAGGTTTTCAATATAAGAATATTTATTCCTATAGAAGACCTCAGCATTCACTAATATTTACTAAAATTTAAGTCATTCCACCAGTATGAAAACAAAAATATTTTCAGAATTCACTGGGACAACAAACCTTTATTTCAAAAATAAAATTTGTTATTTGAAAAGATAACCAGACATGCTATTTCCACCAATTAAGAGCCAAATAGGGAAGAAACCATTTTCTATAGAAGATTCTGGAAAGCTTAGCAACGATAAGGTAATAACTTATTCAGATACTCCAAAATTCAAGTAAACAGACTCTCATATCAGAGCCTAGTAAACAGTTCTTTAAAACTCTCTTCATTTTCTCAGAAAATAATTAAACAGATCACTTTAAAAGATTCTGGAGAAAAAAATATTCTGGGAAAACAGTAATACTAAACTGAATTGCAGTACTCATCTGATCTCAGAAAATCACATGGGTTATCTCACACTAAACATTTCTTATAACTAGCGACAGAAACATCTCATCATGGAAAACTGAACTGAGAAAAATATACCTTTCCCTTCAGATCCTTAGAATTGGAGGTGGTATGGGAAAATGAACATATCAGTAAATACAGTCTTCTAAGAGTTATTATGCAGCCATGATAACCCTATTAAGCATATACCTGTTTCACAAAGTTAAATTCAGGACTAACAGAGCTCATGCCTTGGTGTTTAAAGATATAGTGAAGAAGGAAATGGAGAGATAATCAAGTAAGAAAGAACAAATTACAAGGTGAAAAGAAATGTGGATGATGTAAATGTTTAACAAAACATACACAGGACACTAGTCTTCACAACAAATTTAATAGTATTATAAAACTTTCAAGTAGCCTCCAGGATCCCCAAATTCCACACAGTAAATAAAAGCATGACATTTATGTGGTATCTAGTGTTAAAATTTAAGAAATTCACATCTAAAGAAAATTTTCTCTATCAAATAAGCTTCACTTTTACAGGTTAACCACTAAAAGATTTGGAAAGAAGAGTTCTTTTTATTTTTTCATTTAATTTACCTAACTCCGGTAAATTAGATCTAAATTTAGACGTGGTCCATATATGCCTAGAATAAAATGTCTAGAGATTGAATCAAGCCCACAACATAATAAAAAAAGAAACCTCCCAGTTGATCAATGGGGAAGACAGAATTTAAAAATGGGCCCACATGTTCCTTGTGGTTCATGCCCTTGTATAATCCCCATCGCTTTGAGAGTGGACAGGACCTGCGTCTTGCTTCCAATCAACATAATATGGAAACCTGATGGAATTTCACCTCTGTGTTGCATTATATAAGACTCTGGAGGCCTTCATTGATGGCTTGATTGAAGTAAGTGGTCATGTGGAGGAAGCCCATAAAGTATGAAAGCCTCTAGGAGATGAGAGCAGCCTCCAGTTAACACCCCGGAAGAAGCCAGGGTCCTCAGTCTTACAACAGCAAGGAAAGGAATTCTGCCAAAAATCTGAGGGAGTTTACAATCAGGTTCTTCCCCAGTCAGTCCTCCAGATAACAATATAAGAAAACTGAAAACTTCATTAAAGCTCTGTGGGACCGGGGCGCCTGTGTGGCTCAGTGGGTTAAAGCCTCTGCCTTCGGCTCAGGTCATGATCTCAGGGTCCTGGGATTGAGCCCCGCGTCGGGCTCTCTGCTCCACAGGGAGCCTGCTTCCTCTTCTCTCTCTGCCTGCCTCTCTGCCTAGTTGTGATTTCTCTCTGTCAAATAAATAAAATATTAAAAAAATTTAAAAAAAAAAAGTTCTGTGGGACCCTAAGAAGACGACCTAGCTAAGCAATGCCTGGGCATCTGGCCCACATAAACTGTGAAATAATAAATGTGTCTTGGTTTAAGCTACAAAGTTTATGGGAATTTGTTATGCAATAACAGATATTTAATAAAGTCAATATTACTACTGGACAAAAGTATATATGATTTAAAATTCTCCCCTAAACCTTTCTAGAGAAAAATTTTACTATTTATTACTTTAGACTATATTGTTACTTATTAAATTCATGTCTTTGTTCTCATTTGGTAGATATGAAACTGCAAACTACATGCTAGTAAATGACCTAGGAAAAATTACCAAGTAGAGACAAATTCCTGTTAAGTAGAACATGACCAATAGGGCTACCTAATTAATTTTGGTTTTAGTTCAGATGGAACAGTTATATTTTTATCTTCTAAACCTGTTTTCTGAAAAATCAATTACTAATTTAACAAGCACAGTATAGAAAACATAATGACATATTCCTTTAACAATCATGAATATTTTAGGGTATTAGGAGCTATCCCTTTGAACAAAAATTATCAACGCAGCTTTGTTGCTATGAAAGAAATTACCAAAATAAAAATGCAATGAGCCCTGAACATATCCTAGGATTTCCTTTTCCAAAGTAATTCTACCACAGGTGAGAATGTGGAAATTTTGAGCACTGCTAATGGCAATGTAAAATGGTACAGCTGCTATGAAAAACAGTATAGCAGTTCCTAAAAAAGAATTAAAATGAAATGACTATAATATCAAGCAACCCCACTTCTGGGTATAGACCCAAAAGAATTGAAAGCAGGATCTCAAAGAGATATTTCTATGTCTTGTTAAAAGCAACATTATTCATAAAAACCAAAAGGTGTAAACAACCCAAGTGTCTACCAACAGCTGAATGAACAAACAACTTAGTACATACATACAATGGAATGTTATTCACCCTTACAAAGGAAGTCAGTTCTGAGAGAGGACAAGGGGAAGTAATTAATGATTAAAGAGTTTCAGCTTTGCAAGATGAGGATTTCTGAAGATCAATGGCAGAACAAAATGAATGTACTTAATACTATTGAACTATATACTTAAAACTGGTTAAGACCGTAAATGTTCTGTTGTGTAACAATTTTTAAATACTATAAAAATAGTAATAAGATAGGGGTGCTTGGGTGGTTCAGTTGGATAAGCATTCAACTCTTAATTTCAGCTCAGGTCATGATCTCAGGGTCATGATCGCATGTTGGACTCCGTGCTCAGCTGGGAGTTTACTTGAAGACTTTCTCTCCCCCTCTCCCTGTGTCCTATCCCCTGCTCGAGTGAATGCATGCATGGTCTCTCTCTCTAAAATAAATCATATGGTTTCACTTATTTGTGGAACATAAGGAATAGCGTGGAGGACATTAGGAGAAGGAAGGGAAAAACGAAGGATGAGAAATCAGAGGGGGAGACGAACCATGAGAGACTACGGACTCCAGGAATCAAACTGAGGGTTTTAGAAGGGAGAGGAGGTGGGGATGGGTGAGCATGATGACGTGTATTAAGGAGGGCATGTATTGCATGGAGCACTGGGTATTATATACAAACAATGAATCATGGAACACTACATCAAAAACTATTGATGCACTGTGTGGTGACTAACATAATAAAAAAATTATTAAAAAAAATAAAAATGAATAAAAAATAAAAATGCCTTAGATAATAAATATATATATATTTAGAAAATAATAAAATAATAATTATACTATAACAGATAAACTTCTTGCCATATCTATCTATCTAGACTTAAAGTTTTTTGAGGGCAGATGCCATGCTTTATTCATGAGAGAGGCATAGTAGTATATTTTAATGTCAAGCAAATCTAGATTCCTATTCTAAAACTCTTTCATTGCCTTGAGAAGGTTTCTTGAACTTTCTAAGTCTCAATTTCTTCAACTGTAAAATAAGCACTTTAGGGTTGTTAGAAGGATTGCTATAATTGTCTTAAAGCAGGTGGCAGTGTCCACCATGTGCTCAATAAATGCCTGATGTGTGAATGTTTTCCTCCCACAAAGAAAACAAAAAAGTATATGAAACATTTTAATAATTTACCAAAGATGAATGATGGTACCTATAAACAAAATAACATTTGTGAATGAAAATTTACTACTACCTCATGCTAGTGATTTAATAGTTTTAGTTTCAACATGTCATACAATCACGGGAAGATGACTTTTAAAATAAAGATGGAATCATTTTTGGTCAACTTGAAAAGAATCTTCCAAACCATAAAAGTACATACATACTCATGAATATACATCTTGCTTTAAGAATCACAAACTAGAGAGAAGTGAAAAATATCTTTGTATATTTTTACTTTATCAATTCCACTAAGTCTTTTAGTTGGGCATTTCCAAGAACAGATCTTTTTTGTTTTCAATTCTATATGGGGGGGTATCATTTACTCATTGAGATTTAAACTACAAAATATCTTCAAGGCCATATTAATAGTTATGGCCATAAAAGAAGGTAACAGCCATTTCCCCAGTAGACTATTTTTTTTAATCTTTTAGATTGAATTTTATAGTCAACATACTACTTACGGAAAATTCAATAGCACCTACAATATTCATTTAAAATGATTTGCGGGATCTATTTTGGTTTTCTAATTATACAATATTCCTGTCATTTTTATCCCAACAGTTTAGTCATTTGAAACACCCACCTAACCACTGTCACTGCTTTAGGGCAATTTTAAGAAAGGACAATTCTATTTCAAATCAACCTGAAAGAGTGTTTTTTTAAAGAGTCTCAGGATAAGCAAGAGTGTACCTACCAACTCCAAGCTATTATCCTTCTAAGTCAGGGATTTAAAAACAGATATGTGAGGTTCTAGTATAAAATACACACATTGATAAAGCGTAAAAACAGTCCCAATTTAAATGTGAATGGTGTTTGAAGTGTTTCCCACTTTGGGTTACCCGTGCTATCAAATGTCAACTTATCAAGAGTCAATGTTACACCATCCATATTTCCCTCCACCTTACCAGACACAGACTTCTATCTATTAATATAATGTGTTCTTATTATCTTCTTCTTCTTATCTGTTCCATCCTCTATCAGGCTGTAAACTCCCTAAGTAAATCGATCATGGATTAGAAATCTTCATAACCCCAGTGTATTCCATATTACCTAAAACATAATAGATCATGGAAAAATATTTCTGGAATGGAATGACTGAATTTGTATTCTAAATGAACTCAATGTAAAAATAACTTCAATAAAAAATAACTGTGATAAGTTTATCTTGGATTTTATTTTCTTACTTGAAATATTTAAAATAAACTTTAAAATTTAACCATAAAGTATTTTTGGTAAATCATTTTGCTTATCATTTCTAACTCTTAATTTTAAATTCTCAGAGCCAACAGAAATTCAGCTCTTTCAAAATAATTTTAAAAACAGATAGCTTAGGGGCACCTGGGTGGCTCAGTCTGTTAAGCATCTGCCTTCAACTCCGATCATGATCCCAGGGTCCTGGGATTGAGTGCTACATTGGGCTACCTGCTCAGCGGGGAGTCTGCTTCTCCATCTCCCTCTGCCTGCTGCTCTTCCTGCTTACGTTCTCTCTCTGTGTCAAATAAACAAAATCTTTAAAATTAAAATACATAGCTTGGATCATTCATATGATTTTTAAGTATCTTATAAATTCTTGATATTTCATATCTTGCATGGAAATTATCTCAAAGGGTTATTTTTCAGTTAAATTCTTAACTACAAATTTTGTCAGTAAGATTAGTACAAACTTCACAAACCACATGCTTTTTCTTCAATTTTTAAATCTTAATTCCAGTAGAGTTAACATACACTGTCATATTAGTTTCAGATGTAGTGATTTAACAGTTCCATACATCATCCACTGCCCATTGCAACAATGCATACCATAACACTCATCACCTATTTTATTCATTGCTCCCCACCCCCACAGGAACCATCGCTTCATTCTCTACCATTAAATCTGTTCCTTCATTTGTTTTTTTTTTTTTCTGTTCTCATTTGTTTTGTTTCTTAAATTGCACATGAGTGAAATCATGCAAATAGTGGGCATTCATCCTTTCTGAAGGATAAAAATATTCCATTGCATATATGTACCACACCTTTCCTATCCATTGATCTGTTAAAAGGCATCTCGGCTCCTTCCACAGTTTGGCTATTGTGGACTTTGCTGCTATGAACACTGGCGTACATGAGCCCCTTCTTTTCACTACGTCTGTATCTTTGGGGTAAATACCCAGTAGTGCAATTGAAAGGTTGTAGGGTAGTTCTATTTTTAACATCTTAAGGAACTTCAGGTACTGTTATTCAGAGTGGCTGTACTAATTATTGTTACATATGTATTTATTGCCATTTGTTACTTGTTATGTTGTTGTTTTGTAGCCTTTTTTTCTGATTCTTTCTTCTTTGATGGTTTGTTGGTTTTCTTTAGTCATATATGTGGTTTCTTCCTTTTGTTTTTGCATATCTAATACTGTTTTTTGATTTGTGGTTACTGTTTAGTTTATATATAACATCTTCTACATATAGCAGTCTATTTTAAGCTGATGGTCAATTAAGGTTGAACTCATTCTTTACTAGTCTCCCTCCCATTTAAGATATTTGCTATCATCTTACATTCTTTTATTTTATGAATATCTTGACTTCTTTTTACAGAAATACTTATTTTGACTGTTTTTGCATTTTTTACTTCCTCTACCCTCACTGATGGTATTTCCTTTCCACTCAAAGAGTCCCCTTACTATTTCTTGTAGGGCTAGTTTAGTGGTCATAAATTCCTTTAGTTTCTGTTTGTCTGAGACTCTCTTTATCTCTCCTTATATTCTGAATGATACCCCTACTAGTTAAGAGTAGTATTCTTGGCTACAGAGTCTTCCTTTTCATCACTTTGAATATAACATGCCACTTCCTTCTAGCCTGCAAAGTTGCTTCTGAGAAATCTGCTTATGGACTTTTAGTGTTCCTTTCGTATGTAACCGTCTTTTTTCTCTTTGAACCTCTAAAATTCTTTCTTTAGTTATCATGATTTTTGCCATTGTAAGTCCTATGTGTCTTGGTATGTACTTCTTGTCACCTGTATTTTCTTTTTTTTATTTTTTTCAACCTGTATATGCAACTTACTTTTACTCCAACATCCCTTGTACTCTCATAAAATTGAAAAAAATAGCCAACAAAATGGTTTCTTATTTTTATGCTTTTTTGCAAGAATTCTATTTGCAGAAAGTTATGAAAAACTCCTCTCTGAAGGCATAAAGAATTAGATTATAGATGCTGTTAATCTTTTTTTTTAAAGATTTTATTTATTTGACAGACAGAGATCACAAGTAGGCAAAGAGGCAGGCGAACAGAGAGGGGGAAGCAGGCTCCCTGCTGAGCAGAGAGCCCGATGCGGGGCTCGATCCCAGGACCCTGGGATCACGACCTGAGCCGAAGGCAGTGGCTTAACCCACTGAGCCACCAAGGTGCCCCTAGATGCTGTTAATCTTAAAAAGAAATTAATGGGTAAGAATATTCAGCTCACTTTTTGAAACTTACATAATTCAGCCAAAAATTTCCAATATTTTATTTTAGTCATACTAAGTGTTACAAGGTTTTAAAACAAAGAAAATCAAACACACTGTTCCTTAAAAAAATGTACAACCTAATAATGTAAAACCCGAAATGATCACGACATTTTTGTTTTTTTTTTTTTTAATAAACATATAGTGTATTATTAACCCCAGGGGTACAGGTCTGTGAATCGCCAGGTTTACACACTCCACAGCACTCACCATAGCACATATACCCTCCCCAATGTCCATAACCCCACCACCCTCTCCCTGCACCCCTCCCCCATCCCCCCTCTGTTTTGTGACATTAAGAGTCTCTTTTGGTTTGTCTCTCTCCCAATCCCATCTTGTTTCATTTATTCTTTTCCTAGCCCATAACCCCCCCCCCCATTGCATCTCCACTTCCTCATATCAGGGAGATCATATGATAGTTGTCTTTCTCTGACTGACTTATTTCACTAAGCATGATACCCTCTAGTTACATCCATGTCGTTGCAAATGGCAAGATATTATTTCTTTTGATGGCTGCATAGTATTCCATTGTGTATATATACCACATCATCTTTATCCATTCATCTGTTGATGGACATCTAGGTTCTTTCCATAGTTTGGCTATTGTGGACATTGCTGCTAAAACATTCGGGTGCACGTGCCCCTTCGGATCACTACGTTTGTATCTTTAGGGCAAATACCCAGTAGTGCAATTGCTGGGTCCTACGGTAGTTCTGTTTTCCACTTTTTGAGGAACCTCCATGCTATTTTCCAGAGTGTTTGCACCAGCTTGCATTCCCACCAACAGTGTAGGAGGGTTCGCCTTTCTCTGCATCCACGCCAGCATCTGTCATTTCCTGACTTGTTAATTTTAGCTATTCTGACTGGTTTGAGGTGATATCTCATTGTGGTTTTGATTTGTATTTCCCTGATGCTGAGTGATGTGGAGCACTTTTTCATATGTCTGTTGGCCATCTGGATGTCTTCTTTGCAGAAATGTCTGTTCATGTCCTCTGCCTATTTCTTGATTGGATTATTTGCTCTTTGGGTGTTGAGTTTGCTAAGCTCTTTATAGACTTTGGATACTAACCTTTTATCTGATATGTCGTTTGCAAATATCTTCTCCCATTCTGTCAGTTGTCTTTTGGTTTTGTTAACTGTTTCCTTTGCTGTGCAAAAGCTTTTGATCTTGATAAAATCCCAATAGTTCATTTTTGCCCTTGCTTCCTTTGCCTTTGGTGATGTTCCTAGGAAGAAGTTGCTGCGGCTGAGGTCAAAGAGGTTGCTGCCTGTGTTCTCCTCAAGGATTTGGATGGATTCCTTTCTCACATTGAGGTCCTTCATCCATTTTGAGTCTATTTTCGTGTGTGGTGTAAGGAAATGGTCCAATTTCATTTTTCTGCATGTGGCCGTCCAATTTTCCAACACCATTTGTTGAAGAGGCTGTCTTTTTTCCATTGGACATTCTTTCCTGCTTTGAAGATTAGTTGACCATCGAGTTGAGGGTCTATTTCTGGGCTCTCTATTCTGTTCCATTGATCTATGTGTCTGTTTTTGTGCCAGTACTATACTGTCTTGATGATGACAGCTTCGTAATAGAGCTTGAAGTCTGGAATTGTGATGGCACCGACTTTGGCTTTCTTTTTCAATATTCCTTTGGCTATTCGAGGTCTTTTCTGGTTCCATATAAATTTTAGGATTATTTGTTCCATTTCTTTGAAAAACATGGGTGGGATTTTGATAGGGATTGCATTAAATGTGTAGATTGCTTTAGGTAGCATAGACATTTTCACAATATTTGTTCTTCCAATCCAGGAGCATGGAACATTTTTCCATTTCTTTGTGTCTTCCTGAATTTCTTTCATGAGTACTTTATAGTTTTCTGAGTATAGATTCTTTGCCTCTTTGGTTAGGTTTATTCCTAGGTATCTTACGGTTTTGGGCGCAATTGTAAATGGGATTGCCTCCTTAATTTCTCTTTCTTCTGTCTTGTTGTTGGTGTAAAGAAATGCAACTGATTTCTGTGCATTGATTTTATATCCTGACACTTTACTGAATTTCTGTACAAGTTCTAGCAGATTTGGAGTGGAGTCTTTTGGGTTTTCCACATATAGTATCATACCATCTGCAAAGAGTGATAGTTTTACTTCTTCTTTGGACATTTTGTTTCTATCAGATTAAAGAGATAGACTCTAAAGTTATAAAATTTATTCATTTGGGATGAGTCCCCAAATCAATAGCCTAATTAAATATCATTCTCTTCAGAGATGCTGTTATTTCTAGAAAAACAGCCATGCCATAGCCCTTTAATAATACTTCTGTAACACAGAACCTGGTAGTTTAAATAAAACTACTGAAGTCAGCCTTACATTATCTAGTCAAACCTATGTTTCACAGGGACTACTAGTATGTATCTGTTAAAAATGCCACATAAGTTATTATTTATCTTGCTATTCTGAACAATTTCAATGAAAATAATGAGAAAAGGCCTAGTTTTAAAATTTTACTATCACTACAATACCAATATATGTTTTCTGCCATATTTGAGCACACAAATCAGCAAGTTGGAAGTGAAATATACAAAATCAAGTATCACTGAATTGAGAGCTATCACTGGCAGCTTGAAGGGTGACTTGCTAACTGAGAAAACCAACCTCTAGAAACCTCATTATTTTAACACCAATGCACCAAGTTCAAAAAACTAAGATACCCAAATCCAAAGACAACCCATTAGTAAAAGTGAGTTTCTTTCTTGTAAAGCAAAAATGATTTTAGAAGAACTCTAAATAAAAGTAAGAGGGACATATACCCAAACATAATAATCCTCTCCAACTGCCATAATCAAATGCCAGGAGTAAGAGAAGGTACTTAAAACAAGAATAAGACATGAACTGAACTGTCATACATACTGTGACTCGATTCCTGACAACTGATTTAAATACAAGAGAATCTATTAATATTTTTTAAACTATCAACATTTTTTTAAGAAGCAGAGAGTGGAAAGGAACTATCAGTTAATCTAAGTAATAATACCTTAGGAGTATAGAATTAAAACATTAATGTCCCAGAAAGATGAAATTTAAGAAAAGTTTTCAATAAGCCTAAATTTGTTGGTCTTTTTGACCTATGGTCCTTTCAGATTTCCTCATGACTACGCAAGAATGGATATATACAGTTAATTGGTTTTCAGTATTAAGGCGGAAACCTAGAACATGAATCAAATGATCCATATCTAGTAACTAACGTAACACCTTACACATAAGCAGGCATTTAAAATAATCTGCTGAATAAATGCATGCAAAATATATTTAGAACTAATTAAAGCCAATCTCCTTACCATCATGCTTTAAGTTTGGCAAATGATAAATTATTATGAGTTGAACTAAGCATATCACTATTATATACACATTAGAAAGTATTTGTGAAACATTTGAATTTTTAAAACTTTGGTTCGGTGACAGAGAAACAGATTCCCTGGTTACTATCCAGGCAGGAATATGTTTACCCTGATTGGCTGAAATCAGAGCCAATGACTTTGAATGTTTTTAATAACTCTACTATATTCCCAATGCCAAGACACTGGCCATCTGGCCAATCTCATATGAGCTATACCATAAGCTTTGAAAAGTCTACTTTCAAAGGATACATACATATATATGTACAGATGAATGCATGCATACACACGACATGTCTGTAACATGGCATAATTTGGTAGAAATTCTTCTCATTGTAATAACCTTTTATAGATATGAGGTCCATGTACTTTCATTAAGATAATACCTTCAGAAATGTGAAATAAGTTTAAAATGTCCATTGATTTATTTATCAGGATAAAAAAGTACTTTGTTTAGGACACCTAAATTTTAGAATCATTTTGTTAAAGCAACAAAACTTTATTATTCTTCTCAAACATTATGTACAAAGCACAACTGTTTAACTTCTCAAAATAACCAGAAATACATTACTTTCCATCTTATATATGAGGAAACTGAAGACCTTTATTTGTTTCTATAATTTTCCCCCATTTCAGTTAAGCATATTTGTGTGGACCTATTTCTGGGTTCCCTATTTTGTTCTATCGGTCTATGCATCTATACTTTCATCAATCTCACACTGTCTTAATTACTTGCAGTAATACAGTAAACCTTAAAATCCCATACAGAGTGATTTCTTGCATTTTAGTCTTCATTTTCAAAATTGTTTTAGATATTGTAGGCCCTATATAATTTTGAGTAGATATGGTTATTAAATCAGATCTGATTTACCAATCTGATATGATGACCAACAATTTGTCTACAAACTCTCCTTATCCTTAATATTGTCCTTATGGTGGTGAAAGACAACAATGCATAGAGGAAAGGACATGAAACTATTAAAATGATCTACACTCAAATTCCAAATATGCCTCCCATTAATTTCTACGTATTTTTCTTATCTGTTAAAAAGACACCCTTTTTCTTACCAAGCTATTTTGAAGAGTGAATAAAACTGAAGATATAATACATGTTCAATAAATGTCATATTTTCCTCTATTAAGTTTAAAAACATTTAAGATGGAATGGATTTCAATGTCTTTTCAGGTTAAAAGAATTGCATTAGGTGTTAAAATTGCTATATTTCCTCTTAAAGTCTGTCTCCAACCACTTTATAGGAGAAGCAAATAAATCCTACAGTAAGAATAATTATCCAAGGCCTCTGAATATCCAAGGCCTATAGAATATTTATAGAATATTTACTGGGAAATTTTATTAAAAATAGAGTCAATATCTTCTGATTTAGCTGCTAATAAGGTACACAGATCACTTAACCTCCACATCAAGGCTAAGCAATATCAAAAATCAGCTAGGACACTTATATTTTGTTTTTACTCTGTGGGAAAGCATGTTCCTCAAAACTACACAGCAAGAGCATACAAGACAGCTAAAATATTCCCAATACGCCAGTCATATCTTAAAACAACAAAATGAAACGTATAGAAAAGCCTTGAAATTCATGAAAAATTTGTTAGAGCTAACTGCTAGCTTTCAACTGATATTGCTTATTGTTGTTGTTGTTGGATAATGAGAACTATATGACTATTTCTCTTTTTACTTTGGTTCTTTATCCTTGGCTGTACACCATAATCATCTGGGGAATGATGCCCAGGCCCCCACCAAATCAGTAAAATACCAGTCTCTCTGAGGCACTAGCATGGACAATGGTTTTAAAATTCCCAGGTATATATAACATACAGTAAGAGTCAAGTACTACCACCCCAGGGAAACTCAAAGCCAAATTTGCAATTCAACTATATTTTAAGTGTATAGTAGACCCTTACAGCCTGTTCACCTGTCTTCTATTTCACTCTCCAACCCCATTCTCTATCCTTTCCATACATCTCTCACTTTATGTTTTTCCTTATCCTGAATATCAAAATAGTTGTGTTATTGGATAATATCTCCTATAACCATCTCAAAAATTTTATGAAATGAAGTAAGGTATAAGTAAAATTCTCTCTCACTCATGCATGTACATGCACACACACCAACACACACACACACACACAGCAGAATCTATGTATAGATACAAGTTGAAATCTAGCAGCAAAATCAGTTACATAGAATGCTTCCAGGGCAATTCAGAAAACATTTCTATTATTTACAAAAACCCGATTAAGCTTAGCTCTAAGTCTCTCCCCCTTCCAACTCCTTTGTTACTTCTCACTTAAAAACAAACCAGAAGAAAACAAAATACACAAAGAAAGAAAACTAGCAGTAAGAATAGCAAATAATATTTGAAAATAACATATATGTGTAAACATTATATAACAAATTCTGACAAAGTACTAAAAGGCTTACCTCTATACTCCAAGTGCTTACCAGGTCTTCAGAACTGCTGCTAAAGACAATGACAGCATCCACCAATAAAGAAATTTTCAGGAAGGGAAAAAATCTTGTTTCCTTCTCAAAATTATAGATCAAGGAGACTATAAAGAGGGGTGGTACTGAAACAAGAATATGGTCCACAATAGCAACAGCACCAAGTTAGGCCTTATTATTAGCTCTCTTGATGAAATAATCAAGGTAGGGAAATAAAAGGTTCTTTCCTGAAGGAACTAACTGGAATATTTCCAGACCAGACTGGTTTAAAGGAAAACAGCTTTGGAGTAAACTGGGAAGGTACCTGTGGTGGAGCAAGCAAGACGGTTTTGGCCCCTTCCCCTTCCTATTCCAAATAAACTTGGTGAAAGCCTGTAAGAAATAAATATGTCCTTATTCTCTTTTCTACATCCCAGAAAGCAGCACTGACACTATTTTCAGAACAGCCCTCTGCACCCAGGGGCTGCCGACTATTGAAAATGAATATTGATGAAGCAAGAATTACAGGTCCAAGGATCATTTTAAAAGCATGAAAAGGTTCCCCCCCACTTTGGTAAGTAATTAATAAATTTGCCTGTAGTAATAAAAATTTTAAGCACACTAAGAAAGAGTGGTTTTCTCTTGTTCAAGACAATATTCTCCTCAAGAGAGGAGAAAGTTCATCTAGCTATCTCCCTATGCTGCAAAGATCTACTTATCTTGGTATTAGTTCAGTGGCTAACACAGATACTTAGATTGGCTGGCATGCATTAAATGTCTGTTAAATTAAGTCCTATCAAAACACTCCTAATACCTGTCATTTTATTCTTCCCTCTTACTTCTAATCAGTTGCTAAATTCTAATTAGTTTATCTCTGCAAGTTCTAGCCCATCAGTCCTCTCTTTTCTTCCCCTTTTGCCCTAGTTTTAAAATCTCACTACTATTTCCACTAATACAATAGCTTCCTAGCTGGTATTCTCCACTTTCAGTCTCTCCTCCACTCTAACCCATCCTCCACTCTGACATCAGTTATTTCTCAAAGCATAGATCTGGTCATATTACTCATGGCCTTGACAACCTTTAGTAGCTCCCCTTTATAAATTAGCACTGAACCCTTAAACTAGCTTCAAAAGTCCCACACAAGCCTACCTTCAGTACATCCCCTACCTCACTTCATAGTATGTCTTCACTCTTGTATCACAGACTTATATGCTAACAATATTAGATTTTTCATTCCTCCCAATGCCTCCATGAGTTTGCTTATATTGTCCCCATCCACCAGAGACATATTCTTTTCATCTGTCTGGAAAATATTATCTAGTCTCTAATGCCCGGTTCAAATTCCACCTCTTTAACAAGGCATTGCCAGATCTACCCCTAAACTACTACCACAACCACCTCATCGTTGATGGTCTTGTGACTCGTAGAATGAGTTTCCACACATGTATATCTTGCCTACATACATGTAAACCCATGGGAGTAGGCTGAGACTCAGGGTGGTACATCTTTAGACACTTCATACTATAGTACTATGTACTGCACTGCCTTGTAACCTACAAACACTTGATAAGCTGAACCAATTCCTACCATGGCAAAAGTTCTGAAAGGGAAAAAAAAAGTAAAAAGTAAATGTTGATGACACACTTCAAAAGCCAGTTACAGCAAATGGAATTGTCTCTTATTCCTCATAGTGCTCCTAACTTCATATTTTATCCCTGAATCACCCTATTTGTGGTTGCAAATATGATTACTATACTTCAATGAAATGCTCAGATATAGGAAAGAAGTCTTAAAAACACTGCTCATAAGCTGGGGGCTATGACTGCCACTATCTAAATCCCAAGGTTTTGATATAGGTGACAGTAATTCAAAGTCTAAGGGCAGGGAAAGGGGAATTATGACAACTATGGGAAAAGAGAAGGACCTACTATGTACTAGAGACCTACTACATGCAAAGAACCTCTTATTTATTCTGTTAACTTTTTTTTAAACAAAAATAGTAATGGTTAATGTATTGAGACACTTATATTCTTTTCAGTTAAATTATATTCACTATCTATAAAACAACTCCCAGAATTTTGTAATTAAACAGACTATCTTGTCCAAGAAATTAAGCTAGACACATTTGTGTTGCTATCCTACACACCCTCATCTGAACAAAACACCCAAAGCATCAAAGACTAATTATTTATGCATAATACTGTTATAAAAACTAAAAACAAAATTTGCTGGTTGAGCTGAAATAATAATGAATTTATTTCCACCCTTCTATACAACAATTGCATCGTGAAAGACGTATGTCCTCGTTTTTTGTACTGATACAGTTTCATTTTGTTTTGTTTTCAAAGCACCTTGATAACTGTATTAAGCCCAATATTGAATGAATTTGTTTACATAACAATGCTTGAGGATTTTTTTCCCCATTTACAGATGAAGAAACTTAGCCTCAAGGAAATTAGGTAACTTGCATTGGGTCACATACCTAGTATGACTTGAAGGTGAGACTGGAACCCAGATTAATAAACCTCCAAATCCCATGTTCTTTCCTCATATTACTATAGGGTCTCATTAAATTAAAACTAGCCCTTTTTCCTAATCTGCCATATATTTGCCATTCTGGTTAAATATTTCAAGTCTTTGCCTTTAATCCCAAACTGTTTTTTATCAGCGAACTTTATTACTCTCAAAATTAACTTCTTTAAACAAAGGCAGTGTTTAGGCTAAAGAAATAATATAAAAGCACCAATTGAAAAAATGAAGATGGTGGCATAGTAGGAGGACCCTAGGTTTGTCTCCTCCCTAGAACACAACTAAATGACTATCAAGTCATTCTGAATATCCCAGAAAAACAACCGGAAGAATGACAGAACTCTACAATGGAAGGGAGAGAAATCAAAGAAGAAGATAGGAAGTGAGAAGACATGGTTTATGGGAGAAACGGATTGCTGGTGCTGTGTGGGGGAGGGAACCATGGTGAGAGAAAGGTGAGAGAAAGAGTGGAGCATACAGGGGAACTCATAAGGATAACACTTCCCCGAAGCCACTGGCTGGAAAAACGAGAGGAGCTAATGTTCATGAGGTTTTGCAACCAGCAGGACTTGAAGACTGGAGTTTTAAAGGTCAGCAGTTTCGTATAGAATAAAGCCCTGAAGATGCTATGTTTCTCCTGGAGAGAGGCAGGCAAACAACCCCGGGGGCAGACAGAGTGGAAAGACTGAGCTGAGGAACTGCCTGGGTCATACATTGGGGAGATTATCGGCTCTTCTAGGAGCTCCTACATGAAAGATAGCATTCGAAGACATGCCTGTCCACTTTCCTCTCCTACCTCTCAGCATAAACACAGAGCCACCTGCCGAGGGCAGTTGAGCCCCCACCCTAACCACCTAGCATGCTTACTCTGGGTCCCACACTCCTGTGCTCTGGCACAACTGCACTTGCAGGTCAAGCCTTCCTCAATCCCAGCACAATGAAACACTCCCAGACGGCTGACACAGACTACTGATGACATCATCCCCCTAGAGCCTGGAGTTCTGAAAGTCCCCAGGGTTGGCTGGGATAGAACCTAGAGTATCTACTGCTTCTGGGAAGAAGGCAGTAAAACAGCCCCAAAACAGACAGCATGCAGACAGCGATCTGCAGGGGTACATGGGACACACAGCAGAAAGAATATTTGCTCCTCCTGGGGTGATTCCCTGAAAGCAGCAAGCACAGAGACCCCACTCCAGGAACAAAGGAGCTGGATGATACCATTTCCCTCCGCCACTCCTCAGCATAAACAGAGGACCACCTTTTGTACCACAGAGCCAATACCCGTGGTCTAACTTGTTTACACCAGGTTCCACACCTCTGTACTCTGCTGGTACAGACCTTTAAGGTCAAGTTTGCCTCTGTCCCAGTGCAGTGGGCCTCTTCTCCAGAAGACCAGCAGAAATCCCTGCCCATACCACCTCCTCTCCCAACCAGAGAGATTTGCAAGGCTTCATTACTAGAAGTAGCATCAGGACTCATTTATCAAGCAGACCAGAGCACACCTAGTTAAAACTCAACACACATGGGCCAAGGACCAAACATTGCCTACTGCAGGCAAGGAGAGCCTCTGCAGACAGTAATGAAAGAGCAGCCAAAACACACCAGCAGAGCACATACAGCACACACACTGCAGGCAAGGAGAGCCTCTACAGACAGTAATGAAAGAGCAGCCAAAACACACCAGCAGAGCACATACAGCACACACCAGAGACAATCCCTGAAGCACCAGACCCTGGACACAATATGAACTTTTCTGCATAATAACATTACTCTCAGGATCAGGAAACATAACGGGCTTTTCTAACACACAGAAGACAGAGATTCAAGACAAAGGGGCAAATGAAAAGACTTATCCCAAATGAGAGAACAAGATAAAGTCATAGCAAAAGATCTAAGTGAAACAGATGTTTACATAACATGCCTGATAGAGAATTTAAAACAACGATCATAAGGATACTTGCTGGGCTTGAGAAAAGGATGGTAGACTTTAGGGAGGTCCTTCTGCAGAGATTAAAGAAAAATTTAAAAACCTACCTAACGTGGGGAGAAATAAGATGGCAGAGAAGTAGGAGACCCTGTTTCAACCGGTCCCCTGAAATGAGCTAATTATCTACTGGAACACTCATATCACAACCAGGAAATCAGCCTGAGATGCAGGATTATACACTGCTGGATCTCTACAGGGACAGAAGACTCCAGTGGACAGGTAGTGGAGTGGGAATGCTTGGACTGATATTGGAGGATAAACAGAAGGGGGAGGTAGCCACCAGAAGTGACCCATTGGAAAGTAATACCCCAATACAAGTGCCCTGTGACTGGAGAACTGGGGACCAGTGTTAATTTGGAGTCTGGTTAAAAGCACTCAAAAAAAGCAAAAGATCTTAAGGGGCAGCTGGTGGAATCAGGCAGTCATGAGCACGGGCCTAAGCCCATGGTCGCAGGATGGTCACTGCTGGTGACCACACATGCCAGACAGAGTGCAGTGGAGCCTCCAGGTCCTGGTTTCTGAGCTCACGCCTTTCCGCTGCTTGCACCACCACTCTGGTTGGGCGCATACCTGCTGCACCTGAGAGAACCTGGTGTGGGCGCCCACCGGCAGTCTCTAGGACCGCAGCCTTCCTCGACTGGCTGAGGGGTCTGAGTGCTCCCAGCCCGCGCCTCAGAGAACCCAGTGCTGTCTCTGGTCAGAGTCCCTCACCTGCAGCCTTCAGAGACCTGCGAGAATGCGGGGTCTAAGCATACCCTGTGTAAACCTGGACTCCGGACAGCAGTCCTGGCAAAGGCAGCCAATGAAAGCAGGAACCGTGGACCAATATCGCTCATGGTTTTAGTGGCACAGGGGTGCAGAGACAAGCAGGGGCCTCAGGTGACCACTGAGATGGTGGCAGGAGGTGCACACCGACTGGGGGAGGTTGCAGTATTCAGTGGAGGTGGCAGAGGGGTGAGTCTGTGTGTTCTGGACCACCCCTCTGGACCACCAGTCTGAGGCTTCTCTCTGAGGTGGAGATCTGGGTACAGACACTTGACTTTGCACTAAACCTACAAAAAGTCACAAAAAGCCACCAAAGAACAAAACCCTCCAGAGAACCAAAGCCTGTAAAACCGGTTTCTACAGAGCCCAGCCCCTTGATAGCCCGCAGGGCCACTGAACCCAAGCAAAATTGATGGGAAAACAATGTAGCAGGCCCCTCCCTCAGAAAAGAAGCCAAAAGAACAAGAGGACAAATACCACAGGTTCCCCATAAAACTGTAAACCCACAACAACAGGGGAAAACAATATATTAAGTTCCCAGTATTGCTCTAAAACCTGTATATTTCACAGATACAACTTTTCCTTTTTTTTTTAATTTGTTCTCATGATTCTTGTTAATTTTTTAACCTATTTACCATAACAACTAGAGGTTTAATACAAAATATTCCGTAATAACTTTTTAACTTGAACTTCTTTCATATATATCCTATGTTTCTTTTTCTCTTTCTTTTTTTTTAATATACATAAATATAGAGGCTTCAAGGTAATCCTTTTCTCCCTATTCAATACTACGCCTATATATAAACCAGTTTTAATTTCCCTGCATCTCTGGAAAGTTGAGTCCTTTAACAAAGTTAACAAGATACACCTAGGAAGAACGGAAATAACCTTCCTCACCCATATCGAGGATTTATAACCACCATCCCATCTTATTCTTCTCTCAGTGTTTCTGCGAATTTGTTTTGTTCTGGTATTATATAAATCTTATTCTTGAGGTTCATTTTGCTAAGTTCTTCTTTTTCTTCTTATCGTTTACTTTTGTTGGTCTTTGTGTTTCTTCATTTTTGTTTATGTACCTTATAAATCTTACTTTGGGGGCTCATTTTGGTGGGGTTCAGTTTTTCTTTCTCGTTCTCTTTTTTTCTTTTTTCTTTCTTCTTATTGGTGACTACCAATTCCTCTGAAATCTTCCAGGGTACACCTTGCCTAGATCATGGTTGATATATTTAGCTATATATCCCCTCAACCACTTCTCACCAAAATGACTAGGAGGAGGCACACCCAAAAAAGTAAAAACTCAGAGACTGTACCTTCTCCATCAGAACTGCTAGATATGGACATAAACAATATGTTGGAAAGGGAATTCAGGGTAACAATTAAAGAGGCAATGCCTACATTGGAGAAAACTGTTAGTGACAACATAGAATCTCTAAGGGCAGAAGTAAGAGTCAATCTGGCAGAACTTAAAAATGCTATCAATGAGATCCAATCTAATCTAAATACTCTAACAGCTAGGGTAACGGAGGGAGAAGATCGAATTAGTGATCTAGAAAACAAACTAACAGAAATAAAGGATCAGGAGGAGGCCTGGAAAAAACAGCTTAGAAGCCATGAAAACAGAATTATGGAAATAAATGGCACCATGAAACATTCCAAAGTGAGAATTACTGGGATCCCTGAGTGGGTGGAGAAAGGAAGAAGACTAGAAGATACAGTTGAACAAATTCTGGATGAGAACTGCCCTAATCTGGGGAATGGAACAAGTGTTCCTGTCCTAGAGGCAGAAAAACACTCCCCAAGATCAACAAATCTAGAAAGACCTCAGACAATAAACTGTGAAATTCACAAATCATAATTTTAGACAAGAGATCCTAAGGGCAGCTAAGGGGAAGAGATTCCTTATGTACGGAGAAAGGACCATCAGAATAACAGCACACCTGTCCACAGAAACTTGGAAAGCCAGAAAGAGCAGGCAAGACGTATTCAGGGCACTAAATGAGAAGAACATGCAGCCAAGAATATTTTATCCAGCAAGGTTGACATTCAGAATGGGTGGAGAGATAAAGAGCTTCCAAGACCGGCAAGGTTCTGGCACGATTACTTGGTCCAAGCCAGCACTACAAGAAATATTAAGGGGGGGGTGTCTATAAAAGAAGAAAGAACCCAAGAGTGACATAGAACAGAAATTTAGAGAGGCAATCTATAGAAACAAGAACTTCACAGGCGAATAACACTTATCCATAAAACTTATCTTTCCATTAATCACTCTCAATGTGAATGGCCCAAATCCTCCCATAAAATACACAGGGTTGCAGATTGGATAGAATGACAAGACCTGTCCATATGCTGTCTACAAGAGACAGGTTTGGAACCTAAAGATACATCCAGACTGAAAGTGAAGGGATGGAGAACCAACTTCCATACCAACGGGTCTCAAAATAAAGCTGGGATAGCAATTCTCCTATCAGATAAATTAGATTTTAAGCTAAAAATTACAGTCAGAGATACAGAAGGAAACTACATCATTCATAAAACATCTACCCACTAAAAAGATCAAACAACTGTAAATATTTATGCCCTCAATATGGGAGCGACCAACTACATAAGCCAACTGTTAATCAAAATAAAGAGTCACATTGATATGAATACATTAATTGAAGGGGATATTAACATGTCGCTCTCAGTAATAGACAGATCATCCAAGCAGAAAGTCAATAAAGAAACAACAGCATTGAATGATACATTATACAGAACATTCCACCCTAAAACATCAGAAAACTCATTCTTCTCAAGTGCACATGGAACTTGCTCCAGAATAGACCACATACTGGGTCACAAATCAGGGCTCACCCAACACCAAAAGATTGAGATTATTCCCTGCATATTCTCAGACCACAATGCTTTGAAACTGGAAATCAACCACAAGAAAAAGTTTGGAAGAAATTCAAAGAATTGGAAGCTAAAGACCATCCTATGCAAGAATGTTTGGGTCAACCAGGAAATCAAAGAAGAACTTAACCAGTTCATGGAAACCAATGAAGACACATTGGTACAAAACCTCTGGGATACGGCAAAGGCAGTACTAAGGGGGAAATACATAGCAATCCAAGCCTCACCCCCCAAAATTGAAAAAACCCAAACACACCAGCACTCTTTACAGCTTAAAGAACTGGAAAATCAACAACAAATTAAGCCAACCTCACACACAAGAAGGGAAATTATCAAGATTAGAGATCAATGGGTTAGAAACTAGAGATACAGTAGAACACATCGACAAAACTAAAAGGTGATTCTTTGAAAGAATCAATAAGATCAATCAACCACTGGCCAAACAAATCCAAAAGAAAAGACAGAGGATACAAATTAATAAAATTATGAATGAAAGGGGAGAGATCACGACTAACACCTTGGAAACAGAAACATTCATCAGAAATTATTATCAACAGCGATAAGCCAATAAGTTAAGAAACCTAGAAGAAATAGATGCATTCCTGGAAACCTATAAACTTCCAACACTGAAACAGAAGAAACTGATAACCTGAATAGATCAATATCTAGTAACGAGATTGAAGCAGTGATCAAAAATCCCCTAAAAAACAAGAGCCCAGGACCTGCCAGATTCCCTGGGGAATTCTATCAAAAATTCAAAGAAGAAATAATACCTATTCTCCTAAAGCTGTTTCAAAAATAAAAACAGAAGGAAAACTCCCAGACTTTTCCTATGAAGCCTGCATTACCAATTCCGAAACCAGGAAAAGACCCCACCAAAAAGGAGAATTTCAGACCAATATCCCAGATGAATATAGATGCCAAGATTCTCAACAAGATCCTAGCTAATAGGATCCAACAGTACACTAAAAAGATTATCGAC
This sequence comes from Martes martes, assembly GCF_963455335.1. Taxonomy (NCBI): domain Eukaryota; kingdom Metazoa; phylum Chordata; class Mammalia; order Carnivora; family Mustelidae; genus Martes; species Martes martes. The sequence continues at coordinate 66,144,324 of NC_137897.1, forward strand.
CATGACCAGATGGGATTTATCCATGAGATGCAAGGGTGGTTCAACATTCGCAAATCAATCAATGTGATAGAACAAATCAGTTAGAGAAGAGAGAAGAAGCATGTGGTCCCCTCAATTGATGCAGAAAAAGCATTTGACAGGATACAGCGTCTGTTCCTGATTAAAGCTCTTCAAAGTGTAGGGATGGAAGAAACATTCCTCAACTTCATAAAATCTATCTATGAAAAACCCACAGCAAATATGATTCTCAATGGGGAAAAGCTGAGAGCCTTAACTTTGAGATCAAGAACAAAATAAGGATACCCGATCTCACCACTGTTGTTCAACATAGTAGTAGAAGTCCTAGCAACGCAATCAGACAACACAAAGAAATAAAAAATTTTCAAATTGGCAAAGAAGAATTCAAACTTTCTCTCTTCCCAGATGATATGATACTTTATATGAAAACCCAAAAGACTCCACCCCCAAACTACTAGAACTCATAGAGCAATTCAGTAATGTGGCAGGATACAAAATTAATGCACAGAAATCAGTAGCTTTCTTATACACTAACAATGAAAATATAGAAAGGGAAATTAGAGAATCCATTCCATTTACTATAGCACCAAAAACCATAAGATACCTGGGAATAAACCTAACCAAAGAGGTAAAGGATCTGTACTTGAGGAACTATAGAACACTCATGAAAGAAATTGAAGAAGACACAAAAAGATGGAAGAGCATCCCATGCTCATGGATCAGAAGAATAAGCATTGTTAAAATGTCTGTACTGCCCAGAGCAATCTATATTTTCAATGCCATCATGACCGAATTCCACCAGCATTTTTCAAAGTGATGGAGCAAACAATCCTAAATTTGTATGGAATCAGAAGAGACCCCAAATTGCTAAGGAAATGTTGAAAAAGAAAAACAAAACTGGGGTCATCACGTTGCCTGATTTCAAGCTTTACTACAAAGCTGTGATCACCAAGACAGCATGGTATTGGCACAAAAACAGACACATAGACCAGTGAAAGAGAGTAGTGATCCCAGATATGGACCCTCAGCTCTATGGTCAAATAATCTTCGACAAAGCAGGAAAAAATACACAGTGGAAAAAAGTCTCTTCAGTAAACTGTGCTGGGAAAATTGGACAGCTATGTATAGAAGAATGAAACTTGACCATTCTCTTACACCATAAACAAAGATCAACTCGAAATGGATAAAAGACCTCAACGTGAGACAGGAATCTACCAAAATCCTAAAGGAGAACACAGGCAGTAACCTCTTTGACATCAGGCACAGCAACTTCTTTCAAGACATTTCTCAAAAGGCTGGGGCGCCTGGGTGGCTCAGTGGGTTAAGCCTCTGCCTTCGGCTCTGGTCATGATCTCAGGATCCTGGGATGCAGTCCCACATTGGGCTCCCTGCTCAGCAGGAAGACTGCTTCCCCACTTCTCTCTCTGTGCCTGCCTCTCTGCCTACTTGGGATCTCTCTCTGTCAAATAAATAAATAAAATCCTTAAAAAAAAAAAGAAGACATTTCTCAAAAGGCCAAGGAAACAAAAGCGAAAATAAATTTTGGGGACTTCATCAAGATAAAAAGCTTCTGGGTTGCCTCGGTGGCTCAGTGGGTTAAGCCTCTGCCTTCAGCTCAGGTCACAATCACAGGGTCCTCGGATCAAGCCCTCCATTGGGCTCTCTGTTCAGCAGGCAGCCTGCTTCCCCACCCCCTTGTCTGCCTCTCTGCCTACTTGTGATCTCCGTCTGTCAAATAAGTAAATAAAATCTTTAAAAATAAATAAATAAAAAGCTTCTGCACAGCAAAGGAAACAGTCAACAAAACAAGGAGGCAACCCACAGAATACTAGAAGTTGTTCACAAATGACATTAGAGACAAAGGGCTGATATCCAAGATCTATAAAGAACTCCTCAAACACAATACTCAAAAAACAGATAATCACGTCAAAAAATGGGCAGAAGACATGGACAGACACTTCTCCAAAGAAGACATACAAATGGCTAACAGACACATGAAAAAATGTTCATCATCATTAGTCATCAGGAGATTCAAATCAAAACCACACTGAGATACCACCTTATGCCAGTTAGAATGGCCAAAATCAACAAGACAGTAAACAACAAGTGTTGGACAGGATGTGGAGAAAAGGGAACCCTCTTACACTATTGGTGGGAATGCAAGTTGGTGCAGCCACTTTGGAAAACAGTGTGGACATTCCTTAAGAAATTAAAAATAGAGGGGCACCTGGGTGGCTCAGTGGGTTAAAGCCTCTGCCTTCGGCTCAGGTCATGATCCCAGGGTCCTGGGATCGAGCCCCGCATCTGGCTCTCTGCTCAGCAGGGAGCCTGCTTCCCTTCCTCTCTCTCTCTGCCTACTTGTGATCTCTGTCAAATAAATAAATAAAATCTTTAAAAGAAAAAAAAAAGAAATTAAAAATAGAACTACCCTATGACCCTGCAATTGCACTACTGGGTATTTACCCCCAAAGATACAGATGTAGTGAAAAGAAGGGCCATCTGTACCCCAATGTTCACAGCAGCAATGGCCACAATCACCAAACTGTGGAAAGAGACAAGATGCCCTTCAATGGACGAATGGACAAAGAAGATATGGCCCATATATACTATGGAGTATTATGCCTCCATCAGAAAGGATGAATACCCAACTTTTGTATCAACATGGACGGGACTGGCGGAGATTATGCTGAGTGAAATGAGTCAAGCAGAGAGAGTCAATTATCATATGGTTTCACTTACTTGTAGAGCATTAAGGAATAAGATGGAGGACATTAGGAGAAAGGAAAAGTAAATTGGAGAAAATCGGAGGGGGAGATGAAGCATAAGAGACTGTGGACTCTGAGAAACAAACAGGGTTTTGGAGGGGAGGGGGGTGGGAGATGGTTGAGCCTGGTAGTAGGTATTATGGAAGGCATGTATTGCATGGAGCACTAGGTGTGGTGCATAAACAAGGAATCTTGGAACACTGAAAAAAATAAAATTAAATAAAAAAAAAAAAAGAAAATTTCCCTAAACTGGGAAAGGAAATAGATATCCAGATCCAGGAGACACAGAGAACGCCCATCAAAATCAACAAGAACAAGCCAACACCAAGACATAGTGTAATTAAATTTGAAAAATACGATAAAGACAAAATTCTAATAGCAGCAACACAAAAGCAATGTCTAAATTACAAGGGAAGACCCATAAGCCTAGTTGCAGGTCTCACAAAAGAAACTTGGGAAGCCAGAAGATAGTGGCATGATATATTCAAAGTGCTGAATTGGAAGAATCTGCAGCCAAAAATACTCTATCCAGCAAGGCTCTAATTCACAATAGGAGAGATAAAGGTTTCAAAGACAAACAAAACCAAAAGGAGTTCCTAACCACTAAACCAGCCTTCAAGAATTATTAAAACAGATGAAAAAAACAAGACATATCTATATGCTGCCTACAAAAAAAAATCATTATAGACCTAAGGATACCAGCAGACAGAAAGTAAGAGGATGGAAAAATATTTATCATGCAAATGGATGTCAAAAAAAAAAAGCTGGAATCATAATACTTCTATCTGACAAACTATATTTTAAAGCAAAGACTGTAACTAAAGATGAAGAAAGGCACTATATCATAATAAAGGGCACTATCCAACCAAAAGAACTAACAATTAAAAATATTTATGCCCCAGGGGAGGAGTCAAGACGGCAAAGTAGCAGGCTGAGACTACATTAGGTAGCAGGAGATCAGCTAGATAGCATATCAAACCATTGCAAACACCTACAAATCAAACAGGAGACCGAAGAGAAAAAGAGCAACAACTCGAGAAACAGAAAATCAACCACTTTCTGAAAGGACTGCCGGAGAAGTGAATCCAAAGCGACGGGAAGATAGACCACGGGGGAGGGGCCGGCTCCTGGCAAGCGGCGGAGCAACGGAGCACTAAATCAGGAGTTTGAAAAGTCTGCTCCACTGAGGGACATGGCTCCAGAGGTTAAACCAGGGTGAAGCACACGCGGGGCCAGCGGGGCTCTAGGTCCCGCAGGGTTACAGAAGGATCGGGCGTGTCTGAGTGTCGCAGAGCTCACAGGTATTAGACAGGGGAAGCCGGCTACAGAGACAGAGCCGAGGAGTGAGCTCTCAGCTCGGGGTTACCTTGAACCGATTGCAGGCTGGGTGAGCTCGGAGAGCAGCCAGAGGCCAGGGAGACGGGACTGATTGGGCTCTTTTCCCTGAGGGCACACTGAGGAGTGGGGCCCCGAGCTCTCAGCTCCTCCAGGCCAGAGACTGGGAGAACGCCATTTATTCCCGACCTCTGGAACTCTACGGAAAGCGTTCAGGGGACAAAAGCTCCCGAAAGCGAACCCGAGCAGATTACTTACCCTGGCCCCTGGTAAGGGCGGTGCCATTCTGCCTCGGGCAAATATACTTGAGAATCACTACAACAGGACCCTCCTCCAGAAGATCAACAAGAAATCCACCCAAGAGCAAGTTCACCTACCAAGGACAGCAGCAGAATTCCAGAGGAGGAGAAAGCAAAGCACAGAACAGATGGCTTTCTCCCCATGATTCTTAAGTCTTGCGGTTAACTTAGTTTTGTTTTGTTTTTTTAATTCTTTTTTCTTCTGCTTAATTTTTTTTAACTTTTACCCTTTTCTTTTTTAACGTTTTTTAATTAGTTTATCTAATATACATATATTTTTTTATATTTTTTCTTTGTTTTCTTTTTTAAATTTTTTTATCTGAATTTCTTTTTATCCCTTTTCTCCCCCCCATGATTTGCGGTCTATTCTGATTTGGTTAAAATGCATTTTCCTAGACTCTTTGCCACCCTTTCAGTATTTTGTTTGCTCCTTCACATACTCTTATCTGGACAAAATGACAAGGCGGAAAAACTCACCTCAAAAAAAAGAACAAGAGGCAGTACTGAAGGCTAGGGACCTAATCAATATGGACATTGGTAATATGTCAGATCTAGAGATCAGAATGACGATTCTCAAAGTTCTAGCCGGGCTTGAAAAAGGCATGGAAGATGTTAGAGAAACCCTCTCTGGAGGGATAAAAGCCCTTTCTGGAGAAATAAAAGAACTAAAATCTAACCAAGTTGAAATCAAAAAAGCTATTAAGGAGGTGCAATCAAAAATGGAGGCTCTTACTCCTAGGATAAATGAGGCAGAAGAATTAGTGATACAGAAGACCAAATGGCAAAGAATAAGGAAGCTGAGCAAAAGAAAGACAAACAGCTACTGGACCATGAGAGGAGAATTCGAGAGATAAGTGACACCATAAGACGAAACAACATTAGAATTGGGATTCCAGAAGAAGAAGAAAGAGAGAGGGGAGCAGAAGGTATATTGGAGAGAATTATTGGAGAGAATTTCCCTAATATGGCAAAGGGAACAAGCATCAAAATCCAGGAGGTGCAGAAAACCCCCCTCAAAACCAACAAGAATAGGTGCACACCCCGTCACCTAATAGTAAAATTTACAAGTCTTAGCGACAAAGAGAAAATCCTGAAAGCAGCCCGGGACAAGAAGTCTGTAACATACAAAGTCCGATTGGCAGCGGACTTATCCAAAAAGACCTGGCAGGCCACAAAGAACTGGCATGATATATTCAGAGCACTAAACGAGAAAAACATGCAGCCAAGAATACTATATCCAGCTAGGATATCAATGAAAATAGAAGGAGAGATAAAAAGAGAGATAAAAAGCTTCCAGGACAAACAAAAAACTGAAAGAATTTGCAAGCACCAAACCAGCTCTATAGGAAATATTGAAAGGGGTCCTCTAAGCAAAGGGTGAGCCTAAAAGTAGTAGATCAGGAAGGAACGGAGACAATAAACAGTAACAGTCACCTTATAGGCAATACAATGGCACTAAACTCATATCTCTCAATAGTTACCCTGAATGTTAATGGGCTAAATGCCCCAATCAAAAGACACAGGGTATCAGAATGGATAAAAAAGGAAAAACCCATCAATATGTTGCCTACAAGAAACTCATTTTAGACCCGAAGACACCTCCAGATTTAAAGTGAGGGGGTGGAGAACAATTTACCATGCTAATGGACATCAGAAGAAAGCTGGGGTGGCAATCCTTAGATCAGATCAATTAGATTTTAAGCCAAAGACTATAATAAGAGATGAGGAAGGACACTATATCATACTCAAAGGGTCTGTCCAACAAGATCTAACAATTTTAAATATCTATGCCCCTAATGTGGTGGCAGCTAACTATATAAACCAATTAATAACAAAATCAAAGAAACACATCAACAATAATACAATAATAGTAGGGGACTTTAACACTCCCCTCACTGAAATGCACAGATCATCCAAGCAAAAGATCAACAAGGAAATAAAGGCCTTAAATGACACACTGGACCAGATGGACATCACAGATATATTCAGAACATTTCATCCCAAAGCAACAGAATACACATTCTTCTCGAGTGCACATGGAACATTCTCCAGAATAGATCACATCCTGGGTCACAAATCAGGTCTCAACTGGGATCAAAAGATTGGGATCATTCCCTGCATATTTTCAGACCACAATGCTCTGAAGCTAGAACTCAATCACAAGAGCAAATTTGGAAAGAATGCAAATACATGGAGACTAAACAGCATCCTTCTAAAAAATGAATGGGTCAACCAGGAAATTAGAGAAAAATTGAAAAAATTCGTTGAAACAAATTTAATGAAAATGCAACAGTTCAAAATCTGTGGGAAACAGCAAAGGCAGTCCTGAGATGAAAATATAAAGCAGTACAAGCCTTTCTCAAGAAACAAGAAAGGTCTCAAATACACAACCTAACCCTACCCCTAAAGGAGCTAGAGAAAGAACAACAACAACAAAAAAAAGCCTAAACCCAGCAGGAGAAGAGAAATCATAAAGATCAGAGCAGAAATCAATGAAATAGAAACCAAAAAAACAACAGAACAAATCAACGAAACTAGGAGCTGGTTCTTTGAAAGAATTAATAAGACTGATAAAACCCTGGCCAGACTTATCAAAAAGAAAAGAGGAAGCACCCAAATTAATAAAATCATGAATGAAAGAGGAGAGATCACAACCAACACCACAGAAATATAAACAATTATAAGAACATACTACAAGCAACTCTATGCCAACAAATTTGACAATCTGGAAGAAATGGATGCATTCCTAGAGACATAAACTACCACAACTGAACCAAGAAGAAATAGAAAGCCTAAACAGACCCATAACCAGTAAGGAGATTGAAACAGTCATCCAAAATCTCCAAATAAAAAGCCCAGGGCCAGACGGCTTCCCAGGGGAATTCTACCAAACATGGAAAGAATTAATTCCTATTCTCCTGAAACTGTTCCAAAAAACAAAAATGGAAGGAAAACTTCCAAACTCATTTTATGAGGCCAGCATCACCTTGATCCCAAAACCAAACAAGGATCCCATCAAAAAAAGAGAATTACCGACCAATATACTTAATGAACACAGATGCAAAAATTCTCACCAAAATACTAGCCAACAGGATCCAACAGTACATTAAAAGGATTCTTCACCACGACCAAGTGGGATTTATTCCAGGGCTGCAAGGTTGGTTCAACATCCGCAAATCAATCAATGTGATACAACACATTAATAAAAGAAAGAACAAGAACTATATGATAATCTCAATAGATGCTGAAAAAGAATTTGACAAAGTACAGCATCCCTTCCTGATCAAAACTCTTCAAAGTGTAGGGATAGAGGGCACATACCTCAATATTATCAAAGCCATCTATGAAAAACCCACCGCAAATATCATTCTCAATGGAGAAAAACTGAAAGCTTTTCCGCTAAGGTCAGGAACAGGGCAGGGATGTCCATTATCACCACTGCTATTCAACATAGTACTAGAAGTCCTAGCCTCAGCAATCAGACAACAAAAAGAAATTAAAGGCATCCAAATCTGCAGAGAAGAAGTCAAACAATCACTCTTTGCAGATGATATGATACTATATGTGGAAAACCTAAAAGACTCCACTCCAAAACTGCTAGAACTTGTACAGGAATTTAATAAAGTGTCAGGATATAAAATCAATGCACAGAAATCAGTTCCATTTCTCTACACCAACAACAAGATAGAAGAAAGAGAAATTAAGGAGTCAATCCCATCTACAGTTGTACCCAAAACTATAAGATACCTAGGAATAAACCTAATCAAAGAGGCTAAGAATCTATACTCAGAAAACTATAAAGTACTCATGAAAGAAATTCAGGAAGACACAAAGAAATGCAAACATGTTCCAAGCTCCTGGATTGGAAGAACAAATATTGTGAAAATGTCTATGCTACCTAAAGCAATCTACACATTTAATGCAATCCCTATCAAAATCCCACCCATGTTTTTCAAAGAAATGGAACAAATAATCCTAAAATTTATATGGAACCAGAAAAGACCTCGAATAGCCAAAGGAATATTGAAAAAGAAAGCCAAAGTCGGTGGCATCACAATTCCAGACTTCAAGCTCTATTACAAAGCTGTCATCATCAAGACAGTATTGTACTGGCACAAAAACAGACACATAGATCAATGGAACAGAATAGAGAGCCCAGAAATAGACCCTCGATCCTACGGTCAACTAATTTTCGACAAAGCAGGAAAGAATGTCCAATGGAAAAAAAGACAGCCTCTTCAATAAATGGTGTTAGGAAAATTGGACGGCCACATGCAGAAAAATGAAATTGGACCATTTCCTTACACCACACACGAAAACAGACTCAAAATGGATGAAGGACCTCAATGTGAGAAAGGAATCCATCCAAATCCTTGAGGAGAACACAGGCAGCAACCTCTTCGACCTCAGCCGCAGCAACTTCTTCCTAGGAACATCACCAAAGGCAAAGGAAGCAAGGGCAAAAATGAACTATTGGGATTTTATCAAGATCAAAAGCTTTTGCACAGCAAAGGAAACAGTTAACAAAACCAAAAGACAACTGACAGAATGGGAGAAAATATTTGCAAACGACATATCAGATAAAGGAAACAGTTAACAAAACCAAAATACAACTGACAGAATGGGAGAAGATATTTGCAAACGACATATCAGATAAAACGACTTAAAGGGCTTGTGTCCAAAATCTATAAAGAGCTTATCAAACTCAACACCCAAAGAACAAATAATCCAATCAAGAATTCAATTCAATTCAATCCAATTCAAGAATCCAATCAAGAAATCAGAAGACATGAACAGACATTTCTGCAAAGAAGACATCCAGATGGCCAACAGACATATGAAAAAGTGCTCCACATCACTCGGCATCAGGGAAATACAAATCAAAACCACAATGAGATATCACCTCATACCAGTCAGAATGGCTAAAATTAACAAGTCAGGAAATGACAGATGCTGGCAAGGACGAGGAGAAAGGGGAACCCTCCTACACTGTTAGTGGGAATGCAAGCTGGTGCAAACACTCTGGAAAATAGCATGGAGGTTCCTCAAAAAGTTGAAAATAGAACTATCCTATGACCCAGCAATTGCACTACTGGGTATTTACCCTAAAGATACAAAAGTAGTGATCCAAAGGGGCACGTGCACCCGAATGTTTATAGCAGCAATGTCTACAATAGCCAAACTACAAAAAGAACCTAGATGTCCATCAACGGATGAATGGATAAAGAAGATGTGGTATATACACACAATGGAATACTATGCAGCCATCAAAAGACATGAAATCTTGCAATTTGCGACGATGTGGATGGAACTAGAGGGTATCATGCTTAGTGAAATAAGTCAGTCGGATAAAGACAACTATCATATGATCTCCCTGATATGAGGAAGTGGAGATGCAACATGGGGGGTTAGGGGCGTAGGAGAAGAATAAATGAAACAAGATGGGATTGGGAGGGAAACAAACCATAAGTGACTCTTAATCTCACAAACAAACTGAGGGTTGCTGAGGGGAGGGGGGTCGGGAGAGGGGGTAGGGTAATGGACACTGGGAAAGGTATGTGCTATGGTGAGTGCTGCGAAGTGTGTAAACCTGGTGATTCACAGACCTGTACCCCTGGGGATAATAATACGTTATATGTTTATAAAAAAAATAAAAATAAATATTTATGCCCCAAACATGGGAGTAACTCAAATATTTAATAGCAAACTTAAAGAAACTCATTGATGATAATAATATAATAGTAGAAGACTTTAACATTCTACTTACATCAACAAACAAATCATCTAAGCAGAAAATAAACAGGGAAACAATGACTTTGAAAGACACACTAGACCAGATGTACTTAACAGATATATCCAGAACATTTCATCCTAAAACAGCAGAATATACATTCTCTTCAAGTGTACATGGGACATTCTACAGACTAGATCACATATTATGTCACAAAACAATACCATGCATGTTCTCTGACCACAACACTATGATCCTGGAAGTCAACCACAAGAAAATATCTGGAAAGGCAACAAATACATGGAGGTAAAAAATATGCTACTAAAGAATGAATGGGTGAATCAGGAATCAAAGAACAATGACAACAACAACAACAATAATACATGGAAACAAATGAAAATGAAAATGCAATGTTCCAAAACTTTTGGGATGCAGGAAAAACAGTCGTAAGAGGGAAGCATATAGCAATACAGGCCTACATCAAAAAAGAAGAAAAATCTCAAGTAGACAACCTAACCTTACACAGAAATGAGCTAGAAAGAGAAAAATGAATGAAGCCCAAAGCAAGCAGAAGGAGGGAAATAAAAATTAGAGCAGAAATAAATGATATAGCAACTAAGAAAACAATAAAACAGATCAAAGAAATCAGGAGCTAGTTCTTTTTAAAAATTAGTAAAATTGATAAATGTCTAGTCAGACTTTACAAAAAAGAACAGAGAAAGGAACCAAATAATAAAATTACAATTGACAGAAGAGAAATAATAAGAAACACCACAGAAAGACAAACAATTACAAGGGAGTATTATGAAGAATTATATGCCAAAATTGGACAACGTGGAAGAAATGGTTAACTTCATAGAAACATAAACTACCAAAACTGAAGCAGAAAGAAATAGAAAACTTGAACAGACCAATAACCAGCATAGAAATTGAATCAGTAATCAAAAATCTCCCAACAAACAGAAATCCAGGACCAGATGGCTTCACAGGAATATTCTATCAAATGCTAAAAGAATCAATACCTATTCTTCTCAAGCTATCCCAAAAAATAGAAATGGAAGGAAAACTACCAAATTCATTCTATGAGACTGGCATTATCCTAATTCCTAAACCAAAGACTCCACTAAAAACTCCAGGCCAATATTCTTGATGAAAATGGTTGCAAAATTCTCAATAAAATACTAGCAAATTGAATCAAATAGTACACTAAAAGAATTATTCACCACAATCAAGTGGGATTTATTCCTGGACTGCAAGGATCATTCAATATTCATAAATTAATTAATGTGAGACACCACATTAATAAAAGAAATGATAAGAACCATATGATCCTTACAACAGATACAGGAAAAGCATTTGACAAAGTACAACATACATTCATGATAAAAACCCTCAAAAAAAGTCAGGTTAGAGGGAACATAACATAATAAAGGTCATATATGAACAACTGAGAGCTCTTTCTCTATGGTCAAGAAAAAGACAGGGATGTCTACTCTTACAACTGTTATTTAACATGTTACTAGAAGTCCTATCCAAAGTAATCAGACAACAAAAAGAAATAAAAAAGTATCCCACTTGGCAAAGAAGAATTCAAAATTTCACTACTTGCAGATGACATTATACTCTATACAGAAAACCTGAAAAACTCCAACAAAAAATTGCTAGAATGGACACAAGACTTCCGTGAAGTCATGGGAAACAAAACCAATATATAGCAAATTTTTGCATTTCTATACACCAATAATGAAGAACCAGAAAGAGAAATCAAGAAATCAATCCCACTCACAATTGCACCAAAAACCATAAGATGGCCAGGACTAAACTTAACCAAAGAAGCAAAAGACCTGTACTCTGAAAACTATGAAACAGTGATGAAAGAAACCGAAAAGGACATAAAGAAATGGAAAAACATTCCATGCTCATGGGTTGAAAGAACAAACACTGTTAAAATGTCTATACTAGGCAAAGGAATCTACACATTTAATACAATCTTCACTGAAATATCAACATTTTTCATAGAGGGAACATAATCCTAAAATTTGTATGGAACCCCAAAAGACCCCGAATAGCCAAAGCAATCTTGAAAAAGGAAAGCAAAGCTGGAGACATCACAATTCCAGACTTCAAGTCATATGACAAAGCTGTAGGGATCAAGACAGTATGGTACTGGCACAAAAACAGACACAGATCAATGGAACAAAATAGAAAACCCCGAACTGAACCCACAACTACATAGTCAACTAATCTTGACAAAGCAGGGAAGAATATCCAATGGGCAAAAGACTGTCTCTTCAACAAATGGGGTTGGAAAAACTGGGCAACATGCAGAAGAATAAAACTGTACCACTTACTTCCACCACATACAAAAATAAATTCAAAATGGATTAAAGACCTAATTGTGAGGCAGGCAACCTCTAAAATCCTAGAGAACACAGGCAGTCACCTCTTTGACATCAGCTGTAGTAACTTCTTACTTAAATAAGTCTCCTGGGGCAAGGGAAACAAAAGAAAAAAACAATTGGGATGTCATCAAAATAAAAAGCTCCTACACAATGAAGGAAATAAGCAACAAAACTAAAAGGCAACCTAGGGAATGGGAAAAGATATCTGCAAATGGTGTACCTGATAAAGGGTTAGTATCTAAAATACATAAAGTACTTATAGGGGCGCCTGGGTGGCTCAGTGGGTTATGCCTCTGCCTTCGGCTCAGGTCATGGTCTCAGGGTCCTGGAATCGAGCCCTGCATCAGGCTCTCTGCTCTGCAAGGATCCTGATTCCCCCTCTGTCTCTACCTGCCTCTCCGCCTACTTTTGATCTCTCTCTCTCTCTCTCTGTCAAATAAATAAATAAAATCTTTAAAAAATAAAAAAGAACTTGGGGGCAACTGGGTGGCTCAGTGGGTTAAGCCTCTGCCTTCAGCTCAGGTCATGATCTCAGGGTCCTGGGATCAAGCCCCTGCATTGGGCTCTCTGCTCAGGGGGGAGCCTGCTTCCCCCTCTCTCTCTGCCTGCTTCTCTGCCTACTTGTGATTTCTCTCTGTCAAATAAATAAATAAAAATATTTTTTAAAAAAGAACTTATAAACCTAAATACCAAAAAAACAAATAATCCAGTTTAAAAATGAGCAGAAAACACAAATAGAGTTTTTTTTTTATAAATAGACATTTTTGCAAAGAAGACATAGAGATGGCCAACAGACACCCTGAAAAAATGCTCAACATCACTGATCATCAGGGAAATACAAATCAAAACCACAATGAGCTATGACCTCACATCATTCAGAATGGCTAAAATTAACAACACAGGAAGCAACAGATGTTGGTGAGGCTGCATAGAAAGGGGAGCCCTCTCACACTGCTGGTGGGAATGCAAAGTAGTGCAGCCAGTCAGCCAGTCTGGAAAACAGTATGGAGGCTCCTCAAAAACTTAAAAATAGAACTACCCTAGGATCCAGCAATTACACTACTAGGTATTTACACAAAGGATACAAAAATACTAATTCAAAGGGATACATGAATCTTGATGTTTATAGCTGCATTATCTATAGGAACCAAATTATGGAAACACTGAATGATGAATGGATAATATATATATGCATATATATGTAGATATATTAGAATATTTCTCAGCTACAAAATATTATAGAATATAAAACATTATAAAAATATTTATCAGCCAAAAAAATATTTATCAGCTATAAAAAGAATTTGGAAGGACAAGGATGGAGCTAGAGAGTATTATGCTAAGTGAAATCAGTCAGATACCATATGATTTCACTCATATGTGGAATTTAACAAACAAACAAATATGGGGGTAAAAAGGAGAGGAAAACCAAGAAACAGAATCTTAACTATTAAGAATAAACTGATAAACTGTTTGAGAATAAACCGGAGGGACAGTGGGTGGAGCAACAGGTTAAATAGCTGATGGGGATTAAGGAAGGCACTTGGCATGAGCGCAGGGTGTTGAACGTAAGTGCTGAATCACTAAATTCTATACCCGAAACTAACATTACACTGAATGTTAAGTAATTGGAATTTAAGTAAAAATTTAGGAGAAAAATGAACAAATAAAAGTACCAATTACAATATAATTTGATGGGCTATAACATGCAATTTGAAAACTATAATCAATTCCTCCTTCAGGAAGCAAGTACTCTCTCACCAAAAAACAACCAACCAACCAACCAAATGTATACTGTAAGGCACAGAGCAGTAACTCATGAGAAGTTCACTTTACTACATCAGGCTGTTCTTTATAGCCCTTACCCAGGAATGCCCAATACCCAGTCACATCTCAAGTAACATCTCTTTCCTCAGCCTGACAAAATCCAGTCAAGAGCTAAAATCGTTTCTTCCTGTGGGGCGATGCTCTTTGAAGGCCCTATTCCTAGTATACCTAATTGAGACAGTTCCTGCAAGAGCTCTCACAGCCAAAGCCTCTTGCTTATCTTATTTCCTACCCCCAAGAACCTTCTTCCCAGTAGCCAAAAGAACTCATATTTCCCCTTGGAAGGCCCATTTTCCACCTCTCACTGGAATCAAGCTAGTTCTTATTTCAAACCTCCAACACATTTCCCACAGGACAATTTTACAAACAGTAGTAAGGCTCTGCATCATTATAACTCCCTATTGTGTTTGGTCAAAAAATGTAACTCTCAGTAACTGTGAAAAAGCACATTCAGAGTCTAAAACAAATAATCCTCGTACTTCTGAATGATAATTCAGAGGTTAACAATTGCCCATGAAACAAGACAAGTAAAAGATAGATACTGAAAAAGACTCCACAGTATTTAATAGTGCACATAATCTTTAATTTTACCAGGATTCAACACACACAAAAACTGATGGGAATTACTTTCTTTGACATTAAAGTTAACACATTCTCACTCACATTTTCTTTAAGGATTCCAACACATTTTCAAAAAACATATTCTACAATGAAAACACCCTTAGTCCTAAAAACTATCATGATTGGGGCTGCAAAGTTCATGCTGAAGCATTAACATTTCTAAAGCCAATATCAACAAACACGTAATTAAAAGTAAGTTGGAGAAAGACAAATCTATGATTTCACTCACATGTGGAATTTAAGAAACAAAATAGATGAACATAGGGGAATGGAAGGAAAAGTAAAATAAGACTAAATCACACAGGGAGACAAACCATAAGAGACTCTAAACTATAGGAAACAAACTGAGGGTTGCTGGAGGGGAGGTGGATAGAGGGATGGGGTAAGTGGGTGATGGGCGATTAAAATGGAAGGCAGTTGACGTAAGGTACACTATTATACGCAATGATGAATCACTAAATTCTAACTCTGAAATTAATAATACACCAAATGTTAATTAAGTTGGACTGAAATTTAAAAAAAAAAAAAAAAAAGAAAAGAAAGTAAGTCTGGGAGGGGGCGCCTCGGTGGCTCAGTTGGTTGAATGTCTGCCTCTTGGTTTTGGCTCAGGTCATGATCTCCGGGTGATGAGAGAGCTCCAAGCCGGGCTCTGCGCTAAGCAGGAAATCTACATGAGATTTGCTCCCTCTGCCCCGTTGTGGCTTGTGCTCAAGTGCGCTCTCTCTCTCAAATAAATCTTTAAAAAACTTTAAAAATATAGTCTGAGCAGTAAAATGGTTTCCTTCTTATGAAAAGAAAACTTATAAACTAATAACAGAAAGAACCTCTTTTACGTGTTAAACAGGTCTATTCAGATGTAGTATTTAGTTTTCACCTAGAATATTTTTAAGTCACTTGAAGCATCATAGTCAAATCTCGTTGATCAGAACTGTTTCAGACAAAGGCAGCAGCAATACCATCTTCACCACATTAACTGTCACCATTTGTTTTACAAGATTTAAGAATTTCCATTTGAGTATTTTTCCAAATTGATGAATTGGAGAGACGCATTGTTAAATCTCTATAATACCTAAAATATACCGCAAACAATAAAACATCCTATGTGGTAATTATGATTCAAAACATTTCTCCGTTCAAATTTAACAAAAATAATAAAATAGGAAGCATGTAAAAGGCTCTCCATCTCCCACTCCATCCTTATATACAAGCATGTAACTGTTCTTATATACCAGATACATGAAACTATATGTCAACGAATTACATATGTGAATAAAATAAAATTCCTCTCCCTCCGAATGGTCTTGCTAGAAAATTCTTGCAAGTATGAAACATCTCTATATTCCAAGAAGAAATTTAGCTTTCTTCACTTATCCTGTTCTTAAGAGATGCAGAATATTAAAATATATTTTGGAACTGCTTAGTTTACTAGTAAAACATTTACTACAGTGGAGAGGATTCAACTTTAGACTCCTTCTGAATTTTTTCTATTACATTTCTTATTAAATGTTATCCTGGCATGGAATTTTAACCCCAATTTAGTTGAACATTGAAAAGAAAAAGGAATGTTTTTTTTTTTTTTTTTTAAAGATGGAGCAAGTACTTGAACACAAATTAGCATCTTGAGAGGTGGAGGACTGTGATTGCCAGTCCTACCTCAAAATGCCAATCAGTTTGGCATTCAGACTTTTTATGAGGTCTACTGTGGACTCTACTGGAGTATTAAGCTGTTCATCCATTAAGTTATCAAAAAAAGGATCTGACTTTCCCAAAAGGCTCATTTTTAGAGTTTAAATGTTGCCCGCTTCTAACAACGGCAGCAATAACACTAAAAACAGAATACCTGTACAGATCTAAGTTTTCACTGCACAGCTGACCTAAGTCCAACCAGAACAATCTCAGAAGAGCGGGAAGAGAGGAGACCCAAAATATTCTGGTTGAACCTCAAAGTCTTCCAAAGATTCATCTTGTAAGGGCTAGGGTTTACTGTGTTTTCTTTTACCGACCGACGGGGGCGGGCGGGAACAGCAGTTGGGGAAAGAACAGGAGGAAGAGGGTGGTAGAATTGAGGGGACCCCAGAACACCACCGTAATGTCAAAAAAGAAACCTGGGCGCCAGTTAATCTCCACTGGGGTTGTTACAAAACCCACAACATGTCATGGAGAAACTAGAAAACCAAGTAAGGAGCACACATCCCTATAAGCCAAAGTCCCCAGAGTTACTCTGTCACCTAGGTGTGTTTTTGTTGCGCTAGGTTCCAAAAGCGCCCGGGTTCAACAGCTAGCTGGAGTCAGCCCTGTCCGCGAAAGTGGTCCAAGAGAGCAAACCTGGCGCAGCAGAGAAAGAAATGTGCTGAGCACCGCGCAGCACCTGGCGCGTTCCCCAGTCTCATTTCAGGTCTCAGAGTGAAGGAACTTATATCACAGTTCCAGTGTGGCCCGAGAGGCAGGAGCTCCTTCTGAGACAGAGCCCGGGCCCAGGCGGCTCCGTCTCCCCACGCCCCAGACCGCTGTCTCCCGAGCGAAAGCACAGTTGGGGCAGCGCGTGCTTCGCCGCCCAGCAGCCTCCGGGGAGCTGGCCTGGGCACCCCGCCCGTCAGCCCCACAACCCTCTCCGTCCGGCCTCCAGCCAAGGTCCTGAGGGAAGGAGGGGAGTGGCTCCAGCACTCGGCCACCGCACTAACCTCGCCGCTGCTCGCGCCGCCTCGGAAAACCTCCATTTCTTGATTCCAGAGCTCGTCCTGAGGCGAGAACGGTAGCATCGCCCCTTCAGGAGCACTTGAGCAGGAGCTGCCAGCCACTGGCGCAGCCGCGCATCCCGTCCTTGGAGCTGCCCAGCCGCCGCCACCACCCGCGGAACCCCCAGCCCCTGCTTCAGCAACCGCTGCCCTGGCTGCAGGATGCCCTCAGCGGCTGGGAGAGGAGGATCGCCGCCGCGGGCATCTGCTCCCCTTAGACGAGAAAACTAATGCCGCGCGGAGGGCTACGCACGGCTGGTGCTCACACTGCAGCCCGCGCGACTGTGGTTCGACGTTGCCTCCGTCCGCCACCCGGTCTCCGAGGGCTCCCTCCGCGTACCCAGCTCCGTCAAAATGGCGGCAGCGGCGGCGTTACCTGTGCAGCGCCGGGAACCCCCCTCCCTGCCCCGCGGCGGCAGCACGGGAGCGTCACCCGAACGTCAATGGAGATTCCCCAGCCTGGGTTGAAGAGGGGGGAGGGGAGAGCGGGGTGAACACGGAGAACCGCGTGGTTGGGGGTTGTGTGAGCGAGGAGGAGGACGCGTAGGGCGAGGGGGCGGGAGAAGAGTAGTAAAAACCACTGCTCGCTCTGCGGTAAACCTGCCCACTACACGGAGCATGCGCGTCGCCTTCACACATGCTCAGCGGGCCCTCTCAAGTCTGCGAAGCCGGCTTGCAGGCGGGAAGATTCCCAAAACGAATGTGGCAACTGGGAGACGCTCTATAGCGTTGGAGGAGTCAGTGTCAGGGGAGGACTCCAGGAATATCTGCTTGCAGGGCTCACAAAAGCAGGTGTCCTATACACCAAGCCACACCCATTTGTGTATAGTGATGAATAGTGGGGCGGGGATTTCAGTCCAGTGTACATTGGGTTTCTAAAAGCTGGAAGCAGGAAGAAAATGCATTTAAAACAAACTAATACACCTGAACTCCCTAACTCTTCCAGCCCCATCCCTCTCAGAGTTTCCATAGTACTGGTGACACGCAGTGTTTCTAGTGTTCACCCACACATGCACACAAATGTGCCACATTTTGGACTCTACTTGTGACACTGAAGGCAGAATGTATGAAGCTAATTTCAACCCCCACCCCGCTCTGAAGGTATTGGGCTGTAGTGAAAGTAATAGTCATTTTTCTGTCTTCTTCCAGTAGAATCTGTACTGCCTTCCTACTCTGAGCCACTCGCTGTAGTAGGAGCTAGCGATACAACTGAGATAAATACAGTCTCATACCCGGGCGATGATCAAGATCTTTATGGAAACACTTCGGCAAACATCGTAAAAAAGTGATTCCACCTTTGACACTTCAAAGAGACTTAAAATAGCAAAGGTCACAGCGACAAGGCGGCTCAGTACTTTGGAGAGGTTTCTAACAGTCAACATAAAACACAAGCATACTTTCCCCACTACTACACCCAGTGATGCTGTGTTGCGCCCGAGGAAACACTGAACTATGCCCTCCATTAATTTCCCCGTCTGCAGTCCAGCACTATGTGAGTAAAAAGCACACCAGAGGTTGGCACTGAATTGCAAACAAGGATCACTAAATGTGCCCTCCCACATACACTGCTTAAAACTCCAGGGAAAAGAGCTAACTTTGTAAAAACAATTCTGTGAAAGTGAAAACTTTCAAAGTAGAAGGTGCTTGGAGCTATAAACTGTGAAAATGTGCATGTGCACACACTTGCACAAATTCCTGTTTGGCTGAACTGGCACTGTTCTTAAATAAGGCCCACCATTTTGAGCACTGATCTCATCCCCTCTTGCAGCTCAAAGACTCTGTTCTGCAATTCTCCATTACTACCCCCTTAGAATCAGATAACTTTGTTCCTCTACTGCACCGTTCCCATCACCTAAAAGGCATTGCTACTGACTTTAACTTGCTGAACCACTCATTCGCATTTGATGCAGTTCATGATTCCTTTTTTTTTATGACTCCCTCTTTATTTAAACATTTTCTTCACTTGTTCTCCAGAACAAAACTGTTCATTTTCCTCCTACATCACTGGCCATCTCTTCCCAGTGCCCTTTGCTGGACAATCCCTCATTTCCCCAGTCTCTAGAAGTAGAAACTTCGGGGTTCCATTCTCCACCTCTATCTTTCCCAACAGCCTAGGTATTTCCATAACCCATCCAGTTCCATGGCTTGAAATATCACCTGTTTGCTTAAGAGCTCAAATTTTATTTCCAGCCACAGACTCTTGAAGTGAAGACTTGTACATGCAACTGCCTATTTTACTCAGATCTAATAGGTACCTCAAACTCAATCTATTCAAAACTGAGTTCTTGATTCAACCCCAACCAATGTGCTCCTTGTCTGGACTTCTCCAGGCAATTAATGACCTCTACCGTCCACCTAGCTTGCTGCTCAAATGTCACTTCAGAGTGCTTCTATGACTGTCCTTTCTACAACACAATCCCCATAACTCTCTAACTTCTCCCTGCTTTTTCTTCATAACGGCAATCAACATTTGGTCTATATTTGTGTAATTATTCCCATAAGTAAATGTTCCAGAGAGTATGCCAGCACCTAGCATACTCTCGGGAACAAAATGAAGCTCAGTAAATATTTGCTGAATGAATTAATATGTTCTTTGTTATTATTGTTTTGTGCATTTGATAAATACACCACATCAACTATATCAAGAAGCTTCCTCACTGTGAATGTATTTCTTTTTTTTTTCTTTTTCCAAATTTTTATTTAAATTCCAGTTAGTTAACATACAGTGTAATAATAGTTTCAGGTGCAGAATTTCATGATGCATCACTTACATACACCACCTAGTGCTCATCCCAATAAGGGCCCTCCTTAATACCCATCACCTATTAACCCATCCTCTCCTCCAGTAACCCTCCATCTGTTCTCTATAGTTGAGAGTCTGTTCTTCATTTGCCTCTTTTCTCCCCTATGTTCATTTGTTTTTTAAAATTCCACGTATGAATGAAATCATGTGGTATCTGTCTTTCTCTGACTGTCTTATTTCACCTACCATTATACTCTCTAGTTCCATCCATGTTGTTGCAAATGGCAAGATTCCATTCTTTTTATGGCTGAGTAATATTCCACTATGAATGTATTTGTTTCTGTATTAAATTTAGACTTCATAAATGTTCATTCTACATTCTTCTTAGCTTAAAAACATGCATGCATCTCTCTCATTTAAAAAAATCAAAACCCTTCCCTCAACTTAAGGATTTTAATAAATTCCTGTTTCTCAGTTCTTTCAGTTAACATGTCCCTTGATGTCTATCTCAAATATTTTATTTATTTATTCGACAGAGAGACACAGCGAGAGAGGAAACACAAGTAGGGGGAGTAGGAGAGGGAGAACTGGGCTTCCTGCTGAGCAGGGAGCCCAATGTGGAGCTCAATCCCAGGACCCTGGGATCATGACCCGAGCTGAAGGCAGACGCTTAACAACTGAGCCACCCAGGCACCCCAGTCTCAAATATTTTTTAAATGTCTGCTCCATCCCCCTCCACTGTCATTGCCTCAGTTTACCTCATAGAATATGAACTAGTGATACTAACGATTCCTCTTATTTTGTCTTTCTCACTCTAAATTTATACTCTTTCTCCAGTCCATCTTCCTCTCTGGCAGTCCAGGAATCAAAATTCCTCAATGATACTCCATCATCTCTACTAAAATATCCATACTTGTTAGCTTTGAATGCAAATGTTCTCACCAACTGGCCTCTAACTATCTTTCCAGCTTCATGTACCACCTCATATTCCAGTAAGATCTATGCACATCTTATTGTATCTTCCCTATCCTACTCTTCCTAAGCAACTTATTTTTAATAGCGGTCATTAATAATGACTACTATTTACTGAGAGCCCACTATGCTCCAAGCATATGCTCTTCATGAATTCATTTAGCCCTTATAACAATTTGTAAAAATTTATATTATCTGTATTTTGCAAATGAGGAAACTGACCCTAGAAAAGGTTCAGTGATTTTACAAAGATCTCACAGATATTAAATGGAAATTCTAGAATTAAAACTACTACTGCCTGATGCCAAAATTTCTAACCCACTGTTCTGTGAAAGCCCTCTGATATTACCCTCCCCTCTCCATACCCCCCTTACACTCATCTCTGGGGAAAATTAGCCACCCATTTCTCTTTACTTCCATAAAATATTTTCCATATCCTTATTTCAACACTTCTTAATTTTCTTTACTAACAAACTTTGAGATTTTGATGTTAGTGAATTAACTTATTAAGCTCTACGCACAGCATATGTCTGGTGCTCAATACATTGGATGGACAAAAAATATTTTTCTACTCTAGCCAGACACTGTGTTAAAGCTGTGGGCTAATATAAAAATGTATGACAGTACTTAACTCTGCAGACTTTAATGTTTATTTACTCTGTGTTGATTCCCTTTATCAAAGACATAGTGTCTGATTTTAAGTTACTAGTGACCAGGACCTAATATACACAATTTTGACAAGCTCTGAGGTCCTTAGATTCTTGGTGAAAAACATGATGACTTTCTTCAGCACAAAGACAGGTATTAAGGAAGACTCAAGTTTCAGTCTTCTGCAAACTATACATAGCAGAGATTCTTGCTTTCTCTTTAGTCTTTAGGAAATTTTTAGCCTGAAATTTTCTGTATGGCCTATGGATCTCTGGATTTCCAATTATTGGAGCATGACATTAGAAGTTTACACAAGATGGGGCACCTGGGTGGCTCAGTGGGTTAAAGCCTCTGCCTTCGGCTCAGGTCATGGTCCCAGGGTCCTGGGATCGAGCCCCGCATCGGGCTTTATGCTCAGTGGGGAGCCTGCTTCCTCCTCTCTCTCTGCCTGCCTCTCTGCCTACTTGTGATCTGTCAAATAAATAAACTTTTTTTTTTTAAAAAAAGAAGTTTACACAAGATTTAGTAATATTTTGGTGGCTCTGGAGCTGGGATGTACTATACTTGGTTTCTATATAATACATTGTTCATTACAAAAGGTAATGAGTTAGGCTCCACCACCATTAAGAACATGTGTCCTGAGTATTTTCAGGACTAAGGAAAAGGTACACTTAAACGTTCAAAGTGATTTATTTACCCTGTGATAAATGACATACATTGGATTACCAGGGTCAAAGGTGAAAATAAATGGTCATGAATAAAGCTAACTGACCCATATGGAGATAAAAACCTTCTTGACCCCACTAAAGGGATGTAAAATATGAACTAAGATCCTTTGATCAGCAGATCACAGACTACCCACAGATTCTACACTCTGGTTTTGATTTCTAAACTGTAGCATTTACAAAGTAATGCTTGTATAGGGTATAATTACAGAAAGAGCCGCTTAATCACTCAGTATTCTATGCTTATTTCCCCAAAATTTATAACCCAAATAGCTGAAAAATGGTGAGCCAACAAAGAACATAAAAGCACTATCAGGAAAATATTCAAACATTTTATTTTGAAGGTATTCAGACATAAATTATAAAAATGGAATCATGTACACAAATAGGAAAGTTTAAAGTGTTTAACTTTTAATAAATACTTATAATCTTTAGATAATTCCTTAGAAGTGCCAGAGAACTTTCATTCTCTATAAATAATAAATAACTTAAGGCCTTCTACAAATCAATTTCAAAAGGGAAGCAAATCATACTTATCAAATGTAAGCTCATTATTCCCTTTTTGTTGAAATTAATGAGATCAAACAATAAATAAATGATAAATATGATCATAGTTTAATAGTTGTTCTTCTTTGGACAGTTACAAATTTTATAGTACATGAAAAGTGAAATCCCTTAATAATACTAGAGATTAGGAAGAGTAGTAACCATCATTTGTAGTCTAACTCAAGATATTTATGGAAGGTATTTACACTTCATGATTTAGCTTCAGCTCATTAAATTGTTATAATGGTATAGGTTACAAAGGCATTCCACTGTATCACATATAAGGAAAATATCAAGCAGTAAAATTTATTTTCTTTTTTTTCTAAATCTCTTCAAACATGTCAACATATTTGGTTATAATGCTATTTTCTGGGGCCGGGGGCGGGGAACCATTGATCTTACTAGTGGGTTTGCCAAGATGATAGAATGACAGGAAATGAATTCCAAGGTTGATGTAAATAAATATTATAACCAATCATAGTTGACAAAATGGATACATTTTTATAAGCCAAAGGAATATGCCACTTGTAAAGGCAATATGGCTGCTAATGTCCTTCACAGCATTGTTCACAAAAGCCAAGTTAGCTGATTTGATAAGTTATTTGATGTTTCTTCACTCACAATTTTTCACTGGGTCCCTAACAAATTTTGGAACCTTGTTGAGGAGAGTTCCTTCTGAGATAAGGTGAGCATTCACAGATTAGGAATATGGGAGTAGCTGCATGACCCATACAAACTTCAAACATGCTCACATGCTCATAAATCTGTAAAGCAATTAAAATATATAAATGTGTGCAACTACCAATTTAATTACCTTCAGAATGTCCTTTGCATATAATTCACAAAATTGTTTCACCTACAATAAAATATGTGAAGTAGTGATAAAAGGTTTCCCTTGGCCCATCCATACCTGCTTACTAGGTTCTCCACGTATTTAAGGTTTCTAAATAAAGTTTATATTAAGCTGAACCAGATAATTTTAGGCTTACCGTCATGGTCTTATTAACAGCACACTCTTAAGTCACTGGTAAGTATGCATCAGAATTTTCTGCAGGGCTTTGTCAAAACATAGATTGCTGACCTCCAGTGTTTCTAATTCAATAAATTGGGGGTAGGAAACTGAGTGTTTGCATTTCTACCAACTTCCCAGGTATTCTTCTGATGCTGTTTTGGGGACTGCACTTTGAGAACAACTGCTTTTTAATTTATAATTAGCCAAAGTAAGAGACAGATATTTTAGAGTAATTTTGTCCAAAAAGCCTAAATAATTCCTTGGAATTTCAGAACTTTTGAACACATATGACATATGAATAGAGACTTGGAAAGTAAATGTAAATTTAAATTTAATGTAAATTTCCAAAGGAGAACCTATAGAAGTTACAAACCTTATTGAGACATTTTAAGACCATATAAAAACTTTTGGCATGTTAATAACAGTGTACAGAGTTGAATATAATAAAGAGTGGCTTTTGTCTGATGCCCTGTTTTAGGTAGTCAAGTAGGAAAATGGGCAAATTTTAAGGTGGCTACGGAAGGAAAGGATCAAGCCAACTTCAGTAGATGTGATGTAGTACCCTGGATAGCTCCTTGGAAGAGTTGCTGGTTTGAGTCTAAGCCTGATCTTACCTAAGTAAGCCTCTTTTCTACTTAGCACCCCACTTCTTGTTAGAATTCTGAATGTTCAAGGAGGCCACATATTTGAATAATGTTTAGTCCCTAGGAACTAGGGGGTGGAGGATTGTTTAAATTTCCTAAGTAATATTTGGCCTCCCTATCAGATGAAGTAACAAAGACAGCCATAATCCCAAGGAGGTCTATGTAAGGGTCTAGACATATGTAGATAAAACAAGACAGTTCAAACTAAGAATTGGGTTTCATCCTGAAATTAAGAATCATTTTCATTATTTCCTTCCTGTATTTAGTGAGTCAGAGTTCATTTCACTCCTAAATTATTTATTGAACTGACCTAAAATGTAGTCTCAACAGGTTTTCAAAGTGAACACAATACGAAATGGTCTTACAGCTTCCGAACATGTTCCTAGAAAACACAGCATACATAAACACTGGAAGTTCTTAAAGGCAACACAGCATCTACCTAACTTCTCTGCTTTTTACAACTTCTAGTATATTTAAATAGAAATTTAATTAAAGCAAGATTAAAACCTATTTTAAACAAAAGATTGTGCATGCTTAATGTGTGCAATATGATTTGGTGTATATATATATGTATATATATATACATATATATATACATATAAAGGATTACTATAGTCAAGCTGATTAACATATCATTTCCTCACAGTTACCAATTTTTTGTGTTATGAGAGCACCTGAAATCTATTCTCTTGGCAAATTTCCAGTATTAAATATAGTATTATTAACAATAGTCATCATGCTGTAGATAATCTCTAGATTTATGCATCCTATATAACTGTAACTTTGCATTCTTCACTCAGTGTCTCCCGATTTCTTTTGCCTCTTTGTCCTTGGTAACTACCATTCTACTTTCTGCTTCTTTGTATTAGACTTTTTAGATTCCACATGTAAGAACACCCAGTATTTTTCTTTTTTGTCTGGCTTATTTCACTTACCACAATTTCCTCCAACTTCATCTATGTCAAAACAAATAGCATGATTTCCTTCTTTTTCATAATTATATAATATTTCAAATATTCCATTTTCTTTATTCATTCACTGATTGACAGGCTATTTCTATATTTTGGTTATTATGAATAATGCTGCAATGAATATGGGAATGCAGATATCTCTTCAAAGTACTGAATTCATTTCTTTTGGGTATACATCCTGAAAAGAAATTGCTGGATCATGTGGTAGTACTATTTTTAGAACTCTATGCTTACTTGAAAGTCCATCAGTGGTATTTCTTATCTTATGAATTTTAGTCCATTTGAAGAAAATAAGTTAAAGTCTTACTTAACTTACTTAAACGGTCCCACCGCGGCCACGCTGCCGAGTTACACTGCATTACAAAGCCACTGACGAAATTAGACCCAATGACATTAGTAGGTGGCTTTGGGGGTCAAGTCTCTATGGGTCCAGTGAAACACACCATCACAGTGATTTTAAAACATGCCCACAAGTTGCTTGCTATCCCTTCTGTGAGAGGTCGAGTCTCCTTCCTCCCCGCCGGGGTGTGGCCGGACTTAGCAGCTCTTTTCCTGTGCACAGAAGGTGGAGAAGCGAAGCCCGGCTCCTCCGGGCGGGCGGGTCGTCCTCCTCGCCACCCTTGGTGGGGGGGAGCCCAGCGCTTACTTACTTAACTTACTTAAACAGATAGTATTCAAACTGACTCTAATACAATATCCTAAAAACACCTTGTTATATATCCTATGACATTTAAATGAGAAAAACATATTAAAAACACAAATACTATAAATTAAATCAGGGGAGATTTTCCAGCCTTTTAAAAATAATAAAATATTAACATTGCAATACACCTTAGACCCAGAATAAATAATTGGGCTTATATACAAGGAGGTATGATACCAAAGGAAACTCATATATATCCTCTCCTTCATTGCTCTTTAAGCAAATTTATTACTTAAGAAGATATTAATCAAAGTTCCACTTCAACCTAGGATATAGAAAAGATGGAAAGAGCATCACTTCTACCCTAACAACAACAAAAAAGGGCAAATAAGCAACAAAACCATAACATTTCTTGAACCCATAAGAGTTGATGTCAAAGGGCAGCAGAATAGCCTCAAATACAAAGACAAAACTTCCAAAGACAGACAGAATACAAATTGGTTCACCTATAGCAGAACACTAGGGTACAAGACATAAGGTGCAATAAAGCAGTAAGGAGAATTGAGATAAATATTTTAATGAATTGCCTAAAGCCAAATGTGGAATAGCATGACATCATAGAACTTCGTGGAGTTGCAAAGACAAGGGAAGTCGGCATCCACTCTCAGGCTTTTCTCCACAGACTTACATCTGGTGATCATGGGAAAGATGGATGGCAGGGCAAAATATCAGATGAAGCCTCCCTGAACATCACAGGCCTGGAAGAGGAGGAGAGCCATTGTTGCAGGAAAAGCAAAACACTGCACAAATGTCACTGATTGGAGGTGAAGGAATGGGGTAGCACACATGGTTGCCTCTAAGGAAACTTGTGAACACCCACTGCTTCCAAGGAAGGGTAAAGAAAAAAAAAATCTCTATTTCTTAGGAGAGGGAAAGAAAACCATCCTAGACACAGATAATTAGAGCCTTCTTACCAATGGGAATGGGTGAAAAAATTCCCTCAAAGGCTCACAAATATATAAGGTAAAATTTGACTGCCACGTAGAAGAGAGGCAGTATCACTGAGAAAACATTCTGGAAAACCAGAGACACAAGACTACCTAAAACTGAAGCTGAATTGGGACAGCAGAGAAACATCCTTGTCACATTACCATGCTAGCATGTACTAAATAAAAAGCAACAGCAAAGTAATTGATCATAAATCTTATTATACAATGAAAAACTATAGGGGCGCCTGGGTGGTCTTGATTTTGCCTCAGGTCACATTCTCAGGATCATGGAATCGAGCCCCCATATCCAGGGCAGAATCTGCTTGAGCTACTCTCTCTCCCTCTCCTCTTTGCCTGTCCCCCTGCTCACTATCCCTCTCTTTCTCTAAGTAAATAAAAACTTTAAAAATAAAATACAGTGAAAAACTGTAAAACTTTAAAAAGTAGACAGGAAAAATCTTTGACTTAGCATCACAAGTCTTAGGTGAAGATTTCTTAAATATGAAACCAAAGCCATGATCCATGCAATAATGAATTGATAAATTAGATCTCATCAAAATTAAAATATTTTGTTCTGCAAAGATCCTATCATGAGTATGAAAATATAAACTAAAATTGGGAAAAATATTTGGAAATCACATATATGACAGAGGCCTTGTACCCAGAATATGTAAAGAATTCCATATCTTCAACAAAAAAAAAGATCCAATTAATAATGATTACAGTTTTATAGTATAGCTTGAAGTCCAGAACTGTGGTGCCTCTTTGCTTTTCTTTTTCAAGACTGCTTTGGAAATTCACGGTCTTTTTTTTTTTTTGTTCTCTATAAATTTAAGAATTTTTATTCTAGTTCTGTGAAAAACACTGTTAGTACTTCAATAGGGATTGCATTATATGTGTGGATTGCTTTGGGAAATACAGACTTTTTAAAAATATTTGTTCTTTCAATCCGTGAGCATAGAATGTCTTTCCAGTTCTTTATATCATCTCGAATTCCTTTCATCAGTCTTTTATAGTATTTAGAGTACAGATATTTTACCTCTTTGGTTAAGTTTATGGATGGGACCAGAGAATATAATGGTAAGTGAAATAAGTCAGTCAGAGAAAGACAAATTTCAAGTGATTTTACTCATGTGCAGAATTTAAGAAACAAAATAAACCAAAAAAAAAAAAAAAAAAAACCAGACTCTAAACTGTAGAAAACAGATGGTTACCAGAGGGGCGGTGGGTGGGAGATTGGGTGAAATAGGTGAAGGGGATCAAGAGTGCATTTATCTTGATGAGCACTGAGTAATATATGGAAATATTAATCAATATATTGTATACCTGAAACTAATATAACACTATATATTAAATACACAGGAATTTAAAAAGATTCACTGATTGTAAAAAGTGTACAAACTTGTGTGGGATGTTGATAGTAGGGAAAGCTGTACCTGTACAGGCAAGACATATACAGGAACTCTGTACTTCCTGTTTAATTATGCAGTGAACTTAAAACTGCTATAAAAAGTATTTTATTTTATGTTTTTATTTTTTAAACTTAATTTAATTTAATTTTTTTGTGTGTTCCAAAATTCATCGATTATACACCTCACCCAGTGCTCCATGCAATACATGCCCTCCTTAATACCCACTACCAGGCTCACCCAACCCCCTCTTCCCCCCAAAACCCTGTGTGTTTCTCAGAGTCCACAGTCTCTTATGTTTCATGTCACCCTCCGATTTTCCCCAATTTACTTTTCCTTTCTCCTAATGTCCTCTATGTTATTCCTTATGCTCTACAAGTAAGTGAGACCATATGATAATTGGCTCTCTCTGCTTGACTCATTTCACTCAGCATAATCTCCGCTAGTCCTGTCCCTGTTGATACAAAAGTTGGGTATTCATCCTTTCTGATGGAGGCATGATACTCCATTGTGTATATGGACCATATCTTCTTTGTCCATTCGTCCATTGAAGGGCACCTTGGCTCTTTCCACAGTTTGGTGATTGTGGCCATGCTGTTATGAACATTGGGGTACAGATGGCCCTTCTTTTCACTACATCTGTATCTTTGGGGTAAATACCCAGTAGTACAATTGCTGGGTTATAGGGTAGCTCTATTTTTAATTTCTTAAGGAATGTCCACACTGTTTTCCAAAGTGGCTGCACCAACTTGCATTCCCACCAACAGTGTAAGAGGGTTCCCCCTTCCTCCACATCCTCTCCAACACTTGTTGTTTACTGTCTTGTTGATTTTGGCCATTCTAACTGGTGTAAGGTGGTATCTCAATGTGGTTTTGATTTGAATCTCCCTGATGGCTAGTGATGATGAACATTTTTTCATGTGTCTGTTAGCCATTTGTATTTCTTCTTTGGAGAAGTGTCTGTCCATGTCTTCTGCCCATTTTTTAACATGATTATCTGTTTTGCATGGGTTGAGTTTGAGGAGTTCTTTATAGATCTTAGATATCAGCCCTTTGTCTGTAGCGTCATTTGCAAACATCTTCTCCCATTCCGTGGGTTGCCTTTTTGTTTTGTTGACTGTTTCCTTCCTTGTGCAGAAGCTTTTAATCTTGATGAAGTCCCAAAAGTTCATTTTCGCTTTTCTTTCCTTTGCCTTTGGAGACATATCTTGAAAGAATTTGCTGTGGCTGATGTCGAAGAGGTTATTGCCTATGTTCTCCCCTAGGATTCTGATGTATTTCTGCCTTATAATCCATTTTGAGTTTATCTTTGTGTATGGTGTAAGAGAGTGGTCAAGTTTCATTCTTCTACACATAGCTGTCCAATTTTCCCAGCACCGTTTATTGAAGAGAGTGTCTTTTTTCCATTGGATATTTTTTCCTGCTTTGTCGAAAATTACTTGGCCATAGAGTTGAGGGTCCATATCTGGGATCTCTACTCTCTTCCACTGGCCTGTGTGTCTGTTTTTGTGCCAGTACCATGCTGTCTTGGTAATCACAGCTTTGTAGTCAAGCTTGAAATCAGGAAACGTGATGCCCCAGTTTTGTTTTTCTTTTTCAACATTTCCTTAGCAATTTGGGGTCTCTTCTGGTTCCATACAAATTTTAGGATTGTTTGTTCCAGCTCTGAAAAATGCTGGTGGAATCTTTATTGGGATGGCATTGAAAGTATAGATTTCTCTAGGCAGTATAGACATTTTTTTAAAAGATTTTTATTTACTTATTTGACAGACAGAGATCACAAGTAGGCAGAGAGGCAGGCAGAGAGAGAGGAAGGGAAGCGGTCTTCCTGCTGAGCAGAGAGCCCGATGTGGGGCTCAATCCCAGGACCCTGGGATCATGACCTGAGCTGAAGGCAGAGGCTTTAACCCACTGAGCCACCCAGGTGCCCCCAGTATAGACATTTTAACAATGTTTATTCTTCTCATCCATGAGCATGGATGCTCTTCCATCTTTATGTGTCTTCTTCAATTTCTTTCAGGAGTGTTCTGTAGTTCCTCCAGTACAGATCATTTACCTCTTTGGTTAGGTTTATTCCCAGGTATCTTATGGTTCTTGGTGCTATAGTAAATGGAATTGATTCCCTAATTTCCCTTTCTATATTTTCATTGTTAGTGTATAAGAAAGCAACTGATTCTGTACATTGATTTTGTATCCTGCCACATTACTGAATTGCTGTATGAGTTCTAGTAGTTTGGGGGTGGGGTCTTTTGGGTTTTCCATATAAAGTATCATAACATCTGCAAAGAGAGAGAGTTTGACTTCTTCTTTGCCAATTTGAATACTTTTTATTTCTTTTTGTTGTCTGATTGCTGTTGCTAGGACTTCTAGTACTATGTTGAACAACAGTGGGGAGAGTGGGCATCCTTGTGTTTCTGATCTCGAAGGAATGGCTCTCAGCTTTTCCCCATTGAGAATGATATTCAATGTGGGTTTTTCATAGATAGATTTTATGAAGTTGAGGAATGTTCCCTCTATCCCTACACTTTGAAGGGTTTTAATCAGGAACGATGTTATATCTTGTCAAATGCTTTTTCTGCCTCAATTGAGAGTGGGTCTTCTCTCTTCTCTTATGGATTCATTCTATCACATTGATTGATTTGCGAATGTTGAACCACCCTTGCATCTCAGAGATAAATCCCATCTGGTCATGGTGGATGATCTTTTTAATGTACTGTTGGATCTTATTAGCTAGAATGTTGTTGAGAATCTTGGCACCCATATTCATCTGGGATATTGGTCTGAAATTCTCCTTTTTGGTGGGGTCTTTGCCTGGTTTAGGGATCAGGGTAATGTTGGCTTCGTAGAAAGAGTCTGGAAGTTTTCCTTCTGTTTCTATCTTTTGAAACAGCATCAGGAGAATAAGTATTATTTCCTCTTTGAATGTTTTGTAGAATTCTCCATGGAATCTGTCAGGACCTTGGCTCTTGTGTTTTGGGAGATTTTTGATCACTGCTTCAATCTCGTTACTAGACATTGGTTTATTCAGGTTGTCAATTTCTTCCTAATTCAGTTTTGGAAGTTTATAAGTTTCGAGGGATGTATCCATTTTGTCTAGGTTGCTTAACTTATTTGCATATAACTGCTGATAATAATTTCTGATGATTATTTCTATTTCCTTGGTGTTAGTCGTGATCTCTCCCTTTTCATTCATAATTTTATTAATTTGCATCCTCTCTCTTTTCTTTTGGATTTGTCTGGCCAGTGGTTTATCAATCTTACTCATTCTTTCAAAGAACCAGCTTCTAGTTTCATTGATGTGTTCTACTGTATCTCTAGTTTCTAATTCATTGATCTCTGCTCTAATCTTGATTATTTCCCTTCTTGTGTGTGGAGTTGGCTTAATTTGTTGTTGATTCTCCAGTTATTTAAGATGTAAAGAGAGGTGGTATATTCAGGATTTTTCAATTTTTTTGGGTGAGGCTTGGATGGCTATGTATTTCCCTCTTAGGACCGCCTTTGCCATATCCCATACGTTTTGTACTGAAGTGTCTTCATTCTCATCAGTTTCCATGAATTGTTTAAGTTCTTCTTTGATTTCCTGGTTGATCCAAACATTGTTAAGCAGGGTGGTCTTTAGCTTCCAAGTGTTTGAATTCCTTCCATACTTTTTCTTGTGGTTGATTTCCAGTTTCAAAGCATTGTGATTTGAGAATATGTAGGGAATAATCTCAATCTTTTGGTATTGGTTGGGTCCTGATCTGTGACCCAGTATGTAGTCTACTCTGGAGAAAGTTCCATGTGCACTCGAGAAGAATGAGTATTCTGTTGTTTTAGGGTGGAATGTTCTGTATATATCTATGAGGTCTGGTCCAATGTGTCATTCAATGCTCTTGTTTCTTTATTGATCTTCTGCTTGGATGCTCTGTTACTGAGAGTGGTGTGTTAAGATCCCCTGCTATTAATGTATTCATATCACTATGACTTTTTATCTTGATTAACAGTTGGCTTATGTAGTTGACTGCTCCCATATTGGGGGCACAAATATTTACAATTGTTAGATCTTCTTGGTGTTTAGACCCTTTAAGAATGATGTAGTGTCCTTCTTTATTTCTGACTACGGTTTTTAGTTTAAAATCTAATTTATCTGATAGGAGAATCACTACCTCAGCTTCTTTTGAGCGCCATTGGCATGAAAGATGCTTCTTCATGCCTTCACTTTCAGTCTGGATGTATCTTTAGGTTCCAAATGGGCTTCTTGTAGACAGCATATGGCCGGGTCCTGTAATTTTATCCAATCTGCAACACTGTGTTGTTTTATGAGAGGATTTAGGCCATTCATGTTGAGAGTAATTATTGAAAAATACATTCTTATTGACATTATGTTGTTTGTGAAGACCTTGTTTCTATTGATTGCCTCTGTAAATTTCTGTTCTATGTCACTCTTGGGTTCTTTCTTTATTTATAGAACCGTCCCCCTTAATATTTCTTGTAGTGCTGGCTTGGTGGTCACATACTCTTTTAGACCTTGCTGGTCTTGGGAGCTCTTTATATCACCTTCCATTCTGAAAGTCAACCTTGTTGGATAAAGTATTCTTGCCTGCATGTTCTTCTCATTTAGTACCCTGAATATGTCTTGCCAGCCCTTTCTGGCTTGCCAGGTTTCTGTGGACAGGTCTGATGTTATTCTGATGGTCCTTTCTCTGTACGTAAGGAATCTCTTTCCCCTAGATGCCCTCAGGAGCTCTTGTCTAACATTATGATTCCTCAGTCTCACAGTCAAGTGTCTTGAGGTTTTTCTAGTTTCGTTGATCTTGGGGGTGGTCTTTCTGCCTCTAGGACATGAACACTGGTTCCATTTCCGAGATTGGGAAAATTTTCATGGAGAATTTGTTCAGCTGTATCTTCTAGTCTTCTTTCTTTCTCCTCCCCCTCAGGGATCCCAATAATTCTGATGTTGGAACATTTCATGGTGTCATTTATTGCCCTAAGTCTGTTTTCATGTCTTCTAAGCTGTTTGTTCCAGGCCTCCTCCTGATCCTTTTTCTCTATCAGTTTGTCCCCAAGATCACTAATTCTATCTTCTGCATCAGTTACCCTAACTGTTAGAGTATTTAGATTAGATTGGATCTCATTGATAGCATTTTTAACTTCTTCTGGGACGGCTTTCACTTCTGCCTTTAGAGATTCCATGTTGTCACTAATGGTTTTCTCTAACGTAGTCATTGCCTGGATAATTGTTACTCTGAATTCCTTTCCGACATACTGTTTATGTCCATATCCAATAGCTCTGATGAAGAGGGCACAGTCTCTATGGGTGGAGTGGGTGTTCCTCCTCCTGGTCATTTTGGTGAGAGATGGCTGAGGGGATGTATAGCTGAATTTATCAACCTCAATCCGGGAAAGGTGCACCCTGGAATGCTTCTGAGCAATCAGGAGTCCCCACCAAAAAGAATGAAAGAAGAAAAAAAGAGAGAGAGAAAGAGAGAGACAGGAAAAAAAGAGATGACCCAGCCAGAATGGGCCCCAAAGGTAAGATTTATAAGGCGTATAAACAAAAACAGATAAACAAAAAGTAAATGACAAGAAAAAAAAACCCAGCCAAAATGAATCCCAAGAATAAGATTTATGTAATACCACAACAAAAACAAATACACAGAATCACTGACAGAAGAAAAAGATGGGAGGGTGGTTATAAATCCTCAGTGTGGGCGAGGAAAGTTATTTTGATTCTTCCTGGGTGTATCTTGATAACATTGTTAAAGGACTCAACTTTCCAGAGATAAAGGGAGATTAAAACTGCTTTATGTATAGGGGTAGTATTGATTAGGGAAAGAGGATTACCTTGAAGCTTATATGTGTATGCATATTAAAAAAATAGAAAAGAAAAAGAAAAACACAGGTACGTGTATGAAAAAAGTTCAAGTTAAAAGGTTATTATGGAATTTGTTATATTAAACCTCTAGTTGTAATGGTAAGTAGGTTAAAAAATTAAAAAGAACAAGACTAGTGAGAACGAATTAAAAATTAAAGTTGTATCTATGAATTATGCAGGCTTTAGGGTAATACTGGGAGTTTAATATCTTCTTTTTCCCGACATTGGGGTTTTACAGTTTTATGGGGACCCTGTGGTGGTTGTTCTCTCATCCTTTTGGCTGGCTCTCTGGGGGAGGGGCCTGCCGCATTTTTTTTCAGTCAGTCTTGCTCAGGTTGAGTCCTCCCGATCCCTATCAAGGGGCTGGGCTCTGTGGAAACCGGTTTTTCAGGCTTTTGTTCTCTGGAGGTTCTGTTCTTTGGTGACCTTTTGTGGCTTTTCGGAGGTTTAGTGGAAAGCAAACTGTGCCCAGACCTCCGCTTCAGAGAGAAGCTTCAGTCTGCTCCCCTGTGGGTGCTCCAGAACACACAGACTCCCCCTCTGCTAACCCCGCTGAGCCCTGAGCCGTCAATCTCACACTGGCAGTGTACATCCCCAGCCACCATCTCAGTGATAGCCCCAGGCCCCCGCTTTTCTCCGCACCTCTGTGCCACTAAAACCGCGAGCAATATTGGTCCAAGGAGCTCCCTTCCTGTGGCTGCCTTTGCTAGGACAGCTATCTGTGGTCCAGACCTCACAGTTGTGCAGGTCGGATCCTGAGCAGAGATGGCACTGAGTTCCTTCAGGCTGGGGCTGGGAGTATCCAGACCCTTGGCAGGTCCTAGAGACCGCCAGCTAGTGTCCACACAGAGCTCTCTCAGGTGTGGGTGAGGAGTGGGTCAGACCCTGGTCACTCAGTGTGTGTAGAATGCAAAAGGCTGTAGTTCCAGAGAGCACAGGCTGGCGTCCACACCAGACTCCCTCATGTGCGCCAGCGGGAGTGTGCCTAGCCCAAAGCTCGTGCAAGCAGTGGAAAGCCGGGGGCTCAGGGACCATGGCCTGGAGCTTTGCCACACTCTCTCTGGCACGGGTGGTCACTGGCAGTGGCCATCCTGGGTCCGTGGGCTTGGGCCCATGCCTGTGACCACCCGATTCCACCAGTTGCCCCTTAAGATCTTTTGCTTTTTTCGAGTGTGTTTAACCAGTCTCCAAGTTAATACTGGTCCCCAACCACAGGACACTTTCGTATTGGGATATTACTTTCCAATGGGTTGCTTCTGGTGGCTCCCTCCCCCTTCTGTTTATCCTTCAATATCAGTCCGAGTGTTTCTACTCCGGCTTTACCTGTCCACTGGTGTCTTCTGCCCCTTTAGAGATCCAGAAGTGTATAATCTTACATCTCAGGCTGATTTCATGGGTGTTCAGAGTGTTCTGTAGATATTTAGCTATCTTTAGGGGACGAGTTGAAACAGAGTCTCCTACTTTTCCACCATCTTGCCCCTCCTCCATTTTTAAAAATTTTTTAAAGATTTATTTGTTATTTATTTTGGAAAGAGAGCACAAGCATGAGTTGGGAAGGGGTACAGGGAGAGAAATATCAAGCAGACTCCCCATTGACCACTGACTGATGTGGAGCTCAATCTCAGGACCCATGAGATCATGACTTGAGATGAAAACAAGAGTGGGATGCTAACCAACTGAGCCACCCAGGTGCCCCCAAAGTCTATTTTAAATATTAAAAAAAAGCCTCAGTTTGTTTCTCAGTGCCCATAGTCTCTCATAGTTCATCTCCCCCTCTGATTTACCCCAATTCACTTTTGGAGGGGGAGATGAACCATGAGAGACTGTGGATTCTGAGAAACAAACGGAGGGTTTTGGAGGGGAGGAGGGTGGGAGGTTGGGTGAGCCTGGTGGTGGGTATTAAGGAGGGCATGTATTGCATGGAGCACTGGGTGTGGTGCATAAACTATGACTCTTGGAACACTGAAAAAATTAAATTAAATTTAAAAAAACATATATATCAATAAAAATAAACTTAATTTCAAAAAAAAAATTAAAAAAATAGAAAAGAAGGGCTCATACCCTGTCCATGGTCTGGCACTTCAGGAAGTGTTTCTAGTGTATGCGGTGCACACTCCACTGTTGTGTTATAGCTGCTCTTTCCCAGAAGCCTTTCCTCTGCAGGTTTTCTCCTTGCTTTTAGTGGGGCGTGTTTGGACCTTGAGCTAGGTGTGCCTTGATTTTTTTTTTTTTTGTTAAGATAAACCTGATTTTTTAAAACCCTGATTCAAGAAAAGAGAAAAGGAAAAGGAACAAGACATCAAACCAACAAAAACCTTATAATCCTAATTCTAAAGAAAAAGAGAAGAAAATGAATGAAAGAATGAAAAAAAAAAGCTTGATCCAAAAAACAAGAAAAGGAAAAAAAGAAACAACAAATGTACAAGAAACTATAAGCCTGATCCAATGAAAAAAATAAAATAAAATAAAATAAGTCCTATTTCCACCAGAACTGAAGCTGACCCTTTGGAGCACTCTATGATCTGTAGACTTGGTGCATGCAGGGGGCCTGTGTTGGTCTTCCGAGGGAGAAGCCTGCTGCCGTGTTTCTTGATCAGACCTGCCCTCATAAAGATGCTCCCACAGGGCACAGGAGGCTGGTTTCTGTGTAAGTGACTCCAGCCTCCACTGGATGTACTGTGTTTCTCTCTGAAGGCCAACTGTGCTGATGGGTAGGGTGTTGGGGGGGCTGGGAGGTGGAAGATGGCACCATCCTGTCCTCTTTTCCCCAGAGAATGGAAGTTGTGGCCTCTGCTGTTCAGGAGGCTCTTACAGAAATGCAAACAATCTCCCCTCCTGTGGAGATAAGGATTAGTGGAGATAAGGATATTCTAGGCAAAGGGAACAACATGTGCAAAATTCCTTAGGGATGAGAAATACTGTTGCTTTGCAGAAACTAAATATAGTTTCTTTGTATTGGAGCAAAAGGTGACTTTGTATTATGTGTGTATGCTTTTGCATGCATTGTACATAATGTTTCTAAAAAGTTTCTAAAAAGTATGCCATTGCTTCTGTCCATTAAATCTACTCTGACAATTTGACTATTTTCTTTGGTAGCTCTCCTGTTCTATCCTTTCCCTGTGTTCTTCCATCCACATATAATTATCCAGGTAGTTAAATGATAGAGACTAGCAATACTTAGCACTCAATTGAAAGAAATTATTTGCTCAAGAATTAATGGCAATATCCCAGGATAGAACAAATGAAAGTTGAGTTTGGAGTGGATCTGACTTTTGAAAGACAGCTGGAGATTACAGATTTCATCAGGGTAAAATGTATTATAAATCTTTATGTGAAAATGCTCACACAGAACATTCATAGGATAATCCATTTCAGATTATGTCTGAAGGCTATAAAATATGTTTATGCTTTATTATATTTCATCTTAGTTTCTCTCCCAATATACCCTTTAGGTTCCCTTATAAACTTCTGACCTTTCTTCAGTCTTCGCTGAGAAGACTGAGTTCTATTTCTGAGAACCTCTAAAAGATGACATTTTCCCTTTCATTTCCCTCTCTTTCTCTATCAATCCCCATTGATCATCTACTTCTATGGCTTTGACCATCCTATTATACATTGATAACATCTAAATCAATAGCCTCAGTCAGGCCACTGTTCTGGGCTCTAAAAATAATCTCTAAATTCCTGCTAAACATCTTTGCATAAAATTCCTCAGTCACCTCAAATTCAATGTGTCACAAACCAAATTCATTACTTCTCTCCATCATAAAAATCCTACTATTGGTCTTGTGTACTCTAGCTATGTTAATGATCTCATCTTGCATAGTCATTTGTGCTAGGAACATTGTAGTTGTTTTAACTCCTTCATTGTCCTCATTTCCCACACCCAGGTGTCAAGTTTGGTTTTGTCATTTTTGTGCAAATGAGACCTATCTCTTTTCTTGATAATATTTCACTGGACCTTCAATGTCCTTAAAATAAAATCCAAATGCCTTTCAGTGGTCTATCAGGCTTTATGTATCTCTCTGGCTTCATTTTACTACTAAATTCTAGGCACACTGACCTTTTCCCCACCTTCTTCCCCATGTCTCAAATTTTGCTTAGCTAATTTCTATTCAACTGTAGGTTCCCAATGTAACTGCCTCCTTCCTTTCCTTAAAAAGCCTTTTTCTGACTCCACTCCTTCCACTATTAGAATCTCCTGACATGCCCAAAGCACTTTCAAAGCACTATATTTTACTTTTCTATCAGTTATTAATAATAATTTTTACTAACATAATTTTACTGATATCTGTTGAGAAATTGCTATAAGACAGGTGATATTTGTATCTCTATTTAATAGATGAGGAAGCTTCGAAACGTTAAGTAACTTGTCCTAGGTCATACAACTAAGGAAGAGTAGAACCTGGGTTCAAATCTGGGCAATTACAGAGCCAGTGCTTTGTACCACCTTATTATACTGTATCCAACTTCTTTGGGACAGGAACTATACCTGCCTTGTTCAATATTGTATCTTCAGTAGCTAAACTGGTTTCTGGCACGTAGAAGGTGCTCAGTAAATATTTGTGAAAGAACTAATGCATGCATGAATGAATCTCTTAGATGTGTCCCTTCCTTTCCATTCCTCCTTTTACTGGTTCCACTTCCGTTGCTCAATGTTTTTTTTTGTTGTTGTTGTTGTCCATCTAGACCATTTTAAGAGCCTTCAAGTAGTCTTAACTTGATTTCTGAATCTGTGCAGGGAGTTTAGCTTGTAAGTCTTCTGAGAATTTTCTTTTTTCTTCTCTATATGCCTCCCCACATGCATCTTCCCATGCCAGAAGTGTTAGAGAGAAGACCAAGACAAATCCTGATCTTCAGAAGCTTGCAAATTAATGTGGGGGGAGACAGACTCATAGGTCAGTAATATTGATAGAAAATAGATTTTATGCTGTCAGTATGGAAAATGAAAAGATGCATTCTTACTAGAACATGAGAAAACCAAAGAAACCTTCTTAGAATTTAAGATTTAAATTGGGCTTTGAAGGAAAAGTGAGATGATCTTCCAAACACATATACATAATTCTGTCATCTTCTGGCTTAAAAGTCTCCAGTGACTGCCCATTACATTCAGAATTAAATCTAAACTTAGTATTAAAGACCTTCTATAAACTGGTAGTGTTATATCTCTCTAGCCTCATCTTCTTATAATTTCCCATTTATGTGATATTTCTCCTATGCCATGTTGCTTAAACTTATGTGTATAAGCCATTTCTGTACCTCCCACTTCCCCTCCTTAGCTACTCAATGATCCCTAAGTTTCTGTCATAGCTTATTGAAACAACCCCTTCTCTCCGAAGCCTTCTTAACAGATTAGATCAAATTCTTTCCATTTTTGTTTTGATAACATCACATGCCTTTGATTCATAGCACTTATACTCTGTATACATACATTTATTGTGGGATTATTTTATTATTATCTGATTTTCCCACTAAAATTCAAGCTATAAAATGGCATAACCATGTCTGTTTTATCTCACCACTGTATATCACTATCATCCAGCACAGTAACCAGTATATAACACCTTCTCAGTAAATGTTCAGATGAATAAATATTGATCCCTTGTGTTACCTCTTTATCTTACACATATCTCTTTTATTGTACTTAACTGTGTACATGTATATGCCTCTTGCTATCTTGAAAGCAGAAATGCTTTGATTAAATCACATACATTATATCCATGGACGTGTCAAGGAAAGGCTTAATAGTTTTATATTTTTTTCTATAAATGATGAAAAGTGGGCCCAGATTAAAATGACTTGCCTGAAGTCATTCGGCTAGCAATATTACAATTGGATTCCAAATAAACCTTCATAACACAATAAATGTATTTGTAAACATGACATATTCTCCAAGAACGTTTTAATGGTTACTTCTCTATATATCTTTGCACTCACCAACAAGTAACAGTGTGATATGCCATCTTACAGACTTGGATTTTCATTATGGCTCGTACCAAATGTTAGCTTTTTGACCTTGGGAAAGTTACTTAAACTCTCTTCCATTTCCTCAATTTTTAAATTTATGTAATTAAACCTATCTGGTAGAGAAGTTGTGAGGATTATAGAAGATAATGTATGAAAATGCCTACTAGCATTTGGAGTTGGGAGAGATGGGGATGGAAGGTGCCATATTAATAGTTAATTATTGCAATGTATATCTATTCTGTTACTAATTTATATTAATCACACTGAGACAGAATTCAAATAGTCTTGTGGTCTGTGTTTTGTGATTATACAGATACCTTCAATTTCGAAATTCCAAATCTGTTGAATCTACAAGTTGTTTCATAGTCACACTACCTAGGTTGATTTGCTTTCCTGTTTTCCTGACTTACTAAGTAATGATGATTAATTATGTGGCATTTTCTATCACTTAATGCACTTTTCAGCAATAAAAGACTATTGTTACCTTGATTCTGCTCATAGTTTTAATTAACTGATGTAGGAGTAAAGATGAATATTTGTAGAGAAGAAAAGATTCTTCAGCCACCACTGTTTGTAGCCACATTTTAGTATTCTCTGCATTATTTGACTTGCTGCTACTTCAAATGTGAATTTTAGAATCTCTGTTTTCCTTACTATACATTTTTGGTATAATACCACACCCATAACTATGAGAGACAGCTTAGGATCTCTATCATCTTTTCTTCTTTCCTAATAAACTTGTTTTCACAAGTATAATTTAGATTTGTATTTGTCTTCAAACAATGACTTTCTAGTCAGGAATCAGTAACTATGTACGGCATTAATTAGCACTACTGCAATTACTTTTCAGACACATATAAATCAACTCAGAAGTTGACTATCTAGGCAGCTTTCATTTTTTTAAAGATTTTAATCATTTATTTGACAGAGAGAGAGTGATCACAAGTAGGCAGAGAGGCAGGCAGAGAGAGGGGGGAAGCAGGCTCCCCACTGAGCAGGGGGCCCGATGTGGGGCTCCATCCCAGGACCCTGAGATCATGACCCAAGCCAAAGGTGGAGGCTAACCCACTGAGCCAACCAGGTGCCCCATCTAGGCAGCTTTCTGAACAAATATTACATTTGAAAATATTTAACAACAACTCTCTTTCCAGTTTTCAAGCAAAATTCACATCTTGTTTAAAACATTCAGGTACTGTAATTGAAGTCAAAGAGGTCATCTTTTTTTTTTTTTTAAAGGATGTATTTATTTATTTATTTAGTCAGAGAGAGAGAGAGAGAGTGAGCACAAGCAGGCAAAGTGGCAAGCAGAGGCAGAGAGAGAAGCAGGCTCCCCGCTGAGCAAGGATTCCGATGCGGGACTCGATCCCAGGACCCTGGGATCCTGACATGAGCTGAAGGCAGTGGCTCAACCAACTGAGCCACCCAGGTGTCCCCATCTTTTTGTTTAAATCATGTGGATAATTGCTCCAATTCTCCACATTGGGTGAGGCAATGAATTAATTAAAATTTCCACTGAAAATTTCAGTGAAGAAAATTAATCAAAACCAGTGTTAAC
Organism: Martes martes; assembly: GCF_963455335.1. NCBI lineage: Eukaryota > Metazoa > Chordata > Mammalia > Carnivora > Mustelidae > Martes > Martes martes. The sequence continues at coordinate 66,186,735 of NC_137897.1, forward strand.
ACCCGAATATTTATAGCAGCAATGTCCACAATAGTCAAACTATGGAAAGAACCTAGATGTCCATCAACAGATGAATGGATAAAGATGTGGTTTATATATACAATGGAATACTATGCAGCCATCAAAAGAAATGAAATCTTGCCATTTGTGACAACGTGGATGTAACTAGAGGATACTACGCTGAATGAATTAAGTCAATCAGAGAAAGACAATTATCATATGATCTCCCTGATATGAGGAAGTTGAGAGGCAAAGTGGGGGGTTTGGGGGGTAGGGAAGGACAAAATGAACCAAGATGGGATCGGGAGGGGGACAAACCATAAGAGACTCTTAATCTCACAAAACAAACTGAGGGTTGCTGGGGGAGGGAGGTAGGGAGAGGGTGGTTGGGTTATGGACATTGGGGAAGGTATGTACTATGGTGAGTGCTGTGATATGTTAATAAAAAATAAAAAAAAATTTTTAAAAGTGTTAAGTATATTTAATTCCAAACAAGTTGCTAATTGCCTGAGATTACAAGTTATTTGGTTATCCAACCTTGGTGTACTTAGATAAAGCCGTGGTGAAATTGGAGTAAGGAAAAAGAAATATTCCTTGAACGTGCCTACCACAGTGTCCAATCAGATATACTCAGTGAGTCAGTAGCACATTAAAAATTCTTACTTTTCTCCAATATCTCATTTTATCTCTTTAAATAAGTTTGTGTTATGAGAATTTATGTAATTACATAGTAAAAAATGAGTTGAGGGGCAGCTTAGCATCTCACTTCATTTCAGCCAATTGTCACAAACATCTATTTTTGGGCATGGAGAAAAATTCTAAGGATAGAAACTAAGTGATAAGTAGAATAATCTGATTAACTAGAAATATGATTAAGTACAATATTTTTCACATATACAATTTTTTTGTTGCTAGCACACAGGCTAGGAGATCAGAATAAATAAATGACAAATGTGTAAGCATACTGAGAACTGGAAAAAAAAAAGTTGGTAAAAGAGGTCTGGGAAATCATAACATCTATGAAACTAAGCCCTGAGGGCAAATGTTATCGTAATTATAATGAGAAACAAAATGGATGTTTAGGAATCCAATTTTCCTCTTTGAACTGTTGAAACCAAGGTGGATAAACTTTAACATATTTCTATTATTTAAAATGCTTTATAAAAATCTGCTAATATATTCATTTGCCATGTGGGCAATCTGAAATAGTCATTTCATAAAGTCAGCTATTTGCCCTATTCAGAGAAATGTTAAAGGGAAAAATTTAATTCTATCTTTACTTCTTTTTTTTTAAGATTTTATTTATTTATTTGACAGATGGAAATCACAAGTAGGCAGAGAGGCAGGCAGAGAGAGAGACAGAGAAGCAGGTTCCCCGCTGAGCAGAGAGCCCGATGCGGGACTTGATCCCAGGACCCTGGGATCATGATCTGAGCTGAAGGCAGAGGCTTTAACCCACTGAGCCACCAGCCACCCTCTATCTTTACTTCTAAAGAATGTTACTTTTCAGTACTGTAGAGTGAAGAGAAGGGTTACATGAAAACAAATTTCTGATTTGCCCCACTATAATTAAATCTCATCTCTTCCTGTTTGACTTGAGTGGATATATTGAACAGCTGCCTGATCCACTCCTTCAGCTTCTTTTATGGTATCTTGCCAGCTATTTTAGACTTGTGGTTAAATTAACCCTCAGTTCTCTTAAGGTTTCTTTTATAGGGCAATTTTCTAAGTCTCTCAAAAGTATCACTTTGGCTAGATTACCCTGGCCCTTCTTTAAGTACTCTACATCTCATTTAAGCCATAGATAATGAAATAATATACTATTCCACATGGAAGACATGATAAAAACCTAACTAATTCAGAATATACCACAATGATTATATCTCAGTCTCTTCATGCTGTTAATATATCTATACCTATCTATTTGTGTCTATATATGAGTTAATGTTTACCATTTTCAACCATATGGCATTCTATTACTGGCATTTTTGACCTATGACTCCCACAGTCCCAAGACCATTATTTGCTATACTTTTACATAACCAATCTAGTGCCACCTTGTACTCATTTCTGTAATCTGGTATTCCTCTGTAAGTGAACTTGCCTTTAATAGATCTAGTCTTGTTCATGTTTTTTACCAACTCCAACTTGGCAAAGTTGTTTGGAATCCCAATCTTATCCCACCTCCCTAATCCACCACATGAACAAAGGTAGAATTCTTTGGACTGGTATGATCTCTTAGAGAAAGCTTCAAACAAGATACACCTATTTATTAGATCTGCACACAGTCAAGACACTAAGACATTCAACATTTCCCACTCCTCTGCCCCTTAATTATAGCATAATAAAACCCAAAGACTTGTTACTAGAAGCTCTTACCTGATTCTCAGATCTCTGCTGATGTTTGAAGAATGAAAGGCAACAACACAGGTTAAATTGGAGTTGTCCCTACAGCCACATGCTCTACAATGTGTCCTTCTAGAATTCATTATGCCTCACAATGGAAACTGTTTCTAAGTGTGTTATGCCTGGAGTACAGCCTGAAAAAAAAAAAAAGCACATGATTTGAGGTGGAAAAATGGTGGAGCAGGAAAATATGGTAATTCAATAAATGGGGATGAGGAGGGGAAGGAATGGGGGAAAAGCTTCCCAGAATAGATCTTACCTTCACTCTAACTCTCTTGGAATGCAGACTGCAACTGACTGCATTCACTGCAGATTACACTAACTGCAACAATAAATTTAAAAAATAATGGAACTTTTTAGATCAACTCTTTTTCTTGGACAAGAGGAAGAGGATGTAGAACAAAGGTAGAGTCCCTACACCCTATGAAACCTAAGCTTTACATATCCCTCAGGTATGGAAGGAGAAAATAGTCTGAGTTATGCTCTTTTCCTTTATATTCTCCTAGGATCTTCACTTACTCTTTCTCACTTAAATTTCTGGCATTCCCATTTCAGAACTTTTTTTTTTTTTAATCCATGGGCAGTTTCTGGCATAAAGATACTCTTTTACCTCAATTCAGACCTTCTGGGCCACCAGCCAACTGGTCATAACCTTTCTATCAATAATTAGATAGTTTCTAACTATACAAAATTCAGATGCTACAAATATCAACTTAAGTAATTAACTTGGATTGTGAACTCAGTTGACAGCATCTATTATGCTGTTAACATTCAATACATATTAAGTTATAATAAACCAGTGTATTGCTATGCTAATGTAAGTTTGTGGTGAAACTTAAAATAGATTACACCAAAGTATTAAGGGTTGGGGAAGATTAAAATATTTGCCAATAGAAAAGAGACTTAGTACTTTAGTTTCATTAGTATAGATGCAGGTAAAGTTAATTTGCGATTTTAAGCACTTGGATTTATGTAGGACAGAGGATAGCTGGAATTGAAATTTTATTTTATTTATTTAAATTTATAGTCCACTTCTAAAAAAGATTTTGGGCTATTACCAACTATTATTAAAGAATTCCATTCAAATATTTAAAAATGTTCTATTTTTATTTTTACTTAAATACCCCCAAATAAGGAGATTGAAAAACAGGCTTTATCCTTTTTAAAAAGAAACATTTACTGATGAAGAGTATTGCAAAGTGTATTGCTGAAAAGGGCAGATCTTTATTTTAAAGAATGGGTAGGTGACAGAACATTTTTCTCCAAAAACCTAATGTGTCCCTACCTCTTTCTCTTTCAACCTACTCCAACAATGTAATGTGCTAGAAAAAATAGATTTTGCCTTATTAGAAGTAAATATTATGAATACCATATGATGTTGTCCTTTTTTCTTATTCTTCAAAGGTACACTTTGAAAACATTTCTTTACATTAGCTGTTAAAATCAATTGCCAAGACCCTCAAATTCATGATTTTTAGTGACCTTGGACTGGATTAAAAATTAGTGATAAGCATTATAGCTGATATGAATAAAACAATGAAAATAGTACCAATTTTATAGACAAGAGTAGTTAGGTTTGAAAGAAGAAAATGTAAGGAGAAAAGAAAAAAATAGAGGGCAGGCAATGAGTTAGATGTTTTACATAAGTTACCTCATTAAATACTCAAAATTCTGTAAAATAAATGTCATTCCTATTTTGCAAGTAAGAAAACAAGTTTACAGAAGTGAAGTCCCCCACGAAATAGCAGCATAGCTCACACTGGAATTGAAATCTGAGTCCAAAGACTATGCCTTTCCCACTACCCATCACTCTGATAAAGGAAAAACACAGTGAAGAATGAGACAAAAACAAAAGCTAAATTCCAACAGAGCGGCTACTCATCACTTTCTCCCCTACTCTACTCTGACTGAACAATAAGGAAAAAATACAGTTTCTCTATTCAGTTCCAAAATATATTTACAGAGCTGAACTATGTCTCAATAAACTATGTTTATAAAAATTAATGCAGATTTTTGCTTTCTTGGGTTCAAAAATTAGGGTCAGTAAAATGAATTCTGTGAATTAAGCCTTGGAACTGTTATTTCTAAGCATTAAATACCATTCGTATTTCAAATGCTCAAACTCAGTCTGTGTGTTTATAATCTAATGGTTTACACTGCCATATAAACTCTTGCAAATCTATCCTAAAAATCCAATTAAGGAAAAATATTGTCAGAATATATTATAAATGATAAAACATCAACAGACATGTCTGTAGCACTAGTATTCTAGTAGCAATGCTCAACCAACTAAGGATCTATTGGCTTTGTACATTGGTTGATGGCTTGATGGATTTAGTGAATAACTAGATTTTATAAGCAGAACATGCATGTAATAATAATCAAACATTTTATTCTTTAGCAAATTTCTGGAAACATAGGTAAACTCAATCTGGAAAACAACTATTATATAATCCTATTGCTCCCTCTACTTACAATCTCTTTTTTTTATTGAATAGTTAACCATTTTATTTTATTTTATTTTTATTATGTTCAGTTAGCCACTGTTAGTTTTTGATGTAGTGTTCAACAGTTCATTAGTTAAGTATAACACCCAGTGTTCATCACACATGTGGCCTCCTCAATATCCATTGCCCTATTACCCCCTCTCCCATCCTCCTTCCCTCTGAAACCCTCAGATTGTTTCTCAGGGTCCATAGTTTCTCATGGTTCATCTCCTTCTCTGATTTCTCCCCCTTTGGATTTCCCTCCCTTTCCCTATGGTCCTCCATACTATTGCTTATGTTCCACATATGCCTGAAAGCATATGATAATTGTCTTTCTCTGCTTCGCTTATTTCACTTAACATAATTGCATCCAGTTCCATCCATGTTGATGCAAATGGTGGGTATTCAGCCTTTCAGATGCCTGAATAATATTCTAATGTATATATGTACCACATCTTCTTTATCCATTCATCTGTTGAAGGACATCTCAGCTTCTTCCCATGTTTGGCTATTGTGGCCATTGCTGCTATGAATATTGGGGTACACATGCCCTTTCTTGTCACTCCACCTGTATCTTTGGGGTAAATACATAGTAGTGCAATTCCTGGCTCACTGGGTAGCTCTATTTTTAATGTCTTGAAAAACTTCCATACTGTTTTCCAGAGTGTCTGCACCAGCTTGCATTACCACCAAGAATGTAATAGAGTTCCCCTTTCTCCACATCCTCGCCAATATTTGATGTTTCCTGATTTGTTAGTTTTTGCCATTATAACTGGTGTAAGGTGGTATTTCATTGTGGTTTTGTTTTGTATTTCCCTGATGGCTAGTGATGTTGAGCATTTTTTCATGTGTCTGTTAGGCATTTGTATGTCTTCTTTGGAGAAGTGTCCGGGCACTTCTTTGGAGAAGTGAATGGGCATCGCTGTTGTGTTCCTGATAAGAGAAACTAGAAGCTGGTTCTTTGAAGGAATTAAAAAAATTGACAAACCACTGGCCAGACTTATCCAAAAGAAAAGAGAAAGGACTTGAATTAATAAAATCATGAATAAAAGGGGAGAAATCATGACTAACACCAAGGAAATAGAAACAATTATTAGACATTATTACCAGCAACTATATGCCAACAAATTAGGCAACCTGGAAGAAATGGATGCCTTCCTGGAAACTTACAAACTACCAAGACTGAAACAGGAAGAAATAGATAATCTGAATAGACCAATAACCAGTAGCAAAATTGAAGCTGTAATCAAAAACCTCCCAAAAAACAAAAGTCCAGGGCCAGATGATTTCCCAGGAGAATTCTACCAAACATTTAAAGAAGAAATGATACCTATCCTACAGAAGTCATTCTAAAAAATAGAAACAGAAGGAAAACTTCCAAACTCCTTCTATAAGACCAGAATTACCCTGATCCCAAAATGAGGCAAAGACCCCAACAAAAGAGAGAATTACAGGCCAATATCCCTGATGAACATAGATGCCAAAATACTCAACAAGATAATAGCCAATAGGATCCAACAGTACATTGAAAGGATTATTCACCACGACCAAGTGGGTTTTATGCCTGGGATGCAAGGGTGGTTCAATATTCGCAAATCAATCAACATGGTAGAGCACATCAATAAAAGAAAAGACAAGAACCATATGATCCTCTCAATTGATGCAGAAAAAGCATTTGACAAAATACAACACCTGCCCCAGGTTAAAACTCTTCAGAGTACAGGGATAGAAGGAGCATTCCTCAAAATCATAAAAATATCTATGAAAAGCTCACAGCAAATACCATCTCTTTTCTCCATTCATCTTCGAACTTTTCAAATGGTCCATGCAAGCTTTTTCCTTTTTCTAAGCAACCTCTTCCCTATATAGGAATAACACTATTAACACAATTATAACACTTCAATTTTTACTTGCACTCTACTTCATTAGGACAACTACTTTCTCAGGGTTCAATTTTTAGGAAATCCGCATTGTCTCTCCACAGCACTTTGTAGCCCATCACCTCCTCGAGAGTCTTTCTTCCCTTACCTCCATAACAGTATCTATCTTGATTCCTTGTCTTTCCTTCATATATCCATTCTTTATTTACTTCACTGGCTATTCTTTCTTCTAATTCTTTCTGTGGACTTTAATTTTTAGTGCCCCTGGTCTTTTTCTCATTCTTCACCTTAGAAATTTCAAGCATTTTCATGGCTTCTATCACATCTCTGTTGATGACAGCTAAAGTGAGATCTTCAGGCAACAACTAGTTCCCAAGTTATTACTGAAAATGTTTGCATGATTGTTAATCATTACTACAGTTAATCATTACTACAAGATTCCAAAACAGAAATCACATATTTTCCCCATAACTCTACTTCCCTATCTTTTGCCCTCTCTCTCTCTCTCTCTCTCTCTCAATTTTAACATTCTTCCATTTATGAATCATTACTTTCTTTGACCCATTTTATTATATCTCCCACCAAGTCCTATCAAATTCTACTCTTCCTACTGTTCTTATGCCTTTATGTCAACTGGACATACTCAGCCAAGCCAGAGCTTGAACAACATACAAAACTACCACCAGCATTTTGCCTCAGGTCTCAGGAATCTAAGTCTAAGTATCATACTTACTCTGCTATACAAGATTGTTGCATATCAACCACTCTTATTTGCTAAGCCCTTCCCATTAAAGTCTCAGTTTCGAAGGTGTAGTATTTTAGGTATAACATTCATTTCTTTCCAAGACATAATTTCTTTCTTTCTTTGTTCTTACGTTAAGACTATACAGCATGTCCAGTGGCTATGCTATGCAATAAAGGTTGCTAATGTTTTGACATATTTTAAGAATATAGAAACTGCATAATTCCACTGCCTGTCTGCTTTTTTGAACTACAACTCCCCTGAAAATACAATGAGGAGAAAAGTAGAGTAGTCAAGAGACTATCCCTGTCTTAACTGCTCAATTCAGCCTAGATTTCATTTTCATTCACTTCAATTGTTCTCTTGCCAATTCCATCACCTTTCTTATTCATTGTCCTTAGGTAGCATCCACATGATAAATTCCGAAGGTATATCAATCCAAATGTCTTCCTCTTTGGCCTTACTATATTGAACTCCTGAGTGTTCTTAGAGAAAACTGTAAATTGGTCTAATGCAAATTCTTGTTCTTTAATCTCTACTTGCTTTCAATGCCATTGTCATCCTCTTATCTCCCTCTCTTTTAATAGGCATTTCAAACCTTCTCTACTCTCCAACCACAAAGAGCCCTCTGCTCCACAGTTTCCTTTTTTTAGTTTTTTAACCACTGTAATATCTTTAAGTGTACAATTAAGTGGCATTAAGTACATTTACAATGTTGTACAACTATCACCACCTTTCCCAGAATTTTTACCCCCCCAAACAGTCTGTACCCATTAAGTAGTAGCTCCCCATTGTTCCATAGTCTCTTCAGATAATCTCACTTTCTGTAATGTAGTGACATTCAAAACCATCTTATGAGAACCCCTTAAACTTTCTGCTATGCTCTTCACAACACACACCCTCCTTAATACCTATCACCCATTACCCCACCCCCACCCCATTCCTTCTGTAAGCCTTGTTTGTTTCCCTGAGTCCAGAGTCTCTCATGTTTTAACACTTTTTAATCACTTTTCATCTAATTATAAAAATATAGTCTTCACTTAGGATTATCAGAAATACAGATAGGGGCACTTGGGTGGCTCAGTGGGTTAAAGCCTCTGCCTTCGGCTCAGGTCATGATCCCGGGGTCCTGGGATCGAGCCCCGCATCGGGCTCTTTGCTCAGCAGGGAGCCTGCTTCCTCCTCTCTCTCTGCCTACTTGTAACCTCTCTCTGTCAAATAAATAAATAAAATCTTAAAAAAAAAAAGAAAAAGAAAATACAGATAAATTTTTTTAAAAAAGGAAACAATACCTCAATGTTCATAGCAACAATGTCCACAATAGCCAAACTGTGGAAAGAGCCGAGATGCTCTTCAACAGACAAATAGATAAAGAAGATGTGGTTCATATACACAATGGAATATTACTCAGACATCAGACAGAATGAATGCCTAACTTTTGTGTCAACATGAATGGGACTGGAGGAGCTTATGCTGAGTGAAATAAGCCAAGCAGAGAAAGTCAACTATCATAGTATTTGTAGAACATCAGGAACAGCATGGAGGACATTAGGAAAAGGAAGGGAAAAATGAAATCAGAGTGGGAGATGAAGCATGAGAGACTATGGACTCCAGGAAATGAATGGAGAGTTTTAGAAGGCAGGGGGGTGGGGAGATGAATGAGCATGGTGATGGGTATTAAGGAGGGCATGTATTGCATGGAGCACTGGATGTAACAGGCCAACAATGAATCATGGAACACAACACCAAAAACTAATGATGTACTGTATGGTGACTAACAGACCACAATAAAAAAAAAGAAAATAATTGTCTACAATGATGTCATTATTCTTTCCTATTATTTTAAATTATCTTTATAACAAAAAGTTGAAAAGATATTATAGGGAATTTCTATATGTCCATGATTATTATTCTTAAGAACTCTTAGAGACTCCCCAAATTTTCTCACATAGTCTTCATTACCATGGGTTTTTTTAACCTAAGGTTCAAAAACTTGTTTCTCGCCAACCAAAATGTGTTCTGTTTAAAATTCAGATTTACTTCCCTTGGAAAACTATTTCAAGGTCATAGAAGATAAGTAATTAGCATCTCCCTTTTCTCTACATAAGCCCCCTTCATTTTCTTATAGACAGATATTACATTATTCCTTACCCTTCTCTTCTCCAGACAGAATAGTTTTAATTGAGTTAAGGCCTAGCCTCCATCTTGTTGATTATTTGGGTTCATTTTCTAGAGACTGCCTCCAGTTTTTTACAGTCCTAAACCACATAAAATGCTATTTCCAAAAAGTGAGTAAGCTAAAGACCAATTTCATAGTAATAAAAGAGATATCTAGCTTAGAGGATGCAAACCTGCATTTTAACGGAACATCAGGAATGCTTATCATTTCCAATCCTCTATTTAGAACCACAGTCTTCATTTTTTTCTTACTAAGTCATGCCTGAAAATGAAGGTGTTCAATGGTTTAAAAAACAAACAAAAACCCCACTACTTTATTACTCATGGTATAAAATTTCTAGCTCTTTAACAAGGACTTCTTCTTCAAAGCCAGATTCCATGTGAAGACAACATTTTAAAGATTAATAATAAGAAATTTCTGCAAACTGACTAATCTACTGACTCACTTTACTGGGTTGAAGCTGACATTTTTTCCTTAACTTTCATAGCCACATTTACCATAGAGACAAAAGTTTCCTATAATTTCACAAATTTTCATACATGGCTTTTCTCAAAGAAGTTTCTTCAGCAGCCTCAAAATCTTAACTGATATTATACTTCACTCTTTCTCAAGAATTTTTCCTTAGCTTTATACTCATGGTCTGTAGGGAAGTACAATGTCCTAGATTTCTGTAAGCCAAGCTGCTTTATCTTTTTCTTCCCTATTTGTGAATCTGGAAAGGAAAAGACCAGAGAGGTAGAAGAGGTGACCTGTGGTTATTAAATGTCTTCTTTCACTATCATGGTTATTTTCTGCACAACAAAGACTTAAAAAAATAGATGCCATAGACAGGGGACAGACAGTGCATTAAACTAGGCTAGTGCCTCAGTTAAGCTATAAGAGGGAGAGGAGTTTATTTTGGCTTTGTACTTAGGTCTTGTTTCTCTACCTTTTCTCTTCCAGCCCCTGTCCATATGATAACCAGGCCTCTATGGTCTTTATATCATCCCCTCAACTACCCAAGTTCCTCCACAAAAAGCTGTTTGGCTAGAGTAGCCATCTATGCTCTGAATCTTCCTCCTCCTATTTCTTACTAACAATTCTCAGTTATATTGTGTTTTTTCATCTCAAGGACTTGTTATGTGATTGAAACTAATCTGAGGAAACAACCTATGTTAAGATATTAATAGATGACAAAAGCCTAATGAGTTTTTGCTCTGAGGTTAAAAAAAAGAAAGAAAGAAAGAAAAAGGACTGTGATAAGAGACTTTCACATCTTTTCTTTTTTTAAAGGCAATTAAACTAATTTTTTTTATGAACAGAACCACATCTTTTTTTTTAAGATTTTTATTTATTTATTTGACAGACAGAGATCACAAGTAGGCAGAGAGGCAGGCAGAGAGAGAGGAGGAAGCAGGCTCCCTGCTGAGCAAAGAGCCCGATGTGGGGCTCAATCCCAGGACCCTGGGATCATGACCTGAGCCAAAAGCAGAGGCTTTAACCCACTGAGCCACCCAGGCGCCCCAATTAAACTAATTTTATTCAGAGTTAAATCTACATTAAATTCCAAGGTTAACAATTTCTAGAGACAATGAATGTAAAATTTAAGAAGTAGAAATCTAGGGGCGCCTGGGTGGCTCAGTGGGTTAAGCCTCTGCCTTTGGCTCAGGTCATGCTCTCAGGGTCCTTGGATCAAGCCCCACATCGGGCTCTCTGTTCAGCAGGGAGCCTGCTTCCCCCTCTCTCTCTGCCTGTCTCTCTGCCTACGTGTGATCTCTCTGTGTCAAATAAATAAATAAATAAATAAATAAATAAATAAAATCTTTAAAAAAAGAAGTAGAAATCTATTTGGTCTTACAGACCACATATTATAGAACTGACAAATGAAAATTTACAAATATAGAAATAATGATACTTCAAGGGTGAAGATTTTCATATGGAAACCCATAAGATGTCATATCTTTTAAATTTTATTTTATTTTTCCAGTGTTCCAAGATCCATATATATACAATGGAATATTACTCAATATGTCATATTTTAAACACACATGTTTCAAAAAGGGAGACATTTTTAATGATTTAGCACAAAAGTAAATTATATAAACTTGGTATATCCCAGGGAAAAAATGCTTTAAACACTTCTACCATGATCAAAATTCCTTTGGTAGCTTTTAATCACAATGAAACATGCTATTATGTAAAATATAAAGTACTTATAAATGTCATTAGGAAGGTATCTTTGTTACAGTTACAGTACTAACATCATTGTCCCTCTGCTCAAATTCACCTAAACACACACAACATGAAACCAGATGCCAACAAAATCCTTTCACTCTTTTGACAAAATAACCTCTGCTTCACAATATCAAGACTTTAAGTCTCCTATAAAACTTTTTACAGCAGTCACAGCACAGAGAACAATGGACATCCCTGCATATAACTGTAAAAGCAAACCAAACTTTATTACAGCAATTGTACAAATGCTGCAATTAAATCAAACAGCAGTTACTCCAATGCAAAAACAGGCTGCTAGTCGCAACCTTAGAAAAGTAAACACAAACACACCATCGCCCAGACCCCTAAGCAGAAAATTCACAAATAACTCAGTGGGAGAGGAACAAAGATGCGCTTGGATTCCCTGCAGCAGGCATGCCCGACCCAGTGTTGTCCCGGCACACAGGAGAGTTCTAACCGAGAAACCTTGCTCTAAAGAGGCAATCATCAGAGCTGTAAACATAGGGAAAACAAAGGAAATTAACAGATGCCAGTATTAGGTTGCATAATCCATTAGCCAGTGTTTGACACTGACTGTTTCTTCATAATGCTCGCCCACGGAGGGCTCTCGTTTCTAACTTAAACATCCAGTCAGCTAAGACAGCCTGCCTTCAGGAGTCTACCAGTCACCTCTGCAGCCTGAGAAAGTAGCACAGAGGGTCTTTTTAGCTGTGCATTCATGATCACACACACATGCGCATGCACACCCCCCAAACCAAGCCTTCAGCTTTCTGCCACAAGGACAAAACCTTACAAAGGAAATTCTTTTAAACAATATCTTCTTGTCTAACCTCAAAGTCATTCTGCAATAGAGCAACAGAAACGATTTAAACACCAAAAAGAGTAAGAGCTTTGCACATCTTCTTAACCAAAGTTACTTTCAGGCACTGTGGAAGACGTCGCAGAGATAGATTTGTGGCCTTTTCCAGGCCCCCTTAAGTCATCCCATAGATGCCAACCAGAATCTTTTGAGCTTCTATTATAGTTTCCTTTCTCTCTCTCTCTCTCTTTTTTTTTTTTCTTAACTATCAAACCCCAATTCCCTATGAGATACAATCAGTGAAAATAAAGGACCTCTATAGTTGATCAAATGTTGTCTAGAGAGATATCTCCTCATTTCCCCCCCCTCATTAATATTGTGATTCTCCCCAGTTAACAAGTGTTTAAGTGCCTGGATGAAGAAGCCTGTGTTAATTAGTTACGTATATGTACACAGGGGCCTCTGCAATAGGCTCTTTTTATAAACTGAAACAAGTTAACCAGTAAAAGGACCATCTTGGTTAGTATTTCGGGCAAATAAACACTTTGGGTTCAGCGCCCCTTTCAATCCTGCGTTCCTGGCTATAAATAATTAGGCTTGTACATTGCAAGGAAAGGCCAAATGGGAAGGTGCCTAGCCAGGTCTCTGTGTAGCTCTTGCAGGTTTTTAGGTCATACTTTCAGGTTACACTCTGTGACTTACTTAAATACATGCTAGGGATGGCATTTTAGCATGTTAATACCATGGGAAAATCCAAACCCATTGGAGAACTCATATTCTCAACTGAAAGCACTTAAGTTCAAAGTATGTTTAATTATTTCCGATAAACACCATTCTGAAAGCTCTTTTTATTTCAAGTGAAGAAAATTCATTTTCTCCTTGATGTTATTAATAAAAACGGTGGATGGGAAAAGGTTTTTAAATTTTTTTTTTATTACCTCACTCAAGGTTTATCTGGGTTAAGCTCTGGCTTATGTGACACCTATCAAAAAATTCTAAAACAAAAAAATCATATAAATCATCCAAACAGGATTTTTGAAGGAAAAACATTTGGTAGCATTAAGCACAATGATTTCTCCTTAGTGATGAATTAAATGGGCTTATTTTATTTTATTATTTTTTTAAAGATTTTATTTATTCGTGAGAGAGAGAGAAAGAGTAAGACAACACAAGTAGGCAGAGCAGCAGGCAGAGGCAGAGGGAGAAGCAGGCTCCCCGCTGAGCAAGAAGCCCAATGCGGAACTCGATCCTGGGATCCTGGGATCATGACCTGAGCCGAAGGCAGTGGCTTAACCAACTGAGCCCACCAGGCATCCCAAATGGGCTTATTTTACAAACCATTGCTTTTAATATTACTTCTGTTTTTATACTTGCCATGAATACTATGAGTTCTCCATTTCCCTTTCTGTCTCTAGGTCCCTTTCTTCCTTCACACTCACACCTACACATTCTTTCACAGTCCACACTGTCAAAGACTAAATGGTCATTATTTGCAGCTGCAGTAACAAATGACAGTTGTTTTTTCTGAGTCATTAGTGTAAGCTAGAGGTGCTAAAACCATTCCTTCCCATCTGCCCAATTACCGGTCAACCATTGCATCAGAAATTGCAATAAGTAATAATACTGAAGAAGCAGAAAGTGTCAATTCTCTTGAAAGAGTCTGAAGAAAGTGGCAGAAATGATGACTCATATTGTCCTTGGCTTTTAGTTGGTATTTGTATCTAAATGAGCAGCTTCTTAAAAGGCCAGCTGCGGGTTTTTACCTGAGATCCAGAGTGCATTTTGCAGCAACATTTCTCAGTATCCAGAAAAAGAAATATGGTGTCACTGCAGTAAAATTAAAAATAGTAGTGCACCCATGAGTAATGTTTTGGGGTTTTTCCCCCCTCTGAACAGTATATACTGACTCAGGCTATGTGGAATCATTTACTGATGCAGGTTTTTACCTGAGACCGAGAGTACATTTTGCAGCATCATTTCTTAGTACCAAGAAAAAGAAATATTGTATCACTGCAGTAAAAATGAAAATTCTAATGCATGAATGAGTTAAAAAAATTTTTTTTCCCTCTGAACAGTATATACCAAGTCAGGCTCTAGGGAATCATTTACTGATATATGTACTGATTTAAAACTAAATATTCTTTAAAATTAATAACCAATTCAACATTTCTGGGGAAGATTTTGGTCATGAAGGTAAATGTTATTGTCTCCCTTTAAGAAATATTCATACAATTGTAAAATCTTTTAGATTGCAATCAAAATTAAAAACTTGATGTAAGCTCTGAATTGACAAATACTTTACAAAACCTATAGATTGCATGGGTCAAACTTTTAACCCAATTGGTTCAGTGCATACACAAACATGTACTCCAAGATTTTCTCTATCTGAATAACAGGTAAGATTCACGTTTGCCTTTTATCTGGAGGCTTTGAGCATCCAGCCTGCCAGAGATTGTTGTGGTTTTAGAAGGAACAGTTGTTTGAGGGATAGATGTAATGTTTAATTGGTTTCTATGTATTTATTGTTGTTTTTATTTATTTATTGTTTCTATGACTGTAGTCCCTGGGTTAACTTAAAAGCTTTTAACTTAAAAGGATTCTGGGGGCGCCTGGGTGGCTCAGTCTTTAAGCATCTGCCTTTGGCCCAGATCATTACCCCAGGGTCCTGGGATCCAGCCCTGCATGGGGCTGCCTGCTGAGCAGGAAGCTTGCTTCTCCCTCTCTCACTTCCCCTGTTTGTCTTCCCTCTCTCGCTCTCTCTCTCTCTCTCTCTGTCAAAAAAAATAAATAAATAAAATATATATATTTTTTTTAAAAGGCAGGATTCTGAAGTGAGAAACAGAGAGGCACCGAAGGAAATATTTGAAAATAGGAAAACCAGATTCACTCACAACCCCTATCTCCCACCTCTTTTCCTCTGTTTGCAGAGTAATGAAAGAAAATCACTAAACTGCACTATGCTTGCTACTTCACATTCTATAAACCGGCAAAAGAAGAAAATATTCCACATCTTAACCAAACACTTTTTAAAAAGTCCAGTCTGCATTAAGAGTTCAATAAATATGTGACAACAGTGTCAATTTTCGAAGGAAATCACGAGTTCCAAAATGAATCCTCACATGGCCATTTTGCCCCTCTAGCTTTGTCTTCTCAAATTACAAATAGAGTCCACCCTCTAGGACTTTAGGAAAAATAAAATGTTTCATACTTGTGAAGGAACAGTAACAAGAGGGTTAAGGATAAAGCAGTCCCCAAGCCAGAATCCCTTGTTTCTGGATATGCCTAAGAGCACAGTTTGTCCTAACCAGATTTGAAGGTATAGAGAGAAGTAGACAAAGCAGTTTATTATTCATCACTTAAGGCAGTCATTAAAAAGGGCACATTTTTACTACCAGTGGTTGAGTCAGTAGAAAACTGGGGCTACTCAACACATATTCAGTGCTTGTTCAGGGCTATGCTATGCTAAGTGAATGCTGTGCAGGTGGGTAAATTGCTCTTAACTAAGATTCCAATTGAGAATTTATTTTTCTTGTGAGCCTAAATAAAAAGTTCAAAACTTCAGAAGTAGTTAGTTTTGATGAGCTTTTAAACAGTATAAAGTTTTGCATTGAGCCCAAAGATTTCAGATGTTATAAAAATTCATCCTGTCTAACAAAAACTTGGAAGCTATTATTTTTTCTCTTGTTCACTCTCCTCTTGAACAGTGTTGCCCCAAGACATGCCACTACCATAGCTTTCCACCCACTCCATTCTCTGTCCCTTAGTTTTAATATCTCTTGCACCCTTTTTGATTTTTGTTTTGTTTTTTCAGTTAGCACATAGCTTAATGTTGGCTTCAGGAGTAGAATTGAGTAATTCGTCACTTACATATATCACATAGTGCTCATCACAAGTGCCCTCCTGAATTCCCGTCACCCGTTTGGCCCAGGTTGATTTTCAATTTTAATTTCTTCTCATTCAAATAAAAGATTGCAAAGTCCCTTTGCAATTTAGTCCATAATCCTTGAATTCTAACAGCTTTGAGATTTCATTTCCTTTTTTCTCTTTTTTTTTTTTTTTTTTAAGATTTTATTTATTTATCTGACGGAGAGATCACAAGTAGGCAGAGGCAGGCAGAGAGAGAGAGGGGGAAGCAGGCTCCCCGCCGAGCAGAGAGCCCGATGCGGGGCTCGATCCCAGGACCCTGAGATCATGACCCGAGCCGAAGGCAGAGGCTTAACCCACTGAGCCACCCAGGCGCCCCCCTTTTTTCTCTTTTTGAATAAAGATTTCTTTTCTCCTTTCTTCCAGAAAAAAAATTACTTGGAGGAGGAGGGGTAAATAGGTAGAAAACATCGATATTTTATTTTCTTCTCTCTCTTCTTTAAACTCTTTCTCTTTCTCTCTAAATATTTATATATAAAAATATATCGTGTTATATATATTCTATATATTTATCTGTATCTATATCTATATATATATATGTATTTATTTAGAAATCTCTAACTGGCAATAAATGTCTACCTATATTTCCCCTATAGACAACCATTCTCTTTGCTGTTCTTAGAACCCTTATTATTTATCTTTACATTTTTCTGCAACAATCCTTTCTATTTCTTATTTTTCCCCACCCTTAAAATCCTCCTAGGTTTTTTTTTCCACTGGTGAATGCTACCAAATATTTAATAAAAATTTTATATCAGAAACACTTCCAAAAGAGTGCAACATCTATGAGATTTACCAATTCATTCCATAAGACCAGTTATTACCCAGATAACAAAGCCAAACAAAAGCATCACAAGAAAAGTAAACTACACATTTTATTATCTGTAATGTCAAGCTTTGATGGTTTATCAAAATTCAGGAGTTTCATGACTCCTTTGCTGACATAATCTAGGCAAACTCATTTGGTTGAAATGAGAACTAATTTTAAAAAAAAGCAAAGATGATTTTTAAAGTACTTTAAAATTTTTTTTGAGTAAGTTTTGGCTGAACCCCTGATTAGAAACAGAATGATAAAGGTTTCTAGAGATATTATCTTAGTCAACATTTACAGAGTTATATTATACCATTTATTTTGTATCATCAGTCACAATCCCTTATGAGGAGCAGATGGGGTAGAACAGAACGAGTCAATATGCCCTTTTTTAAATTCCCTAATGGCCTTTTCCTTCTGCTTTTTCTTTCTTAGTGGGATTCTCAGTCATTAATAATACCACTAGTTAACAGTTCATTCAAAGTATGACATCTTATGGTTCAATCAGCCTAGGTTAGCTGTCCCCCAACAATTAGATAATGATTTACTGGTAGATCTGAAAGCTTTCCTTCCGTGGTCTACAAGTCACGCAGCTCAAAGGTTGAAAGGTGACATGTAGGGCAGCTTTCCCAATTATATGTTCCTCTCTAAGGTCCAGTGTAGGAAAATGTCATGCAACAATGTGGTACAGGGGAAAACTACTCCTTTAACTTAGCAACTCATGCTCCCCTGCAGTCTTGCAGCAATCACACAACATCAGTTAAATACAAAAGGCTCTTCATCAAGAAATGGTTGTCATCATATTCCTTTTACAATTATTGAAAATCTTAAAAGATTGTAACTAAAATTAATATGTTGAGGGCTCATTCATTGAAGTCTTGATAACTGTGACCAAAAAAATAAGGCAAAGCAAAAGTGAAGGTCATTGTTTTCACCAAAAGTCCATCTCAAATTGTAGATAGTGGAAATATTGTTCTTACACAGTGATTAGGCACTACAAAAGATTTCAAAAGCCACCAAGACAATAGTCTCAGAGAGGTTTGGGAAATACTGGGTGATTGGTTGACTTGTATTTCAACCAATCACCCAGTCACATTTCCCAGGACTCACTTTAAATAAACAAGAAAAGTAGAATTTTGCTCTTTTTTTTTTAAGATTTTATTTATTTATTTGACAGAGATCACAAGTAGGCAGAGAGGCAGGCAGAGAGAGAGAAGGAAGCAGGCTCCCCGCGGAGCAGAGAGCCCGATGTGGGGCCCGATGTGGGGCCCGATCCCAGGACCCTGGGATCATGACCTGAGCCGAAGGCAGAGGCTTTAACCCACTGAGCCACCCAGGTGCCCCGAATTTTGCTCTTCTTATTAAGCCACTCAACTGGAAACTGACAAAACAGAGGATAGGCTGGCAAGGATGGACCCCTAAAGCTCCCTGGAACCTCTTCCTTTGCACTTTCATTCAGAAAATTTAAGTAGGTAAAATGAACAAAATATTATAGATTGGCAGCAGGCCATTGTGGACAAAAATGTGTCAGCTGCAGCTAACATCAATGTCATTAACCAGGGTAATGGGGGCTTAAACAACAAATGAAGGGGTTCCTACAGCTGATGAATCAAAAGATAAAGCCATTGCTTGAGATGATGAAAGATGAACAAAGAGCAAACAGTGCCTGCAAATGAATGAATCTATAAATGTTTGATGTAATAGAAAACCATCTTAATGTTATCATGAATTTGTTTAAAGATACTAAAACTCCATTGGGTAGAATTCCAGTGATACACTTCCTATCATCAAATGTGTTGAGTATAAGAAGTATTCTAAAGAAAGCAAAATGAATTTATTTTGAACTCTAGTTATTTCGTGTTTAAGTATTTATTTAAAGGTTATGTCAATACAGACAAAAGAACACCCTAGCCTAAAGCCCATACATGAAAAGCTGTGTTTCATAATAGTAGAGATTATGGACATCACAACACTGTTTACAAGAAGTGTAGTAACTAATTTTTTCATGAAAATTGGGATTTTACACAAGCTCCAGCCTCAAAGAGTAGGAACTGAGCTGGGCAGAAGAAGACAAATCACCTGTTCAAAAAGATATTTATATGATAAATTTAATAAGGATTTCCAAAAGAACTAAAATACAAATTATCCTTATCATAATTGCTCCAAGTAGAATGTTAGGAGGATGGGCACTCAACTGAAGATTTTGGAATTTTAGGCAAGCTTTTGGAAATCAACAAAATATAATAGCACTGAAACAACATGCTTTAAACAAAATAGGAAACTATTCAACAGAAAATTATTCAAATATTACCAACTAGACTATCTGGAAAAAAGTTTATTATTCAAATCCCATTAGCCATCTGAAAGTACTGGGCTTTGAACTGCTGCAGAATTTTTAATACAAGATGCTCATGCCAATACCCGGAGCTACTGCTAAATATTTCTTAGTAAGTGGTAAAATTCAGCATTAGACATAATTGCTTTAAATTCCACCATGGAAACATTTACCACTTACAAAATAATTCTAGAGAATACTTGCTCAAACTGATGAGGGCATTTGCAGATATGACCACTACTTGAAAGAAGTACACTATATGGTGGAAAGGGCCTCTAGAGCTAGATTATAGCCAGAGAAGATGTTAAAATAAAGGAAAGGGGAAGAAAAACTTTGCTTACGTTATTTGTTATTGGTCCAAATGTAGGTCCTGTCTATAGACCTGAATATTAGATGAAGAAAAATTCCTGTAAAGATAGAATAAGTGTAGAAATAAAGGCATGAACATTTGGGAGGGCATGTGAAGCGATGAGCACTGGGCATTATACGCAACTGATGAATCGTTGAACATGACATCTGAAAAGAATGATGTACTATGTGTTGGCTAATTGAATTTGAATTAAAAAAAGAATTAAAGACATGGGTACTAGGGGTTAGCAATGTAAATAAAGGATACTTATTCTATAAACAGAAGAGAATGTGGGAAAATGAGACTGGAAAGATAGAGATATGAGGTGGAGAGAAGAGACATGTCTCATTTACACAAACATTTACTTGGCAATGTCAATATAAGGACTACTGAAATGGAAAGATATAAGGGCAAAGTTTGAATTTAGGACTTAAGGATACTAGTAATCATTTCAAAATGTGATAGAGGTTTATAAAGAATCTCAACTTCTTCTGGTGACACTTGACTACCTAGTTACAGGAATGAACAAAAGGGTTGGAATACTAATGACAAAATATCATGTATCTCACCTGAAACCTTCAATTGAACCATAGCTTTTTCACATGGAGACAGAAAAGAGGAATAATTAATACTGAAAATTTAAATTCCCCCAAACTGTCACAATTGGAGTAAACCTTTTTAGGGTAAGTATGATCATAATCTGTATGAGAGTATCAAGGAAATGACTAGCTCTACATGGCTAAAATGAAAAGTAAGAGCTGGCATTCTTGTTCCTTGATTATACCATAACAACCTAATAGTAAAATCAGCCCTGAAAATTGGGTTTCACTACTCTGAGTTATATTGGGTTAGCCAAGGGTTTTAAACTAAAACTACATTAAATTAGCTTAAGGTCAAAAGCATAGCTTGCTCAGTGGTGCTGAAGGGTTTGGTGATCGGCTAATTGAATTTAAATGTAAAAAAAATAACACTTGGGTCAATTTCTCAGGAAATTCATGAAAAACAAAATACTATACATTATTTAGAAAAGTAAAAAAATGCCATTTTGTTTTTAAAAGGTAGAGTGATTGAGGTATATATTTAAATAGGAAATATATGTGACAATTCTTAAGTTATATTTGGTCAAAATAAGAGCAATGGTCCTAGGATTCACCAGAAAATTAAGAGAGACTGTCACATGAGATACAGAGTTGACATAAAACAAGTGGTAAGATGTCTCCACATTTGGTTCAGCAGCAATTAGCTCTCAAAGCTGACTAAATAATTTTATGGCTATTTTTGGTCATCAGCATAAGACCCACTGAAAAGAAACTATTACACCAAACCAACAAAATCTGTCCAGAAGTTGAAGAATTGGATCATTAAGCAAACCCTCTAACACAGTGAAACATTCAGTGGTAGCTATTATGCTTGCAGTCTAAGTTTTATATGCTTTCAGTTTTCAAAGCCTTTCACAAACACTGTCTCTATTAGTCCTTGTAACCGTCCCTCAGAACAATGTGCTGCTTAAAATATAACCAATGAGAACTTATACTAGTTACCAAGCATGCTTAGATGTAGCCTTAAGAACAGGTACTGGCAACCATCCTCTGGGGGAGAGGACAACACACGTCCTTGAAGCCAAGCAGCTGGGAACATCCAGCCTGCTCAGGGCGAATGCCGCCTGCTTCTTTTTTTCTGTTATCTCCCCTACTCCAGAGACCACCGGGGGCTAATTAGATGGTCCCTTTTGGGCTTGCTCGCTACAGGTCATGGACTACACAACCAGACATGTTTTGCCTTTCTTCTTACGTATCTATAAGACTCATGGTCAATGTGTAACCTACTCCCACTTCTTTGCTGGTTGTTACCTACTTTCCAATAAATATGACACCGAGGAGTTGTTCGGGGTGACCGTCTTTTCTACTGTCGACCCCTGTTCTCTTTCTGTTGCAGCTGGCTTGTTTGTGCCTCTTTCTTCTCCTGTGGGCCATCAGGAAGTGGCAAGTCATCACAATCACCCATTTAAGATTGGTTTCCCATAAACTAAGTAGGTCGTCCAAGTCAGGAACAGAGCCAGAACGTGAAACCTGACCTTCAGGTTCTAAGTCCCTCTCACTCTGTTGTTCCATAGTTGTCTCTCAATAGGTACATTTTAAAAACTCTTGCATAGGGCACCTAAGTGGCTCAGTGGGTTAAAGCCTCTGCCTTCAACTCAGGTCATGATCCCAGGGTCCTGGGATCGAGTCCCATATCGGACTCTCTGCTCAGCGGGGAGCCTGCTTCCTCCTCTCTCTCTGTCTGCCTCTCTGCCTACTTGTGATCTCTGTCTGTCAAATAAATAAATAAATAAAATCTTTAAAAACTCTTGCATAAATCAGGTAATTAAAGGATGTAGCTTTGGCAAATGGGGAGAGAAATTTCCAGGCACCAGCTTGGTAACTAGAGAGTGTTGACAAATCCTGGTTCTAGATCATTGTCCCAGTGACAATCTACAAGATGGCATTTATGGACACTATTTCAAGTTAATCAGGATATTACTAATCCAAAAGCAAATCACTATAAGAATACTGGAAAACTGATTTCATGTTATGAAGAACTCACACCAGATTAGCAGTAATCAAAAGCATCTCTTAGGACATGGTTTCTTTTTGGGTGCTTGTACTTGGGTCCAAATAGAGGTAAGTTCTTCTAGTCTTATCAGTAATAATTCAAGGGAACCACAGGCTCCAATAACAATTCTGCCTTTTATTAATTTGTGACCTTAGGGATTTGTGACTGTAAAAAGGCGATTGTAGTGTGGATAAATGGCTGTAACTTAGATTAAAATACCTTCCATGTAATATGTCATTTTTTATAAAATTAATTCTTTTGTGGGGATATAAAATTAACTCTTAATTTATTAATTTATTACTCTTATGAAATTAATTCTTAGTGGATTGGAGAAGAGACACCCCATTGAGCATAGAGACAAGGTAGGAGAGACAGAACTAAGGTGCTCCCTCTCCTTGTGAACATAGTGGCAATGAGTATAATTGATCTGAAGAGAACATGAAGTATGGGAGCCTTAAACAAGGTCTCTGCTTTAAGAACCCATGCAGGTCATGAGAACGAGAGTAGGATGGAGTGTCAATCAGGACCAATTTGTGCACTTTTCTGTCATCAGTTCTTTAAGTTTAACGTTTTCAAAAACCAGCCTCACATAAAGCTGGGTCTGCTCTCGTAAGATTTTGGGATCAAATTTTGGAAAAAATTAATTTTGCTCCCTAGTTTTCTGAAATTTTTTGTTTATTAGTTTAATATCATATGAATCTTTCCAATTTCCCCCGCATATAACATGGAAAATCTGTACGAAGAAGTAAATCCCTATTTCCAACAAGAATTATAGTTTCATAAAATCTCAGTACTTAAAAGAAACTAAAATCCCATCCTTCTCAATATTATGAAGATATTTGTGCTCTCCAAAGCCTCAAAAACCTTGTATGTTTGTGTGTGCATTTTACTTAAATTCAACTAGCCAACATATACTACATCATTAGTTTTTGATGTAGTGTTCAGTGATTCATTATTTCCATGTAACACCCAGTGCTCAATGTATCATGTGCCCTCCTTAATGTCTATCACCCAGTTACCATACCCCCCACCCTCTCCCTTCTACAACCCTCAGTTTGTATCCTGGAATCAAGAACTCTTTAAAAAACATAACTCTTGTAAAAATTTGTTCATATGTCTTTATAACAAAATTAATTCTGCATTGGACTACCTTTGACAGAGTTGAAGTTCAGAAAACCTGATATAATAAGCTTGGATAGAAAATGTAGAATGAGGAATAAAGAAGGAAATGTGGAATGGAGATAAATATAGAGGCCCTAAGGATCCCAGGGAATAATATCTTACTCAATTGGAACTACTAAAAGTAGTAGATCGATGCCAATGTAATTCACCAAATTAGAAGCTCGTTCAAAAAAAAAAAAAAAAGTCTCTGGGATTTTTTTTTCAGCCTGAAATGACCAAAAGAACATATCCTTTCCAACAGTTTAGCATTTTTTAGAAATTTGATTTAGTAACTACTTTGGGGTGATTCATAAGTAATTTACATAAAGTAGCCCACACAGTGTGGTATACTTCCCTGCATTTTAAAATTCTGCACATGTTTATATGGCCCTCAAGATAAAAATGTACGTAGATAGAACATATCATCTAATCACGTGGGTGGCACCTCCATGAATTACAGCTAGGTTCACTAACGACTTTTTAAATATCCAATTGATGTGCAACTTAGATACAAATTGCATCCCTGAAGCTTCAAGTTGAAAGATGAATTTTGCACTGATTTAACAGATTGCTTTGGCATGGGAGAAACAGCAATCAATAGGGATGTTAGCAGCTTCTTTGTCATGCTAAAGGAATTGGCTATAATCAGCCTAAAACATGGAGAAGCCACTGGTGCCAATATCAGCATTAAGTGGTCAGTTTCAGGGTACCTGGGTGACTCAATTGGTTAAATGTCTACCTTCACCTCAGGTCATGACCCCAGTGTCCTGGGATCCAGCCCTACCTCGAACTCCTTGCTCAGCAGGGAGCCTGCTTATCCCTCTCCCTCTGCCCACTGCTCCCCCTGCTTGTACTCTCTCTGTGTCAAATAGATAAGTAAAATCTTTTTTAAAAAAAGTGGTCAGTTTCTATGGTGCTGACACATTCTGGTAAGACTAAAAAGAAGCCTTGGGACTTGAAACACACAGCTAGGAATGAATTATGTGTATATTAAATATGTTAGTGACTTGGTTCTTAAAATAAAAACAGGAAAGATTTGTAGAGAAACATGATTCATATTCTAAATACCATAGAGAAGTGACATAGAATTGTCATGGGGAACTCAAAGGAAAATGCTAGAGCTGGTAGCTGGATAGGTGGAGGAAGAGGAGAGAGAGAGTATATTCATAACATAAATAAGAGAGAATAGTGGTGTTGCTATCTAGTCATTCAGTAAGCCCTTTGCATCGAGACTACTTGATACACATCATTTTCAGAAGGTCTTTGAACAAGCTAACAATACAAGTCTATAATTATACAGGAATAAGCCAGTTAGATCTTAGTTTAATTCCCCTCTCTTCCCAAGAGGCAACTTTATATCATTGCCCTAAATTTATAAAGGTTTTTTTTTTTTTCTAAGAATCCTAAATTAGGTCAGATGTAGGATCACATCTGTTCCATCTCTATGAAGTAGCCAAAGGTAGGTAGGAAGAGGTAGGGAAAGAGGGATGGCAGGCCTGACTCTTTCTATACACAGAGCAAGCTTATATGACCTGTAACAATTCACCGCAGTAATCATAGGAAGTTGGTGATAAAATACAGCCGAGAATTCAACTCCGATTCCCAAGGCAAAGAAAAAGAATGAGAGAGAATGCTCCTTGTGAGCATGTCTGTGAAACATGTTTTAGTAAAGAAAAGAGTGGCATTTCGCCACAATATAAGTTTCTTCATGAAACACTTTTCTCAGATAAAGTGAGATTCTACAGAGTAGCTAACAAGAATAAATTAATACCTGACTACAAATTTAGGAATCTGATTTTAGACTTACCAGATTAACTCTAATCTTAATTGATTGCATAAATTAGAAAGAATTTCGTAAGCTTTAGGCCCCAAGGCCTGAACCCTAAGTCTCAGTTCCAGACAGAAAAGCAAATCTTAATATAATGCTATCCGTTTATAAATATTTGAGTGCCTACCATATGTAAGGCACGATAGAGAGATAAAAGACAGTGCTCATGCCTGCTTGCCTTTAAGTAGCCCATACTCTATCAACAGTAGGAAAAATACGTGCATACATTTAAAAAAAATAGGTAGGTTAAATTGAGTCAAGAGAAAAGAGGCAGTTAGGAAGCTCTTACAATACTATGGTAACCCATCTTAAAACCTTAAAGCATAAGGGCATCTTAGTGGCACAGTTTGTTAAGCATCTGACTTTTAGTTTTGGCTCAGGTTCTGATCTCAGGGTTGTGAGATCAAGTCTTGCATTGGGCTTCATGCTCAACATGGAATCTGCTTGAGATTCTCTCTCCCTTTCCCTCTGCCCCTCCTGCTCATGCTTTCTCTCTCTCTCCAAAATAAATAAATAAATCTTTAATTTAAAAAATTAAAGCATAAGTTAGTCTGGTGGCAATAGAATTACAAAGGGAGAGACATATACAAAAGATGTTTTAGAAATAATGGGCTTGGCAACTAATGTCATATGATGAACCAGAGAAGGCAAAGAATGACTCCCAAGTTCCCAGTTTGGGTGACTAGGAGAATGATAATATCATTCACAGAAATAGGTCAAAAGGAGGAACAGATTCACAGGGGAAATGAAGGCATTTGATTTCAGGCATGATAAATTTCTAACAAAAGTCCTCTATCCTATTTCTGTCATCCTCCAAACCAGCAATGCCTAAACTTTGTGACCCTTATTGTAAATTTTGGGTATGTGTCCTCAGTATTTGTAGGTCAACTATATTAATGCATCAATTTAATTACATATATAATAAAATATACACAAAAAGTAGAAAATGTAAATGAATGAGTTAAAAGTAATTATAAATAGTTATACTATTTTCCTTCCCATACTATAATAGTTTGTTTTGCACAGTCCATGTTGGAGATGACTTATCTAAGCAATTTAGATACACCTTGTCATTCTGTTTGTAAAACTGAAGAAAGAATAGTGATTTGTCTGACCCAAGTTAGTGATAAGGAATTCAGGTTATAGGGGAAAACACACTTGGTATTTCTAAGGTTAAAAAAACAATAGTAAATTGCCCATCATTAACAAAACTCTATCTTTCTAGCTTTGGCATCATTCAAAGGGTAGGGAGAGGCCAATATACTTGATAGTTTCCATGTGCATACTGCACTAAGGAAACTTCACAAAATAGCAGATTAAGACCTCTTAAAATAGACCATCCCCCAAATAGAACAGCAGGAAATTGAATCCCTGTTAAGCAAGATTTCTCTTTCTTTTATATTTTGTGAAGGAAGAATTTTAACCTTCACTACAACTTCATCAGGTAACATCAATCTGAAAAAAAAAAAAAAAAAAAAAAAAAAGCAAAAACCCAGGAACCAGGGCTCAAAGGAATTAAATGACTTACCCAACATTACTTAGCCAATATGTGCTAGAAAGCTCAGATTTGAGTCCAATCTTTTACCTCAAATATTCTCTTTTACTCTACCACAGTTGCTTTAAATCCTTTTGCTTTTCTTTTGCTTGTTATAAGGCTGCTTCAATACTCTATCAACACACATTCTTTAAATTTCTACCTAGTCTCTAATAAAAACTGCAAAGATGAAAGAAACAAGATTGCTTAAAATGAATAGAAAAAGAGGCAGACTGATATTTCTCTTGTTTATTTCCTTTTCTATCCTAACAGACAAAGATTACATTCTCTCAATTTTCCAGCTTTTATTTATGCCTACCATACTAATTTCTGGGCCAGATTTGTGTTAAAAATGGCTGTTTCTGAAACAAGAGTTCTGTCAGTTAGAATTTGAGTTCCACTTTTAGAGTTGGTCAGGATAGTACATGTGCTCTGAAGTGTGAGGGCATGTAATTTCTTTTGTTGAGTCAAGATAACTTCAACTGGCATGCCCAAGACCATTTCATCTTCAGTAAGTTAGTATGGGTTCGCAGATAACAAGTCAGGCCAAACTAGTCTCATTTCCTTTTGTGATAGTGTGAATAGCTTGACAGATCAGATGACTGACTACCTTATAGCTAGCATATCTGAATTGAACAAACAGTCTTCCATTGTTAGGACAGACAAAATGTGGCCTGAAGCAACAAGAAGATTTATAGTGAGGTTAACTTATCATGCTACCAAATGTGTTAATTAATTTGTCGTTGACAACAGTGGAAAATTATAAGTCTCTCCTATTTTATTCATATTGTTATCAGGGTCTCAAATAAAATAGAAATGGAATAATTTTTAAATTGGTAGATGACAAAATGAGAAGGAAGAACACCCCAGTCTGTGCCAATCTGAGAGGCTGGGTAAAATCTGGCCACAAGAGATGTAAAAAGTATTAATGAAGAATATCTTAATTTAGTTCATAAAATTAACTACAAGGACACATTCCTTAACAAACAGTATGGATAAAGTAGTTACTGGAAGTTTTTTGTTGTTGTTGTTGATCATAAGCACAATAAGCCAGTAGTGTAAGATGGCTGCTAAAAAAAAAAAAAAGAACTTCACCACAAAAAAACAAAGGCCATGCAATTTAAAACAAGACTAATGCCATTTAAAATAGTACAGTGTCCAGATCAAACTGTTACACAGTTCTCTGAATGATCATAATATATCCAGTGTGTAAATATTGGAGGGGGCATGTTTGGAGAAGGACATTCACAAATTTTATGTAAACAAAGGCAGAAAATCATCTTTAAAATCTCTCTAGGAGGTGGGGAAGAGGATTGTATACTTAGTAGAAACTTTCAGAAGTTTTAAAGTCTGTGAAATATAGATGGATTTATTCTCATTTTGATAAGGCAAATATCTAAATCATCAGTCAAAAGCACTTTTAGTGTTTTAATATCCGAAACATGAGACCCATGTAAATGGGGTAATGTCAATCAATTCCTCTAGAGTATAATTCCCACCTATTTCTCTCCAGTGCTCTGCCAGAAGAAAAATCAATGAATTCGGCAAGATTATTAGCTTGAACAGCAGAAATCAGCATTTTCTTACTTAAGAAACCAATAACCAGCAACTATCTGTTAGAAAAGAGAGAAGAGAATGGCTGGTAAAGAAAACAAATTCTGAAAAGCTCTTCAATTATACTGAGACAAAGGAGCCCCAGTCCCCAGGATAACCAGTGACATGTTAATCTTTCACTCTGGAGCTTACTAGTCTATTCTAAAACACGCTTGAAAAACTACCCACCACAGAGTTGGTCCTTTACATGCATTCAGAGGCGGCCAGTCTGCTCCAGTGGAAGGGCACAGAACAAGGAAGCAGGAACCCTGGTTTTTAGTTCCACCTCTGCCACTGACTTGTTTTGTGATCTTGAGCAAGTTCCTTCCCCTCCCAAATCTCAGAGTGGTGCTACAAGAACCCAGTGAAATCACAGACATGGAAGTACTTTGCAAAGCAAAGAGCACTGTACAAGTGTGAGGGATTATTATCAAAATAGATTTTATGCCAACCTTTCTGATAGCACCTTCAAGGCCTCCTCCACTTTAATGCAGGATTCCCAGCTCCTTGATTGCTCCCTCCAAATCCTATTGGCATGGAAACAGGAGCTTGCACTCTCCTGTTTCTTGCCAGCTGCCTCCTTAATGAGGTCAGATGAACATAGTTATTTTTTTTAATTAAATTTTTTATTTATTTTCAGCGTAACAGTATTCATTGTTTTTTCACCACACCCAGTGCTCCATGCAATCTGTGCCCTCCCTAATACCCACCACCTGGTTCCCCCACTCTCCCACCCCGCCCCTTCAAAACCCTCAGGTTGTTTTTCAGAGTCCATAGTCTCTCATGGTTCACCTCCCCTTCCAATTTCCCTCAACTCCCTTCTCCTCTCCATCTACCCTTGTCCTCTATATTATTTGTTATGCTCCACAAATAAGTGAAACCATATGATACTTGACTTTCTCTGTTTGACTTATTTCACTCAGCATAATCTCTTCCAGTCCTGTCCATGTTGCTACAAAAGTTGGGTATTCGTCCTTTCTGATGGAGGCATAATACTCCATAGTGTATATGGACCACATCTTCCTTATCCATTCATCCGTTGAAGGGCATTTTGGTTCTTTCCACAGTTTGGCGACCGTGGCCATTGCTGCTATAAACATTGGGGTACAGATGGCCCTTCTTTTCACTACATCTGTATCTTTGGGGTAAATACCCAGCAGTGCAATTGCAGGCTCATAGGGAAGATCTATTTTTAATTTCCTGAGGAATCTCCACACTGTTCTCCAAAGTGGCTGCACCAGTTTGCATTCCCACCAACAGTGTAAGAGGGTTCCCCTTTCTCCACATCCTCTCCAACACACGTTGTTTCCTGTCTTGCTAATTTTGGCCATTCTAACTGGTGTAAGGTGGTATCTCAATGTGGTTTTGATTTGAATCTCCCTGATGGCTAGTGATGATGAACATTTTTTCATGTGTCTGGTAGCCATTTGTATGTCTTCATTGGAGAAGTGTCTGTTCATATCTTCTGCCCATTTTTTAATATGATTATCTGTTTTGTGTGTGTTGAGTTTGAGGAGTTCTTTATAGATCCTGGATATCAACCTTTTATCTGTACTGTCATTTACAAATATCTTCTCCCATTCCGTGGGTTGCCTCTTTGTTTTGATGACTGTTTCTTTATTTTTCACCAACTCTAGTCTCTCCCCGAGAGATCCAGTCTTCCTCAGGAAGACTCTTCCCTTCTATAAACACCAGAGACCAAGCACAGTCTACTCATGTGGTAAGTGTGAAGCAAGGAAGAGAGAAAGCTGGAGCAATGTAGAGGTCCAAGGGAGAAATCTTTGATTTGAGTAAAACTTGCTTGACAAGCTTTCAGTAGTTACAGCGCACGTGTGCACACGTGCACACACACACACACACACACACACACACACACGCACTAACTCAAGTTAGTCCACATACTGTATGGACTAGCATATGTAGCAATCAGAAACTTTACCTGATTTCTGCTCCCTGCTCCTGGGCCTGTGTTGGCCACTCTGACTTTGTCTTCTCTCTACCACCTGTAAAGATTCTAATTCAGTGCTGCCCATTTATAGACTCTGGGAGTGGCAGGACTCCAGAATCTTTGTCCCTACCAATAATAAGATAGAATTCTCAAATTTTTGGTCATGTCTGATTTAACACTATGAGTGTTATTGACTTCCTAACTGGGGAGAGGACCTAGCCTCAAAATTAAGAAGCTCTTATTTTAAGCCTGCTGTCCAGATCCTGTACCTGGGTTCCCGGATTCTCACAGACAATTACATGTGCCAGCAAGACAGAAAGAATACTTTGGAGAACAAATCTTACTCATAAGCAACATGAGGAGAATAGAGGAGAGGTCAAATCCTACAAAACAAGGGGTTCAGCTGTATAATGGCTCCAAAAGGAAAAACTAGAATCAGTCACATTAAAACAGAGGGAATAGGATATGGACACAATTAAAATAGACATTGGGTTTAATGCTTACAGTTCCAGGCTTGGCACAAGAGTACATACCAAAGCAGTGTCTTAACATTCAAGCAGAATTTGGTAACTCAACATCCCAACTAGTGTGGATAGAAATGGAGTCTAAAGATAAGATACATGGGTAAAACAGGCTCAGGTATAGAGCCCAAGAATAGTGCCCTAAGTTTTGGTATACTCAAATATACCCCTAGAGTACAGAAGTCATAGTATGTCTGAAATTCTTAGGCTGAGAGTACCAACTTTTCAGCATGTCACCTGGTATAGAAAAATAAGGACCTTGGAGAAGGAGGTAGAACCATATAAGGCTTCAGAGTTGAAGCTCAAGCAGTGAAAAGGGTTCTGGATTACTATACTGAATTTCACTAAGTTTGGAGCAAATGCCCTATCTAAATAGAATATAAAGATTGCCTTTTTGGTTTAAATATTAGGGTATCCCAATTCATCTTCAGTCCTGGATGGCTTATCAGGAAGATAATTCCCTTCTCCTCCCTTTATTCTCTCTATTATTTCTTGCCCATTTACTTTCAAACTTATTCTAAGTTTTTAAGGATAGTTTGTTTCAGAATATAACTCAGGACTTGTGATACTATGCCAGGAAAGAGGTCTGCTATGCTAAGTTTACTCCTCACTGCGTGTCAATGGCCATAGGAAACAGAAACAGCCAGAAAAAATATGTTAACTCTGGGAAGGATTTTCCATGGCAAAACTGGTGTCTACCAGAGGTTTCTAGGGACTATATTTGTTTTAGACCATGCTTCTCAATCACAAAAACAACTATAAGCCTCCCTATTCCTCATGGAAGTGAGAAGAGGTGAAGAGCACTTGGCAGAGTAGTGCCCAGGTGGTAACAAGATACTGTACCAAGGTTGAAATTCTGAAATGACTACAGATGTTGGAATAGATTGTTTAGAGAGACTCACAGGAAGATAACTAAGTCTGTTATCAAGTGACTCCATCTGAAATTAATCCCCACATGAAGTTTTCTTTGTAGTAACTGGTATAACACGTATTTAGCTCTGAACCTGGCACATAGTAGGCACTCGATAAATGGTTTTGAATGAATGAATCATAAGTTCTACACTAAAACAACAAGACAGAGGGGTGCTGGGAAGATTGTGGAGTAGGAGGAGTATCAGCTCATCCTTTCCCATGTTTACAACAAGAAATCACTGACATCCATGTCAATAAACCTGAGAGTGATCCAAACACTGATAGAAAAACTCTACCACTGACTCTGGAGAACAAGCTGCCTCTGAGAAGTTGGAAAAGGCAGAGTGGTGGTTGGGAGCTGTGTGCAAGAAGGAGGGAGCTGCAGTGGTGGAAAGGGGAAGCACCAGGGAGCCCACACATCCTCCTAACAATGTCTGGCCTTGAAAACCAGAGGGGCTGAATTCCCTGAATTTGTATAACCAGCAGGACTTGGAGCCTGGAGCTTTAAAAGTCAGGCGACTCTGCCCTGGGCAAGCTTGAAGGGCAAGTGATACCTGGGTCTCTGCCCTTAAAGATACAATAGCCCAAAGAGAAGCAACAAAAAAGCCACAGTTTCCACAGGAGGGAGGGATATATGTTTATGCTGATGTCAGAGCCTGTTGCGGGAATTCTCTGGGAACAAAGGAGCTAGCAGTCACCATTTTTCTCCACCTCCCACCCTTAAGCATAAACACAGAGCCACCTCTTGGAGGTGGAACTGCCCAGACACTTACTACCCAACCAGCTAACAGTGTGCCCATCCACAAGTTCTGAGGGTTTGCCCACTCCAGGCCTGCTGGCTTCTGCCCTGGGTTCAGTGTCATTTTGTAGACTTGTGGCTCAGTGCAAATCTTGCTATCACTATAGATACCCTGCCCAGCCATCATGTTTGACCCCCAGACACCAGGCCCAGCTGCCCTGCCCACAGACACCACAAGCCCATGCCCTCTACTCCTGATGTGCACTCTGCCCTGGGCTTCTGCCACTTTGAGGGAAATCAGCCTGGGACTAGTGGCTCAATGCAAATTTGGGCCCATCAGCTGTCATGCTGCCTCAGAGCCTGCCTGCCCAGATCTCACTAACATCGTAGAGAGCAAGCATAGCCCAAAATAGGCAAATGATCAATGCAGACTTCTGGAATGAAAGAAAAAGCAACTCAGACACAAGCAACACCCATAGGAGACTCCTCTGAAATGCCAGGTTCTGGTTAACAAGGGGCACTGCCCTATAGGGCATTACAAGACCTCTTCTTCATAAAGCCATTATTTTCAAGAGCAGAAGACATGGCTCACCTTCCTAACACACAGAAACAGACACAGAGAGGTGACAAAATGAGGAAATGGAGAAATATATCCCAAATGAATGTACAAGACAAAGCCATAGCAGGAGATTTAAGCAAAAGAGAAATAACATATCTGATACAGAATTTAAAGTAATGATCATAAAGATAACCATTGGATTTCAGAAAAGGGTGAAAGACATCAGTGAGATCCCTGACAAAGAGTTAAAAAAATAACATACCAGAGAAGAACTCATTATATAAAATTTAAAAATGTAATAAAAGGAATAAATAGTAGGCTACAGGAATTAGTGGAATATATCAGTGACCTAGAGAACACAGTAATGGAAAGCAATCAAGTTGAACAAGAGAAAGACAAATAGTGCATGATGAAAATAGATTTAGAGAACTCAGTGATTCCAACAACAGAAAAACATTCTCATTATAGGGATCCCAGAAGGAGAAGAGAGAGAAAGGAGGGAAGAAAATGTATTTGAAGAAATAATAGCTAAAAACTTCCTGAGAAGTTTTTCCTTCCTGGAAGGAAAGAGAGATCCAGATTCAGATGGCACAAATACCCTCAAACAAATTAAACACAAGCAGGTCTACACCAAGACAAACAGTAATTAAAATAGCAAAAAAAGAAAATACTGATAAAAAAAGAGTTTTTAAAACTGTAGGAGAAAATAAGACACATACAAAGGAAACCCCATTAAGCTATCAGCTGATTGTTCAAAGAAAGTTTACAGACCAAAAAGGAGTGGCATCATGGATTCAAAAAGCTGAAAGAAAAAAATCTGCAGCCAAGAATACTTTACCCAGCAAGGCTATCATTCAGAATAGAAAGAGAGATGAAGACAATTAAAGTTAAAATAATTTATGACCACTAAACCAGCCCTACAAGAAATGATAAGGAGCACTCTGTGAATGGAAAATAAAAACAGCAAGTAAATTTTTATGGAACCAGAAAAGACCTCAAAATGCCAAGGGAATGATAAAAAAGAAAAACAAAGCTGTGAGCATCACATCACACTTCAAGCTATATTACAAAGCTGTGATCACCAAGACAGCATGGTACTGGCACAAAAACAGACATATAGACCAATGAAAGAGAATAGAGACCCCAGAAATGGACCCTCACCTCTATGGTCAACCAATCTTTGACAAATCAGGAAAAAAAATCCAATGGAAAAAAGACAGTCTCTTCAATAAGTGGTTCTGGGAAAATTGGACAGCTACATATAGAAGAATGAAACTGGACCATTCTCTTACATCCTACACAAAGATAAACTAAAAGTGGATGAAAGACCTCAATATGAGACAGAAATCAGTCAAAATCCTAGAGGAGAACATAAGCACTAACTTCTTCGACATCAGCCACAGCAACTTCTTTCAAGACATGTCTCCAAAGACAAGAGAAACAAAAACAAAATTGAACTTTTGGGACTTCCTCAAGATAAAAACCTTTTGCACAGTGAAAGAAACAGTCAACAAAACTAAGAGGTAGCCCATGGAATGGGAGAAGGTACTTAAAAATGACATTACAGATAAAGGGCTGGTATCCAAGATCCATAAAGAACTTCTTAAACTCAACTCAAAAAACTAATAACCCAGTCAAAAAACTGGCAGAAGACATGAACAGACACTTTTCCAAAGAAGACATACAAATGGCTAACAGACACATGAAAAATTCTCAACTTCATTAGCCATCAGGGAAATACAAATCAAAACCGCAATGAGATACCACCTTACATCAGTTATAATGGTAAAAACTAACAAGGCAGGAAACAACAAATATTGACAAGGATCTGGAGAAAGGGGAACCCTCTTACATTGTTGGTGGGAACACAAGCTGGTACAGCCACTCTGCAAAACAGTATGGAGTTTCCTCAAGATGTTAAAAATAGAGCTATGCTATGACCCAGAAATTGCACTACTAGGTATTTAACCCAAAGATACAGATGTAGTGAAAAGAAGAGGCATATGCACACCAATGTTCATAGCAGTAATGTCCACAATAGCCAAAGTGTGGAAGGAGCCAAGATTGCCCTTCAACAGATGAATGGATAAAAAAGGTGTGGTACAGGGGCGCCTGGGTGGCTCAGTGGGTTAAAGCCTCTGCTTCGGCTCAGGTCATGATCCCAGGGTCCTGGGATCGAGCCACATGTCAGGCTCTCTGCTCGGCGGGAACCCTGCTTCCTCCTTTCTCTCTACCTGTCTCTCTGCCTACTTGTGATCTCTATCTGTCAAATAAATAAATAAAATCTTAAAAAAAAAGGTGTGGTACATATATAAAATGGAATATTATTCAGCCATCAGAAAGGATGAATACCCACTATTTGCAACAACATGGATGGATCTGGAGGGAATTATGCTAAGTGAAGTAAGTCAAGCAGTGAAAGACAATTATCATACAGTTTCACTGACATGTGGAACATAAGCAATAGCATGGAGGACCATAGGGGAAGGGAGGGAAATCTGAAGAAGGAGACATCAGAGAGGGAGATGAACCATGATTGACTATGGACCCTGGAAAACAAACTAATGATTTCAGAGGGGAGTGGTTGAGGGAGGGGCTAACAGGGTGATGGGTATTAAAGAGGGCACATGTTGTAATGAGCATGGGGTGTTATATGTAACTAATGAATCATTGAAAACTAATGATGTACTATAAAGTGGCTAACTGAACATAATAAGAAAAAACATAAGTAAGAGAAAGAAAAATAAGAAGGTAAAATAAAATGATGTAAAAGGTGATACCAAATATCTGAAATGTGGAGGGGAGAGGAGTAAAGAATGAATTCAAAAATAAATGACCATCAGCTTAATATAGACAGGTATATGCA
Source organism: Martes martes (assembly GCF_963455335.1). Lineage (NCBI taxonomy): Eukaryota > Metazoa > Chordata > Mammalia > Carnivora > Mustelidae > Martes > Martes martes. Next base: position 66,223,113 of record NC_137897.1, read on the forward strand.
GAAGATGTTACATATAAATGGAATGGTAACCACAAATCAAATAAGAGTAATGGATATGCAAAATAAAGAGCAAAGAATCCAGGTATATCATTAAAGAAACCAGCAAACCATGAAAGAGAGACAGAAGAAACAATTGGAGAAAAACTACAAAAACAACCACAAAACAAGTAACAAAATGGTAATAAATACATATCTATAAATAATTACATTGAATGTTAATGGAGAAAATACTTCATCGAAAGACATAAGGTGACAGAGTGCATAAAAAGATCAGACCCATCTATATGTGGCTTATAAGAGACTCATTTCAGAGCTAAAGACACCTATAGATTGTAGGGTCTATAATCTACAATCTACAGTCTACAGATTGTAGACTAAGGGGAAAGAGAAATATTTATCATGCAAATGGATGTCCAGAGGTGAGTTGGGGGAAATCGGAGGGGGAGACAAACCATGAGAGACCGTGGACTCTAAGAAACAAACTGAGGGTTTTGGAGAGGAGGAGGATGGGGGTTGGGTGAGCCTGGTGGTGGGTATGATGGAGGGCATGTATTGCATGGAACTCTGGCTGTGGTGCATAAACAATGAATTTTGGAACACTGGAAAAAAATAAATTAAATTAAAAAAAGAAAAAGAAAAAGAAAGTCAGGGTAGCAATACTTATACCAGACAAAATAGACTTTGAAACAAAGTCTGGGGGTAGAAAAGGAATAAATGAAACAAGATAGATTAGGAGGGAGACAAACCATAAGAGACTTTTAATCTCACAAAACAAACTGAGGATTGCTGGGGGAGGGGGGTAGGGAGAGGGTGATTGGGTTATGGACATTGGAGAAAGTATGTGCTAAGGTGAGTGCTGTGAAGTGTGTAAACCTGGCGATTCACAGACCTGTACCCCTGGGACTAATAATACATTATATGTTAATAAAAAATTTAAAAAAAAAACAAAGTCTGTAGAAAAAGTCAAAGAGGACATTATATAATGATAAAGGGGACAATCTAAGAAGAAGATATAACAATTGTACATATATGTGAATTGAACATGGGAGCACCCAAATACGTGAAACAGTTAATAACAAACATAAAAGAAATAATCTATAGTAATACAAAATATTAGAGGACATTAACACCCCACTTACCTTGATAGACAGAGGATCCAAACAGAAAATCAACAAGGAAACTGGATTTGAATGACACACTAGACCACATGGATATAACAGATATATTCAGAACATTCCATCCTAAAACAGCTGAATACACGTTTATTTTATTTTATTTTTCTATTTTTTATTATTATGTTTAGTTAGCCAGCATATAGTATATCATTAGTTTTTGATAGAGCGTTCAGTGATTCATCAGTTGTGTATAACACCCAGTGCTCCTCACCACATGCCCTCCTTAATACCCATCATGCACTTACCCCATCCCTACACCCCTCCCTTCTGTAACCCTCCATTTGGTTAAAGTGTATATTGACATTTTCCAGAATAGATCACATATTAGGCCACAAAATAAGCCTCAATAAATTAAAAGAGATCAAAGTCATGTTTCAGTCACTATGCTATGAAACTAGAAATCAACCACAAGAAAAAAATCCAGAAAGACCACAAATACATGGAGGTTAAATAACATGCTACTAAACAATGAGTAGGTAACAAGAAAATGAAGAAGAAATCAAAAAGTGTGTGAAGACAAACAAAACTGAAAACACAATGGTCCTAAACCTCTGGGATACAGCGGAAGATGTTCTAAAAGGGAAGATTATAGAAATACAGGCTTACCTTATGAAGCAAAAAAACAGAACAAAGCAAAACAAAACAAAACAAACTTAAGTGAATCTAACCTTACACCTAAAGGAGTTAGGAAACAACAACAACAACAATGAACAAAACCCAAAACTATCAAAGGACATAATAAAGATTAGAGAAAAAATAAATTATATAGAAAACTTAAAAAAAAATAAACCTCAAAAACAAACAGAAACAGAAACAAACCTCAAAGCAATAGAATAGCAACAGAACACATCAATGATCAGGAGTTGGTTCTTTGAAAAGATCAACAAAATTGACAATCCTCTATCCAGACTCATCAAACAAACAAAACAAAACAAAAGAGGGGGGAAAAAGAACAGAAAGGACTCAAACAGATGAATGCACCAATGAAAGGGGAAAAATAACCAACACCACAGAAATACAAATAATTATAAGAGAATATTATGAAAAACTATATGCCAACAAATTAAGCAACATAGAGGAAATGGGTAAAGTCCTAGATGTCACCTACCAAAACTGAAGCAGGAAGAAATAGAACATTTGAGCAGACCAGTCACCAACAAGGAGACTGAATCAGTAATCAAAAACTCCCAATAAACAAAAGTCCAGGACAAGATGGCCTCAAAGGCAAATTCTAACAGATATTTAAAAAAAGAGTTAATACCTATTCTTCTCAAACTATTTAAATAAATAGAAGAAGGAAAACTTCCATATTTATTTTATGAGGCAGGTATCACTTTGATACCAAAATCAGATAAGCACACTACAAAAGAGAACTAGAGGCCAATATCTCTGTTGAGTATAAATGCAAAAATCCATAACAAAATACTAGCAAAAGAATCTAACAATACTTTAAAAATTATTCACTATCATCAAATGGGATTTTTTTCTGGGATACAAGTGTGCTTCAGTATTTGCAAATCACTCAAAATGATAACATCGTATCAGTAAAAGAAAGGATACAAAGCCATATGGTCATCTCAATAAAAACAGAAAAGGCATTTGACAAATTACATGATCAATTCACAATAAAAGCCCTCAACAAAGTAGGTTCAGAAGGAACATACCTCAACACAATAAAGGCCATCTATGAAAAAAAACACAGAGAACATCATCCTCAATAGGAAAAAACAGATTTTTCCATAAAGTCAGGAAAACAACAAGGATATTCACTCCCACCACTTTTATTCAACATAGTACAGGAAGTCCTTGCTATAGCAATCAGAGAAGAAAAGAAATAAAGCTATCCAAATCTGTAAGGAAGAGGTAAAACTTTCATTATCTGCAGAAGGCATAATACTATATAAATTGAAGACAAAACAAAGAAATGAAAAAAACTTTCTATGTTCATGGATTGGAAGAAAAAATATTGTTAAAATATCTACACTCTTCAATGCAATGCACACATTTAATGTAATCTCTATCAAAATACTAACAGCATTTTTCACAGATCTAGAACAAATAGTCCTAAAATTTGTATGGAAGCAGAAAAGAAAAAACCCTGAATAACCGAAATAATTTTGAAAAAAGAATGCTGGAGGTATCACAATTCTGGACTTCAGTTATATTAGAAAACTGTAGTAACCAAAACAGTATGGTAGCAGCACAAAAGTTGACACATAGATCAATAGAATAGAATAGAAAACTCAGAAATAAATCCACAACTATATGGTCAATTCATCTTTGACAAAGCAAAGAAAGAATATCCAATGGGAATAAGACAGTCTCTCAAACAAATGGTGTTGGGAAAACTGGAGTGGATCACTTTTATAATACAAAAACAAACATCTCAAAATGGATGAAAGACCTAAATTTGAGACCTGAAACCATAAAAATCTTAAAAGAGAACACAGGCAGTAATTTCTCTGACATTGGCCATAGCAACATTTTTTTTTCTAGATATGTCTCCTGAGGCAAGGGAAACAAGAGGAAAAAAAAAAAAAAGACTTTTGAGACGACATCAAAGTAAAAATCTGCACAACAAAGGAAACAATCAACAAAACTAAAAAGCAACCTACAGAATGGGAGAAGACACTTGCAAATGGTGTATCTAATAAAAGGTTAGTATCCCAAATATATAAGAATCTTATCAAACTCAATACCCCTCCAAACTAATACAGTTAAGAAATGGGCAGAAGACATGAATAGACATTTTTCCAAAGAAGACATCCAAATGGCTAACAGACACATGGAAATATGCTTACCACCACTTATCACCAGGGAAATACAAATCAAAACTACAATGAACTACTACCTCACGCCTTTCAGAATAGTTGAAATTAAGAACATATGAAACAACATATATTGGCAACGATGTGGAAATAGGGGAACCCTCTTACACTCTTGGTGGGAATGCAAACTGTTAAAGCCACTCTGGAAAACAGTATGGAGGTTCTATAAAAAGTTAAAAATAAAACTACCCCATATTCAGCAATCATAGTATGAGGTATTTACTCAAAGTATATAAAAACACTAATTCAAAGGAATGCAATCACCCCAATGTTTATAACAGCATTATCAACAATAGCCAAATTACAGAAATAGCCCAAATGTCCATCGACTGATGAATGGGTAAAGAAGAAAGGGTACATATATACAATGGAATATTACTCAGCCATAAAAATGAATTAAATCTTAACATTTGCAATGAGATGGATGGAGCTAGAGAGTATTATGCTAAGCAAAAAATGTCAGAAAAAGAAAAATGTCATATGATTTCCCTCCTATGTGGAATTTAAGGGTGTAAGGTAGTAAAGTTCTTCTTATACTGAATCAACTACTTTCGGAAGTAATTTTATATAGCTGATATTTAATTTTTCTCTCTTATAATTTAAAGCATCAGTTACATACAACTATTTTCTAGGTCGTAATAGGGAAACCATCTAAGACCCACTGAGATTAGAGGGCAATGGAGGAAAGCAGAAATCAACCAATCAAATGTGGAAATAAATCAGAGCTTTTTAAACTGGAACAGAACTATACCTCAACTTGTTAATGTGACTATAAAAGTTGTTTTTATTTAAAAAAATGGCTAAAGAAAAGAGGGGGTATATCCATGGGTTTCTAAGGTCAACGATTATTTCTCCAAATTCCCTTGATTCAATTCAACTTAAGCTCCTTTCCCAATCAGCAATATTCCAATTTTTAAATATGTCTTGCTTCTGGAAGCAAAAGAAGATGCTAGAGAAATGTGCAGGCCTATTTTAGGGCATAGGCTGGTTCTGGAGGAAAGCAGGGTCTAGAGTCTTAGAGGTCTAACAGTTGTCAAGAGGATCAAAGATGTGCAGGGCCCATTAGCTTTAATCTGAGGACAGTATCTATTTGTTTCTGCTAGATTTTAACCTATTTGCTGGGTGTGGTTTTACAGGTGTAGATCATATCCAGAACAAATTAAGAAGGCTGTAGGTAAATTCTGCCCTTACCAGAAAGCCAGGGATAGAGACATGGTAGAATCACTCCTATACCTTTTCATCATCAAGTCCCTTCTCTGAAAGTGAAAAGAGTAGTTACTTAAAGGTCTTCCCCATCTTTGTGCCAACCCTTTGGCCCTCTCTTTGCAGAGCCTACTCTTTTAATTTTGCTGTTTGCTGAATTTTCCATGCTGAAGTTTCTCTCTCCCTGACTGTTTTACTATTCCTCCCCTCCTGCCCAACCTTCATTCCCTACTTCTTGCCCTTGCCTTAGCCCCCTGAAAACTTGGTTGGCCTCACAGATCTACAGCTACTCACTTTCTCTAAAGTCATTTTCTTTTTTTTTTTAATTTTTTTTAAGATTTTATTTATTTGCCAGAGAGAGAGAGAGAGAGAGAGAGAGAGTACACACAAGCAGGCAGAGAGGCAGGCAGAGGCAGCGAGAGAAGCAGGCTCCCTGCCGAGCAAGGAACCCGATGCAGGACTCGATCTGAGGACCCTGGGATCATGACCTGAGCCAAAGGCAGTGGCTTAACCAACTGAGCCACCCAGGCATCCCTCTAAAGTCATTTTCAACCTGGATATTTCAGGATGCCCTTGGCCATAGTTCATTTGTAAACCCAAAAATACCAAGTTGACAGGAAAGACTGGACAGAATCAAGATCAAATCCAAATATTGAGAAAAAATCTCCACCTTCTCTTTTAGTATTTTTCTAGGTTTTTAATGTTTTTCTTTGTTTCAATTGTGCATCAAGGAGGTGTGAAAGGTATGCCTTTTTCCATATTTTATCTACTATATGGTAAGAACTGTCTACACTCAGAATGTTCTATATAATAAAAACAACATTGATAACTATAATACAGTTGTGTTGGGGAGGACTTGGGGATTCCTTGGAGAAACTCCTGGTGGAGGAACAGCCTGGTGTAGAGAAAAGAACACTGAACTAGGAGTTGATATCTGCATTCTAGTCCCAGATGTGTCACTCAATTCCTGTGAAACTTTGGGCAAGTTATTCTTCTTCCCCAGTATATAAAAACAACAACAACAACAACAGTTTATTATTTACCATGTTCCAAGAATGGAAGAAACACTATATATGCCCTATCACATTTAATATTTACAACAGCCCTATAATAGAGATAAAAATAGTTATAATCATCACTTTTCAGTTTTGATAACTGAAACTCAGAGAGGTTGAAAAAATTGTTCAAAGTTGCATATAGTCTAGGGGGTTTACAGGGTTTCAGAACTGAAATACAAGGAGCTGGTAAGTATTAGAACCAGCATACAAACTCAGGTCCATCTGACTCCAGAGAACATACTTTTAAGCAGAATGAAATGTTACTGCTTTAAACATTTTATCAAACCTTAGTTCTCACATTCATAAAAATAAGGGTTTGGGATTAACCTCTAAATTCTGTTTTAGCTCTAACATGTTAACAGAGCCAAAAAATCTATGTCAGTTCTTTCACAAATGGAAAGGACAATGTCTTGCCAATGTTTTTCTTAGCAACGTTAGGAGGAAGGAGGAATGTGTAGCATCAATAGCTTTTGAGCCACAAGTCAGAGGGAGAGAAGAGCTTAGTATTTCCATCAGGAAACTGAGGACTAGGGGCACCTGGTGGCTCAGTCAGTTAAGTGTCTGACTTCATCTCAGGTTATGATCCTGTGGTCCTGAGATCGAGCCCTGTGTTGGACTCCCTGCTCAGCAGAGTTGGCTTCTCCCTATCCCTCACCCTTTGCCCCTACCTCCCCACTCGTGCTCTCTCTCTCATGCTCTTTCTCTCTCTCTCTGTCTCAAATAAATAAATAAAATCTTTTTTTAAAAAGTGAAACTAAAGACTAGTAGAAACACATAGCTTCAGAACTAAAAAATTTGCCAGGGGTAAAATGGGCATTATCTTCCAAGAGTTAGGGGAGGCCAGCTCTGTAAAGATTGGTAACCAATAACAGTGTATAAAGAAGCTCTAAATCTACTGAGAAATGAGCAAGGCTTGACTTTCAAGGATGAAACACTTGGGTATATTAATTTTAGTGTCATAAATAACAAATTACTACCAGAGAAAAACATTCCAGAAGAGAATTTCATGACTTTGGCTGATATACCACAAAGGCAGGGAGCACTGGTGAAGCCAAGGAGTATTTTGGGAGTCATTCTCCCTCTACATTCTCTACTTTTAAAACCTTGCCCACTAATGTAGCATCAACTATCACATCTCTCTGGACAACTCCCAAATCTATATCTGCAGTCCTATCCTATCACACTAACTCCAACTGTATATCACAGCTGCTTCCTGGACATTTTCAAAACTTTCTGACACCACTTCAAACTTATCAAACATCTAATCAGATGCATCATCTTCTGTTCCAAGCTAGCCCCAACTAAAGTGAGAAAAATGCTTTGACATCTATAAGGACAAATGCAAATATAAAGTAGTATTATTTTTCTTTGTCAATGTCAATAGCACCATTGTTTACCCAGGCACTTAAGCCTGGGACTTTGGAGTACTTCTCCAAATCCAGGCACTTATTAATCTAAAAGTTTCTTCCCTTGGGGATCTTTCATATTTGTCCCTTCTTTTCCATTCTCAAACATCATTACTTCCAGACTGATGAATCCTAAATATTTATTTCTTAACTTCTGTAAATGAATGTAATTATAATCTAGCATCTGGAACATAGTGGTGATCAATGTTAGATGCATTTGAAGTCCTAGGCATACTTCACTTAGGTATCTTTCTAGTACCTCAAGCTCAACATGTTCTGAAATAATGGATTTTCTTCTCTAAACTAGTTTCTCCCGACTTCCCATTATCAGTTATTGACACTCCTTCAATATAGTCTGCTCCTTCAAGTCAAAACCTGGGTGGGGTGACTTCTTTCAGTTTTTCTCTTTCTTGTTACCTACAAATAATTACTTGTCAAGTTTTATCAATTGTGTCTGGTATTTCTTTCCAATACATTCCCCCTCTATATCTTCATTGCCATCAGCCCAAAAAAAGGTCTTTGGAGGGGTTCCATGTGCGATGCAGTGGGTTAAGCATCTGACTCTTGGTTTTGGCTCTGGTTATGATCTCAGGGTCCTGAGATTGAGCCCTGTGTCAGGCCCCCTGCTCAGAGTGGAGTCTGAGATTCTTTCTCACCCACTCCCTCTGCCTCACCCACTCATTTGTTTTGTTTCTTAAATTCCACATATGAGTGAAATCAAATGGTATTTCTCTTTCTCTGACATATTTTTCTTAGCACCATATTCGCTAGATCCATACATGTTGTTACAAATGGCAAGATTTCATTCATTTTCATCACTGAATAATATTCCATTATATGTATATACCACTTCTCTTTTATTCACTCATCTGTCAATGGACAGTTAGGTTGTTTCCATATCTTGACTATTGTAAATAATGTTGTAATAAACATAGGGGTGCATGTATCACTTTAATTAGTGTTCTTGTATTCTTTCAGTAAATAGTAAGCAGTGTAATTTCTGGAGTATAGAACAGTTCTATTTTTAACAATTTGAGGACCTTCCATATTATTTTCCACAGATGCTCTGCCGGTTTGCATTCCCAACAGTGCAGGAGGGGTGAATTTTCTCCACATCCTCAACAAAACCTATTGTTTCATGTGTTGCTGATTTTTGGGATTCTGATGAGTCTGAGATGATATCTCATTGTAGTTTTGATTTGCATTTCCCAGATGGTAAGGGATGATGAATATCTGTTTATGTGTCTGTGGGATATCTCCACATCTTCTCTGGAAAAATGTCTATTCATAGCATCTGCACATTTTAAATTGGATTATCCGTATTTTATGTTAAGTTTAATATGTTTTTTTGCATTTTTCATCTTTTATTTTATTTTTTTTAAATTTCTTTTCAGCGTAACAGTATTCATTGTTTTTGCACCACACCCAGTGCTCCATGCAATATGTGTCCTCCTTAATACCCACCACCTTGCTCCCCCAACCTCCCACCCCCCGCCCCTTCAAAACCCTCAGGTTGTTTTTCAGAGTCCATAGTCTCTCATGGTTCACCTCCCCTTCCAATTTCCCTCAACTCCCTTCTCCTCTCCATCTCCCCATGTCCTCCATGTTATTTGTTATTTAATATTTTTAATAGATTTTGGATGCAAATGATATGGCATTTGGAAATATCTTATCCCACACTATAGGTTATCTTGTAGTTTTGTGTATGTGTGTGTGTTTCTTTGCTGTGCAGAGTATTTTTATTTTTATTTTTTTATTTTGATATTTTTTATTTGATTTTGATATTTTTATTTTGATGAAGTTCCAATAGATTATTTTTCCTCTTGTTTCCCTTGCCTCAAGAGACATATAGAAAAAGAAGCCCCTATGGCCCATGCCAAAGAAGATACTGCCTGCGTTCTATTCTAGGATTTTTGTGGTTTCAGGTCTCACATATAAAGCTTTAATCTATGCTGAGTTTATTTTGTGTATGGTGTAGGAAATTGGTCCAGTTTCATTCTTTTGCATGTAGCTGTCCAGTTTCCCAACACCATTTGTTGAAGAGACTGTCTTTTTTCCCATTGGATATTCTTTTCTGCTTTGTCAAAGTGACCATATAGTTGTAGGTTTATTTCTGAATTTTCTATTCTGTTCTATTAATCTATACGTATACTTTCGTGCCACTACCATACTGTTTGATTACTGCAGTCTTGTAATATAACTTGAACTCTGGAATTGTGATACCTCCAGTCTTGCTTTCTTTTTAAATCTTCTGTTGGCTATTTGGGGTCCCTTTTTGCTCCATACAGTGTTTAGGACTGTTTATTCTAACTCTGTGATAAGGTTGAATTAAATATGTAGATTGCATTGGGTAGTAGAGAACGTTTTTATTCAAATTCAGTTAGCCAGCATATTGTACATCATTTGTTTCAGATATAGTGTTCAATAATTTATCAGTTGCATATAACACCCAGTGCTCATCACATCATGTGCCCTCCTTAAAGCCCATAATGCAATTTCTCCATCCTCCCACCCACCTCTCCTCCAGAAAACTTCAGTTTTTCCCCTATAGTTAAGAGTCTCTCATGATTTGTCTCCCTCTCAGACGACTTCCCAGTCATTTTCCTTCCATTCCTCTATGATCCTCTGTGCTGTTTCTTATATTACACATATGAGTGAAACCATATGATAGTCTTTCTCTGATTGACTTATTTCACTCAGCATAATACCCTCCCATTCCATCCATGTTGATGTAAATGGTAAGTATTCACCCTTTCTGATGACTGAGTCATATTCCACTGTACATATATACCACAGCTTCTTTATCCATTCATCTGTCAGTGGACATCTCAACTCTTTCTACTTTTAGGCAATTGGCTGCTATGAACACTGGGGAGTATGTGCCCCTTGTGATCACTGCATTTGTATGGTTGGGGTAAATATGTATTAGTGCAATAGCTGGGTTGTAGGGTAGTTCAATTTTAACTCCTTGAGGAAACTCCATACTGTTTTCCACAGTGGCTATAAAGAATTGATACAATTCACAATTGCACCAAACACCATAAGATACCCCAGAATAAATCTAACCAAAGAGGTACAAGATCTATACTCTAAAAACTATAAAACACTTATGAAAGTAATTGAGGAAGACACCAAGATATGGAAAAACATTCCATGTTCATGGATTGGAAGAATAAAAATTGTTAAAATGTCTATGCTATGCAGAGCAATCTATACAGTCAATTCAATCCCCATCAAAATCATTGAAATTTTTCACAGAATGCAAACAAATAATCCTAAAATTTGTATGGAACCAAAAAGTACCCTGAATAGCCAGAGGTAGTTGAAAAAGAAAGCCAGAGCCAGTGGCATCACAATGCCAGACACCAAGCTACATTACAAAGCTGCAATTGTCACAAAATTTTGTGTCTGGCACAAAAACAGACACATAGATCAATGGAACAGAATAGAGAACCCAGAAATGGACCCTCAACTCTATGATCAATTACAACAAGGCAGAAAAGACTGTCCAGTGGAAAAATGACAATCTCTTCAATAAATGACGTTGGGAAAATTGGACAGCCACATACAGAAGAATAAAACTGAACCATATCCTTACACCATGTTCAAAGATAAACTCTAAATATATGAAATACCTGAACATGAGACAAGAATCTATCAAAATCCTGGGAGAGAACACAGGCAGTAACCCATTCATCCTTGGCTGCAACAACTTCTTCCTAGACATGTCTCCAAAGGCAAGGGAAACAAAAACAAAAATGAACTGTTGTTACTTCATCAAGATAGAAAGCTTTTGCACAGCAAGCAGTCAACAGAACTAAAAGATAACCTATGGAATGGGAGAAGATACTTTTTTGCAAATGACATATCAGATAAAGGACTAGTATCCAACTATCTACAAGGAACTTAATCAAACTCAACACCCAAAAAACAAAGACTCCAGTCAAGAAATGGGCAGAAGACACAAACAGACATTTCTCCAAAGAAGGCATACAAATGGCCAACAGACACATGAAAAAACTCTCCACATCACTTGTCATCAGAGAAATGTAAATTAAAACCACAGTGAGATAACACCTTACACTAGTCAGAATGGCTAGAATTAATAAGACAGGAAACAACAAATGTTGGCAAGGATGTGGAGAAAGGGAACGTTCTTACACTCTTGGTGGGAATCTCATCCTTTCACTTCTTTTAAAAACTAACATATAATGTATTATTCTCTTCAGGGGTAGAGGTATGTGAATCATCAGTCTTACAAAATTCACAGCACTCATCACAACACATACCCTCCCCAATATCCATAACCCAGCCACCCTATCCCTCCCCCGCCCAATCCCCAGCAACCCTCAGTTTGTTTCCTGAGATTAAGAGTCTCATATGGTTTGTCTCCCTCCCCAGTCCCATCTTGTTTCATTTTGTCCCCTCTCTTGCCTCCATGACCCTTTGCCTTGCATCTCAAATTTATCATATCAGAGAGATCACCTGAAAATTGTCTTTCTCTGATTGACTTATTTTGCTTAGCATAATACCCTCTAGTTCCATCCATATCATGGCAAAAGACAAGATTTCAGAGGTTTTTTGATGGCAGCATAGTATTCCATTGCAGATATACACCACGTCTTCTTTATGCATTCATCCAGTGATGAACATCTAGGTTCTTTCCATAGTTTGGCTATTGTGGACATTGCTGCTATAAACATGCGGGTGCATTTGCCCCTTCTGGTCACTACATTTGTATCTTTAGGATAAATACTCAGTACTGCGACTGCTAGATCATAGGGTAACTCTATTTTCACCTTTTTGAGGAACATCCATACTGTTTTCCACAGTGGCTGCACCAGCTTGCATTCCCACTAACAGTGTAGGAGGGTTCCCCTTTATCCACATCCTCGCCAACATCTGTCATTTCCTGACTTGTTAATTTTAGCCATTCTGACTGGTGTGAGGTGGTATCTCACTGTGGTTTTGATTTGTATTTCCCTGAGACTGAGTGATGAGCACTTTCTCAGGTGTCTGTTGGCCATTCGGATGTCTTCTTTGCAGAAATGTTGTTCATGTCTTCTACACATTTGTTGAGTGTATTATTTGTTCTTTGGCTGTTGAGTTGGGTAAGTTCTTCATAGATTTTGGATACTAGCCCTTTATCTGATGTATCATTTGCAAATAACTTCTCTGTCAGTTGTCTTTTGGTTTTGTTGACTGTTTGCTGTGCAAAAGCTTTTTATCTTATGAAGTCCCAGTAGTTTATTTTTGCTTTTACTTCCCTTGCCTTTGACAATGTTTCTGGGAAGAATTTTCTGCAGCGGAGTTCGAAGAGGCTGCCGCCTGTGTTCTTTTCAAGAATTTTGATGGATTCCTGTTTCACATGGAATTCTTTCATCCATTTTGAGTTGATTTTTGTATGTGGTGTAAGGAAATGGTCCAGTTTCATTCTTTTGCATGTGGCTGTCTAATTTTCCCAACACCATTTGTTGAAGAGGCTGTCTTTTTTCCATTGGACATTCTTTCCAGCTTTGTCAAAGATTAGTTGACCATAGAGTTGAGGGTCCATTTCTGGGCTCTCTATTCTCTTCCATTGATCTATGTGTCTGTTTTTGTGACAATACCATACTGTCTTGATGATTACAGCTTTGTAATAGAGCTTGAAGTCTGGAATTGTGATGCTGCCAACTTTGGTTTTCTTTTTCAACATTCCTCTGGCTATTCAGGGTCTTTTCTGAAGATTGAATTCTGTATCCTGTATTTCAAAGATTAGCAAGAAGATCCAGCTAAGACCAAGTTCATACATACCTTAATATCCTAAAAGCCATCTATGAAAAACCCACATTGAATATCATTCTCAATGGGGAAAAACTGAGAGCTTTTCCCTAGGTCAGGAACATGGGAGGGATGTCCACTATCAACACTGCTATTCAACATAGTAGTAGAAGTCCTAACCTCAGCAACCAGACAACAAAAAGAAATAAAAAGCTTCCAAATTGTCAAAGAAGAAGTCAAACTCTCACTCTTTGCAGATTAGATATATACTTTATGTGGAAAACCCAAAAGACTCCACTCCAAAACTGCTAGAACTCCTACATGAATTAAGTGTCAGGATATAAAATCAATGCACAGAAATCAAATGCATTTCTATCACCAACAGCAAGATAGAAGAAAGAAATTAATGGAGTCAATCCCATTTACAATTGCACCCAAAACCATAAGATAACTAGGAATAAACCTAACCAAAGAGGCAAAGAATCTATACTCAGAAAACCATAAAGTACTCATGAAAGAAATTGAGGAAGAAAAAAAATGGAGAAATATTTAACTTTGAATGAGTAAAGAATCATGGGGAAACAAAGCCAGGAATGCTATGTGTTGCTTTCCCCTAGCTCTGGAGTTCCATAGTTCTCATTGATCAGTGAACTTGGTCTTAGCTGGATTTGGGCAGAATGGCTTTGTCCCCTGTAGTGGGGGATGGGCTCAATGGAAAATGGTTTTGGGAGGTTTTGTTCTCTGTGGTTTTCCCTGGTGGGTTTCTGTGTCCCTTCCAAGAGTCATAGCAGAAGTGACTGTGCCCAAACTTCTGTTTCAGAACAGAGAGAGCACAGACTATTCTCTAGAAAGCCTTCCAAGTCACACTGACTCAGTTTTTGTCTGAGCTGCTAAAACCCACAGCACCCTGAGTTGTGCACCCCACTGCAGCTCTTCCAGCCCTCACTTCCAGTTCTAGGCACATCTCTGCCTTTGGTGTTTCTAAAACCTCCAGCTACCACCAGTTCATGTGTGCGCCCCCTCAGCTCCAGGTTTCAGCCTGGTGGGCTGCCCTAAAGTCCTTTACCTGTGGCTAGCAGTCTGTGAATCTGTGCCTGGGCCCCAGTGCAGGACACTTTTGTGCTCCTGTGTTATTTCACCTTCCCAGCACCAGTGCTTATGGGGGCTCCCTCCCAGTTCCCTTTACCTTCGAATATCTGCCCACAGAATGTGGCTCCCTGTTTCATGCCTTGAAACCCACTCCCAGAGATATTCTGTTGGTATAGATCCTGATATATGGCAGAGGGAGAGGGAGAGATCGAATCTTAGGCAAGCTCCATGCTCAGTGTGCTCCATACCCTTACACTGGACTTGATCTCACAACCCTGAGATCATGACCTAGTCAAATTCAAGAGTTGAATGCCTAACCAACTGAGCCACCCGGATGTCCCAGGATCTGTAGAGTTTGATGGGAGTTGAAAAAGTCTGCATGATTTGAAAACTAGACAGGAAAGCCCAAGTACAAATATATAGACGGATGTGTTGGATACCTTAATTGGGAGAGGGTGTTGGTAAAACAAAGGGTGGGAATTAAGAGATGTAATGGGGTTGAGACTAAAACCAGCCCTAGACAAAACTGTGGTTTCTCCATAGTGCCACCTGTACCCCTTTCACCAGCCAATTCTTGCTGTTTTTAATACCACTCCCACCTCTGAGCATTTAGCAAACCAATATTACTAAGTTGTACGTGGCTTAGTGTATTTCCTTTCTCAGTAAAACCATGCCTTTCTTAGAAAAAATATTTTATTTACTTATCTGACAAGGAGAGAGAGAGAGAGAGAGAGAGAGCACAAGAGGAGGGAGAGGCAGGGGAGAAGCAGGCTCCCCACTGAGCAGAGAGCCTGAGGTGGGACTTGATCCCAGGACTCTGGGATCATGACCTGAGCCAAAGGCAGATGCTTAACTGACTGAGGCACCCAGGTGCCCCCAACCATGCTTTATTTAATGAATAGTCTTGAAAGCTCTTTTTATCACCAAATGTACCTTAGTACAATCTCAGAATGAATCAGAATATATGAAACTCAAAATCTCTGGAAAAACTATGTAGGAGTAGCAGTAAAAGTAAGGAAGTATTCTATTCTCTAGAATATCTAATTCTGAGGTAGGGATGGAAGCTGAGGAGGAGCACAACCAAAAGGGAATAGAGCACTGGGAAAACCACATGTGGAACATCCTTGTGGGCCTGGGCAGGGAGGGACTCTTATTCTCCCATGCCCTGTAAGACATCCCTCTACTCCTCTGCATAAAGTTTCTGATTCCTACATAGGGTATTAGAATTATTTTCCTGCATTTTTAGAAATATGAATATTTTCATTAAAAAGAATGGACCTTTACAGAACCTTTGAGATGATATCACTCAGGCATCTGCCTATTGACAGTCCCTACCCAGGGAGTCAGTATGACTTGTACAGAGAAGTGATAGAACACTGAGTATAACATTTTCTCACTCATTTTCTCACTTTTGCCAGATGCCAGCCAAATATTTAATTCAAAATACCAAAATATGAAGATTCTCCATTCCAACTCTTCTAAAAAGAACAGCAACCATTTTGAGAAGTGTTTGTGTATACAGATCCCAGATAGTGCACATTCAGCTGTTTTATTTGTTTTTGAAGGACTTACCTTGAAAAAGAGCTCTGAACAGAAAAGAAAGTATCAGTGGTATCCAGATCCCCACCCTCTCCATTATAATGTGTGAGTCACTAGCCTCACATGGCTATTTCCCTTGTCACCCCATGTCTGTCTCCTTTTTTCTCATTGCTTAGTCATTAAAGCAATGTGCGACTTCCCCTGAGAGAAATTTGCAGTTCCTGCTGTAACTGACATAATTTTCAGACGAATTTGTATGATAAAAATTTTCACTGTCCTAATTCAAGCCAGAACAACAATAAACTAGGCCAGTGGAATGGATATACTAAAAAATGGACTTTGAAACTCTGAAGACGTATCATTGTTAACAGCTCAACAACTCTTCCAAAATGGGTTTGATTTTGCCTCTGACCAAGAACAAAACCCAGCAATGTACCTTTTCCCTTTGTGAAGCTATCTCTCATCTAGTCTGTAATTTGAAATGAAGATAACCATTGCAATGTCAAAATAAAATCAAGGGACTTTACACTTGATCTTAGCCAAAAGGCTGAGAAGTGATTCAAGGGACTTTGAATCCATTTAGATTTCTCCTTGTTTCAGGGATGATACCAATAAGAAGAGGAGAAAGATCCCATATGCTGTGATTTCAGGGTTTCAGGGTACAGTGAGAAAGCACCATTTCTTCCAAAATATCTTCCTTTATTAAACTGCTAATGCCCCGATATCTGTCATCCATTTATTTAATACTTACTTGCAGTATCTACCAAGTACCAGGTATATTCTCAGGAACATGACCAAGGTTGAGGCATTTTCAGATGCAGAAAGAGAAATAGTATTAAAAACTACTTGAAAGATGGCCTGCAGGTAATGGGGGAGGGGAGGGAAAAAGGGATTAACACCAAAAGAAGAAAAAGTTAAGAAGAGAGAGATAGACAAATCTTCCTGATTTCTTAATTGTGGTCCCAACAGCACTGTCAATATGTCTCATCTACAACTCCAATTAGACAGTTACATTGGTGATTGTAGCTTTTACCCAACTCAAATGTGTCTTAATTGTGGGAGAGAAATATCCTGAAAAAAGTAATGTTTTACATTTGTATTTCTTTATTTTGAGGGTTTTGAAACATTATCAAATAAGAAATTTATTAATTTTACTATTTTAAGTAAATTAAATTCAGTAATTAAATGTTCACTATGTTTTCAACTTAACAATTGATTCATCACTCTTGTTTAAAGAGATAAATATTTTGCATAGCTTATCAAGGTTTTTTCCCCAAGTCTTTTTTTTAATTTTTAATTCCTGATCAAATATTAATCTAAAGTATATGGGTTTTTTTGTGTGTATGAACCAACTGAATATGTTCAAAGATCAGTGATTACACCTTGTTGGCATTGACAGTTTCCCACAAGGACCAACATAGGTTTCAGCAGCATTTTTCATGTGATTCCTGAGACCAGCAGACAATGATCTTGATAATACCCCAGCCACATTGTTAAATAAGACCGATACTTGCAAGAGAAATCTCACAGCCTGAGATGGCTGTTTTTTGGAGATTAGAGTTTGTTTTCTAAATCTTCCTTACTCTCTACTTAAGCACACGGTCAATGAATTTCTCCCCCATAAACATCAACAATTCATTCTTTAATAGACCTGATACCATAAACATACAAAAAATATTAAAAGTATGATTGTGAAATACTACTTTGACATATATGTAATATAATATTGCTGTTTAACATAAGCTCAAAACTAGAGTGGTGGTACTTGTTACGTAATCAAATTTTAGTCATGTGAAAGTTGATAATTTCTGGTACATTATTATCTGACTATTCCGCTTATCATAATACACTCTGGTTCCATCCATTCTGATGCAAATGGTAAGATTTCATTATTTTTGATGGCTGAGTAGTATCCCATTATAGATATATACACACATGTTCTTTATCCATTCTTCTATTGATGGATATCTTGGCTCTTTCCATAATCTGGCTATTGTTGATAGGGCTGCTATAAACGTTGGCATGCCTGTGCCCCTTCAATCATCAGTTCTGTATCCTTCAGACAAATACATAGTAGTGCCATTGCTGAATCATAGGGTACTAGTATTTTTAACTTTTTGAGGAACCTCCATAATGTTTTCCACAGTGGCTCTACTAGATGACATTCCTACCAATGGTGCAAAAGTGTTTCCCTTTCTCTGCATCCTCCCCAACATCTCTTTCCTGAGTTATTAAGTTTAGCCATTCTGACCGAAGTAAGGTGGTATCTCATTGCATTTTGGTTTATATTTCCCTGATGATGAATGATGTTGAGCATTTTTTCATGTTTTGTAGCCATTTGTATGTCTTTGGAAAAATATATTTTCATGACTTCTGCCCATTTCTCAATGGGATTATTTCTTTTTTGGGTGTTGAGTTTGATAAGTTCTTTATAGATTTTGGATATAAACCCTTTATCGGATATGTCATTTGCAAATAACTTCTACCATTTCATAGGTTGCCTTTTAGTTTTGTTAATTGTTTCCTTCACGGTGCAGATGATTTTTACCTTGATGAAGTCTCAATAGTTGATTTTTGTGTTTCTTTTCCTAGGTTCAGGAAACTTTTATAGTAAGACACAGCTGCAGCCAAGGTCAAAGAGGTTACTACCTGTGTTCTCCTCTAGGATTTTGATGACTTCTTATCTCACATTTAGGTCTTTCATCCATTTTGAATTTATTTTTGTTTATGGCATAAGAAAGTGGTCCAGTTTCATTCTTCTGCAAGCCACTGTCCAGGTTTCCCAATACCATTTGTTGAAGAGACTGTTTTTTTCCCCATTGGATATTACTCCCTGATTTGTCAAAAACTAATTGACCATATAGTTGTGGGTCCATTTCTGGGATTTCTATAGTGTTCCATTGATCTATGTGTCTGTTTTTGTGCCCATACCACACTCTCTTGATGATAACAGCTTTGTAATACAGCTTGAAGTCTGGGATTGCGAAACCTCCAACTTTGCTTTTTTTTTTTTTTTTCTTTTTTTTCAACATTACTTGTCAAAGTATTCAGGTCTTTCCTGGTTCCATACAAATTTAAGGACTGCTCTAGCTCTGTGAAAAATGCTGTGTTTTCACCAGGCTTGTGTTGAATGTGCAGATTGCTTTGGGTAGTATGGGCCAATATTTGTTCTCCCTATCCATGAGCATGGAATGTTTTTCCATTTCTTTGTGTCCTCTTCAATTTCATTCATAAGTGCTCTATAGTTTTTAGCGTACAGATTTTTTTTACCTCTTTGGTTAAATCTATTCCTCGGTATCTTATGGTTTTAGGTGCAGTTGTAAATGGGATCAATTCCTTGATTTCTCTTTCTGCTGTTTCATTATTGGTGTATAGAAATGCAACTTGGGCACCTGGGTGGCTCAGTGGGTTAAGCTTCTGCCTTTGGCTCAGGTCATGATCTCAGGGTCCTGGGATCAAGCCCTGCATTGGGCTCTCTGGTCAGCAGGGAGCCTGCTTCCTCCTCTCTCTGCCTGCCTCTCTGCTTACTTGTGATCTCTCTCTCTCTCTCTCTCTGTTAATAAATAAATCAAATCTTAAAAAAAAAAACTGAGACAGGGCACCTCAGTGGCTTAGGTGTTAAGTGGCTTAGTGTGTGCCTTTTGCTCAGGTCATGATCCCAGAATCCTGGGATTGGGGCCCACATGGGGCTCGCTGCTGGATGGGAAGCCTGCTCAGTGAATGGTAGCTGTAGAAAATGTGAAACCTAAAATTTCCCTCTCCCTCAATGGCATGGAGATAGAGAAAATGAATTATATTGCAATATGTGTGCAACTTGATAGGTCATATGATCTATAAAACTAGTCTTCCACTTATAAATTCTGTACCAAAAGTTATAAAAAAATTGCTAATATGCCATAAAGACAACATTCTAAATGGTGGTTAAGCTCCCTACATCAGCCAGTTTAAACCATTTTAACCTGGAATATAACACAAAGAGTACATTATTATATACTTATTGTTCTCATGGTAGTGGCACCTCCTAGGAGACATGGGCCCCTGAAGGAGGAGTGAGCTATCAATGATCTTGGGAGTGCAGAACTATAAACCAGTCTGTTCATCAGTATGTGCAGGTAAATGAGACACTATCTGTATTAAGATATATCGTATGTCAGTTTCAGAAAAAAAAATACTGAAGTAACAAACTATAAAAACTAGCAAGACACAGAATCACAATTTTCACTTAGGCTACTTAGGCTAGCATCATTGTGGTGATAATAGAGCACATCTTGGTGTACTCCTCCTGCATACAAGTTTAACTTCTAGTAAATACAGACCACTTTATATTTATAGTATGTTTTCAAATCATAAATAGTTCCATATGAACACAAGGGAGACAGGTCTATGCTATTCAACATCTATACATTGGGGAGCCTGGGTGGCTCAGTGGGTTAAGCCTCTGCATTCAACTCAGGTCATGATCTCAGGGTCCTGGGATTGATTCCTGCATGGGCATCGGGCTCTCTGCTCAACAGGGAGCCTGCTTCCCCCTCTCTCTCTGCCTGCCTCTCTGCCTACTTGTGCTCTCTCTCTCTCTCTGTGTCTAATAAATAAATAAAATCTTAAAAAAATAAAGTAAAATCTTTAAAAAAAAAGAAATGCAATGGATTTCTGTATGTGGATTTTATACCCTGTTACTTTGCTGAATTCATGAATCAGTTCTAGAAATTTTTTGGGTGGAGTCTTAAGATTTTTCCTTTTTTAAAAATTCAAATTCCATTAGCCAACATATAAAACTTCATTAGTTTCTGATGTGGAGTTCAGTAATTCATCGGTTGCATATAATGTCCAGTGCTCATCAAATCACATCCCCTCCTTAATGCCTGTCACCCAGTTACCCCATGAACTCACCCAACTCCCCTCCAAAGACTCAGTTTCTTTCCCACAGTTAAGTCTCTCATTGTTTGTCTCCCTCTCTGATTTCTTCCCATTCAGTTATTCCCTCCTTTCCCCTATGATCCTCTGTACTGTTTCTAGTCAGCATATGAGTGAAACATTATACTAATTGTCTTTCTCTGATCGACTTATTTTGCTCAACATAATACCTACCAGTTCCATCCATGTCGATGTAAATAGTAAGATTTTATTCTTTCTGAAGGCTGAGCAATATTCCATTGTGTGTGTGTATGTGTGCACATACACACACACATATAATATCACATTCTTTATCCATTCATCTGTCAGTGGACATCTCAGCTCTTTCCATAGTTTGACTTAGTGGACAATGCCACTATAAACATTGGGATGCAGATGCCCCTTCAGATCACTACATTTGTATCTTTGCAGTAAAAACATAGTAATGTGATCATTGGGTCATATGGTAACTCTATTTTCAGATTATTGAGAAACCTCCTTACTGTTTTCCAGAGTGGCTATACCAGCTTGTATTCCCACTCAAAGTTTAAGAGAGTTCCCCTTTCTCTGCATCTTCACCAACGTTTGTTGTCTCCTCACTTCTTAATTATACCCATTTTGACTGGTGTGAGGTGGTATCTCATTGTGGTTTTGATTTATATTTCCCTGATGCCAGGTGATATTGAGCATTTCTTCATGGGTTTGTTGGCCATTTGTATGTCTTCTTTGGAGAAATGTCTGTTCATGTCTTCTGCCTATTTCTTGACTGGAGTCTTTTGTTTCTTGGGTGTTGAGTTTGATTAAGTTCCTTATAGATCTTGGATACGAGCTAGCCCTTTATCTGATATGCCATTTGCAAATATCTTCTCCCATTCCGTGGGTTGCCCCTTTGTTTCATTGACTGTTTCCTTTGCTGTGCAAAAGCTTTTTATCTTGATGAAGTGCCAATAGTTCATTTTTGCTTTTGTTTCCCTTGCCTTTGGAGACATGTCTAGCAAGAAGTTGCTGCGTTTGAGGTGGAAGAGGTTGCTGCCTGTGTTCTCCCCAAGGATTTTGATGGGGTTCTGTCTCACATTCATGCCTTTCATTTATTTTGAGTTTATCTTTGGGTGTGGTATAGGGAAATGGTCCACTTTCATTTTTCTACATGAGACTATCCAATGTTACCAGCACCATTTATTGAAGAGGCTGTCCTTTTTCCACTGGATATTCTTTCCTGCTTTGTCAAAGATCAGTTGACCATGGAGTTGAGGGTCCACTTCCAGGTTCTCTATTCTTTTCTATTGATCTGTGTCTGTTTTTGTGCCAGTACCATACTGTCTTGATGATCACAGCTTTGTAATATAGCTTGAAGTCAGGCATAGTGATGCCCCCAGCTTTGGTTTTCTTTTTCAACATTCTCAGGGCCTTTTCCAGTTCCATACAAGTTTTAGGATTGTTTGTTCCAGAACTGTGAAAAATGTCAATGGTATTTTAGTAGGAATTGCATTGAAAGTGTAGATTAGGGGCACCTGGATGCCTCAGTTGTTAAGCATCTGCCTTCATCTCAGGTCATGATCCCAGGGTCCTGGGATCGAGCCCCACATCGAGCTTTCTGCTCAGCAGGAAGCCTGCTTCTCCCTCTCCCTCTGTCTGCCTCTCTGCCTGCTTGTGATCTCTTTCTCTGTCAAATAAATAAGATCTTAAAATAAAAAAAAAAAAGAAAGTATAGATTACTCTCGGAACCATAGATATTTTAACAATGTTTATTCTTCCAATTCATGAGCATGTAATGTTTTTCCACCTCTTTGTGTAATCCTCAATTTATTTCAAGTGCTCTGTAGTTTCTAGAATATAGTTCCTTTACCACTTTGCTTAGGTTTATTCTTAGGTATTTTATGGGTTTTGGTGCTATTGTAAATTTCTTAATTTCTTAATTTCTCTTAATTTCTCTTTCTTAAGTTCTCTTAATTTCTCTTTCTTCAGTTAACATTGTTAGTTTGTAGAATGGCAACTGATTTCTGTGCATTGATTTTTTACCCTGTCATGTTGCTGAATTGCTCTGAGTTCTAGTAATTTGGGGAGGAGTTTTTCGGGTTTTCCACATAAAGTATCATGTCATCTGTGAAGAGAGAGAGAGTTTAACTTATTCTTTGCCCGTTTGAATGTCTTTTATTTCTTTCAATTGTCTGATTGCTGAAGCTAGGACTTCTAGTACTATTTTGAACAACAGTGGTGAGAGTGAACATTCTTCTGGTGTTCCTGACCTTAGGGGAAAGCTCTCAGTTTTTCCCCCTTGAGAATGACATTCACTGTGGGCTTTTTATGGTTGGCTTTTATGATGTTGAGGCATGTTTCCTCTATCCCTACATGGTGGAGAGTTTTAGTCAAGAAAGTATACTGTATTTTGTCAAATGCTTTTTTTGCATTAGTTGAAATCATGTGGTTCTTGTCCTTTCTTCTGTTAATGTGATGATGTAGCATGTTGATGGTTTACAAATGTTGAACCACCCTTGCAGTAGAGGAATAAATCCCACTTGGTTGTAGTAAATAATCCTTTTAATTTACTGTTGGATCCTATTGGCTAGTATCATGGTGAGAATTTTGGCATCCATGTTCATCAGGGATATTGGTCCATAATTCTTCTTTTTGGTGGGGTCTTTATCTGGTATGGGGATCGAGGTAATGCTGGCTTTATAGAATGAGTTTGGAAGTTTTCCTTCCATTTCTATTTTTGGAGAGAGCTTCAGAAAAATAGGTATTAGTTCTTCCTTAAATATTTAGTAGAATTCCCCTGGGAAGCCATCTGGCCCTGGGCTCTTGTGTGTTGGGATATTTTTGATTACTGCTTCAATTTCCCTTCTGATTATGGATCTTTTCAGGTTTTCTCTTTCTCCCTCTTTCAGTTTTGGTAGTTTATATGTTCCTAGGAATGCATCCATTTCTTCTGGTGTTGGGGTTAATGTAGAGCATGAAATCAGCCATAATACCTGGCTTGCTAAAATGTAACACAGAGGCCACTGGAAGAATGAAAAGGTTTCAGAGAAGGGTGCAGGCCTTTGGAATGTCGAGGTCTGTGTGACCACTCTACCATTGGAATGCTCTAGGGAGTTGTCTTTCTTAAGCTTTCTTAGCCCAAACAGCTATCTTGTGATCTAAGAGATGTATGCATTGTCCCCTAGATTATGTTTAGCCAAACTCGTAGAACATGCAAATTAGCATATCATATCTTTCCCATAAACAGATCCTCCCAGTTTCAGTAAGACCCCTTGTGACATATAATGTGCTTGAGAAACAGTGACAAGGATTTGTGATTACCCTGAAAGACCAAAAATATGGGAGCAAAGAAAAACAAAGGGTCTTCATCTTTGAGTGTTGACCCCTTGCGTTCTCCTCTCTTTCACAGCAAAGTTTGGGGTAATCTTTCATCCATTGGTACAGGCATTGCTGGCCATTCCTGGCATCCAAGATTGCCTAATTTGTTGGCATAGAGTTGCTCATCATATGTTCATAAAATTGTATTTCCATGGTGTTGGTCGTGATCACTCCTCTTTCCTTTATGATTTTATTAATTTGAGCCTTTTCTCCTTTCTCTTTGATAAGTCTGGTTAGGAATTTATGAATCTTATTAATTCTTTCAAAGAACAGTTCCTAGTCTCATTAATTTGTTTTACTGTTCTTTTGGTTTCTATTTCATTGATTTCTTTTTTTTTTAAGATTTTATTTATTTATTTGACAGACAGAGATCACAAGTAGGCAAAGAGGCAGGCAGAGAGAGGGGAGGGGAAGCAGGCTCTCCGCTGAGCAGAAAGCCTGACATGGGGTTCAATACCAGGACCCTGGGATCATGACCTGAGCCAAAGGCGGAGGCTTTAACCCACTGAGCCTGGTTCAATCCCAGGACCCTGGGATCATGACCTGAGCCAAAGGCGGAGGCTTTAACCCACTGAGCCACCCAGGTGCCCCTATTTCATTGATTTCTGTTCTAATCTTTATTCTTTTCTCCTTCTTGGTTTAGGCTTTGTTTGCTCTTTTCTATCCAGCTCCTTTAGGTGAATGGTTAGGTTGTATATTCGAGACTTTTCTAGTTTCTTGAGAAAGGCTTGTATTGCTATGTACTTCCCTCTTACAACCACCTTTGCTGCATCCCAAACATTATGAACAGTTGTTTTTTCATTTTCATTTGTTTCCATGATTTTTTAAAATTCTTTAATTTCCTGTTTGACCCATTTATTTTTTGGTAGGTTGCTCTTTAACCTCCAAATATTTGAGTTCCTTCCAAATTTTCTCTTGTGATTGTGTTCATGTTTCAGAGCACTGTGTCCTGGAAATATGCAGAGAATAATCCCAATCTTTTGATACAAGTTGAGATTTGTTTGTAAACCAGTATGTGGTCTATCCTGGAGAATGTTCTAGGTGCACTTGAGAAGAATGTGTATTCTGTTGCTTTAGGATGGAATGTTCTGTACATATCTGGGAAGTCCATTTTGTCCAGTGTGTCTTTCAAACCCACTGTTCCCTTGTTGATGTTCTGCTTAGATGATCTGTCCCTTGTTGTGAGTGGGGTGTTAAATCCTATTATTATATTATTATCAATGTGTTTCTTTAATTTTGTTATTAATTGGTTTATATAATTGGCTATTCCCAAAGTAGGAGCATAAATATTTATAATTGTTCAATCTTCTTGTTGGACTAGACCCTTTATGTATGATATACTTACTCATTCTACATCCCTTAGTATAGTCTTTGATTTAAAATCTAATTTTTCTCATATAAGGATTGCTACTCTTGCTTTCTTTTGATGTCTTTTAGCATGAAAATTTTTTCTCCACCACCCAGAGCAGGAGTTGTTCATTTCTGTGTGAACTATAAAGTTGGTATTAGCTTGATGTTCCTGCTTGTCTTCTGGGGGTGGGGCCTGTTGTACTGATTCTCAGGTATTTTTGCCTGGGTGGAGTTTCACCACCCCTTGGCAGGGAGCCAGGTTCAGTGTACGCTGCTTGGGGTGGCTCTATGTGACTTTTGTTCCATGAATGCTTTGCCTGCCACTTCAGAGGCTGGAGAATACATAAAACAAAATGGCTCCACCCTGGTCTCCAGCCCCGGAGCTGAACAATTGCAGCCCCTACTCTTCAGTGCACCCTCAGGGAAAAGCAACCAATCATTTCTGTGTATGCCAAACTCTGCAGACTCCTGCAGTGTGCACATGTGCCAATTCCCCCAGGGTAAGGGGGCAGTCTTACCATGGTTCTGCCCCTTGTTGGGCCCCTGCTCTTAGACCAATGTCTGGATCGGTGCACACCCACGCTGCTCCTCCTGGGGGAAGGTGAAGGGTCTCTCAGTGGTTCCTCCGCTTGCTGGGTCACTGCTTGGAGAGCAGTCTCCTGATCCTGCCTTTGGTCATGGTTTATGGCAACATTGAGCTTTGAGCCCATTCCTGGGCTTGCTGATTATAGCTGGCTTTCCCGCTCCAATGCTGAGGAACTCTGCCACACTCAGGCACCCCTGTTTTTTCTGTGATCCCAGAGATCCTGAGACCACACTGTCCTACCTAGACTTCTGCCCCACTTCACCACCTGAGCAACTGTCAGGCAAGGACATCCCTCACCAGAATAGACTTCTAAAAGTTCTGATTGTGTTCTCTGTTGCTATGTCACTTTCCAGTAGCTGGCTTACAGAGGTTCCCTCCCCCTTCCTATATATATCTCCTCAGATTCACTTCTCTGTACCTCCTACCTTGCAATAAGTGGTCACTTTTCTATTTGTAGAATTGCAGCAATTCTTTTCTTAGAACTCTGGTTGAATTCACAGGTGTTCAGGAAGATTTGAAAGACTCTGGTTGAATTCAAGGGACCAGACAAAATGAGGGTCACCTATACTTCTACCATCCCCTTCCTGGGTTTTCTACTTAGAGTATCATGTCCTCTGCAAACAGTGAAAGACTGACTTCTTCCTTTCCAGTTTGGATGCCTTTTGTTGCTGCTGCTGCTTTTGTTGTTGCTGTTGTTGTTGTTGTTGTTGTCGTCTGACTGCTGAGGCTAGGACCTCCAGTACTGTGCTAAATCAAAGTGATGAGAGTAGACTTCACTGTCTTGTTTCTGGCCATAGAGGAAAATCTTTCAATTTTTCCCAATTGAGGATGACAGTAGTCATGATGACATTAGGTTTTTCATACATGGCCTTTATGAAGTTGTAGTATGTTCACTCTACCCCTACGTAGTTGTGGGTTTTAATGATGAAAGCATGTTGTACTTTGTCAAATGCTTTTTCTCCATCTACTGAGAGGATCATATGATTCTTATGCTTTCTTTGTTAATGTGGTATCTTGTGTTGATTGATTTGCAAGTGTTGAACCACACTTGCAGCCCAGGGATAAATCCCCCTTGATCATGGTGAATTATTCTTTTAATGTACTGTTTGATTCTATTTGCCAGTATTTTGTTGAGAATTTTTGCATCCATGTTCATCAGGGATATTAGCCTGTAGTTCTCATTTTCAGTGGAGTTCTTTGGTTTTGGAATCAGGGTCATTGTGACCTCATAGAATGAGTTTGGACGTTTTGTTTCCATTTCTGTTTTTGGAATAATTTGAGAAGAACAGGTATTAAATCTTCTTTAAATGTTTGGTAGAACATTCATAGATGGCTATGAAGCCATCTGACCCTGGACGTCTGTTTGTTGGGGGGTTTTTGATTAGTGATTCAATTTCTTTGCCAGTTATGGGTCTGTTCAAATTTTATATTTATTCCTGTTTCCATTTGATAGCTTATATGTTTCTAGGAATTTACTCATTTCTTCCAGATTGTGTAATTTGTTGACATATCATTTTTCTTAATAGTTTGTACTTCTGTGGTGTTGGTTGTTATTTCTCCTCCCTCATTTGTGATTTTATTTATTTCTATCATTTCTCTTTTCTTTTTGATAAGTCTTTCTAGGGGTTTGTCAATATTATTAAGTTTTGGAGGGAACCAGCTCCCAGTTTCATTGATCTGTTTTAATGTTTTTCTAGTTTCTATATCACTTGTTTCTGCTCTAATCTTTATTATTTTCCTTCTTCTGCTTTCTTTAGGCTTTGTTTATTGATTCTTCTTAGCTGATTTAGGTGTAAGGTTAGGTTGTTTATTTGAGACTCTTCTTGCTTCTTGACTTAGACCTGTGTTGCTATATATTTCCCTCTTGTGACTATTTTTGCTACATCCAAAGCGTTTTGGACCATATTGTTTTCATTTCAATTTATTTTCATGTATTTCTAATTTCTTAATTTCCTGGTTTACTCAGTTCTTCTTTAGCAGCATATTGTTTAACCTGCATGTATTTGTGGTCTTTCCCAATTTTTTCTTGTGGTTGGCTTCATTTTTTGTAGTGTTCTGGTTGGAAAATATGCATAGTAGGGTCTGAATCTTTTTGTACTTGTTGAGGCCAGATTTGTGACCTAGTATGTCATTTATTCTGGAGAATGTCCTACGTGCACTTGAAAAAAATGTGTTTGCTGCTGCTTTAGGATGAAATGTTCTCAATATATCTGTTATGTCTTTCTGGTCCGAGGTGTCATTCAAAACCATTGTTTCCTTGTTGATTTTCTGCTTACATCATCTGTGCATTGATGTAAGTGGGGTGTAAGTTCCCCTACTATTATTGTATTATTATCAATTTGTTCCTTTATGCTTGTTATTGCTTTACATGTTTCAGTGATGCCAAGTTGGGGGCATCAATATTTACAATTGTTATATCTTATTGGATAGTGCCCTTTATTATGATATAGTGACTTTCTTCATCTCTTGTTATTGTCTTTGGTTTAAAATCTAGTTTGTCTGATACAACTGCTGTTCCAGCTTGCTTTTGATGTCATTTGCATGAGAGATATTTCTGAATCACCTCACTTTCAATCCGCAAGTGTCTTTAGGTCTAAAATGAGTCTCTTGTAGGCAGCAATTTGATGGGCCTTATTTTTTATCCATTCTAACACACTACGTCTTTTGATTGGAGCATTTAGTCTTTTTATATTCAGAACAAATATTGATAGATATGTATTTAGTATCATTTTAGTACTTGTTTTGTCATTGTTTCTAGAGATTTTCTCTGTTCCTTTCTAATCTTTGTCACTTTGGTCTTTCCTTCTGACTCATAGAATCCCTTTTAATATTTCTAACAGGGCTGGCTTAGTGGTCATGGACTCCATAATTTTTGTTTGTCTGGGAAACTCTTTATCTCTCCTTCTATTGTGAATGATAGCCTTGCTGGATAGAATATTCTTGGTTGCAGATTTTTCCCATTCAGCACATCGAATATATTGTGCCACTCTCTTCTAGCTTGCCAAATTTCGCTGGAAAGATCTGCAGCTAACCCTATGGGTCTTCCTTTGTATGTTAGGGACTTCTTTTGCATTGCTGCTTTTAGTCCTTTTTTTTTTTTTTTTTAGAACTATGTTTTGCAAATTTAACTACAGTATGTCTTTTTGTTGGTCTGCATTTGTTGATTTTGATGGGAGTTCTCTGTGCCTTCTGGTTCTGGATGTCTCTTTATTTTCCAAGATTAGGAAACTTTATAGGTATAATTTCATCAAAAAAGCTTCTCCTCTTTCTCTCTCTTCTTCTTATGGGACTTCTATGATATGACTGTTATGTTTATTGGAGTCACTGAGTTCCCTAAGTCTAATCTCGTTATCCATCATTCTTCATTCTTTCTTTTGTTTGGATTCATTTTGGGGGCATTATTTATCTTCTATATCACTTATTTGTTCCTCTGCTTCTTCCATCTTTGTGTTCATTACATCCAGTTGGTTTTAAATCTCAGTTATTTCATATTTAATTTCTGATTGATTGGTTTTTATCTCTTCAGAAGTGTCTCCCTGATGCCTCCCATGCTTTTCTCTAGCCTAGCTAGTTTCCTTATGATTGTTGTTTCAAATTCTCCATCAGACATATTATTTATATCTGTTTTGATTAAATCTTTGGCTGTGACCCTTTCTTGTTCTTTCTTTTGGAATGAATTCCTCTGTCTTGGCATTTTATCTAGATTTCTGTCTTCTTCTCTGTTACAAAAGCCTGTTATGTTTCCTGCCCCCGAGAGTAATGGCTTTATCAAGAAGAGGTTATATGATGTCCAGGAGCTGGTATTTCAGGGAGTGTCATGATGTGTGTTGTGTGCAATCTGTTGCTGTGTTTTGGCTGCTCTATCCTTCAAGTCAGTTGTCTGCAGAGGGTCTCCTTGCCCACAGTAAACAGTGTTTGGACCTTGGCCACAATGTGACAGGTTTTAACTAGGTGTCCTCTGGTCTGTTTGTTAAATGAGATCTCATGCTATTTTCACTAGAACTGAAGGCTTGCAGAACTCTGTGGTTTGTAGACATGGTGAGTAGGGGAGTTTGTTCTGGTCTTCTGGGGAAGAAGCCCACTGCACAGTACTTAGACATACTTGCCTGAGAAAAACAGTACCAGCAAAGCACGTGGGTGGGAGGGTAGACTCATAAGCAGGTTGGACAGTCAATTTTGGCACTGTTACATTTTCTCAAGTTGGCTTGTGCTGAGGGGTAGGGGAGTGAAATGGCACCAGGCAGGTCCTTTGTCTCCAGAGAGGGGAGCCTGTGCTTGTTGCTTTCAGAGAAACACTCCAGGAAGAGGGAATAATTTCCTCTTATGCATTTTAGGTGTTTTTCAGATTGCTGTTTTCATGCTGTTTCTAGGCTGCTTGTCTATCTAGAACAGTGTAGTGCACTTTGGGTTCTATCCTAGCCAAGCCTGTTGACTTTTAAAACCAAAATTTAGGGACCTCGTGTGGCATGGACCTGTGCTGGTCTTCTGGGGGAGGGTCTCATCATGCTGGCACTGATCCATGTTTGATCCAGAAGGGGAGTAGTGCCAGAGCACAGGGGCATGGGATTTGGAGTAAAGCAGGCTAAAGAGCCAGTGTCTGGGTTAGCTCTGCTCAGCAAGTGTCCTCTGCACCTATGCTGAAGGGTGCAGGAGGAAAATGTTGGCTCCTCTGTCTCTGGAGAGGCAGTGCCCCATCTCCCAGATGCACTCCAAAAAGAGGGAACAGTCTTTCTCTGTGTGCCTTAGGTGATCCTCAGATCATGTTGTCTGCCCCGGGGCTGCTTGTGTGCCTTATTTCCAGGAGTAAGGCAGTGCCCTCAGGGCTTTATTCCAGCCAAGACCATGGACCTCTAAAACTCCTATCTTTGAGCCCAGCTGGTTGCAAAAATGCAAAAATCAGCCCTTCTTGTTTTCCCAGTCAATGGCGTTGAGGAAGTGTTCTTTTCTTGTGTATCTCTGTACATTCCACTCCTTCTTGTCCCTCTTGGTGACAAGGGATTCCTCCCCTCTGTAGTACCCATGATCCATAATCTGTTTTGCCCCCAGACCATGTCTCTGTACTTCCTACCTTCCTTGGTGTGGCTTCTCCTCTCCCTCTAGTTGTGCCATTTGTTCTCTCTGTCCTTGGGTCAATTTCTTGGGTATTCAGAATGATTTTATTGTTACCTAGCTGTGTTCCAGGGAAAAGTCAAGCCTAGGGTCCTCCTACTATGCCACCAACTTAGCCTCCCAAAAGATAACAATTGTGTGCACTTTCTATTCACCTTTGCTTTGCATCCTCTGGTTCTTGCTCACAGTGGGATTTCAGTAAATATTTGTTGAATAGTGTTTGAATTTCTATATTTACTACAAGGTATAGCTAAATCAATCATCCATCCATTCAACAACATTTACTAGAGATGCAGCACTGAACATGATAGATAATAGACAATATCTTTATCTTTCTTAATGTTTTCATTCTAATGGAACAGACAAAAAAATCATTATATAGTTTGCAGAGTGATAAAGTGATAGGAAGGCTGGAAACTCCTTGAGAGCAGAGGCACTGTTGGATTCATCTTATTTTGCCATAATGCCAATAAATTCAATAAATTCATGTTATTGATGGTTTTGAATGGTTTCCAATTTAATAAAAAATGAATTAGTAACACCTTTCATTTTATTGCACTTAACAATTTTAAAGCATTTTTAAGGCTTTTCTGATTTGGTACTATCAACATACTTGTGGACTAGATAGAATGGTTAGTGTTCCCACTTTATAAAATGAGGCAGATAAGGCCCAGGAAGCTTCCTTATTCAATGTTTAAAAGTGGTTCCCTCTTGGTCATTCATTCATTTAAAAAAATTTATTGATAGCCTACTCTATGAGAAAGCTATAAAGCTAAATAAGGCATGTTTCTAAGGAGCTTCTGATTGAGAGGGGGAAAGATGTATTAATTATAACCCAAGGCAATATGAACACAGTGCACTAAGAAAGTTATCAAAATGCACTCTGGTAGTTCAGGGGAGGAGAATCAGATAAAGTTTTAGGAAGAAGTTGAGCATTTAATCCAGGCCTGAATTTCCCCTCATTTATAATGGCAGTGTGGAGATTATTTCAGACAAATTCTCATTGAGAGAAATGGCCCTGCTATTTTTGTCTCACCCGTTATATAAGGCATAACAATAAACCCATAGGACTGATTTTTTCATGTGGCTTATTATAATAAAATATGTAACTTTTCAAAATTATTACTTTGAAGGGAGCTCCACTCCTTTGACTGTACAATCTCAATACTTAATAGCAAATTAACGCCTTATTTTTGGGCAAAGATGAATTTTGCTTAGCAAGAGTGTTATCCCTGATATGGTTGACGTATATATTAGGAACTAAAAGGTCATAGAGTGATAGCATCTTAGGGCTGTAATGTAATCTTTTATATCTTATCACCTCAAAGAAAAAGGTAGAGGGGGTTAGGAGCTAAACTACTATGACAAGGCACTTTCAGACTCCTGGGAACTTCCTAAGTATGATAAAGTTCTTGTGTTCCCAAACACAAGAGATCAATATAATAACATTTGGAATCAGATTTCATTTAAAAATCAGATTTCATAATTACAAATGTGAGAATATAAGACGAGGAATCTAAACAAGTTCTACTACCATCTTAGACTTTAGTAGTTTACAGAAAAAAATAGTTGTACACAAGTTGTGTGACTAAGCCAAATGTTGCAGTTAAGTCATATTTTAAAGATTGAAATACAGTATCTTAGAAATGTATGCAAAGATGTAAATCTTTAAAGTACTAATTAAAATGACTTTGGGAGTGAACAGCATGACATCTCATAAAAATCATTCCTCATTTAACTATTGATAAAGTGTATTTTTAAATAAGCTGACTTTCTACAACTTTTTTAGATAACTATTTGTTTATTTTGTTTTGTTTTGTTTTTAAAGTTAATATTTAAATTCCACTTAGTTTATTGTAGGGTATTATTGGTTTCAGGTGTAGAATTTAGTGATTCATCACTTACATACAACACCCCACCCAGTCCTCATCATAACAAGTGCCCTCCTTAATACACATCACCCATTTAACCCATCACCCACCCCCCTCCCCTCCAGCAAGGCTATGTCCTCTATAGTTAAGTGTCTCATTTATGGTTTGCCTCCCCCTTTTCTTTTTCCTTTTCCTCTATGTTCATCTGTTGTGTTTCTTAAATTCTGCATATGAATGAAATCATATATTTGTCTTTATCTGACTGACTTATTTCATTTGGCATAATACACTCTAGCTCCATCCACATCAGTGCAAATGGCAAGATTTTTTTTTGATGGCTGAGTAGTATTCCATTGTGTATATATTCCACATCTTTTTTTTCCCTTTCATCACACAATGGACATTTTGGCTCTTTCCACAATTTGGCTATTGTCGATAATGCTGCTGTAAACACTGTGGTGCATATGCCCCTTCGAATAAGTATTTTTGTATTCTTTGGATATTTTGTTGAGAATTTTTTGCACCCATGTTCATCATGGATATTGGTCTGCAATTCTCCTTTTAGATGGGGTCTTTCCTTTGGTGGAGTCTTTGGCATCAAGGTTATGCAGGTCTTGTAGAATCAGTTTGGAAGTTTTCCTTCCATTTCTAGTTTTTGGAACAGCTTCAGAAAAATAGGTATTAATTCTTTAAATGGTTAGTAGAATTCCCCTGGGAAGCCACGCAACTACAAGAGCCACATAAAAGATTCGTAATCACAAATCACCATAACAAATACAATATTTTTTAAAATTTTGAAATATCATGAAAATTAACAAAATTTGACACAGATATAAAGTGAGCAAATTCTGTTTGAAAAATGGTGCTGATAATCTTGCTTGAAGCAGTGTTGTCACAAACCCCCAATTTGTAAAACATTCAATACCTGTGAAGTGCAATGAAGCCATGTGCAGTAAAATTAGATATGTCTGTAGTTGAAATAAATGACATGTTGCTTCATACCATGGACATAGAGGAAGTCATACTTAATGCCTTCTGAAAATAGAGGGCTTTGTTCTTTTTTTTTTTAACTTGTTCTTAAGAATTTAAGATGTGAAGGTTTTTTGCACAGAAATTTATTTATTATTATTAGAGATTTATAAGGGGAGTAAACAACTATGTTTGATCATTCCTAGGCAAGGTACTAGTTGCATAGATCACATCCCAATAGGATGCCAATTTGAATAAAGAAGAAGATGTGGGAGCTTCTTGCTATGGTTGGACTATTTAACTTGCCTAATGTGCAGCTCTGGATCCTTTTATTGTATAGAAATCCAGAGTAAAACCATTAGCAGCTCTATTTACTGCTGACTGACCATACTGCATCTGGGATATTATTTTTTTCTAGGTGCAAAAATCTTAGATATTTTTCTAAAGGAGAGTAGTCAGCCTGGTTTAAAGTCTGGTTAGGAAGTCCAATGTGGAATCTTTAGAATGAACCAGGGCATTTGACACAGAAAAATGCTTGTTCTGTATGGAAATTTGAGGTGTGGTTGGAGAGAGAGGCCATGCTTGTTGCTTTCAAATATTTTTAGGTATTTCACATACAAAACAGAAATTTCTCTGTATCACTTAAGAGGTCAAAGTTGGATCAATTGGTAGAAATTACAGGAGATAAGAATTCAGTGCTTTGGAATGATAAAGGGATGTCACAGTGGAATAGATCGCATTCTTAAGGAGTGATCTCCCCTTCACTAGAAGTGTTCAAGTAGAAGCTGAAGGACTATATGACAGTGATTATATATATATAACATATATGATACATATCTCACTGCAGGGACCTGTGGATGTATGTTAGTTATATATATTAAAATGCATTTTGTTTTTAGACAACCTACATGACATATTTTTCCTTGAAAACAATGCCTTGTTCCAAATAAAATCAAGGTCAAGGGTGCTTGTGCTTGAGTGGATTAGTCAGTTAAACATCTGCCTTTGGCTCAGGTCATGATCTCAGGGTCCTGGGATAGAGGCCCAAGTCAGGCTCTACACTCAGCCAGAAGTCTACTTCTCCCTTTCCTCTGCCCCTACCCCCATCCCTGTGCTCATGCATGCTCTCTCTCTCTTTCTCTTTCAAGTAAATAAAATATCTAAAATAAACAAATAAATTAATTAATTAAATAAAATAAAATCTTTAAAAAACCAAGGTCAAAATAAGTGAAGAACTCAAGATGACATCAGCCCCATTTTTCTAAGTCCTGGTGTTTTGTGGATGAAGAACAGAAGCCAGTAACGACAATAGGTGATACATCTAAAGTAATCATCAAATTCATCAATATTTTTCCATTTATAAGCCATCCTTTAAAAAAAATCATATATAGGATCACACCATCCTCCTGGTAGCTCAGCAGAGCAACCATGCCATCTGGATTCATGTTTTCACGCATAAGGAATTTTAATTTTTGAAATTAATAAGGATGTGCAGCCCCTGTCATAAAAGGTTTAACTCTTTCTAACTTCTATTCTTCAAGTTTGCCTTTGATTAACTTCATGTAATCTTTGATGTAATTGTTGCAGGCTTTTTTTGTGAAGCTGTTTCCTGTAAATTAGTGTGCTTGTGTTACCCTTGCTCTCCGGGACTTCAGTAGAGGCATTTGTACCAATGAGCAAGTAATCAAGTTTACCCTCAGTTCTAAAGACCATCTTCTCCTCCACCTCCAGACACAGCCCATCTGGGATCTTGTAGATGTCAGAGAACATCTCATCATGACTGATGAGTTCCCTGTAGATGATCATGACAGTGGCTGGAGTTGACACATGCTCTAGCTTAGCAGGAGCAGGTTGTTCTCAACAAGCTTAGTGCAGCCAGAGCCACCTTTGCAGGGAACAGAGAGAAAAAATGCCAGTGATATTTGAAAGGATTTCTTTGTTGGCTTAAACATTGATTTGAATCGGTTGCCCTCTTATACACTAACAATGAAAATATAGAAAGGGAAATTAGAGAATCAATTCCATTTACTATAGCACCAAGAACCATAAGATAACTGGGAATAAACCTAACCAAAGAGGTAAAGGATCTGTACTTGAGGAACTACAGAACACTCATAAAAGAAATTGAAGAAGACACAAAAAGAGGGAAGACCATTCCATGGTCATGGATTGGAAGAAAAAACATTCTTAAAATGTCCATATTGCCTACAGCAATCTATACTTTCAATGGCATCCCAATCAAAATTCCACCGGCATTTTTTTAAAGACCTGGAGCAAACAATCCTAAAATCTGTATGAAACCAGAAGAGACACCAAATTGCTAAGGAAATGTTGAAAAAGAAAAACAAAACCGGGGGCATCATGTTGTCTGATTTCAAGCTTTACTACAAAGCTGTGATCACCAAGACAGCATGGTACTGGCACAAAAACAGACACATAGACCAGTGGAATGGAGTGGAGAGCCCAGATATGGATTATGCTAAGTGAAACGAGTCAAGCAGACAGACTCAATTATCATATGGTTTCACTTATTTGTGGAGCATAAAGAATAACATGGAGGACATTAGAAGAAGGAAAGGAAAAGTGAATTGGGGGAAATGGGGGAGGGGATGAACCATGAGAGACTGTGGACTCTGAGAAACAAACTGAGGGTTTTGGAAGGGAGGTGGGTAGGGGGTAGGGTGAATCTGGTGGTGGGTATTGGGGAGGCACGTGTTGTATGGAGCACTGGGTGTGGTGCATAAACAATGAATCATGGAACACTGAAAAAATAAATTTAAATTAAAAGAAAAGAAAATAAGGTAAAAGACATTAAACAGTTTCAGCCTATGTTCAACTCAAGGATTCTGATGGATTTCTGCCTCACTTTGAGGTCTTTTATCCATTTCGAGTTTATCTTTGTGTATGGTGTAAGAGAATGGTCGAGTTTCATTCTTCTATACATAGCTGTCCAATTTTCCCAGCATCATTTATTGAAGAGACTCTCTTTTTACCATTGGATATTTTTTCCTCCTTCATCGAAGATTATTTAACCATAGAGCTGAGAGTCCATATCTGTGCTCTCTACTCTGTTCCATTGGTTTATGTGTCTGTTTTTGTGCCAGTACCATGCTGTCTTGGTGGTGATCACAGCTTTGTAGAAAAGCTTGAAATCAGGTAACATGATGCTACCAGATTTGTTGTTCTTTTTCAACATTTCCTTAGCAATTCGGGGTCTTTTCTGGTTCCATACAAATTTTAGGATTGTTTCTTTAATCACTTTGAAAAATTCCGGTGGATTTTTTTTTTAATTTTTTATTTATTTTCAGCGTAACAGTATTCATTGTTTTTTCACCACACCAAGTGCTCCATGCAATCTGTGCCCTCCCTAATACCCACCACCTGGTTCCCCCAATCTGCCACCCCCCCGCCCCTTCAAAACCCTCAGGTTGTTTTTCAGAGTCCATAGTCTCTCATGGTTCACCTCCACTTCCAATTTCCCTCAACTCCCTTCTCCTCTCCATCTACCCTTGTCCTCTATATTATTTGTTATGCTCCACAAATAAGTGAAACCATATGATACCTGACTCTCCCTGCTTGACTTATTTCACTCAGCATAATCTCTTCCAGTCCCGTCCATGTTGCTACAAAAGTTGGGTATTCGTCCTTTCTGATGGAGGCATAATACTCCATAGTGTATATGGACCACATCTTCCTTATCCATTCATCCGTTGAAGGGCATCTTGGTTCTTTCCACAGCTTGGCGACCGTGGCCATTGCTGCTATAAACATTGGGGTACAGATGGCCCTTCTTTTCACTACATCTGTATCCTTGGGGTAAATACCCAGTAGTGCAATTGCAGGGTCATAGGGAAGCTCTATTTTTAACTTCCTGAGGAATCTCCACACTGTTCTCCAAAGTGGCTGCACCATCTTGCATTCCCACCAACAGTGTAAGAGGGTTCCCCTTTCTCCACATCCTCTCCAACACACGTTGTTTCCTGTATTGCTAATTTTGGCCATTCTAACTAGTGTAAGGTGGTATCTCAATGTGGTTTTGATTTGAATCTCCCTGATGGCTAGTGATGATGAACATTTTTTCATGTGTCTGATAGCCATTTGTATGTCTTCATTGGAGAAGTGTCTGTTCATATCTTCTGCCCATTTTTTAATATGATTGTCTGTTTTGTGTGTGTTGAGTTTGAGGAGTTCTTTATAGAACCTGGATATCAACCTTTTGTCTGTACTGTCATTTGCAAATATCTTCTCCCATTCTGTGGGTTGCCTCTTTGTTTTGTTGACTGTTTCTTTTGCTGTGCAGAAGCTTTTGATCTTGATGAAGTCCCAAAAGTTCATTTTCAATTTTGTTTCCTTTGCCTTTGGAGACATATCTTGAAAGAATTTTCTGTGGCTGATATCGAAGAGGTTACTGCCTATGTTCTCCTCTAGGATTCTGATGGATTCCTGTCTTACGTTGAGGTCTTTTATCCATTTCGAGTTTATCTTTGTGTACAGTGTAAGAGAATGGTCGAGTTTCATTCTTCTACATATAGCTGTCCCGTTTTCCCAGCACCATTTATTGAAGAGACTGTCTTTTTTCCACTGGATATTTTCTTCCTGTTTTGTCGAAGATTATTTGACCATAGAGTTGAGGGTCCATATCTGGGCTCTCTACTCTGTTCCACTGGTCTATGTGTCTGTTTTAATGCCAGTACCATGCTGTCTTGGTGATCACAGCTTTGTAGTAAAGCTTGAAATCATGTAACGTGATGCCGCCAGTTTTATTTTTGTTTTTCAACATTTCCTTAGCGATTCGGGGTCTCTTCTGATTCCATACAAATTTTAGGATTATTTGCTCCAGCTCTTTGAAAAATACCGGTGGAATTTTGATCAGAATGGCATTAAAAGTATAAATTGCTCTGGGCAGTATAGACATTTTAACAATGTTTATTCTTCTGATCCAAGAGCATGGAATGGTCTTCCATCTTTTTGTGTCTTCTTCGATTTCTTTCATGAGTGTTCTGTAGTTCCTCAAGTACAGATCCTTTACCTCTTTGGTTAGGTTTATTCCCAGGTATCTTATGGTTCTTGGTGCTGTAGTAAATGGAATCGATTCTCTAATTTCCCTTTCTGTGTTTTCATTGTTAGTGTATAAGACAGCCAGTGATTTCTGTATATTGACTTTGTATCCTGCCACTTTACTGAATTGCTGTATGAGTTCTAGTAGTTTGAGGGTGGAGTCTTTAGGGTTTTCCATATAAAGAATCATGTCATCTGTGAAGAGAGAGAGTTTGACTTCTTCATTGCCAATTTGGATACCTTTTATTTTTCTTTGTTGTCTGATTGCTGTTGCTAGGACTTCTAATACTATGTTGAACAAAAGTGGTGAGAGCGTACATCCTTGTTGTGTTCCTGATCTCAACGGGAAGGCTGTGAGCTTTTTCCCATTGAGCATATTTGCTGTGGGTCTTTCATAGACAGATTTTATGAAGTCCAAGAATTTTCCCTCTATCCCTATACTTTGAAGCATTTTAATCAGGAACGGATGCTGGATTTTGTCAAATGCTTTTTCTGCATCAATTGAGAGGACCATGTGGTTCTTCTCTCTTCTCTTATTGATTTGTTCTATCACATTGATTGATTTGTGAATGTTGAACCATCCTTGCAACCCAGGGATGAATCCCACCTGGTCATGGTGGATAATCGTTTTAATGTGCTGTTGGATCCTGTTTGCTAGGAGCTTGTTGAGAATCTTAGCATCCATATTCATCAGGAATATTGGTCTGAAATTCTCCTTTTTGGTAGGGTCTTTGCCTGGTTTGGGGATCAGGGTAATGCTGGCTTCATAAAAAGAGTCTGGAAGTTTTCCTTCTGCTTCAATTTTTTGAAACAGCTTCAGAAGAATAGGTATTATTTCTTCTTTGAAAGTTTGATAGAATTCCCCAGGGAATCCGTCAGGTCCTGGGCTCTTGTTTTTTGGGAGGCTTTTGATCACTGCTTCAATCTCGTTACTAGATATCGGTCTATTCAGGTTGTCAATTTCTTCCTGGTTCAATTTTGGGAGTTTATAGTTTTCCAGGAATGCATCCATTTCATCTAGGTTGCTTAGCTTATTGGCATATAACAGTTGATAATAGCTTCTGATGATTGTTTCTACTTCCTTGGTGTTAGTTGTGATCTCTCCCTTTTCATTCATAATTTTATTAATTTGGGCTTTCTCTCTTCTCTTTTGGATTAGTGTGGCCAATGGTTTATCGATTTTATGGATTCTTTCAAAAAACCAGCTTCTAGTTTCATTGATACGTTCTATTGTATCTCTGGTTTCTACCTCATTGATCTCTGCTCTAATCTTGATTATTTCCCTTCTTACGTGTGGAGTTGTTTTGATTTGTTGTTGATTCTCCAGTTCTTTAAGGTGTAGAGACAGCTGGTGTATTCTGAATTTTTCAATTTTTTTGAGGGAGGCTTGGATGGCTATGTATTTCCCCCTTAGGACCGCCTTTCCTGTATCCCACAGGTTTTGGAGTGAAGTGTCTTCATTCTCATTGGTTTCCATGAATTGTTGAAGTTCTTCTTTGATCTCCTGGTTGATCCAAGCATTCTTAAGCAAGGTGGTCTTTAGCTTCCAGGTGTTTGAGTTCCTTCTGAACTTTTCCTTGTGATTGAGCTCCAGTTTCAAAGCATTGTGATCTGAGAATATGCAGGGAATAATCTCAGTCTTTTGGTATCGGTTGAGCCCTGATTTGTGACCCAGTATGTGGTCTAGTCTGGAGAAGGTTCCATGTGCACTTGAGAAGAATGAGTATTCTGTTTTAGGGTGGAATGTTCTGTATATATCTATGAGGTCCATCTGGTCCAATGTGTCATTCAATGCTCTTGTTTCTTTATTGATTTTCTGCTTAGATGATCTGTCTATTTCTGAGAGAGGCGTGTTAAGATCTCCTACTATTAATGTATTCATATCAATATGACTCTTTATCTTGATTAATAGTTTTCTTATGTAATTGGCTGCTACCATATTGGGGGCGTAGATATTTACAACTGTTTAGATCATCTTGGTGGATAGTCCCTTTAAGAATTATGTAGTGCCCTTCTGTATCTCTGACTACCGTCTTGAGTTTAAAATCTAATTTATCTGATATGAGAATTGCTACCCTGGCCTTCTTTTGAGGCCCTTTGGCATAAAAGATGCTTTTCCATCCCTTAACTTTCAGTCTGGGTGTATCCTTAGGTTCAAAATGGGTCTCTTGTAGACAACATATGGATGGGTCCTGTCGTTTTATCCAATCTGCAACCCTGTGTCGTTTTATGGGCTCATTTAGGTCATTCACATTGAGAGTGATTATTGAGAGACACGTTTTTATTGACATTGCGCTATCTTTGAAGTCTTTCTTTCTGTTGATTGTCTCTATATTTCTGTCCAATGCTATTCTTAGGATTTTTCCTCTTTTATAGAACCCCCCTTAATATTTCCTGCAGTGTCGGCTTGGTGGTTGCATAGTCTTTTAAGCCTTGCTGGTCTTGGAAACTCTTTATGTCTCCATTCATTTTGAATGTGAGTCTTGCTGGATAAAGTATTCTTGGCTGCATGTTCTTCTCATTTAGTGCCCTGAGTATATCTTGCCAGCCCTTTCTGGCTTGCCAGGTCTCTGTGGACAGGTCTGACGTTATTCTGATGGGCTTTCCTCTGTACGTAAGGAGCTTCTTTGTCCTAGCGGCTTTCAAGAGATTGTATCAACAATTATGATTTCTCAATTTTACTATGAGGTGCCTGGATGCTTTTTTGGAATTTATAATCTTGGGGGGAGACCGTTCTGCCTCTAGTACATGAACGCTTGTTCCATTCGCGAGATTGGGAAAATTTTCATGAAGAACTTGTTCCACTATATCTTCTAGACTTCTTTCTTTCTCCTCCCCTTCAGGGATTCCAATAATTCTGACGTTGGAACGTTTCATGGCATTATTTATTTCCCTGATTCTGTTTTCGTGGCTTCTAAGCTGTTTGTTCCAGGCTTCCTCCTGATCCTTTCTCTCTATCTGTTTGTCCTCCAGATCACTAATTCTATCTTCTGTCTCAGTTACCCTAGATTTTAGAGAATTTAGATTAGATTGGAACTCATTAAGAGCATTGTGAACCTCATCCCTGGTGGCCTTCAGCTCTGCCCTAACATTATGAACATCATCCCTGGTCGCTTTCAATTCTGCCTTAATCAATTCCTTTTGGTCATCCATGGCTTTCTCCAACCCAGCTATTGCCTGGATAATTGTTAGCCTGAATTCTCTTTCTGACATATTGTCTATGTTGTTAGCCGTTATCTCTGTTGCAGAAGGCCCATCCTCTGTATTTTTCTTCTATTGGGGATTCCTCTTCCTAGTCATTTTGGTGAGAGATGACTGGACAGATGTAGCTGGATGTATCAACCGTGGTGCAGTCAAGGTGTACCCTGGAACGCTTCTGAGCACTCAGGATTCCCCACCCAAATGAGAGAAAAAAGAAAAAGAAAAAAGAGAGAGAGAGACAGGAAAAAAAGGGAAGATAAAAGAGAAGGTTCAGGCCAAATGGGCCCCAAGGTAAGATTTATGACGTATACAAACAAAAAGAGAAAAACAAGAAGACTGATAGAAGTATATGACAAAAGAAAAAAAAATATATATATATAAAAGCAAAAAAAAGTAAGAACCTCGTCAAAAAGAACCCCAAGTATAAGATTTATATACTATCAGGGCAAACATAAATACACAGAGACACTGGCAGAAGAAAACATTGGGAGCATGGTTATAGATTCTCAGTGTGGGCGAGGAAGGTTATTTTGATTCTTCCTGGATGTATCTTGATATCTTTGTTAAAGGACTCAACTTTCCTACGATAAAGGGGGATTAAAAATT
Organism: Martes martes; assembly: GCF_963455335.1. Lineage (NCBI taxonomy): Eukaryota > Metazoa > Chordata > Mammalia > Carnivora > Mustelidae > Martes > Martes martes. The sequence continues at coordinate 66,266,168 of NC_137897.1, forward strand.
GGTTTACCTATAGGGGTAGCATTGATTGGAGAAAGGGGGTTACCTTGAAGTTTAACTCTATATGAATATTAGAAAATAAAAATAAAAAAGAAATAAACTGGACTAAACTAAACTAAAATTTAAAAAAAATTTAAAAAAATAGAAAAGCAAAAGAAAAACACAGGTGTATGTATCAAAAAGTTCAGGTTAGAAGTTTATCATGGAATTTGATGTACTGGACATCTCACTGTGATGGTAAATAGGTTAAAAAATTATCTATATAAAAAAGAAAAAAAAAAGAACCAGAATAGTGGGAACAAGTTAAAAACATAAGTTGTATCTATGAAGTAGTGGTGGTTGTTCTCTTGCAGTCTTTTTTTTTACTTTCCTGGTTTGATTTCTGGGGGAGGGGTCTGCCACGTGGGTTTTCAGTCAATGATGTTCCCTGAGTTAAGTCCTCCCGCCCCCTGCAATGGGGTGGGCTCTGAGGAAACCGGTTTTTTTCAGGCTTTTGTTCTCTGGAGGTTTTTATGTTTGTTCACATCTTTTCTCTCGCCTTGACAGCTTTTGATGGTTTTTGGAGGTTTAGAGGAAAGCAAACTGCACCCCGACCTCCCTCTCAGAGAGAAGCCTCAGTCTGCTCCCCTGTGGGTGCTGCAGAGCCCATATAAATTCCCCCTTGGCCACTGGCAGAGCAGGTTCCCAGTTGCTTTCCCTGGGGACGCAGGATCTCCTGCTTGTATGCAAAACCACGGCAGCGGAGGCTGTCTGGGCAGCTCCAGACTACCAGAGAGTTTCCAAGCAGTGATCGCACACTGAGATTTTCCCGCTGGCCAGGGCCGGGGATGCCTGGTCTTTCCGGGTTTAAGAGCGATGGGCTTGCACACACCTTTCCAGGGGGAGTGTGTGGGGGCGCATGTTTCAGGCTCTAGCACGGGGCAGGTCCCAGAGCACTAGGCTGGGCCTTCGTGCACCTCTCTCAGGGGAGGGTGTGGGGCTCGCGCATCTCATGCTGGTAGTTCGTGCGCATTCTGCCATCTGGTGTCTGGCTCGGCTCCCAGCCCCTCACAGGAGCCGGACTCCACTCGTTCTCGGGGGCGCTGGCGGCTCAGGGACCAAGACCTGGTTTCTCTTCTGCACTCTCTCTGGGTCAGCTCCAGGGGAGGCTGTCCTGGGTCTGGGGACTTAAGCCCCTGTCCCTACCGCAATTTCCTCCCGCGATCCTTTGCTCTTTTTGAGGGCTTTCAACCAGACTCCAAGTTAATGCTGGTCCCCAGATGCAGGGCACTCTCGTACTGGGGTATTACTCTCCGATCAGTCGCCTCTGGTGGCTCCCTCCCCATTTTGTTTCTCTTCCGATATCAGTCCGACATTCCCACTCTGCTTTACCTGCCCACTGGCGTCTTCTGCCGCTGTAGAGATCCAGACATGTATAATTCTGATCTCAGGCTGATTTTATGGGTGATCGGAGTTCTTTGGTAGGTAATCAGCTCACTTTAGGATACAGGTTGAAACGGCGCCTCCTCCTACTTCCCCGCCATCTTGTCTCCATCAATTCCGGTGGATATTGATCTGGATGGCTTTGAAAATATAGATTGCTCTGGGCAGTACAGACATTTTTACAATGTTTTTTATTCCAATGTGCATGGAATGCTTTTCCATCTTTTTGTGTCTTCTTCAATTTCTTCCATGAGTGTTCTGTAGTTCCTCGAGTATAGATCCCTTACCTCTTTGGTTAGGTTTATTCCCCAGTATCTTATGATTCTTGGTGCTATAGTAAATGGGATCAATTCTCTAATTTCCCTTTCTATATTTTCATTGTTAGTGTATAAGAAAGCAACTGATTTCTATACATTGATTTTGTATCTTGCCACATTACTGAATTACTGTATGAGTTCTAGTAGTTTGGGGGTGGAGTCTTTTGGGTTTTCCATATAAAGTATCATGTCATCTGTGAAGAGAGAAAGTTTGACTCCTTCTTTGTCAATTTGAATACCTTCTATTTCTTTTTGTTTTCTCACTGCTGTTTCTAGGACTTTTGGTACTATGTTGAACAACAGTGGTGAAAGTGGCTATCCTTGTGGTGTTCCTGATCTCAAAGGGATGGCTGTCAGCTTTTCCCCAATGAGAATGATATTCGCTGTGGGTTTTTCATAGATTTTATGAAGTTGAGGAATGTTTCTTCCATCCCTACAGTTTGAAGAGCTTTAATCAGGAACGGATGCTGTATCTTGTCAAATGCTTTTTCTGCATCAACTGTGAACACCATTGGTTCTTCTCTCTTCTCTTATTGATTTGTTCTGTCACATTGATTGATTTGCGAATGTTGAACCACCCTTGCATCCCATGGATAAATCCCATCTGGTCATGGTGGATAATCTTTTTAGTGTACTGTTGGATCCTATTAGTTAGGATCTTGTTGAGAATCTTGGCATCCATATCATCAGGGATATTGGTCTGAAATTCTCCTTTTTGGTGGGGTCTTTGACTGGTTTGGGGATCAAAGTGATTCTGGCCTCAAAGGAAGAGTCTGGAAGTTTTCCTTCTGTTTCTATTTTTTGAAGCAGCTTCAGGATAATAGGTATTATTTCTCCTTTGAATGTTTGGTAGAATTCCCCAGGGAATCTGTCAGTTCCTGGGCTCTTGTTTTTTGGGAGGTTTTCGATCACTGCTTCAATCTCGTTACTAGATATCGGTCTATTCAGGTTGTCAATTTCTTTGTGTTTCAGTCTTGGAAATTTATAGGTTTCCAGGAATGCATCCATTTTGACTAGGTTGTTTAACTTATTGACGTATAACTGTTAATAGTAATTTCTGATGATTGTTTCTATTTCCTTGATGTTAGTCGTGATCTCTCCCTTTTCATTCATAATTTTATTAATTTGGGTCCTCTCTTTTTTCTTTTGGATTAGTTTAGCCAGTGGTTTATTGATCTTATTAATTCCTTCAAAGAACCAGCTTCTAGTTTCATTGATGTGTTCTACTGTATCTCTAGTTTTTAACTCATTGATCTCGGCTGTAATTTTAATTATTACCCTTCTTGTGTGTGGGGTTAGCTTAACTTGCTCATTTTCCAGTTCTTTAAGGTATAAATAGAGTTTGCGTATTTGGGATTTTTCCTTTTTTTGTTGTTGTTGTTGTTTTTTGTTTTTTGTTTTTTTTTTTGTTTTTTTGTTTTATTTTTTTTGAGTGAGGCTTGGATGGCTATGTATTTCCCCTTTAGGATCACCTTTGCCAAATCCCATAGGTTTTGTACCGATGTGTCTTCATTCTCATTGGTTTCCATGAATTGTTTAAGTTCTTCTTTGGTTTTCTTGTTGACCCCAAAATTCCTTTTTTAAAAAAGATTTTATTTATTTATTTGACAGAGAGATCACAGGCAGAGAGGCAGGCAGAGAGAGAGGGGAAGCAGACTTTCTGCTGAGCAGAGAGCCCAATGTGGGGCTCAATCCCAGGACCCTAAGATCATGACCTGAGCTTGAGGCAGAGGCTTAACCCACTGAGCCACCCAGGTGCCCCAAACCAAACATTCTTGAGCAGGATGGTCTTTAGCTTCCAATTGTTTGAATTCCTTCCAAACTTTTTCTTGTGGTTGAGTTCCAGTTTCAAAGCATTGTGGTCTGAGAATATGCAGGGAATATTTTCAGTCTTTTCATATTGAGCCTGATTTGTGACCTAGTATGTGGTCTCTTCTGGAGAAAGTGCCATGTACACTCGAGAAGAATGAGTATTCTGTTGTTTTAGGTTGAGATATTTTGTATCAACCTATGAGTTCCATCTGGTCTAATGTGTCATTCAAAGCTCTTGTTTCTTTGTTGATATTCTGCTTAGATGATCTGTCTATTGCTGAGAGTGGCATATTAAGATCGCCTACAATTAATATATTCATATTGATATGACTCTTTATTTTGATTAACAGTTGGCTTACATAGTTGGCTTTCCTATATTGGGGTGCATAAATATTTACAATTGTTTTTTTTGTTGTTGTTCTTGGTGGATAGACACTTTATGAATGATGTAGTGTCCTTCTGTATCACTGACTACAGTCTTTAGTTGAAAATCCAATTTATCTGATATGAGAATCACTAGCCCAGCTTTCTTTTGAGGCCTGTTGGCATGAATGTTGCTTCTGCATCCCCTCACTTTCAGTCTGGATATATCTTTAGGTTCCAAATGTATGTCTTGTAGACGATATATGGACAGGTCCTATCGTTTTATCCAGTCTGCAAGCCTGTGAATTTTATGGGAGCATTTAGGCCGTTCACATTGAGAGTGATTATTGAAAGATAAGCTTTTATTGACATCATGTTGCCTGTGAAGTCCTTGTTTCTATAGATTGTCTCTGTAAATTTCTGTTCTATGTCACTCTTGGGTTCTTTCTTCTTTTATAGAACCCCTCTTAATATTTCTTGTAGTGCCAGCTTGGTGGTCACATAATCTTTTAAACCTTGCTGATCTCAGAAGCTCTTTATCTCTCCATCCACTCTGAATGTCAGTCTTGCTGGATAAAGTATTCTTGTCCTGCCTTCCTGGCTTGCCATGCTTCTGTGGACAGGTCTGATGTTATTCTGATGGTCCTTCCTCTGTAGTTAAGGAATCTCTTCCCCTTAGCTGCCCTTCAAGACATTCTCTATGAATTTATGTTTTGTGAATTTCACAACTATGTACCTGGAAGACTTTCTAGGCTCGTTGATTTTGGGGGTGTCCTTTCTGTCTCTAGGACATGAACACTTGTTCCATTCCCCAGACTAGGAAATTTTTCATCTAGTATTTGTTCAACTATATCTTCTAGTCTTTTCTCTCTCCACCCCTTCAGGGATCCCAACAATTCTGACATTGGGATGTTTCACAGCATCATTTATTTCCCTAATTCCGTTTTCATGGCTTCTAAGCTGTTTGTTCCAGGCCTCCTCCTGATCCTTCCTTTCTATTAGTTTGTCTTCTAGATCACTAATTCGATCTTCTGCCTCTGTTACCCTAGCTTTTAGAGTATTTAGATTAGATTGGATCTCATTGATAACATTTTTTTTAAAGATTTAATTTATTTATTTGACAGAGAGAGATCACAAGTAGGCAGAGAGGCAGGCAGAGAGAGAGAGAGAGAGGAGAGGAGGAAGCAGGCTCCCTGCCAAGCAGAGAGCCCGATGCAGGACTCCATCCCAGGACCCCGAAATCATGACCTGAGCCGAAGGCAGAGGCTTAACCCACTGAGCCACCCAGGCACCCTCTTTGATAGCATTTTTAACTTCTGCCAGATCAACTCTCACTTCTGCCCTTAGAGATTCTATGTTGTCACTAATGGTTTCCTCCAATGTAGGCATTGCCTAGATAATTGTTACCCTGAATTCCCTTTCCAACATACTGTTTATGTCCATATCCAATAGTCTCTGATAGAGAGGGCACTGTCTCTAATTTTTCCTCTGCTGGGTGTTCCTCTTTCTAGTCATTTCAGTGGGAGGTGTTTGAGGGGATGTACAGCTGAATATATCAACCACAATCCAGGGAACGTGCACCTTGGAAAGTTTCAGAGCATTCAGAAGTCACCACCAAAAAGAAAGAAAAAAGAAAAAAGAGAAAAAGAGAAAGAAAAAAGAAAAAACCCAGCCAAAATGAGCCCCCAAAGTAGGATTTATAAGGAACATAAACAAAAATGAATAAACAAAAAGATTGACAAAAGCAAAAGAAAAAAAAATAAAACCCAGCCAAAATGAATCTCTAAAATAAGATTTATATAGTAAAGAAACAAAAACAAATACACAGAAACACTGACAGAAGAATAAGATGGGAAATTGTTTATAAATCCTTGATGTGGGCAAGGAAGTTTATTTCAGTTCTTCCTGGGTTTATCTTGTTATCTTTGTTATTTTTGTTACAACTTTGCAAAGATACAAGGGAATAAAAACTGGTTTATATATAGGAGTAGTATTGAATAGGGAAAAAGGATTACCTTGAAGCTTATATCCATATATCTATATCTATCTATCCATAAGAAAAAAAAAGCAAGTATATGTATGAAAAAAGTTCAAGTAAAAAAGTTATTATGGTATATGTTGTATTAAAGATCGAGTTGTAATGGCAAGTAGGTTAAGAAAATAAAAGAATAATTGTGAGAATGAATTAAAAAACAGTTGTATCTATGACATATGTAGGTTTGGAGGCAGTACTGGGAGGTTAATATATTGTTTTCTCCTGATGTTGAGGTTTACAGTTTTATGGGGACCCTATGATTATTGTCCTTTCGTTCTTTTGGCTTATCTTCTGGGAGCGGGGCCTGCCACATTGTTTTTCAGTCAATCTTGCTTGGGCTGAGTTGCCCTGCCCCCTATCAAGGGGCTGGGTTCTGTGGAAAATGGTTTTTCAGGCTTTTGTTCTCTGGAGTTTTTTTTTTTTTTCCCTTTGGTGGCTTTTTGCAGCTTTTTGAAGGGTTAGTGAAAAGTAAACTCTCCATACCCAGACCTCTGCCTCAGAAAGAAACCTCAGTGTGCACCCCTCTGGGTCATCCAGAACACACAGACTCCCCTTCTGCAAACTCCGCTGAACTGCACTACCTCCCACAAGTGGTGCACACCCCCAGCCACTGTCTCAGTGGTAGCCTGAGGCCCCTGCTTTTCTCTGCACCCCTGTGCCACTAAAACCATGAGCGATATTGGTCCAGGGAGCCCGCTTCCAGTGGCTGCCTTTGCCAGTACTGCTGTCTGGAGTCCACGCACATGCTGGGTGCTCTCAGACCCTGCAGCGCAGGTCTCAGAAGGCTGGGGGCTCAGGGTCCTCCAGCAGGAGCCTGAGCAGGGCTCTTTCAGACATGGGTGGGCACAAGCTGTGACTGCCATGGGATCGTGAGCTTAGGTCCATGCCTGTGGCTTCCCCATTCCACCAGTTGCCCCTTAAGACCCTCTGTTCTGTTTGAGTGCTGTTAACCAGTCTCCAAGTTAATGTTGGTCCCCAACCACAGGGCATTCTCATATTGGGGTATTACTTTCCAATGAGTCACTTCTGGTGGCTCCCTCTCCCTTCTGTTTATCCTCTGATATCAGTCTAAGTGTTCCCACTCCATTTTACCTCTCCACTGATGAGCTTCTGCCCCTGTAGAGATCCAGAAGTGTATAATCTTACATCTCAGGCTGATTTCATGGGTGTTTAGAGTGTTCTGATAGATATTTAGCTCACTTTAAGGGATCAGTTAAAACAGGGTCTCCTACTTCTCCACCATCTTGCCCTTCTTCCCTTTATTTTATTCTTTTTCAAAGCCATTTAAAGTCGTTCAAGTCTGAAGGTCTGTACCAAAATTGATGCAGTGGATTTTGTCTATAGGATTACTATTTTTTTGAATAAGATATCACCATCAACAAGCATTTTTGAGTGACTATTGTATACAGAGTGTTGTATTAATTCTTAAAATTATGTATATGCTTACCCTGATTTGCTCTTGTATTATATTCTGGTAAAAGACTAAAATCCTCCAGCCCTTAAGATATAATGTGTAAAAGTCTGCTTTCTAAGCATTGTATACTATGATTACATTTTGTTTCTGGGAAGTGTTAAAAAAAAAAACTACTACTAAATGCTACTAAATGTGTGAATGAAAAATAAATAAATGAATGTGTGAATGCTATTGTTACCCAAATGACTGCTTAGCATGTAGGTGTTTGATGCAAAGAGTTTATGACAGTAAACATAAGATCACTGGGTTATATACTGGCTCCTCAGTTCTTGTCTAACTCTTGGACCTTGGGCAAGTCACTTTTAAAATGATAAAAAATGTTTAACAATATTCAGTTCTAAAATATTTCTCTGCCACATTATGGTTTAAAGTGCTATGGAGATTCAAGAATATCCCAACTCCAGCACATCAGCCAGCCTTTGTTCCACTTTGAAGTTGCTAAAGAGAAATCATATGAAAAACAATGGCAAATGAGAAAGCCAAGTGTGACTGTATTACCTGCACTTGTGAAATCCTAATGCTGAGATTCGTGTAAAACTGGTTGGAAAACAGGCTTAGATAAGAAATTTAATGGAGGTAGGTTTCTTCCCTGAGCCCAAATCAGTCATACCTGCCAGCAACTGGGTGTATACTACAGCAAACTGATAAGACACATTGAGAAGAGTTGAGCAGGCATTAGCGGGCCATGCCATTTGGTTCATGGAAGCAGGATGTAAAAAAGCTCCCAAAAGAGAGAGAGAGAGAAAGACAGAGACACCAAACATCAATGATATTTTCAAACATAGTTATTTCACCCACTAGCATTAAGTAATCCAATTATTGTCCTACAATCTGATCCATCAGTTAGTGCCACTCCTATTTGTGGATTATTGTTATGTGGTGTGTGTGTGTGTGTGTGTGCGTGTGTGTGTGTGTGTGTGTGTGTGTGTTGCTTAAGATAAAATTTTAATGTGGCCTTAGAAGCCTGTATCTTCCTCATAGTCCTGTATATAGTGTCATTCAGGCATGGTTTGAAGGTTTGTGTTAGTTACCAGATGTTCTACTCTAATACAGAGTCTTTTCTAATTTCCTGAAAAGCCAGAAAAGTATTGACTCATGAGCAATCAAATCAGTCTGGGTTCATTGCCATGGTAGTTAGGTATGGTGTAGTCACTTTATTTTATGATGAAGTGACTAAAACTTTCAAGGGTTTGGAAGTCTTCAGTGTAAGAAAAGAACTTAAAGTTTAGGATTTTCATATCTGCAAAAGCAAAGAGCAAGAGAGATCAATAAAGTCCTTAAAATTATGAAAATTATTAATGACACCAAGTTACAGAATAATAGAACTATGTATAGTCATTACTTGAAACATTAATAAACAGTTTCTCTTGAGTATGATTTAAGGACCACTTACATTGCAATCACGTGAGTAAATTGTAAGGTTAAAAGAAGCAAAAAGCCCAAGTCTTAGGTTTTCAGAATTCCTGGCCATGAGGCCCACAAACTTGCATTTTAAATAAGCACCTTCTTCATGATTCTTATGCATTTTTAATTTTGAGAACTAGTGCTTTAAAGAGGTGGTTTTAGAATAAGTAAATCAAGGTATTATTCTATAGTCTAGTGGGATGGAAAGCACAGTGACCTGGGGAGGAGGAGACCTAAGATCAAGTCCTAGCTTTACCCTTATTATCTGTGAGATCTTGGGTAGGTGATGTTATCTGTTTGAGCACCATTTCCTTTCTCTATACAATGAGAAATTTGATCTGCAGAAACTCTAAGGTTTTCTTCAGCTCTAGCACTGTATAAATCTGCACACGAGACATTAAATTAATTGAACTTGTTCCAAGAGGTCATAGGCCTATCACCTAGCACAATGCCTGGCACATTAAAATGAATTTGATAAATGTTAGTTATGCAAATGCAGACAGAAAGTATAAACATGTTCAAACAGAAATTAAATAACTTTTCAGGTGACAGATATGTAATGGACAATGCATTATGGTAAGCTAGGAAAATATTTGTGAACTATCTTTAAACTTCTGAAGACAAAGTATATATATATTTCCCCACAACAATTATTGGTAGCCATCAGGGATGAATAATTTATTGGATTCAACCAAATCAAACTTACCTTTTTACACAAAATTTCTTTCAACAACTACCCCTTATTTAGGTCCCCTCCAAGCAACACTCTACCAACCTGTTAGCAATCACACCCTGTCATTTAACCCTCAATTGTATGCTGTTATTTGTTGCATTTTATCCATTTAAACTAATGTTTCGAAGTATGCCAAGGTCCTGGAAGCCAGGGGAAATACCCCTTTCCATATGACCCTCAGAACCTATATAGTGTGGAATATATAGACAATGAATGAGTACTTTATTAAAAGATGTTAATCATTTGCATTACTGTTGAGCTTTGTAAGCTATAAAATGCTTTTAAAACTAGTTCATTTGATTCTCACAACCCCTGTGAGAGGCAATCAGAGCAGGCATTATTATTTACATTTCACGGATGAAGAAATTAAGGCTCAAAGAATTTACAGCAGCTTGAGCAAAATCACGTAGCCGGTGCTCTTTCTTCTCTACCACACTAGCGTGTATCTTACTGGAGAAAGATGTTGGGACATAGGTTTTAGGATCCAGAAACTTCCCATCTCAAATTTCAGTCCCTTCTACTAAAAATGTTTCTACTAGAAAAGGCCAAAAACAAAAAAAAAGAACAGAAGTTTGGAATTTTGTAATGTTCTAATTAAGGTGAAGAGAAACATTAATCACTGGATAAGTTGCTTTATTACGTTCTGACCTTGATACTGTCTTGGTTCTAAGGTTTTCTAAATTCTTCCACCCAAGCTTTGTTTTCTTCCTTGTTTCCAGCAAGCATCTGTACCCAAATGGGTTACTGTTTCTTATCTGAGTAGACCTAAGATCTCTTGCCTTTTATGTCTTAACCTTTAGGGATGGTTTTCATTGCTGCTTTTCCAGTTAAAAATATATGCTAGTATTTTAAAAAATGGAAAATGAATACAAAAATTTATGAGGAGATATAAGAAAATAAATCCACTGAAGTCTTTATGTAATTTCTCTAGCATGTACATTAGTAGATTTTGAAAAAATACCATACAGTCTGTAGCCTTTTGTGTCTGGTTTCCTTTACTTACCATAATATCTTTGAGGTTCATCCAAATCCTTGCATGTATCAGTAATTTGTTCCTTGTTTCACTTGATTGGAAACTAAAGATAAGCCAAAACAAAGCAAGTAATCTAAAATTTCTGCAGGGAATTTCAAAGGTAAGTGTCAGAAATTTACCTGCATGCACATATATTAAGTTGGAAATAAACATTTGATATAAAAACTGTAAAATGATTGACTAAAGCAATATCTTTTTCCACAATGAGTGGTTCACATAAGATTATAAAATGGTACTTATACAAATAATGGGATCAATAAGAGTGGATATATTGTTACACACTATCAGTATTTTATTCAATCCAAAATAATTTATCTGATTTGTTTCAGTTCCCATTGCAGCTCTTTGATAGTGAGGAAGGGCAATTAACTCTTAAGGCAGTAAGAAGACCACTAAAGGCATACCAATAAAATTGCACTGCTCTTTAATGTGACAACCCTGCTAGTAAGATACTAAATGTAGTTGAAATTATTTTGAGCTGTGTTTTGATTTTCTTAAATCTTTGCATTAAGCCATTTCTGTCCAGGGCAAAATTGGTAGGTGGAAATTGTCTTTGGTTCCTTTCAATCTGCTTTTCTATAAGTAATGATAATAGCATTGACTAACAGTTACCAAGTATTTACTTTGTGCTAGGCACTGTGCTAAGCACTTTATGGTAGGTTATCTTATTCCTCACAATAACACTATGAGATAGGCACTATCATTATATTTTGCAAAGAAACTTAAACAGTTCAAATAACTTGCCTAAGACCTTTCAGATGGTGTTAAAACACTTGAACCCATGACTTAACTATCAGAATATTCTACCCCAACCCCATGCACTACCCTACTATATATGCATTTAACCTTCCAGATTTGAGTCTTAAATTCCTTCTCTCCTGCCTATCAGCCATTTAGTGTCTTCCATCATTAGTCCTCCCTCAAGACTTCTAGAAGTTCTATATTTATTCCTCTTCAGTATTAATCACCCACCTTACCAACTACCCTTCTCTCAGTGTCCTGCTTTTAACTCAATTTTGTAAAATAATGCAGCTGATAAAGGTATGGTAATGAATATATCATAGAATAATTTATACTTGTTAGGAATTATCAAATTGTATACAAAATTATCCTCAATGAATTATTACTAATAAACTTCTAACAGAGTCATGGTGGGGGGTAGAAATGGATGAGGGAACCTCCCTAACATCCATTATTTTATGCCACTTAAGCAACATAGAATTTGACTATATCTCCCATGTTTTCCACCTGGTCCTCAGTTATAAGTGACAGACTGCAAGACAAGATTAGGAATACAGGTACATGGTGGCTCTGTCATTGAAGGATTTTTTTCTCTTTCTATAAATAAATAATCTGAATGGAGGTCAAACTTGGGTCTCAGAATTATGCTCTATCCAATTTAAGCTAATAAGCATTATTGATACCAGTTCCTACATTATTGAAACCATACGTTGAATGGTCTCCTAACGGCTTGAAGAAATTAATAAGCCTGCCTAAAGATCTTTTAACTGGGAATGACCTAGGTACTGGGAAATGTTAATTTTATATGGCTTAGATCACAAGGGAAGTCACTTGATTATGATAGTCTTGATGCATCATGTAATAAAATGGAAATACAAATACGGTTTTTTCACAGCAAAATCCAGAATTGGCAAAATTTGCCAAATTTCTCAAACTGTCTGAAACAGAACACTATGATTTCACTATGACACAGTGTTTATTATTTTTGGTGCAAGTATAAATGGGATTGTTTTCTTAATTTCTCTTTTTGCTACTTCATTGTTAGTGCATATAAATGCAACAGATTTCTATATATTAATTTTGCAACCTGTGAGTTTACTGAATTCATTTATCAAGTCTAGTAGGTTTGTGTGTGTGTGTGTGTGTGTGTGTGTGTGTGTGTGTGTATGCATGTGTGTAGTCTTTAGGGCTTTCTATACATAGTATGTCATCTACAAATTGTGAAAGTTTAACTTCTTTCTTATTGATTTGGATACATTTTCTTTCTTTTTGTTGTCTGACTGCTGTGACTAGGACTTCCAGTACCATGCTGAATAAAAGTGATGAGTGGACATCACTGTCTTGTTCCTGATCTTAGAGTAAAAGCTCTTATTTTCTCACCAGTGAATCTGATGTTAGCTGTGGATTTTTCATATATGGCCTTCCTTATGTTAAGGTATGTTCCCTCTAAATCTACCTTTTAGGGGTTTTTATCACGAATGGATGTTGTACTTTGTCAAATGCTCCTTATGCATCTATTGAAATGATCATTTTTTTTCTTTCTCTTGTTGATGTGATGTATCATGTTGACTGATTGTAAATTCCTTGCATCCCAGGAATAAATCCCATTTGATCATGGTGAATGATTTTTTTAAAATGTATTGTTGGATGCAGTTTGCTAGTATTTTATTGAGGACTTTGCATCTATGATCATCAGAGACATGGGGCTATATTTCTCTCTCTCGCTCTCTCTCTCTCTCTCTCTCTCTTTTTTTTTTTTTGGTAGTGTCTTTACCTGATTCCGGTATCAGGATAAGTCTGGCCTCATACAATGAACTGGATTCTTTCCTACCTTCCTAGTTTTTAGAATAGTTTGAAAAGAATAGTTATTGATTCTTCCTTAAATGTTTGGTAGGATTCACCTGTGGATCCATTTGGTCCTATAGTTGTTTGTTGGGAGTATTTTGATTACTGATTCCATTTCATTGCTAGTAATTGGTCTGTTCAAATTTTCTATCTCTTCTTGATTCAGTTTTGGGGTTTATCTGTTCCTTAGGAATTTATCCATTTCTTCTAGATTGGCATATAATTTTTCAAAATATTCTCTTACAATCTTTTGTATTTCTGTGGTGGTGTTTTTTATTTCTCCTCCTTTATTACTGATTTTATTTATTTCACTCCTTTCTCTCTCTCTCTCTTTCTCTGTCTCTGTCTCCCCTCCACCCTATAATGAGTCTGGCTAAAGCTTTATGTTTCATTGATCTTTTCAAAGAGCCAGATCCTGGTTTCACTGATATGTTCTATTGATTTTTTTAGTCTCTATTCCATTTATTTCTGCTGTATTATTTCTTATTTCCTTCATTCTACTGGATTTGGGTTTTCTTCTTTTTCTAGCTCTTTTAGGTGTAAGGTTAGGTTGTTTATTTGATGTTTTTCCCTTGAGGTAGGTCTGTATTGCTAAAATCTTTCATCTTAGAACAGCTTTTACTGCCTCCCAAAGATTTTGGACTAGTGTGTTTTCATTTTTATTTGCCTTCATATATTTTAAAAAATTTCCTCTTTGAATTCTTGGTTGACCCATTCATTATTTATGTTTATTGTAACATTATTTATAATAGCTAAGATATGGAAGCAACCCAGTTGTCTATCCATAGATGAATGGATATAGAATAGGTGGTGTGTGTGTGTGTGTGTGTGTGTGTGTGTGTTGTGAAATATTACTCAACCATAAAAAAGAACAAGGACTTGCCATTTACAACATGGATAGATCTAGAGGGTATAATGCTAAATGGAATAAGTCAGTCAATGAAAGAAAAATACCATTTGATTTCATGCATATGTGGAATTTAAGAAACAAATTGACAAATAAAAGAAGAGATAAAAAACAAACAAAAAAACAAAAAACAAAGGAACAAAAAACCCACACACACAAAAAAACCAGGCTCTTAAATATAGAGGAGACTGGTGGTTGCCAGAGGGAAGGTCAGTGGGGAGATAGTTGAAATAGGTGAAGGGGATCAATAGTATACTTTTTATGATGAGCACTGAGTAAATGCCTAGAATTATTGAATATTTATGTTGTATACCTGAAACTAATATAACACTATATGATAATTATACTTACATTAAAATATAAATAAATAATAATAAAATCAGTCATAGTCTTTAGAGAAAAATTAGAATTGGATTCCAACTTGCTTCAAAAAATTATTACTGAAGTACTTATTGGTTTATGCAATATGAGCTTTTTCACACCTAAAAATGATATTGGTTTTATTTTTAAAGTTTAGAATAGCTTACTAGTATAGGTGAAAAAAACATTATTGGAGTTGAAGTATTAAGAAGTATCTTGTAACTTGCAACCAAAGTAGAGAAACTTTATTATTGTGAGGATAAATAAATAACATCATCTGTTTTAAACCATATGAGACTCCCGACTCCAGGAAACAAACGGAGTGTTGAAGAAAGGGAGGTGGGTAGGGGGATGGGGTAAATGGATGATGGGAATTCAAGAGGGCATGTGATATCATGAGCACTGGGTGTTATATTCAACTAATGAATCATTGAAAATTATATAAAAGACTAATGATGTACTATATCTTTTCTAATTGAATTTAAATAAACAAAATCTAAGGTAAGAATGATAGTATTTATGTAAAGCAGATACTTATTAATTCTCCAGAGCAGATGTATTTTAATCAGAAGAATTTTTGCTTTTTTTCCCTCATATAAATTTTTAGAATTATTTTTTAATTTTAATTTTTTTATTGTGTTATGTTAGTCACCATACAGTACATCATTAGTTTTTGATGTAGTGTTCCATGATTCATTGTTTGCATATATCTCCCAGTGTTCCATGCAATCTGTGCCCTCCTTAATACCCATTACTGGGCTAACCCAGCCCCCCACCCCTCTCCCCTCTGAAACACCCAATTTGTTTCCTGGAGTCCATAGTCTCTCATAGTTCATCTCCCCATCTGATTCCCCCCCCCTTCAGTTTTCCCTTCCTTCCCCTAATGTCCTCCATGTTATTCCTTATGTTCCACAAATAAGTGAAACCATATGATAATTGTCTTTCTCTGCTTGACTTATTTCACTTAACATAATCTCCTCCAGTTCCATCCATGTCGATATAAATGGTGGGTATTCATCCTTTCTGATGGCTGAGTAATATTCCATTGTATATATGGACACTTTAAGTCCAAATGTAATTGACAGTAAAATACCTTGGTGACAAATGATTACATAGGAATGTTCTCAATATATTACAAGAAAAAAGGCAGGACATATAAAAGCATATTCAGTATAATCCCAATTTTGCTGAATATATGTAATATGCAGAAGAAAAGATTGGAATGAAATATACTAAGATGTTAACAATGATATTATTGGAATTTGGGGATTGCAAGTAGTTCTGTTTGTCTTTATACTATCTACATTTTCTAGAATACCTAAAATGAACATATATTACTTTTGTAATATAATACACACAAGAAATGTAAAAAAACGTAGTATCAAATGTTGTGAAAAACGTTATTCAGTCTTATGGGCCTACTCATCCATTGACTGTCTCTTAAATAGATATATAATTATTCCCATTCATTTTTATAAAATCAAAGGATTTCACCACCTTAACTCAATTTTTTTGCAGACTGAGAAAGACTTGGGTCATTTGAAGTGCATGTTTGTATGTGATTTTTTCCCCTTTCCAACACTCTTGAACTGTGAAGGAAAACTGTTGATGTGCTATTTTAAACTCACCTCCTGCCCTCTCCCATTATTTAGGTAACATGAGCAGTTTTCATTGGTTTAAGATTTTGACAAAAAAATGCACGGGCATATTTTAGCCAAATTAAAAGCATGCTCTACTGGTGTCAAGGAGAGCCAGATTTAGATGCAACACTATCACTTTAAAAAATTTGTTATGAAAATAACATTCATTGCTTATATGGTGGCAATTTACTTTCTGGTTTTACTATTTAAATATCCTTCCCTGGACAAATCTTTTTATCTATTACTGAATATCCACTCTATTACATTGAAATTGGAGTAATTCTTTTTTAAGTAAAGTCAATTAAAGATGAGGTACTTGGAAGCTTGGAATTCAACCAAATTTTCAATTGGGCATTCCATGTTCTCCCTTCTCTGACACCTAACACCTTATTATTGTCTGCATTTGGGGGGGTCTTTTTATCAGAACCTTACTTTGGGAGGAAAAATTATCTTTAAAAAAGGAATAATGCTTTAAACACAAAGACTTATGGGGCATCTGGGTGGCTCAGTCAGTTAAGCATCTGGCTCTTGATTTAGCTCAGGTCATGATCTCAGAGTTGTGAGACAGAGCCCTGCATTGGGCTTCCCATTAAGTGTGTAGCCTACTTAAGATTTGATCTCTCCTTCTCCCTCTGTCCCTCCCCCCCATTCTTGTTCTCTCTCTCTCAAAAAAAAAAAAAAAAAAAAAACCAACAACAACAACAAAAAAAAAACAAAAAAAAACCCCAAAACCATAAAGGCTTAGAAAAATAAAGATTAAAAGAAAGAAATAGATGTCTATTAGTTGGAAATCATTTATTGCCTCTATAAAATTTAAATAAAAACCCTATAAAAGATCACATTACAGTGATGTGGTTTTAAGGTGGTAATATATTTCAGAGGTAGTATCAGTAAAATGGGATGCAGAATCACTTAAAGGAATTACTTAACAAGTTAACATAAAATAAAATTTCAATGCAGAGCAATATATACTCAGTATAAACTTTAACAGAACAATCGTAATTATAGTTTCATGAAAATATTATTTTATTCTCTTTCCCTCTTAAGAAATCTGACCTTAATAATGGTTTGTTTGGGGCAACAGTATGCTGACCATAGTCTCACAAATTAGTAGGATCCTCCCTTATATCATCACAAAATATAGCCCAATATGATGAGTATGTTAGTGTTGTCTTCCAAGAATAACACCAACTTCAAAGATAAACATTTACTCATCTTTTAGACACTATAGCACTGATAGCTCCTTAAAAGGCTAATATGTCAGAATTTGTCATTTTTTAGGACCTGAATGAAAATCTAATATATTTTTTAAAAAATAGGCAATACTCCTGCTATAGCATCACTACAATGTGGAGGAAGGACAGGAGTTAAATTTTTAAGAATTTCTTCTAAAAATGATCATAAACTATCAGGTTAAAACGAGGAAACTATTCCTTGGAAATGGGCTGAATGTCCCCTCCTCCCCCCAAACATAAAACAACAAAGTCTAATTTAGAGCCTACAGTTCTTCTAAATACATCACTTCTGTTTTTTCCTATAAATTTAAAGATGACAGGCTATGAAAGTGCCTTAAAATAGATACTGCTGTCTTTGGGGCCTCTTTGACATTTCTTGAAGTCCTGGTAGTATACACAGCACATGATGTGATTGGTCTGTAGCTTTTTCATCTCCAACAATAACATTTTTAACATGATTACGTTGGTAAGCATAGAAGTCCTAATGTTGATATATGACCTTACAACAAAGCATCCCCAGTTCCCATAGAAAGAACAATTTTCTTTCTTTTTTAAGATTTTATTTATTTATTTGACAGAGAGAGAGAGAGGGAGCATGAGCAGGGAGTAGGGGCAGTGGCAGAAGCAGACTTCCTGCTCAGCAGGGAGCCTGATGCTGGGCTCCATCCCAGGACCCTGAGATCATGACCTGAGCCAAAGGCAGCAGCTTAACAGACTGAACCATCCAGGTGCCCTCCAGAAGACCAATTTTCTTTTCTTTTTTTTTTTTTTCAGTGTTCCAAAATTCATTGTTTAAGACCAATTTTCTTTTAATATTTTCCTTGCATATGCCAAATTTCCTATTTTCCAGGGTAACTATAGTTCTCATTTTCTTGTGACTAATGTTAGCTTGGCTGGAATGAGGAAGGTATCTTCAGGTTACTTTTTAAAACCCATTTTAAGGTAAGTGTCCTTAGATAAACATTTGTTACTTAGAAACTGCTTGGCTATCCTAAGCTGAAAGCAAACATCAAAGTGTAGATAAAAGGAAAAATAATAATAAAAAAAATTCACCTTGGTATCTGTCATTGTGAGAGATGCTTCAGATAGTATGGTCTGTTTTAATGTGTCAAAACCCTAAAGAAAGAAACATTAGTTGTTTTTCTCCCCCTAGTCATGAAGATGTCACAAAAGCAGTCAAACTGATATTTTTCTGCTTTAAGATGTCTCAAAAAAATTCCAACCTATATGTGTTAAAAATATATTTTCTTCATTATAAACTTTTAATACTTGATTTTGGCTACTTTTAAAAAATCTGCAGTACTTAATTTAATTCTGTCAATTATGATTTTTTTTCTGGATGCAGCTATTTCTTTTGGTCCCTGGTACAGAACAACTACATTTCATTTTTTAAATGTTTTAATTTTGATGATAATAAAAGAAATAACTCTGGTGCTGAAACACAAAACAAAAGGATTCCTAAGTGTACTGTTTCTATTTTAATGGAACTTTAAACAGGAACAAAGAAATCATCAATGCATCCTCTCAAAATTGTAGATGAGAATTTTTTCTAGGAATCACACCTAACAGAATCTTTAAATTTATTAAAATTTCTACTTAAATAACTTTTATTAGTATCTCTGAGAAAGTGAAACAACATAATTTGTTTTGAAGTTTATGGCTTGCTGAGGAGTAGAAATCGAATGTCCCTATAACAGAAGCTCAATGAATATTTTTTGATTTGGTGTCTAATTGCTGAGGTGTAACCGATACAATCTGTAAAGCTGACAGATGTAGGAGAGAATTATCTATCCTTACTTGGTGACAAGAGGGTGTGGTACATAAACAATGAATCTTGGAACACTGAAAAAATAAAATAAAATTGAAAAAAAAAGAACCAAATAAGAAAGAGCTTAAATTGGGGCAGAAGAAATTACAGTTTAAAGATAAACTCAGTGAATAGGATGGAGCTCCTAGGGGAGACTTGAAAGCCTGGAATTTGTTCATTCTATCTTATGAGATGGTTTCTACATTTACTGTGTATAGTGGGGACTCTTTATCTCATGGAGGAATTGGTGTGACTGATAAATTTATTCCTAATGCCTGAGGTTCTTTTACTCAGAACTCTTTTTCTGAATGGAATTTTACTTCGCAGCAAGGAATACTAAACATTATTTGAAAAGAACTGTATGGCTGTCATCTAAAAGGGATCATACCTAACCACTGAAATATTTCTGTTAACAAAAGAACCATAGCAGTAGCATGCCAACAGTCATAAACAATGGCTGACAAAGTGAAGGATTACCAACGAACCTTACCTATTTATGTATGAGGGGAGGGGTCAAGGTCAAAGATAAACATGACTGCCTTTTTGCATTCATAAATAGGTATATGAATTCCAAGATAAAAATTGATTTTGCTTGCAAATTACAAAAATATGTGACATAGAAACTTGATGGCCAAAAGAGCCATTTACTTGGGGCATCTGGGTGGCTCAGTCAGTTAAGCATCTGACTACTGATTTCAGCTCAGGTCATGATCTTAGGGTTGTAAGACTGAGGCCTACATAGGGCTCTGGGCTGGTCATAGAACCTGCTTAAGATTCTCTCTCTCCCCCTCTCCCTCTGCCCCTCCCCCACCTCTCTCTTTCCCTCTCTTAAAAAAAAATGAGAGCCATCTAGATACTTGATTAAACTCTTAGGAATAGATAGTAATTTAACAATGGAACACAGCTCCACACAGCCAACTCACAAATACATGATGCTGTGTGCTCAGGGAGAAACTAAGAAACTGGCATTTTCCCTTCTTTGGGTCTTGGTAATACCAGCTGGTACCCCAGAAGGAACACTGTGCAAAGAATTGTCTACAGTGTGTGGCCATCTGGTACCTACTAATAGAACAACTGAGTGGCATGCCCATTTTAGGAGTTTACTCACAGAAAAGTGTCCAGGAAATTCAGAGGACTGTGATTTACAACCACAGTAGTGTATAACTCTTTTTGGATATTATCCTTGGCAGATGGCTCTGTACAAGCCTCAGATGAGAATGGGGCAAAATTTGTGACAAAACTGAGTGGCTAGATTAAAAAAGAAGACTCTACCTTACCTTGACTTCCTGTTTCATAAAATGTAAGAATTGAAAAAGTATTATGAAGATAGTGATAAATGTGTAATATTTGTGTAACATTTCATCTAACTCAGTTATACAAATTTACTAGTAGAACATGAATCTTATCAATATTTGTCATTTGCAACAATGAAGAATCCCCATTAAGACTAATCTTTTACAACATTTTGTTTCTATACACTTAATAATTTATTTGATTTCATGTTGGTTAATTACTTTTCCATAGTGATTTCCCCTTTCCCCCCAAATATTTGGGTTAGAAAATGGAAGAATACCAACAATTTACAATTATAAAACAGTGATCTTTAAATTTTCATTCATCAGCTGAAGTCAAATTCTCATAGGAAATCAAAAATAAATCCTAGGACTCATTCAGGTAAAATCATTTTTAAGGTTTTGTTTTCAAATTTCAGTCCACTTTCCTGAGTAAAGGTGTATGTAGCTGATAGGAAAAGGAGAGAGAATAAAGATGTAATGGCTACAAAACAAAGCTAACCAAGCTTTTGCAACTTGATAAGTAATGCTGAAATAACTTTATTTTTATGTTTCTGGTCAAAACTATTACTAAAACTAAGATTCTTCTAAAAACCAAACAAAAATCTTTCAGAAATTAAGCATTACACATTTCAGATAAACTGTTAAAACTTAAATACAAAGGTTCCCCAGAGCTTTATCAGTTTGGAAAAATTTCTCAAATGCTGCTTTTTAATTTCACATACATTTTTACACTGTAGCCATTATATCTTGTCCATTCTTCACAGAATATGTCAGTTTCAACAATATGTTTTTCCAACTGAGGAATTATGAGGCAAGAGAATGCAGTTATCTGGAAATGCACACCTGTTAGGCAGCCAAAAGGCTGTATGTATCATGTACCCCCTGTCAAATCACAAGCTGTCTGAGGCATTTTTCTCTGATAAAGAAGACACACTGAATGAGGTATCATCAGGCTCTGGTGAGGCATGATTGAAATCCATCTCTTCTAATTCAGGAGGTAAATCTGACAGCAGTGCCTGAGCCAGAAAAATCAATTTTTTAGAATTAGTATGTGGACAGGTGTTTTTTATTTTTTCACTTTTACATTAATAAATGTTCTCTCTTGTCAATTTATATTCATGGACTTAAAGAATGAAACATTTCTCTTCCGGACCTTATACAGTATCTTACATAAAAAAAAAAAACTCTTCATACACTATTAAGGAAGTAATACAATACTAGATCTTGAGAGTGGATTACGTAGAGTGAAACCCTGGGTAAAAGGCAAATTAGGAGGGAAATGCGCAGCTATTCTGGACAAAGTGCTTTGAAGTATTTGAGAAAAGTGATTTTCATACTAGTTTTTAAGTGTTCACTGATCACTGATAAAGGGCTTTACAATTATATTCCTTATTAAAATACTCCTGCCCACTTATGCTGTCCTTTAGAGAAAAACACGTATCACAAGACTAGTATGTACTTCCCTAGGAGAAAGAACTTATTAGGGAAAAAGCTCAGTTATTCTACTTTAGACTAAACATTAACAACTTGAAAATTCCAAGTAACTTTTTTTCTTTTCTTAGGCTATGCCCATATCTATCAATGGTCAAGCACCCACCAGGGCACAGCTGGACAGTGAATCTAGCTGTGAAATTATGTCTCTAGGGGGCTGCTCATTTCTTGGTTGGAGTAAATAGGATAAGCCAAGAGTCATGGACTAAGCTTTGTCATGGAAAAATTGTTTCATCTGGAATTGTATAGCATGTATCCATATGAGGGAAATAAATGATTAATACATTTTTATGTGGCTGACAGTCCTGATGCCCAAGGACCAAAGGAACATGGACAAATGCAAGCTTGTCATTACTGAATTAAGGAACAGAAAGGGCATACTGGAGAACTTATGAAATCCACTGTTTAAATAAGACAGTATTTTATTCTCTTTATTAAAATAAATGTCATTTATACATTTGTCTTATAGCAGAGAGACAAGATTAGAAACTTTCTCCTTTTTGTTAATCTGCATAAGGAAAGACTAACTCCTATCTGATGGGAAAGTTATTTATTTTATACTCTTAAATAGCACATGAACCTCTTGCTGAAATTTGAAAAATTCACAAAGCAGTCATCTACTGGTTCTATATGCTTTCTAAGGTGTTGGGTTGCAGTAATAGAACACAGAGCCATTTTCTTCTAGGATAGTTGTTTATCACTAACTCAGTCAAAGAGAAACAAAGCCTTTGCTGACATTAGCTGGTCATAGTTTATGAGAAATACATCACTGGATTTAGTTCACTTTGTAATTGTGAAGAAGCCATATGAAAAAAGGCAAAGTCCTCCAGCTCACATTCATTGAACATGTGCTTAGAGTATTAGAAAGTCAAGTAAATGAACATACTTGATGACATTCTAAATTCTCGTGGGGATACCTTCAAGTCAAAAGAGGATTATTATTTTTTTTTCTTTTGTAACTGAATTTTATGTAGCTGACTGACTATATATAAGGTATGTAGCTGACTGACTATATATAAGGCAGCATGGGGCACTATTAATGCATGAGGTCCACTTCAAAATTCTTTTAGTATCTTACTGGATTGCAGCATTGACACACTGAACAAATCTATGAATTATGACAATTACTAGAGATGCCTTTTACATATATATTAAGTAAACACATAACTTTTTTTTTTTTTTTTACTATAGATTCTTCATCAGTCTATCTTCAGAGACTGATCCGGTGCCATTATTCCCAAAAGATTAAAGCAATTCCCAAATATATAATCTGTCTTTATAATACTTATTCAAAGCCCTGGAGTATGAATGCCAAGTTCCATAATGTTAATCATTCTTTTCCTCCTTACAAAGTGGAGAAATTTAAGTTCAAGAAAAGCAACTGATCTGGCTGGGATCACACAGTGAATTATCAGGTGAAGAAAGACATTAATGATAATACAGTGGTGGCAAAATTATTTTTATTTAAAAATGGCTATTAATTAAAAGAAACCCTTTGGGTAATCTAAAATTTCAATCAGACAGTGTCATATATTTTTTAAAGCCTGGACTGCTTCATTGGATAAAAATATGCTGTGAACCACTCATCTCAGTTTACCCAAAGCAAAACTAATTGGAAGAAATTAAGAGTTTTTAAAATAAGAAACCAATGACAAAATGGTTTTCTTTTATTAGATAGAATAAAAATTGCTTTCTTCTATAAATAAAACCTCTAAGTATCTCATATGTGAAGATCAGTAACTTAAAAGATCACCTTAATAACTTTTGTAAACTATTTGGTGTCTTCTATACTTAGACATCTGTTATACCTGATCTCATCTATAAAAATCAGTAGTTTCTCTTTGGGTGATGATTATATAGGCTATGAATTTCAGTGCAATTTGTGTATGATTTTCTCTTTTTTATGGCCAATGTTTTGCCATATCTTAGTTCATCAGTATTCTATCAGGGGAAAAGTATAAGAGAAGAATAGTAAAATATACAATAGTTATTTTTCTTATTTGTTAGTGGTCTTGGGGAAAGAACCAAGTCAAGGGATGAGATCAGAAGTAGAAACAAAATGCAGTCTGTGTGCTGTTCCTAGATATCAAGACACACAGATAGGTGTTGCTAGTTATCTGCCAATGTAACTCTGAATTCGAACCATGCTCTAACTTTTGGGACCAGGCCCACACTTCAAGTTATTTCTAAAGGTGAACCTAATTTTTTTACAGTTATTGAAAATTTACAGTACCCTTGAGACCATGTTTAAATCTGCCACCTTATTCATTCGAAATCCATAGTTTACATTCCTAAAAAACAAACATGCTTTCAATATGCCATGGAATATGGAAAATGAATAACTCATGTAATACAGCAACATGCTTAAATAAAGCTGGCAAATTTAACTGAAGACTGCTGTCTTGGAATGTCTGTGTGTGTGAGGCACAGGGAAAGTAAACTTATAAAACTGGGCACATACTGTACATGCTGGTTTGAGTCTCATGAGTAAATTCTTCTCTTTTAAAAAAGAATTGTGGGATGCTAATACTCTTCTTTTCCCCTGGAGATATCTGGGATGAGCTACAAATGAGCAGTCTTGCTTGGATATAAGGGATGAATTTTTGTACAGTATGCATGAGATTTCTTTACTGAATAAAAACCTACAAGACTGCTTCCAAATTAATGGCTACTTGTGTGACCTACTATTCACCGAATGTCTCAAGAAATCGACACAATAGTATACCACTCAGGCAAATTTGGTATCATTTAGTATTGAGTGTAACATTAGAAAAATTCTATAATTTTAAAGCAAGCTTAATATATTTGTATATATATTTCACATAAAAAATGAGACAACATATGTAATTTGGGAGAAATTTGTAAATACAATTCCACAGTGACAAATAAAAGACATCTTTAGGGTAAAGGAGCCAAGCATTCTAGTTAAATTGGGAAAAGTAAATGATGCACTGTGATCACAAAGAATTTTACAAAGCAATTTCATATTTCTTAGTGATAAGCAACATGTTTTGAAATAGAAGGTATTTAAACATTTGTGAAATCTATTGAGGTCTGGAGGGTAACTGAAATACAGAAGAGAGGCAAATGCCTCACCTCTTTTTCTTTTTTGAGTTCCAATAAAACTTTATTTATAAAAACACACATCAAATTGGATTTGGCCCTGAACTCTGCACCAGAATATTTTATTCATGAAAGATTTCAAAATGTGTGTTTCTCCAGTTAGGGTAGCCCAGACTCTACAAACATGGAGAATTTCTTTAAAATTCATTTTTAAAATTATTTTTCCCTTTTTAACTCTAGCCTGAAATTAACAAAGTATTAATCAATTATTTTGATTTTCTATTAAGGCACACAAATATCTGAATATCTACTCTTAAAAATACTGTGCTTAAAAAGTTATAAAGTAACAAATCCTTTCTTGAGGCAGGCAGGAAAGAAGTATAAAAATGAAAAAAATATTAAGAACTCAAATGTGCCATGTCATTTTTAAACATGATACATTACAGCTTACTATTCTCTTCTGGCACCTACCTGTTGTTGTTCCTTATCATCAGCTTTCATAGCTAGTATCAAGCTTTTAACAAATGTCTGAAGTTTAAAGTATTTTTGCTTTTGAATCTCTAGCTCATTTTCAATGAATCTGACTTCTTCATTCTGAAGGAGAAAAGATCAAACAATACAATTACCCTATGCAAACCTAGGACTATACATGTTTGATGCACAATAAAATTCTAATAAAGCAATCAAATTAGGAGGACAGTTAAGAAGATGTGGTCCCTATATACAATGGAATATTACTCAGCCATCAGAAAGGATGAATACCCACCATTTGCATCCACATGGATGGAACTGGAGGGGATTAGGCTGAGTGAAGTAAGTCAAGCAGAGAAAGACAATGACCATACTGTTTCACTCATATGTGGAACATAAGGAATAGAGTGGAGGACCACAAGGAAAGGGAGGGAGAACTGAATGGGAAGGAATCAGAGAGGGAGACAAACTGTGAGAGACTCTGGACTCTGAGAAACAAACTGAGGGTTACATAAGGGAGAGGGCTGGGTGGATATGGTAGCCTGGTGATAGGTATTATGGAGGGCACATGTTGTGATGAGCACTGAGTGTTAAACACAACTACTGAATCGTTGAACACTACAAAAAAAAAGAGAAGAAGATAATATTTTGGCATAAGGAATATAAAGCACAGAAGAAAATTACCCTTTTACTCAAAGACTACTTTTTAAGCAAATCGCCAACAGAAAATAATTTGCAAGGTCAAAAATACAATCAAATAAATTCCAGTAAGGTAGAACTCAAGAAACAGTTCCCTTTTGGAAAGAGTCCTCCTATATTAAACCTAATTAGCATTTAGATTAGGATTAAGAATAGGCAAAGCCCAATTAAGCCCAATTATAGAGCAATAGCAGATGCAGTAATGCTGAATGTACCATTCACAAAGCCAAATACTGAGAACTAAAAAGGTTGTTATTTTGCACCAAGGAGGGACTAAAATTATTACTGTCTTAAGTAGTTGTTGAGTTCCCTGCCTTTATGTAGGAGTCTGTTATTCAGAAAATATCTCCTAATGTGCCACTGTGTACCATTGAGACACAGTCTCCTTTCACTACTTTTGTTAGTTTGGTAGGAAAAAACAATATACTAGGATTTGGGGAGATTTTAATGCCAGGTCTACTGATAGCTGTGTAAACTTGGGCAGGCCAAACTCTCTGATTCTGTTTACTCATCAGTAAAATGGATGTAATACTAGTAATCTTTGGCAAGTCTAGGTTTGAGGGTTATAGGGTTACAAAAGTGTTCTGAATAGATTTTATATTAAAGCTGCAGTAATCAAGAAGTTATAGTATTGGCAAAGGGTGGACATATAGATCAACGGGACAGAAAAGAGTCCAGAAAAAATATATATACAGTTGATTTTCTTAAAATGTGCTGAGGTAATTCAATAGACAAAGAAAGGACAATCTTTCAAAAAACAGTGATTGAACAAATGTAAATCCATATAAAAAAAGATTATCAACTCTTACATCATATACACAATTTAATAAGAAATTTACAAAACCTAAAACCATAAAGCTAGAGGAAGACAGGAGAAATTTTTTGTGTCTTTGGGTTAGGCTGTTTCTCAACAGGCACAAAAAGCATGAAACTTAGAAGACTTCATTAAAATTAAACAAAAAACCCTTTGCTCTTCAAAAGACACTTAAGAAAATAAAAATATGAGCTTCATATTGGGAGAAAATAATTGCAAATCACATATCTGATAAAATACTTGTATTCACAATACATAAAGAATGCTTAAAATACAATTTTAGGATCACCAACAGAATAAAAACAGAGAAAATACTTACACATTCCATCAAAGAAGACATGTGAATGACCAATAAGCATGTGAAAAATGCTTAATATCATTTTTCATTAAGGAAATTCAAATTAAAACCCCAATGAGATATTACTACTAACATACTACAATATCTATAGTTAAAAAGACTGATAATAGCTAGTTCTGGTGAGAATGTGGAGTAATTAGATATCTTACACATTGCTGGTGGGATTATAAAACAGTACAGATGCTTTGGAAAATGTTTTGGCAGTTTCTTATAAAATCAAACATTATATAATCTTTCTTTCCTACCAGCTGACTCAGCACTACTAAGTATTTACCCAAGGGAAATGAAACATGTATCCACAAAAGGATATACATGAATATTCATAACAACTTTATTCATAATAGACAGAAACTAAAAACAATACAAGCGTTCATCAGCAGGTAAATAAACAAATTGTGGTCTTGGTTACAGAACTGTGTCCACTTGTCAAAAGTCACCTAACTATACAAAGAGGTGAACTTTATTGTATGGAAATTATATATCAAAAACTTGATTTAAATTGTTAGCTGGTTCTCTTGCAGGGAAAAAAACATGCAAATGTTAAAAATAAGCTATGAGTATTCTCTGTAGCTGGAGAACTAGTCTCAAAGTGCATAGCAGGACTTAACAGGGTATGTTCAAAGAGCTGCATAAAAGGTATTAAAATTGGTTAATTCTATGCTCATTTTTATTGTTTCAATTTAGAAGATACAGTTACAATAATCACATTCAATCTGTGAACTGCATCAATTATTTTATCAGTTTAGAACTTATTTTACCTAATAAAACTGCTTCCTTTTCAGACCATTTAATATCAAGTGCATCATCTGCAAATGATTATTTAAGCTAAATTCCTTATCCACAGGCACCCGACAACAATCTAAATTATAAGTAAGCATTATAATAAAATTTCACATGCCTCTGCCATATTATGTTTGACTAATTCTAAACTTGTTTGTTTTTTTTTTAGTATTCACTGTCAGAGCAGTAGTATTAGTAAAGTGCTGACTCAGAAGTCTTTTCAAATCAGGAACTGTAGTGTCTCCTTTGAATGCATGGTCTTAATGAGCTGCACTCACAGTCCATTAGAAAACATTTTAAAAATATTGGGGCGCCTGGGTGACTCAGTGGGTTAAAGCCTCTGCTTTCAGCTCAGGTCATGATCCCAGAGTCCTGGGATCGAGCCCCACATGGGGCTGTCTGCTCTGTGGGGAGCCTGCTTCCCTTCCTCTCTCTCTGCCTGCCTCTCTGCCTACTTGTGATCTCTCTCTGTCAAACAAATAAATAAAATCTTAAAAAATAAAAAAAAAAAATAAAAATATTAACTTACATTTGCAGAAATCACAAATCATCTTTCAGTATACAGATCTCTATTTTCTCATGCAAATATTTCTTCTACTCAGTATTTATGCAACATTTGAAAAACATAAACAGCTTTAAGATAATTTAATAGTGCAAGTATTTTCTTCTTGGAGTTTTTTTTAAAAAGATTTTTTAAATTTATTTGACAAAGAGAGAGATAAGTAGGCAGAGAGGCAGGCAGAGGGAGGGGTGGAAGCAGCCTCCCCGCTGAGCAGAGAGCCCGATGTGGGGCTCAATCCCAGGACCCTGAGACCATGACCTGAGCCGAAGGCAGAGGCTTAACCTACTGAGCCACCCAGGCGCCCCATGAGTTTCTTTTTGCAAGCCTGTGAAACATTTCCTAGATTACAGGCAGAAATTTATGTATATTTTAGAGATTTTCCTAAGTAAGTGTTGTCTTTGTGAGAGGAACTAGTAAGATAGCATCAGTCACTGAATTGCACAAAAGATCCAGCTCTAGTTCTTGTTAAAATCTTCCCTGCATTCCTAGTAATCTTTGTCAGTTCTTCTCCAAGAAGATTGTAGGGAGAATTCAAGGCTTCACGTGGACTGGAGCTCTGATATCTGAGCAGTAATCAATGGCTGTCCAAACTGAGGTGTTATTTTATGATGTAGCTACTTATTACTCAGAGATTGAGCTCACCAATTTGTCTCATAAGCATTTTGGATTAGTCAAAACTCCTAGCAATGTAGATTTCTAGCAATATATATCAATCAGAAAACCCACTATGCACAAACTGAGTATTGCGCAGTAATAGCTATTGAATGCACACAAGTAACCATTCTTTCATTTTGTTATAATGAATCCCAAGAATGAGAGACTTTTTAATTCAATGTGGGAGAAGAGTTAGAGTGATCCAGCTTTAAATCTTAATTTATTTTACATAAATGAGAATTTGCATACTGCCATTCAAAGTTTTTCCAAGGATAAGTAAACTAACTTCACTCATGCAGGAACTAGATGCTAGGCACCTTTGTGCTGGAAACTAGGCCAGGGAACACACAGATGACTAAAATAAATCTCTGCTTTTAAGAAGCTTATGATGAATATATTTAAGAAACCAGCAAAGTGATTATGATCCCAAAACAAGGAACACTAGCATGCATATGCAAAAAGAGAACACAACTGTTCTCTGAAAAAAGACTGAATTTCAAAACTGATAAGTTTTTTTTAAATTTATTTTTTATTGTGTTATGTTAGATAAGCTGTTTTAAGTCAACATCCTGAAATCAGCAATAAGAACTGCTATATGAGGTTTTATTTACCCTTAATTTCTATTTTATTTTTCTTTCTGGGAGAAAACAGTTTTCAATCTAACTAATCTCCAACAAATCAGAAAGGAAAAGACATTAATGCATTAGAAAATTGGGCAAAATACTTGAAAAGTTACTTCAAAAAGATTATAGAAAAAGCCAATATCATAATTAAATATTTAAGTGTATGAATTACCAGGAAAATGAAAATTAAAACCACAATACAATAATATTTCACATGAACCAGAAAGGCTAATAACATGTAAAAATTAGACAGTTATACTCAAGGAGATTAATAGAATTCCTATTCACTGATGTTGGAAGTGTAAAATTGGGAATTACATTAAAGTTGAACATTTTTACATCTTTCTTTTATAATCCAGCAGTTTCATATGCATAGGCATGGAAATGTATATACATTTACACATATACATATATTTTATATATATATTAGTTTGCTGCATAACTATTTTTATTGAAGTAAAATTGACATACAATATTATATTGGTTTCAAGTATACAAAATATTGATTTGACAAGTTTCTCAATGCTCATAACAATAAGTATAGTCCCAGTCTGTCACCATACAATGTTACTACAATGTTACTGAATATATTCCATATGTTGTACTTTAGTACTCTGCAACTTATTTATTTTATAACTGGAAGTTTGTATCTCTTAATTCCCTTCATCTATTTTGCTCAATCACCCACCTACCTCCCCTCTGGCAACCACCACTTTGTTCTCTGTATTTAAGTGTTTGTTTATTTTTTTTATTTGTTTTGTTTCCTGAATTCTGTGTATAAGTGAAACCATACAGTATTCACCTTTCTCTGCTGAATTCATTTTAATTAGTGTGATACCCTCTAGGTCCATCCATATGGTTGCAAGTGACAAAATCTCACTCTTTTCTTGTGGTGAAGTAATACACATACACCACATACACACAAACACAAACACACACACACAAATGATTTCTTCTTTACCCATTCACCTATCTACGGACAGTTTGGAAGACTATGTTTCTAGGAATTTATTCATTTTTCTAGGTTGTCAGATTTGTTGGCATATAATTTTTCCACAATATTCTCTTTTAATTCTTCATATTTCTGTGGTGTCGGTTCATATTTCTCCCCCTTCATTTTATTTGAGTCATCTCTCTTTTTTCTTGATGAGTCTGGGTAGGGGCTTATCAATTTTGTTTATCTTTTCAAAGAACCAGCTCTTGGTATCATTGATCTTCTCTATTATTTTTTAGTCTCTATTTTATTTACTCTTGCTCTAATATTTATTATTTCCTTCCTTCTACTAGCTTCAGACTTTGTTCTTCTTTTTCTGCTTCCTTTAGGTGTGAGGTTTGGTTGTTAATTTGAGATAGTTCTCATTTCTTAAAGTACATCTCTATTGTTATATAAACTTCACTCTTAGAACTGCTTTTGCTGCATCCTAAAGATTTTGGACTGTTGTGTTTACATTTTCATTTGTCTCCATGCATTTTTAAAATTACCTTTGATTTCTTCATTGACCTATTGTTTGTTCAGTAGTGGTTGTTTACCTCTGTGTGCCTGTGTTTTTTCCAGTTCCCCTCCACCCCGTGATTGATTTCTAGTTTCATACTATTGTGGTTAATATTATGCTTGATATTATTTTAATCTTTTAAAATTTATTGAGACTTGTATGGCCTGATATATTACCTATACTGGAGAATGTATCATGTGCCCTTGAAAAGATTGTGTGTTCCTCTGCTTCTGTGTAGAATGTTCTGGAAATCACCATCAGGTTTATCTGGAGTAAGTGCCATTCAAAGCCAGTTTCCTTGTTGATCTTCTGTCTGGATGATTTATCTATTGATGCAAGTGAGTTGTTAAAGTCCCCTGCTATTGTTGTATCACTGTCAACTTCCCCCTTTATGTCTGTTAATATTTGCTTTATGTATTTCAGTGCTATGTTGGGTGCATAAATATTTAAAATAGTTATATCCTCTTGTTGGATTTTCCCCTTTATCATTATGTAGTATCCTTCTTTGTCTCTTATTACAGTCTTTGTTTCAAAGCCTATTTTGTCTGATATAAGTAGTGCTACCCCAGCTTTCTTTTTTGCTTCCATTGGGATGGTAAATGTTCTTCCATCCCTTCACTTTCAATCTGCATGTGTCTTTAGGGCTGAAGTAAGTGTTTTATAGGCATGATATAGATGGATCTTGCTTTTTTATCCATTTAGTCACCCTATGCTTTTTGATTGGAGCATTTGGTCCACTTGCCTTTAGAGTAATTATTAATGGATACATACTTATTGCCATTTTAAAAACTGTTTTCTGGTTGTTGTGGTAGTTCTTTGTTCCATTCTTCTCTTGTTTACTTCCCTTATGTTTTGATGGCTTTCTTTAGTGTTATGCTTAGCTTCCCTTCCATTTATTTTTTGTTTCTTGTAATTTTTTGACTTGTAGTTGTCATTGCATTCATATATTACATTTTCTGTGTATAGCAATCTATAATAAGTTGATGGTCACTTAAGTTTGAACACATTCTAAAAGCACTAAATTGTTACGTCCTCCTCCATGTTTTATGTATATGATGTCATATTTTACATCTTATTTCATGTGTCCCTTAACTTATTATTTTAGGCACAGTTGATTTCACTACTTTTGTGTTTTAACCTCCATACTGGTTTTATAAGTGACTAATCTACCTTTCACTATATGTTTGTTATTCCCATGAATGTTTCCTTTCTTAATTTTCTTACTTCTAGTCATGGCCTTCTCTTTACACTCAGAAAAGTCCCTTTATCATTACTTGTAAAGTAGGTTTAATGGTGATGAATTCCTTTAACTTCTTTTGTCTGGGAAATTATTTCTATCCCCTTCAATTATGAATGATAACCTTGCTGGGTAGGTTATTCTAAGTTGTATTTTTTTTCCTTTTTTCACTTTGAATATATCATACCAATCCCTTCTAGCCTGCTATGTTTCCAGTGAAAAATTAGCTGATAGCCTTTTGGGGTTTCCTTTGCTTGTAACCATTTTCTTTTGTTGCTTTTAAATTCTCTCTTTATCATTACATTTAGCCATTTTAATTATTATGTGTTTTGGTGTAGACCTCCTTGTGTTCATCTTGTTGGGGCTCTTTTTACTTCTTGCATCTGGATTTCTGTTTCCTTCCCCAGGTTAAGGAAGTTTCCAGCTATTATTTTTTTCAAATAGATTTTTTTTGCTCCTTTCTTTCTCTCTTCCTCTGGGATTTCTATAATGTGGATGTTATTATGCTTGATAGTGTTGTATTGTTTTATTAATTTTATTAACCTATTCTCTTCCATTATTTTTTCTGCTTTTTGATGTTCAGATTGGTTACTTCCCATTATCTTGTCTTCCAGATCCCTGATCCATTTTTCTGCATTCTCTAATCTGCTGTTAATTTCCTCTAGTGTATTTTTCATGTGAGTTATTGAATTCTTGAGCTCTGACTCATTCTTGTTTATATTCTCTAACTCTTTTTGGAAGTTCTCACTGGGTTTATCCACTCTTTTCTCAAGTCTTCTGAGTACCTTTATGACCTTTACTTTGAACTCTTTATCAGGCATATTGCTCATCTTTGTTTCATTTCATTCTTCTACTGTGATTTTTTCTTGTTCTTTCATTTGGGACATATTACTCCGTCGCCTCATTTCGCCTAAGTCTCTGTGTTTGTTTCTATGTGTTAGGTAGGTCAGCTACATCTTCTGATCTTGAAAATGGTGGCCTTCTGTAGAAGAGGTCCTGTGGTGCCCTATAGCACAGTGTTCACATGTCACCAGAACCAAGTGTCCCACAGGTGTCCCCTGTGTGGGCTGTATGTACCCTTCTCTTGTGGCTGAGCCATGGTTACCTTCAGCCCAGATAGCTGCAAAGGCCTACTTCTGTGGGCCTCTGTGAACACACTTTTGAGAGTCTGGGCTGAGGCCAGGTAGGATCGGTTGGTGGGTGGGCCCATTAGACATCCTAGCAACGTGCTATTAGCCTCTCTGCCAAAACTGCACAGACGTGTAGGGCTCAGTCCCTGTACATGCAGATAAGAGGCCTGGCTACAGGAACTGTGGGTGCCTGGTGTGTGGGTTTGTTACACCTCTCCAGGATGGGGGGTCACTTTGGAGTGGCACTGGTCTGGGCCTAAGCTGCATAACAGGTATGGTTGGGCAGGAGCAGCTTTGGAAGTGGTGCCTGCCATAGCAGGTAGGTTGGGTGTAGTTGGTCCACAGGGGAATTCCAGGGTGAAGCATTTGGTGCTGATAAGGAAGATGCAGAGTGTTAGAAATTGTTGTTTTAAGCCTTTGGCTTTTTACACTGGGGGAGGGAAAGAAACAGGTGACAGCTTACACTTTTGTTCTTGTAGAAATTTGCAGATCCTTGCCCTTCTGGTTAATAAAATGGTCTAAGATGACCCAATAAATCTCTTTCATGTATAACCCAGCCACTTTTCAAACTTCTATTTCTATGCTATGTCCTGGGCTCATTTATATTACTAATATGTGGTTCTTTATGGGTAGGTACTCGGTTTCCCAGGAACCTCCAGGTTTCCTGGCATCAAACTTACTGATTTTTAAAGCTCCCAGAGTTAAAGTCTGCTAGTTTTCAAAGTCAGACATTAAGGGGAATTGTCTTCCTAGTATGTGTCTCCAGCGCCAGTGGTGCCCTGTGTGGGGTCTGAGTCTCTCACTTCTCTGTAGTTGTGATGTCCCTCTTGCTTGTGTTTAGTCACACAGAGAGTTTGGTTCCCAAATGCCTCTCTGCCCCTCTTACACTTTTCAATGTGGCTTTCTCTCTATGACTAGCTGTGGAACGTCTCTTCTGCTAGTGTTCATCTTTTTTTCAGAGTTAGTTGCATAGATGTAGTGTTGCCTAGGTGTGTCTGTGGGAAGAGGTAGGCACAGGAGTCTCCTAGTCTGTCACTGTGTTTCTTTCACTAATTTGTCCGGACTTTAGAATTAAGGCAATACAATTCACAGATGAGGTGAAGTGTTTTTAATAATGATTATGAAAAATATATTTCTATACAATTGCTAATTTTTTACAGTTAAAAAATAAATTTACACAGGTGGTGATGTGTTGTCAAAGACATTCCTAATAGGGTAGTTAAGGACTTCTTGTTCCCGCATCATTTACCACATGGAAAACACAGGATCCTTAAATATCCTATAGAGTTCAATAAAAATGTTAACCAGCATTTCTGGATTAGATACTCTACCCTACCCTGGTCTTTAGCTCCAAACATTCTCAAGTGGCACTCCAGAAGTTTAAGGTTCCTGCAAAGTATCCTTTGTTCTGAGCCCAGCCCCATTTGACCTTTTTGAGAGTGCTAAGAGGAGAATGAATACTTAACAGCTGTGCAATCTAGTCCTGTCCTCTGTAATTTCCATATCCTGTACCAAGTGGCACAGAGCACTTTTAAACCTGAACTGGGCATTTAGAAGTATGTTATGCCTATGTAGGAGAGATTAGAATGATCTCTTGTAGTTCAGAAACAATCTTATAGAGGAGGAGTCAAGATGGCGGAGAAGTAGCCGGCTGAGATGACATCAGGTAGCAGGAGATCAGCTAGATAGCTTATCTAACCATTGTGAACACCTACAAATCCAATGGGAAATCGAAGAGAAGAAGAGCAACAATTCTAGAAACAGAAAATCGATCACTATCTGAAAGGTAGGACCTGCAGAGAAGTGAATCCAAAGCAACAGGAAGATAGACCCCGGGGGGAAGGGCTGGCTCCCGGCAAGCAGCAGAGCAATGGAGCCCAAAATTGGGACTTTTAAAAGTCGGCTCCACTGGGAGACATCGCTCCAGAGGCTAAACCGGGGGGAAACCCAGGCGGGGTCAGCATAACCCCAGGTCCTGCGGGGTCACAGAAGGACCGGGGGTGTCTGAGTGCTGCAGAGCTCGCAGGTATTAGAGCGGGGAAGCCAGCTACAGCGACAAAGCCGAGGGGTGAGCTCTCAGCCCGGGGTTACCTTGTGCTGGTTGCAGGCTGGGTGGGCTCGGAGCGCGGCCGGAGGCCACGGAGATGGAAGCAACCAGATGCTTTTCTCCAGGCTCCAGCAATTGACTGCTTTCCTCAAGGTGCGACCGCAGGCCAGGGAGGCGGGGCAGTTGGGCACCTTTCTCTGAGGGCACACTGAGGAACGGAACCCCAAGCTCTCAGCTCCTCCGGGCCGAGAGATTGGGAGGCCGCCATCTTCATTCCTGTCCTCTGGAACTCTACGGAAAGCGCTCAGGGAACAAAAGCTCCCAAAAGCAAACCCGAGCAGATTAATTAGCCTGGCGCCTGGTTAGGGTGGTGCAATTCCGCCTGCAGCAAAGACACTTGAGAATCACCACAACAGGCCCCTCCCCCAGAGGATTAACAAGAAACCCATCCAAAACCAACTTCAATCACCAAGAACAGTGGAATTCCACAGCAGGAGAAAGCAAATCTTATCTGAACAAAATGACAAGGTGGAAAAACTCACCTCAAAAAAAAGAACAAGAGGCCGTACCAAAGGCTGGAGACCTAATCAATACGGACATTGGTAACATGACAGATCTAGAGTTCAGAATGACAATTCTCAAGGTTCTAGCCGGGATCGAAAAAGGCATAGAAGATATTAGAGAAACCCTCTCCGGAGAGATAAAAGCCCTTTCTGGAGAAATAAAAGAACTAAAATCTAACCAAGTGGAAATCAAAAAAGCTATTAATGAGGTGCAATCAAAAATGGAAGCTCTCACTGCTAGGATAAATGAGGCAGAAGAAAGAATTAGTGACATAGAAGACCAAATGACAGAGAATAAAGAAGCTGAGCAAAAGAGAGACAAACAAATACTGGACCATGAGGAGAGAATTTGAGAGATAAGTGACACCATAAGACGACACAACATTAGAATAATTGGGATTCCAGAAGAAAAAGAAAGAGAGAGGGGAGCAGAAGGTATATTGGAGACAATTATTGGAGAGAATTTCCCTAATATGGCAAAGGGAGCAAACATCGAAATCCAGGAGATGCTAAGAACGCCCCTCAAAATCAATAAAAATAGGTCCACACCTCGTCACCTGATAGTAAAATTTTCAAGTCTTAGTGACAAAGAGAAAATCCCAAAAGCAGCCTGGGAAAAGAAGTCTGTAACATACAAGGGTAAAAACATTAGATTGGCAACAGACCTATCCACAGAGACCTGGTAGGCCAGAAAGAACTGGCATGATATATTCAGAGCACTAAACGAGAAAAACATGCAGCCAAGAATACTATATCTGGCTAGGCTATCGTTGAAAATAGAAGGAGAGATAAAGAGCTTCCAGGACAAACAAAAGCTGAAAGAATTTGCAAACACCAAACCAGCTCTACAGGAAATATTGAAATGGGGCCTCTAAGCAAAGAGAGACCCTAAAAGTAGTAGATCAGAAAGAAACAGAGACAATATACAGTTAAAGGTCACCTTACAGGCAATACAATGGCACTAAATTCATATCTCTCAATAGTTACCCTGAATGTTAATGGGCTCAAAGCCCCATCAAAAGACACAGGGTATCAGAATGGATAAAAAAGAAAAAAACCATCAATATGCTGCCTACAAGAAACTCATTTTAGACCCAAAGACACCTCCAGATTTAAAGTGAGATGATGGAGAACAATTTACCATGCTAATGGACATCAGAAGAAAGCTGGGGTGGCAATCCTTATATCAGATCAATTAGATTTTAAGCCAAAGACTATAATAAGAGATGAGGAAGGACACTATATCATACTCGAAGGGTCTGTCCAACAAGAAGACCTAACAATCTTAAATATCTATGCCCCTAACATGGGAGCAGCCAACTATATAAACCAATTAATAACAAAATCAAAGAAATACATCGACAGTAATACAATAATAGCAGGGGACTTTAACACTCCCCTCACTGAAATGGAAAGATCATCTAAGCAAAAGATAAGCAAGGAAATAAAGGCCTTAAATGACACACTGGACCAGATGGATATCACAGATATATTCAGAACATTCCATCCCAAAGCAACACTAAATACATTCTTCTCGAGTGCACATGGAACATTCTCCAGAATAGACCACATCCTGGGGCATAAATCAGGTCTCAATCGGTACCAAAAGATTGAGATCATTCCCTGCATATTTTCAGACCACAATGCTCTGAAGCTAGAACTCAATCACAAGAGGAAATTTGGAAAGAACGCAAATACATGGAGACTAAACAGCATCCTTCTAAAAAATGAATGGGTCAACCAGGAAATTAAAGAAGAATTGAAAAAAATCATGGAAACAAATGATAATGAAAACACAATGGTTCAAAATCTGTGGGACACAACAAAGGCAGTCCTGAGAGGAAAATATATAGCGGTGCAAGCCTTTCTCAAGAAACAAGAAAGGTCACAAATACACAACCTAACCCTACACCTAAAGGAGCTGGAGAGAGAACAACAAAGAAAGCCTAAACCCAGCAGGAGAAGAGAAATCATAAAGATCAGACCAGAAATCAATGAAATAGAAACTAAAAAAAGAATAGAACAAATCAACGAAACTAGGAGCTGGTTCTTTGAAAGAATTAATAAGATTGACAAACCCCTGGCCAGACTTATCAAAAAGAAAAGAGAAAGGATGCAAATAAATAAAATCATGAATAAAAGAGGAGATATCACAACCAACACCAAAGAAATACAAACAGTTATAAGAACATACTACGAGCAACTCTATGCCAACAAATTTGACAATCTGGAAGAAATGTTTACATTTCTAGAGACATATAAACTACCACAACTGAACCAGGAAGAAATAGATAACCTGAACAGACCTATAACCAGTAAGGAGATTGAAACAGTCATCAAAAATCTCGAAACAAACAAAAGTCCAGGACCAGATGGCTTCCCAGGGGAATTCTACCAAACACTTAAAGAAGAATTAATTCCTATTCTCCTGAAACTGTTCCAAAAAATAGAAATGGAAGGAAAACTTCCAAACTCATTCTATGAGGTCAACATCACCTTGATCCCAAAACCAGACAAGGATCCCATCAAGAAGAGAATTACAGACCAATATCCTTGATGAACACAGATGCGAAAATTCTCACCAAAATACTGGCCAATAGGATCCAACAGTACATTAAAAGGATTATTCACCACGACCAAGTGGGATTTATTCCAGGGCTGCAAGGTTGGTTCAACATCCGCAAATCCATCAATGTGATACAATTCATTAATAAAAGAAAGAGTAAGAACCATATGATACTCTCAATAGATGCTGAAAAAGCATTTGACAAAGTGCAGCATCCCTTCCTGATTAAAACTCTTCAAGGTGTAGGGATAGAAGGCACATACCTCAATATTATCAAAGCCATGTATGAAAAACCCACCGCAAATATCATTCTCAATGGAGAAAAACTGAAAGCTTTTCCGCTAAGGTCAGGAACATGGAAAGGATGTCCGTTATCACCACTGCTGTTCAACATAGTACTAGAAGTCCTAGCCTCAGCAATCAGACAACAAAAAGAAATTAAAGGCATCCAAATCGGCAAAGAAGAAGTCAAACTATCACTCTTTGCAGATGATATGATACTATATGTGGAAAACCCAAAAGGCTCCACTCCAAAACTGCTAGAACTTATACAGGAATTCAGTAAAGTTTCAGGATATAAAGTCAACACACAGAAATCAGTCGCATTTCCTTACACTAACAACAAGACAGAAGAATGAGAAATTGAGGAGTCAGTCCCATTTACAATCGCACCCCAAACCATAAGATACCTAGGAATAAATCTAACCAAAGAGGCAAAGAATCTATACTCAGAAAACTATAAAGTACTCATGAAAGAAATTGAGGAAGACACAAAGAAATGGAAAAATATTGAATGCTCTTGGATTGGAAGAACAAATATTGTGAAAATGTCTATTCTACCTAAAGCAATCTACACATTTAATGCAATCCCTATCAAAATCCCATCCATTTTTTTTAAAGAAATAGAACAAATAATCCTAAAGTTTATATGGAACCAGAAAAGACTTCGAATAGCCAAAGGAATATTGAAAAAGAAAGCCATAGTCAGTGGCATCACAATTCCAGACTTCAAGCTCTATTACAAAGCTGTCATCATCAAGACAGTTATGGTACTGGC
The DNA here is from genome assembly GCF_963455335.1 of Martes martes. Classification (NCBI taxonomy): domain Eukaryota; kingdom Metazoa; phylum Chordata; class Mammalia; order Carnivora; family Mustelidae; genus Martes; species Martes martes. Next base: position 66,306,196 of record NC_137897.1, read on the forward strand.
ACAAAAACAGACATATAGATCAATGGAACAGAATAGAGAGCCCAGAAATTGACCCTCAACTCTATGGTCAACTAATCTTCGAGAAAGCAGGAAAGAATATCCAAAGGAAAAAAGACAGCCTCTTCAACAAATGGTGCTGGGAAAATTGGACAGCCACATGCAGAAAAATGAAATTGTACTATTTCCTTACACCACACACGAAAATAGATTCAAAATGGATGAAGGACCTCAATGTGAGAAAGGAATCTATCCAAATCCTTGAGGAGAATACAGGCAGCAACCTCTTTGACCTCAACCGCAGCAACTTCTTCCTAGGAACATCGCCAAAGGCAACAGAAGCAAGGGCAAAAATGAACTACTGGGAATTCATCAAGATCAAAATCTTTTGCACAGCAAAGGAAACAGTTAACTAAACCAAAAGACAACTGACAGAATGGGAGAAGATATTTGCAAACGACATATCAGATAAAGGGCTAGTATCCAAAATCTATAAAGAGCTTATCAAACTCAATACTCAAAGAAGAAATAATCCAGTCAAGAAATGGGCAGAGGACATGAACAGACATTTCTGCAAAGAAGACATCCAGATGGCCAACAGACACATGAAAAAATGCTCCATATCACTCGGCATCAGGGAAATACAAATCAAAACCACAATGAGATACCACCTCACACCAGTCAGAATGGCTAAAATTAACAAGTCAGGAAATGACAGATGCTGGCGAGGATGCAGAGAGAGGGGAACCCTCCTACACTGCTGGTGGGAATGCAAGCTGTTGCAACCACTCTGGAAAACAGTGTGGAGGTTCCTCAAAAAACTGAAAATAGAGCTACCCTATGACCCAGCAATTGCACTACTGGGTATATATCCTAAAGATACAAACGTGGTGCTCCGAAGGGGCACGTGCACCCGAATGTTTATAGCAGCAATGTCCACAATAGCCAAACTGTGGAAAGAGCCTAGATGTCCATCAACAGATGAATGGATAAGGAAGAAGTGGTATATATACACAATGGAATACATGAAATCTTGCCATTTGCGACGACGTGGATGGAACTAGAGGGTATCATGCTTAGCGAAATAAGTCAATCAGAGAAAGACAACTATCATATGATCTCTTTGATATGAGGAAGTAAGATGCAATGCGGGGGGGTTGGGGGGAGGTAGGAAAAGAAAAAATGAAAAGATGGGATTGGGAGGGAGACAAACCATAAAAGACTCAATCTCAAAAAACAGACTGAGGGTTGCAGGGGGGAGGGGGGATGGGAGAGGGTGGTGGGGAAATGGACATTGGGGAGGGTATGTGCTATGATGAGTGCTGTGAAATGTGTAAACCTGGCGATTCACAGACCCGTACCCCTGGGGATAAAAATACATTATATGTTTATTTAAAAAAAAAAAGAAACAATCTTATAATTTCATTAGTCAGAAATACAATTTAAATACATGATTATGCTGTGCTCTTTAAGCACTTATGGAATAAATTTCAAAAGATAATTGTCTTCTGAAGATAATATTCAATATTATAAAGTCTGACATGCTATAAACATTTAGGAAACAATCTGTTGAATGACATAACTTTCAACTATAGTAAAATTGAAAAGAGTTTTGAGAAAATGACAGCTATTATCTTTTCTGATTAAATGTTATTCTCTGTTAGCATTTTAAGATTATTAGTCTCTGCTTTGAACACTTAATGTTTTCCAGCAAAAGGACTTCTCTGTATGGACAGAATGATTGGCCAAAATTTCAGAGGCCCGAGGTGACCTAGTAAGCTAGGACATTGATTAACAAAGGAAAACAACTACATATCTATGCAGAAAACATATTGATATAGGCAGATAGCTCATGTCAAAATTTCGTAAAGTTACATATGGCACACTCTCAAAGTAAGCCTTTCAGTTTAGGTACCAGTGAATTTAAGAAAATATCACTTCTCTTTATATTCATTTGGTATTTGCTTCAGGAATTGTTTTTAAACTTCTAAAACTGGTTCCCTAAAAACGATCTTCAAAAGTTGCAATTCAAGATAAAATTAGCAAGGGCCACTGGAAAAAAAATCTCCCCTTTACCACCATTTAAAAGTAAACACTAGCTTTAAGGCCACTGTCATAAATTTCACATTAACCACCATCATGTCCTGCCTCACCTTGATGTACACTGTCAATACCTACTCCCACTCATCAAGCTCTTTGCTTAAAACAATAGCCACTAAACCAGCCGGAATTAATTAATTAAAATGTCCATATCCTCCTAACTGGTATCCAAGTGCCTGAGAAAGTCAATAGGGAGCCCGGCTTTAACTTATTAAAAAAATTGAAAGTGAAATAAGCTAGGACATAGGCAATATAAAAGTCTGCCTCATTTAGTACCTTCTTTTAATGAATTCAGAATTTGAAATTACTTTCACCTTATAATCCAAGAGAGAATTGACTTGTTCAACTTCACAATTACTTATAATGTCACTTTCTTCATCATCAATAATTTCTATTTTCTGTAACACAAGTAGAGAAGTTTTCATAAATATGTATCTGATCATCAACACTATATCCAACAATGTATAGTACATAAACATTCAATGTTTAGTTTTAATGATGGGGTTGTCTTGTCTAAGTTATCCAGAATAAACTCTGATAACTGGCTCTTCAGTGTTATATACAGTATATGTCTGAGCCACTTTTTGCTACCTTTAACTGATGACTGCTTATTAACTAGGAAATTATTATAAAACTATTTAAAATAGAAAAATCTCTCACAATATTTCTGAAAAACAAGAGGCATTTGAATTCTGCTTAAATAGCGCCCTCCGGTGACAGGAAACTCACTTCCTTTAAGAGGAGTCTTTCTAATGCTAACCATGCCTACTTTGTTGCATTGTTTTGTTTTTTAATTACCATGTACATCTTTACAATTTCTAATGTAAAATATCAACATGTGACATGCATTCCAAAGTCAAATGCAGTTTTCTAAGTCACTTATTTAATGCACTCCATTAGCTAGACAAATTGAAAGCAGACATTTATGATATAATAATAAAAATAAACTGGTGATTTTCTTCCTTCACTGAACAGTAAAAGGGAGAGAGAGAGATCCCAAAGTGTCATTATGTTATAATTAAGGTACAACATAGTTTGTACAGTATTTTGCACACAGTAGGTACTAATTAAATATCTGTCAAAAGAGCCAACAAAACAGCTTACTGCTGACATGAAGAACGACCAGTAAACTCCCAACCATGGGGGCAAAGAAAGTTCTCTAATCATAGAACATTATTTTTAAAAAAAAGCAAAAGCAAAACCAAAATGAGCTCTAAATATTTGAGCACTAGTATTGTATGGAAGTACTGAATTACTATAATGTACACATGAAACTAATATTATACTGTATGCTAATTCATTGGAATTTGAATAACAATATTTCAAAAGTCCCAAACACAACTGGAATGATCATACTTAACACATTGCCTATGAGGATATGTAACCATAACAGGATGTGTGACCTACAGGCTTCTGAGTCAAGAGGATAGTTGCAATGAAATTGATTTCTACTGCTGATTGGAGATGAATCTAATTTTTTTTTAATTAAAATCACTATAAACTTGGGGTTTCATTATGTCAGCTTTCACTAGACCTAATTTGATACTTTCTAAAAATTTTTTTTTAGATTCTATGTTTGGATCAGTTCTGGGGAAAAGGAAGAAAGTAATCCAGGGAAGAAAGTTCCAAAGGCCACTCTATAATTCTTGCATATAAATCAGTCTTAAATGTTTTTGTGATTTGCCGTCTATGAATAATTGTGGGCACTCAAAGTTATAGGCAGAGGAGATGGGCCTTTGACAGTCTGAAGTTCTGTCTCTAAAAATGATTTTTTTTTTCAAAAATTAGATGCCTAAATGAGTTGGGTCATTCCATGCAATTATTTCATTTATTATTTCCAAATGTCTGCTGAGGGGAGATCCAATGCAGAGAAATTCAGACTAAAAATGAGCATGTGTTTACAGAAGAAAAAAGGGTTTAGTTTGTAAATAATTGTATATAACTTGTTTAGTGTAATTCAAATCTAGAGCAGAGATTATTACTTCATGGAATTTGAGAATATTAACACAACTAATTGTGGAAATAATTATTACCAGCTATCTAATGAAAACATTTCATCAAAATCAAAGTTTGTTTTCCTATATGTCTATTGAGTTGTGTTAGTAGGGTCAGACATCAATTGAAATCAGGACTGAAATCAGTAAAATGTAATCCTAAACTATATTCTGCATGTAGAAAATACTGTTATAAATTGTTGCTTAACAAAAAAGAGCTAAACTGTATTTTATGTGTTCAACTTCTACTAAGGAGATGTGGCAGAATTATAGGGTCCTATAAATAACGTTTGTAATAGAAACCAGAAATGAAGTTACACCCATTTTGTAACAGAAAAATCTATTATAGGGGCGCCTGGGTGGCTCAGTGGGTTAAAGCCTCTGCCTTTGGCTCAGGTCATGATCCCAGGGTCCTGGGATCGAGCACCGCATCGGGCTCTCTGCTCCGTGGAGAGCCTGCTTTCTCCTCTCTCTCTGCCTGCCTCTCTGCCTACTGGTGATCTCTGTCAAATAAATAAATAAAATCTTAAAAAAAAAAAAGAAAGAAAAATCTATTATAGGGACCATTTTTTTTAAAAGACCACAATCAAGCAAAAATCACTTTGAAAGAAAAAACAAAATGGCATTTGCCTTTATGTTTGACTTTAATATTATCTTGATTTCTGTATTACTTGATGAAGTCAGGATACAAACAGATGCTGCTAAAACAGCTGCTTAGAGAACATTTCTATATACCAATAATGTTTACATTTTCACAGAGCCCAGTTAAATCCACATATACCCTGTCTCTGCCTGTTATTCAGCCTGTTAATATTGTCTTTCCTCCATCGGTGCAATTTTTAAGACTAAGAGAGTCTAATTCAACTAGAAATAAGGGAATGTTCCAAACATAGTAAAGACAGATATGGTCTGAACAGAGAACTCTGAATGAGAGTCAAGTGTATCTGAATCAGATACAAGTCTTAGAACTAAGAAAGCCTACTTTCATTATTGCAGTCTAACCTCAGCCTTAATTCTGTTCTTTGCTAAATGTATTAAAGAAAAATAACATATGTATAAAATGTCTATATGTAGTAAGCTTTCGGTTTTTATATTGCAAATCCCTTCAGTCAAAAAAATTGAGGCAGAAATGACTGCTTTAAATTTCATTTCTTTAACTCTCAAAGATACATAATTTCATTGATGACAGCTTTGTTTTGGTTTGTGAAGTGGAGAAGGATATAATTACGGTAACACCAATATTATTACCAACTGGAAACATATCCTTGAAATCCATCACGTAGGAAAGAACTGATCATGAGGAAAGAATTTTAAAATGTACATACCACATTATCTGCAGATACTGCATGGTGGTCCTCCTCCTTATGAACCCTTGCCTCATTTGGAACTTCACTGGACTCTTCTATGGAAAAAAAAAATGCTGTCATTTCATTTTTCATTCCTCAAAACTTTACTGAGAATGCTTCTCTCAAGATCACTTAAATAATTTCTTTATTTTAAAAAGACACAAATGGGGGTGCCTCGGTGGTTCAGTCAGTTAAGCATCTGCCTTCAGCTCAGGTCATAATCCCAGGGTCCTGGGATTAAGCCTCACATTGGGCTCCTGCCTCAGTGGGGAACTGGCTTCTCCCTCTTCCTCTGCCACCACCCCTGCTTGTGCTCTCTCACTCTGTCAAATAAATAAAATCTTTACAAATAAATAAATAAATAAATAGACACAAATGATAAATTCATATCATATATGCTTTGATAAGCAGTTGTACTTCTAACAGTGCCTTCTAGGAAATAAGTGTGGATAGGTACAAATACAAGGATGGCCGCTACTGTGCTGTTTATAATTGGAAAAAAAAATAGAAGCAGTCTATATGCTTAACAATGGATGGTTGTTTCATCTTTAGGACCTATTCCTTCAATAAATACTATAAAAATGAAGGGCAAGAAGAGTTGATAGTAAGGAAAATATTCACCATCTACTGTTAAGTGAACAAATGAAGGTAACAAAACCTACTATGTAGGTACACTGTGATTTTATTTATTTATTTATTTATAGAGAGAGGGTGTGAGTGCAAATGGGGGAGGGGTAGAAGGAGAGAGGGAGAGAATCTCAAGCAGACTCTGTGCTAAGCATGGAGCCCACCATGGGGCTCCATCTCATGACCCTGAGATCATGACCAGAGCCAAAACCAAGAGTTGGTTGCTTAACTGAGCCATCCAGATGTCCCTATGATCTTAATTTTATAAAAGGAAAAAAGTGTACATTTTCATCTACAATGAAAAGACTGATATTATTTAGACCAAAACATTGACATTATTATTTTTGGATGGAATTACAGGCAATTTTATTTTTTTTCCTTTTGTCTAATTTTACTTATTTCGATACTTCTTATTTTTTCAATTTGCTTACTTATATTGAAATATTTTTACAATGAATTTGTATCGCTGGTTGTAATAAGAGAAAAAATGATAAAAAGCAATTTTGAATACATGCTATAAAACTATAAATATAGTATATTTCCAATTTTTTGAAAAAGCAAGTGTATGTGAACACACATACATACACACACACATACCCCTGCATATATGCAAGGAGAAAACACTGGAGAAAATATTCACCTGCTCCTATTTTAAGAATAGTTATTGCTGAGAGGTAGGATTATTTCAAAACGTCTTACTGTATATTCATATATTTTCTGTAATGAACATGTATTCCTTTTATGATCAAAAGGGAGACAAACCATAAGAGACTCTTAACTATAGGAAATAAATTGGGGGTTGCTGGAGGGAAAGGGGTTGGGGGATGGGGTAACTGGGTGATGAGCATTAAGGAGGGCATGTGATGTGATGAGCACTGGGTATTATATGCAACTGATGAATCATTAAACTCTACCTCTGAAACTAATGTAATATATGTTAATTAATTGGTTTTAGGTAAAAAAAAAATTCAGTATTCTAAAAATGTGAAAAAATTAAACTAAGAAAAATTAATTCAGAGAAACAAGTCTTTTAAAAACTCTCTGTGTTGAGCTAGGAGAAGTGGCTAGTTCACAGCATAGGCTGTCTACCAAATTAACCTGTCTTAGATTACCCCTACATCTATCTATTCCTTAGTAAAATAAGACAGTAATGTTTCTCTTTTCTTATGCACAGTCATGTCATTGAGATTATTAAAACACTAGTTGAAATTGTCTGCCTCTTGGTAGCTGATGTTTTATTTCATCATAGAAAGCAGAAGAAAGGAGTGCCTGGGTGGCTCAAGTCTTGGGATCTAGCCCAATATTGGGCTCCCCACTCAGCAGCGAGTCTGCTTCTCCCTCTCCCTCTGTGATCGCTCTCACTCTAACTCTGTCAAATAGATAAATAAAAATCTTTTTAAAAAAACAGAACAAAAATATTTATCAGTTTTCCTGATTTTTCCTGACCCATTCTTTCCCATGGAAAGATGTATAGAGGTGCCCTGTATGAGCATGGAGCATTAACAGAAAAAAAAAAAAAAAAAAGACTAATGGAGGAACTCACATGAGGACATAAAGAATTAGGCTTAAGACATACAGCAAGGTGGGAGGAGTCAAGATGGCAGAGAAGGAGCAGGCTGAGACTACATCAGGTAGCAGGAGATCAGCTAGATAGCTTATCAAACCATTGCAATCACCTACAAATCCAATGGGAGATCGAAGAGAAGAAGAACAGCAATTCTAGAAACAGAAAATCGACCACTTTCTGAAAGGTAGGACCAGTGGAGAAGTGAATCCAAAGCAACAGGAAGATAGACGCGGGGGGAGGGGCCGGCTCCCGGCAAGCAGTGGAGCAACAGAGCACAAAATCAGGACTTTTAAAAGTCTGCTCCACTGAAGGACATCGCTCCAGAGGCTAAATCGGGGTGAAGCCCACACAGGGTCAGCATGGCCCCAGGTCCCGCAGGGTCACAGAAGGATTGGGGGTGTCTGAGCATTGCAGAGCTCACAGGTATTAGAGCGGGGAAGCCAGCTACAGAGACAGAGCCGAGGAGTGAGCTCTCAGCTCGGGATTACCTTGAACTGGTCACAGGCTGGGTGAGCTTGGAACATGGCTGGAGGCCGGGGAGACAGGAGTGATTGAGCGCTTTTCTCTGAGGGTACACTGAGGAGTGGGGCCCCGAGCTCTTGGCTCCTCCAGGCCGGAGATTGGGAGGCCGCCATTTTCATTCCCATCCTCTGGAACTCTAAGGAAAGTGTTTAGGGAACAAAAGCTCCCGAAAGCGAACCCGAGCGGATTACTTAGCCCAGCCCCTGGTAAGGGCAGTGCAATTCCACCTCGGGCAAAGACACTTGAGAATCACTACAACAGGCCCCTCCCACCAGAAGATCAACAAGAAATTCAGCCAAGATCCAGTTCACTTACCAAGGAGAGTAGCGGAATTCCAGAGGAGGAGAAAGCAAAGCACAGAATTCATGGCTTTCTCCCCATGATTCTTTAGTCTTGCAGTTAATCTAATTTTTTTAATTTTTTTTCTTCTGCTAAATTTTTTTTAAGTTTTACCCTTTTCTTTTTTTAACGTTTTTTAACTAGTTTATCTTAACAATACCTTTCATAAAAAATAATAATGATAATCTTTTTTGAACCTTCATTATTATAGTCATATTTTATCCTTCATTGTATTTAACATTATTTTTTGTATATACAAAGGGTTTTTTCTTCTAAAAAATTTGGGGTACAACTTATAATAGATAAAAATAAACCCTAAATCTAGCTCTGGGCTTGTTCTAGTCTCCAGCCCGAGCAAATTCTCTCCACTTTCTTTTTCTTTATTCTCCCAACCAACTTACTTTATGAAATCCTTTTTTAGAAATTAAATTTTTTTTCATCTTTATAGGCATATTCCATCCCTTCATTATGTTTACCCTTATATACGTTTTTCATTCTTTAAAATTTTGGGACATAGTTTCTTCTAAGAGACCTAAATACTCCCAAAATTAAGTGGGTAACCCTGTTCTAGTCATCAGACTAATATATATATATATTTTTTTCTTTATTTGTTTTCTTTTTGTAATATTTTTTTTTTTACTGAATTTCTTTTTATCCCCTTTCTCCCACCCACGATTTGGGGTCTCCTCTGATTTGGTTAAAGAGCATTTTCCTGGGGTCTTTGCCACCCTTTTAGTATTTTATTTGCTCCTTCATATACTCTTATCTGGACAAAATGACAAGGCGGAAAAACTCACCACAAAAAAAAGAACAAGAGGCAGTACCGAAGGCTAGGGACCTAATCAATACAGACTTTGGTAATATGTCAGACATAGAGTTCAGAATGACGATTCTCAAGGTTCTAGCCGGGCTTGAAAAAGGCATGGAAGATATTAGGGAAACCCTCTCTGGAGATATAAAAGCCCTTTCTGGAGAAATAAAAGAACTAAAATCTAAACAAGTTGAAATTAAAAAAAGCTATTAATGAGGTGCAATTAAAAATGGAGGTTCTTACTGCTAGGATAAATGAGGCAGAAGAAAGAATTAGTGATATAGAAGACCAAATAACAGAGAATAAAGAAGCTGAGCAAAAGAGAGACAAACAAATATTGGACCACGAGGGGAGAATTCGAGAGATAAGTGATACCATAAGATGAAACAACATTAGAATAATTGGGATTCCAGAAGAAAAAGAAAGAGTGAGGGGAGCAGAAGGTATATTGGAGACAATTATTGGAGAGAATTTCCCTAGTATGGGAAAGGGAATAAGCATCAAAATCGAGGAAGTGCAGAGAACCCCCCTGAAAATCAACAAGAATAGGTCCACACCGCATCACCTAATTGTAAAATTTACAAGTCTTAGTGACAAAGAGAAAATCCTGAAAGCAGGTTGGGAAAAGAAGTCTGTAACATACAATGGTAAAAATATTAGATTCGCAGCGGACCTATCCACAGAGACCTGGCAGGCCAGAAAGAACTGGCATGATATATTCAGAGCACTAAACGAGAAAAACATGCAGCCAAGAATACTGTATCCAGCTAGGCTATCATTGAAAATAGAAGGGGAGATAAAAAGCTTCCAGGACAAACAAAAACTGAAAGAATTTGCAAACACCAAACCAGATTTACAGGAAATAGTGAAAGGGATCCTCTAAGCATAGAGAGAGCCTAAAAGTAGTAGATCAGGAAGGAACAGAGACAATATACAGTAACAGTCACCTTACAGACAATACAATGGCACTAAATTCATATCTCTCAATAGTTACCCTGAATGTTAAGGGGCTCAATGCCCCAATCAAAAGACACAGGGTATCAGAATGGATAAAAAAACAAAACCCATCAATATGTTGCCTACAAGAAACTCATTTTAGACCCGAAGACACCTCCAGATTTAAAGTGAGATGGTGGAGAACAATTTACCATGCTAATGGACATCAGAAGAAAGCTGGGGTTGCAATCCTTATATCAGATCAATTAGACTTTAAGTCAAAGACTATAAAAAGAGATGAGGAAGGACACTATATTATACTCAAAGTTCTGTCCTACAAGAAGATCTAACAATCTTAAATATCTATGCCCCTAACATGGGAGCAGCCAACTATATAAACCAATTAATAACAAAATCAAAGAAACACATCAACAATAATACAATAATAGTAGGGGACTTTAACACTCCCCTCACTGAAATGGACAGATCATCTAAGCAAAAGATCAACAAGGAAATAAAGGCCTTAAATGACACACTGGACCAGATGGACATCCCAGATATATTCAGAACATTTCATCCCAAAGCAACAGAATACACATTCTTCTCGAGTGCACCTGGAACATTCTCCAGAATAGATCACATCCTGGGTCACAGATCAGGTCTCAATCGGGATCAAAATATTGGGATCATTCCCTGGATATTTACAGACCACAATGCTCTGAAGCTAGAACTCAATCACAAGAGGAAATCTGGAAAGAACCCAAATACATGGAGACTAAACAGCATCCTTTTAAAGAATGAATGGGTCAACAAGAAATCAAGGAAGAATTGAAAAAATTCATGGAAACAAATGATAATGAAAACACAATGGTTCAAAATCTGTGGGACACAACAAAGGCAGTCCTGAGAGGAAAATATATAGTGGTACAAGCCTTTCTCAAGAAACAAGAAAGGTCTCAAATATACAACCTAACCCTACACCTAAAGGAGCTGGAGAAAGAACAAGAAAGAAAGCCTAAACCCAACAGGAGAAGAGAAATCATAAAGATCAGACCAGAAATCAATGAAATAGAAACAAAAAAACCCAATAGAACAAATCAATGAAACTAGGAGCTGGTTCTTTGAAAGAATTAATAAGATTGATAAACGCCTGGCCAGACTTATCAAAAAGAAAAGAGAAAGGACCCAAATAAATAAAATCATGAATGAAAGAGGAGAGATCACAACCAACACGAAAGAAATACAAACAATTATAAGAACATACTATGAGCAACTCTACACCAACAAATTTGACAATCTGGAAGAAATGGATGCATTCCTAGAGACATATAAACTACCACAACTGAACCAGGAAGTAATAGAAAACCTGAACAGACCTATAACCAGTAAGGAGATTGAAACAGTCATCAAAAATCTCCAAACAAACAAAAGCCCAGGGCCAGACGGCTTCCCAGGGGAATTCTACCAAACATGGAAAGAAGAATTAATTCCTATTCTCCTGAAACTGTTCCAAAAAATAGAAATGGAAGAAAAACTTCCAAACTCATTTTATGAGGCCAGCATCACCTTGATCCCAAAACCAGACAAGGATCCCATCAAGAAGAGAATTACAGACCAATGTCCTTAATGAACACAGATGCAAAAATTCTCACCAAAATACTAGCCAATAGGATTCAACAGTACATTAAAAGGATTATTCACCACGACCAAGTGGGATTTATTCCAGGGCTGCAAGGTTGGTTCAACATCCACAAATCAATCAATGTGATACAACATATTAATAAAAGAAAGAACAAGAACCATATGATACTCTCCATAGATGCTGAAAAAGAATTTGACAAAGTACAGCATCCCTTCCTGATCAAAACTCTTCAAAATGTAGGGATAGAGGGCACATACCTCAATATCATCAAAGCCATCTATGAAAAACCCACCGCAAATATCATTCTCAATGGAGAAAAACTGAAAGCTTTTCCGCTAAGGTCAGGAACATGGCAGGGATGTCCACTATCACCACTGTTATTCAACATAGTACTAGAAGTCCTAGCCTCAGCAATCAGACAACAAAAAGAAATTAAAGGCATCCAAATCAGCAAAGAAGAAGTCAAACTGTCATTCTTTGCAGGTGATATGATACTATATGTGGAAAACCCAGAAGATTCCACTCCAAAACTGTTGGAACTTGTACAGGAATTTAGTAAAGTGTGAGGATATAAAATCAATGCAGAGAAATCTGTTGCACTTCTCTACACCAACAACAAGATAGAAGAAAGAGAAATTAAGGAGTCAATCCCATTTACAGTTGCACCCAAAACCATAAGATACCTAGGAATAAACCTAATCAAAGAGGCTAAGAATCTATACTCAGAAAACTATAAAGTACTCATGAAAGAAATTAAGGAAGACACAAAGAAATGGAAAAATGTTCCATGCTCCTGGATTGGAAGAACAAATATTGTGAAAATGTCTATTCTACCTAAAGCAATCTACACATTTAATGCAATCCCTATCAAAATCCCATCCATTTTTTTAAAGAAATGGAACAAATAATCCTAAAGTTTATATGGAACCAGAAAAGACCTCGAATAGCCAAAGGAATAATGAAAAAGAAAGCCAAAGTCGGTGGCATCACAATTCTGGACTTCAAGCTCTATTACAAAGCTGTCATCATCAAGACAGTATGGTACTGGCACAAAAACAGACATATAGATCAATGGAACAGAATAGAGAGCCCAGAAATTGACCCTCAACTCTATGGTCAACTAATCTTCAACAAAGCAGGAAAGAATGTCCAATGGAAAAAAGACAGCCTCTTCAATGAATGGTGTTGGGAAAATTGGACAGCCACATGCAGAAAAATGAAATTGGACCACTTCCTTACACCACACATGAAAATAGACTCAAAATGGATGAAGGACCTCAATGTGAGAAAGGAATCCATCCAAATCCTTGAGGAGAACACAGGCAGCAACCTCTTTGACCTCAACCGCAGCAACTTCTTACTAGGAACATCGCCAAAGGCAAGGGAAGCAAGGGCAAAAATGAACTATTGGGACTTCATCAAGATCAAAACCTTTTGCACAGCAAAGGAAACAGTTAACAAAACCAAAAGACAACTGACAGAATGGGAGAAGATCTTTGCAAATGACATATCAGATAAGGGCTAGTGTCCAAAATCTACAAAGAACTTAGCAAACTCAACACCCAAAGAACAAATAATCCAATCAAGAAATGGGCAGAAGACATGAACAGACATTTCTGCCAAGAAGACATCCAAATGGCCAACAGACATATGAAAAAGTGTTACACATAACTTGGCATCAGGGAAATACAAATCAAAACCACAATGAGATATCACCTCACACCAGTCAGAATAGCTAAAATTAACAAGTCAGGAAACGACAGATGCTGGGAGGATGCGGAGAAAGGGGAACCCTCCTACACTGCTGGTGAGAATGCAAGCTGGTGCAACCACTCTGGAAAACAGCATGGAGGTTCCTCAAAAAGTTGAAAATAGAGCTACCCTATGACCCAGCAATTGCACTACTGGGTATTTACCCTAAAGATACAAACGTAGTGATCCGAAGGGGCACGTGCACCCGAATGTTTATAGCAGCAATGTCTACAATAGCCAAACTATTGAAAGAACCTAGATGTCCATCAATAGATGAATGGATAAAGAAGGAGTGGTATATATACACAATGGAATACTCTGAAGCCATCAAAAGAAATGAAATCTTGCCATTTTCGACAACGTGGATTGAACTAGAGGGTATCATGCTTAGTGAAATAAGTCAATCAGAGAAAGACAACTATCATATGATCTCCCTGATATGAGGAAGTGGAGATGCAACATCGGGGGTTTTGGGGGTATGAAAAGAATAAATGAAACAAGATGGGATCGGGAGGGAGATGAACCATAAGTGACTCTTAATCTCACAAAAGAAACTGAGGGTTGCTGGGGGTAGGAAGGCAGGGAGAGGAGGGTGGGGTTATGGACATTGGGAAGGGTATGTGCTATGGTGAGTGCCGTGTAGTGTGTAAACCTGGTGATTCACAGACCTGTACCCCTGGGGATAAAAATACATTATATGTTTATAAAAAATAAAAAATAATTATTAAAGACAAAAATACAAAAAAATACAACATTGCTATGCATAACTGAGAAAAAATGATATACAGCAAAACTTTACCAAAATTTTAATGCAAAGTCCACCATAAATTCAATTTATTTATTTATCAAGTTAGTGATTTTCACGTTTTCATTTAAATTCCAGTTACTTAACATACAGTGTAATATTAGTTTCGGGCATACAATATAGCGATTCAACAATTCATTACAACACCCACTGCTTAACCATAACAAGTGTACTCCTTAAACCCCATCACCTATTCCACCCATCCACCTCACCTCCCTATTGGTAACCATCAGTTTGTTCTCTATAGTTAAGTGTCTATTTCTGGGTGCCTGGGTGGCTCAGTGGGTTAAGCCTCTGCCTTTGGCTCAGGTCATGATCTCAGGGTCCTGGGATTGAGTCCCACATTGGGTTCTCTGCTTGGCAGGGAGCCTGCTTCCTCCTCTCTCTCTCTCTGCCTGCCTTTCTGCCTACTTGTGATCTCGCTCTGTCAAATAAATAAATAAAATCTTTAAAAAAAGAGTCTGTTTCTTAGTTTGCCTCTTTCTCATTTTTTATTCCCTTTGCTTATTTGTTTTGTTTCTTAAATTACACATATGACTGATCATATGTTATTTGTCTTTCTCTAACTTATTTTGCTTAGCATAATACTTTCTACTTCCATCCATGTCATTGCAAATGGCAAAATTTCACTTTATTTTATGGCTGAATAATAACCCGTTGTATATGTATGTACCACATCTTCTTTATCCACTTATCTATTGACAGGTGCTTGGGCCGCTTCCATAGTTTGGCTCTTGTAAATAATGCTGCAGTAAACGTAGGGGTGCATGTATCACTTCAAATTAGTGTTTTTGTACTTTTGGGGTATATACCTAGTAGTACCATTACTGGTTTATAGGGTAGTTCAATTTTAATTTTTGAGAAACTTCTCTACTGTTTTCCATAGTGGGTGATCAGTTTGCATTCCCACCAAGAGTGCACAAGGTTAATTTTTCTTCATGTCACTCCCAGGACTTGTTGTTTCTTGCATTTTTTATTTCAGCCATTCTGAGAGGTGTGAGGTGATAACTTGTAGTTTGATTTGCATTTCCCTGATGATGAGCGATGTTGAGCATCTTTTCATGTTTTTGTTGGCCATCTGTATGCCTTCATTGGAAAAATGTCAAATTGCCTCTTCTGCCCATTTTTAATTGAGCTATTCACTTTTTGGGTGTTTAGTTTTATAAGTTCTTTATATATTTTGGATACTAACCCTTTATTGGATATGTCACTTGCAAATATCTTCTGCCATTCCATAGTGTGCCTTTAGTTTTGTTGATTGTTTCCTCCACTGTGCAGAAACATCTTATTTTGATGTTGTCCTGATAGTTTGTTTTTCTTTGTTTCCTTTGCCTCAGGAGACATATCTAGAAAGAAGATACTGCAGCCAGTGTCAAAGAAATTAGTGCCTGTGTTCACTACTAGGATTTTTAAGGTTTCAGGTCTCACATTTAGGTCTTTCATCCATTTTGGATTAATTTTGTGCATGTTGTATTTTGCATGTAGTTGTCCAGTTTTCCCACCACCATTTCGGGAAGAGAATTTTTCTCATTGGATAGTCTCTCCTGCTTTGTCAAAGATTAATTGACATAAAGTTGTGGGTTCATTTTTGGGTTTTTTATTCTGTTCTATTGGCCTACATGTCTATTTCTGTGCCAGCACCACACCATTTTGATCAATACAGCTTTGTAATATAGTCCAGAATCGTGATGCCTCTAGCTTTGCTTTTCTTTTTCAGAATTTCTTTAGCTATAATAATCTTTTTTTTTAAAGATTTTATTTATTTGACAGAGAGAGATCACAAGTAGGCAGAGAGGCAGGCAGAGAGAGAGAGAGAGAGAGGAGGAAGCAGGCTCCCTGCCCAGCAGAGAGCCCGATGCGGGACTCGATCCCAGGACCCCGAGATCATGAGCTGAGCCGGAGGCAGAGGCTTAACCCACTGAGCCACCCAGGCACATCAGCTATAATAATCTTTTGTAGTTCTGTACAAATGTTAGGATTGTTCATTCTAGCTCTGTGAAAAATGCTGTTGGTATTTTGATAGGGATTGCATTAAATGTGTAGATTTTTGGGGGTAGTATAGACATCTTAACAATATTTTTTCTCCCAATCTATGAGCATGGAATGTCCATTTCTTTGTGTCATTTTCAATTTCTTACATCAATGTTCTATAGTTTTCAGAGTACAGATCTTTTACCTCTTTGGTTAGGTTTATTCTTAGGTATCTCATGATTTTTGGTGGAATTTTATAAGGGATTTGTTCCTTGATTTCTTTTTCTGCTGCTTCTTTATTGCTGTATAGAAATGCAACAGATTTCTGTATGTTGATTTTGTGTCCTGCAACTTCACTGAATTCCTGTATCTGTTCTAGCAGGTTTTTTTGTTGTTGTTTTGTTTTTTGTTTTTTTGTTTTTTTGTTTTTTTTTTTGTGGAGGCTTTTAGGTTTTCTATATGGAATATCATGTCATCTGCAAATAGTCAAAGTATGACTTCTTCCTTGCCAAATTGGAATACTTTTATTTCTTTTGTTTTCTGATTGCTATGGCTAGAACTTCCAGCACTATGTTAAATAACGGTAGTGAGAAGGGTCATCTCTGTCTTGTTCCTAACTGTAGAGAAAAAGCTCTCAGTTTTTCCCCATTGAGGATGGCATTACCCGTGGCTTTTTCATATATGGCTTCTATTTTGTTGAGGTATACTGCCTCTACACCCACTTTGTTGAGGGTTTTTATCCTGAATGGATGTTGCATTTTGTGAAATACTTTCGCTGCCTCTATTGAACACCATAAATTCAATTTATTTTTTTAATAAAAAATGATTCCTAGATAGAGGAGACTTTATTCATTATTTAGACATTTCAAATCACAGGAATTTCAAAACCTATGTAATCAGCAACTAAATTAAATGAAGGGTGGGTTGTTAACAGGTTTAGCTGCAGAACTGATACTAGGACTAACGCTGTCAGAATAGATGTTACAGTGCTCATCAATAAGATTGTTACTGGTATCATTTTTTATGGGTTTGCTTTATATTTCTGTTCCTACTTGCTCAAAACTATATACATTTATGCTTTACTGGCAATATATATATGCAGGGTTTGATTATTTTATTAGATGTAAATAAAAATTATTTTGAGGATTTATAAAATAAAAAGGTATGTGATACAGCTGAATAAGGCATGTTTTCTTTTGCTTGCAGATAGCTTCCACATTACTGCAAGTTTGAAGGCTAAACACAGTCAATATGTCGCTTATTCCTCAGGAAAAGCAACTCCGAAAATTGGAAAATAAATAAGTAAAGTTATTATCAGTAAAAACTCTAGAGGGCACTCTATATGGTAGTCATATACTTAAATTGAGTACCTGCTAAACTATATTTTATATGCACAGCCATATAAACCCACACACATGAAAAGAGACTTTGCTATAAAATTTAACATTAAAGTTGTTAATTATTCTCATACTTTAAACAGTTTGATTCTCAGGATAGTAAGAATCTTTAAAATTGCTCAGCCATGCATGCATATTAGCAGACACAGAATTTTACATTAAAGAGCTGAGTCATCTATTATTTTTGCTGGAGTTTGCAGTCGTGTGAGGGGTGAAGCCAGGTAGCTTTACCACATCTCCTTTCTCTTTATTTCCACACAGGGAAAGGAAAATGAAATGGAAGACGTGAAGGTGGGAGACAGAAGGTGGAAGTTGAGAGGTAAGTCAGAAA